>NC_068332.1:12533335-13733335 GCF_000147395.1 Oryza glaberrima
TCATCGAAAGGATTCATGCCATCTGTACACAGACATATCCTCGTGTTTCTAGGGTCGGCAGCAAAGTCTTTGTGTTTTTGATCGATATTCCTCTATTCAATAGAATCCGCTGGGTGTCTAAGCATACCGTCATTCCTTCTCTCCGTGGCGTGCCAACGTACTAACTTCGCTTCGTTCGGGTTGGCAAAGATTCTCTTGAAACGATCAATGATAGGTAGATACCACACAACCTTTGCCGGACCACCCCTCTTTGACTTCTTTCCTTCATAAGCACTTTTCTTTCGCTTGTATCGAGAAGCCTTGCAGACAGGACAAGCATCTAAGTCCGCATATTACTTGTGGTACAATATGAAGTTGTTTGGACAAGCGTGAATTCTACGGACCTCTAACCCCAGTGGACACAGAACCTGCTTTGCTTCGTATGCCGTCTCGGGCAATGTGTTCTCAGCAAGAAGCATAGCCTTCAAAATTCCTAAAAGATCCGTGAAACTCTTGTTTGTCCATCCACTACTTGCCTTCAGCTTCATTAGGTCCAAGGTAACTGACAACTTCGTGTGTTTTGCTTTGCATCCAGCGTACAGAGGCGTCTCGGAATCACTGACCAACCTGCTGAACTTCATGGAATCTCTCTCATTCTGGCCTGGGTCCTCAACGTCATGTAACATGTCTTGCAGTAGATCGTGATCCACATCAACCATTTCACCGCCCAATGGAGAAAGTATAAACATGTCATGCTCATCTTCATCTTCCTGATTAGGCACACCACTTCTGTCTGCTGCTGCTCCACTTCCTGATTCTTGCTCTCCATGCTTCACCCAACATGCATAGCCCTTCATGAATCCTCGTTGTATCAGATGACCGTGTACAACCCCTCCGCTATTAAACATATTCTCATTCTTGCAATCTGCACATGGACAACACATGTAATCGCTGTTTCTTCTTTTCCTATCCTCCTCCGCGGCATTCATAAAATTTATTATGCCATTTCTGTACTCCGGAAAATGGCGTTTCACATTTGTCGCATACATCCAACTTCGATCAATTGCTACAAAATAAAAAAACAAATTAGAGGCACATCTTATAATATCAGTATTGCTAAAGTAAGACGTGATGAAATTGCTCAATTAATGATTAATATTACTCACTTGATTGCTCCATTTTGATCACTTTTGGGAATTTTCTGTTTTCCTTGGAAAAAAGACAAAAAATCGCCCCCTACAGCCTTCCACCAAAATAGTGAATAGTGGGATGTAGTTACACTAGGTGGTGGGGGGTATTTATACTGCGCAACAAATATCTGTAACGGCCCTAAAACAATCAACCGTGACGGTCATACAAGTAATCTCTATCGGGTCTTAATAAAAGCCCGTCAAAGAAGAGTGTCATCTGTGATGGGCATTAAACTTATCTTAATCGGGGCTCTAGTTGGAGCCCGTCACAGATGACCATCATCTGTGACGGGCTTCTTTTAGGGCCCGATTGAGATATGAAATCCTCATCTCAATCGGGCCTCAACTATGGCCCATCATAGATAAGTGTCATCCGTGACGGGCTCTAGTTTTATGCCGATCAACCATGGCTGTGTGACCATATCTCAATCGGGCGAAACTTCGGCCCGATCGGCCCGATTGAGATTACTTCCTTGTGACAGCCTGCAAATTCCAGTCTTGTTAGGGGCCATCACAGATGGAAGGATCTCTACTAGTGTGCTATATATGCATAAGCGATTGCAAGCGCGCGCGCGTGTTCGTGTGTGCTGTGAGTAGGGCGATTATAGTGTATATACATATGTATATTTTTTCACGATAGGATTATGACGAAATCAATTAAATTAATCTATTAACTTATTAAAGGAATAGAAAAAAAAGTTACCACGTTCGTTCTCACGGTATAGAAATTCTCATATTAATTCTCATATTAATCGGAGAAATAGAAATTCTCATATTAATCGGAGAAAAAGAAAAACAAAGTTTATATAGAAATATTAGAAATAGTGTAGAGTCCATATAGGAATTTAAAACTAACTAAAATTCAGAATAAACATAATAAAATTAAAAGTAGAGTTTAGAGTTCGTATAAAAATACAATTTACAAAGAACTAAAATTCAAAATTAAAAAAACATGGGAAGAAGAGTCTAAAGTCAATATAGAAATACAATCTATAAGTAACTGAAATTCGAAATTAAAAATTAAAGAATATTGAAAGATGAGTTTAGAGTCCATATAGAAATACAATTAGAAATAATAGAAATTCAGAATTAAAAATAAATAATATAGGAAGAAAAGCCTAGAGTCTATATAAAAATACAATTTACAGATATCAAAAATTCAGAATTACAAAAGAAATATTGAAAGACGAGTCTAGAGTCCATATAGGACTATAATTTACAAATAACTAAAATTTTATATAAAAAATAATTAATAACTAACATATATATAAAATACAATATGAATATTACACATTAATAGTTTCGTAAAGTTAGTACAAAATTTAAAATAATGTTGTCATTTTAATATATCTGAATAATACATTGAGGAAACATATATGCTATTATATGAGAGAAAATATAATGATGTTAGCCGCGCAATCTGGACGGGGCAATATAAAGGCATTTGGGCGTGTTAGCTGGAGACACGAGGAAAACAAAAATAAGCAGCCTATGTACTGTAGAAAAAACTAGGAATGCAAACAAGTTATCAACAAATTCATGGGCCGCACGTTGGTTTGTTGTTGGTCAATCCATCGGACAAGACTTGATTCCGGGGGCTGAGTTGCACGATTGGCGCGTGGTACATGCATGATGCGACACCTATGAGAATGAGAACGTATGTACGCTGGGTGTGTGTGTTTTGCATCGCTTTAGCCTGCCCTGAGTTTGGCAGCTCCTTTGGTTGGTTTTATTGGCTTAGCGTGAGATTTTGTTTGCTTGATCACGGTTATTTGGTTGGTTTTATTGACTTAGCGTGAGATTTTGTTTGGTTGATCGCAAACTCAGCCTGGCTAAGTAGATATATACAGCTGTTTGATTGTTTGCTTGGTTTATTGGTTTAGCGTGGTTTTGCATGAGATTTTGTTTGGTTGATTGCACCAAAATATAGTTTAAGCTTGTTTGTCCCAAAGTAAACAGTAAAAAACACCGGGTCAACTACTCAGCTTTTATTACCGGAGAAACCATCTTTACTGGGTTGGTTAAACATCACATTAATCTTGGTTCCTACCAAGGAACCAAGACTAAACATTATTTTTTTCCCAGTTGAAAAGCCCAACGCCACTTTATGGTCATTCATTTTTAGTCCCGATTAAAAAAGCGTCTGGCCCCTTACTATCTAGCTCGGTTGGTTTGGAAGAAAAATTTAACACGTCGTATATAATCCTTCGCATTAATCCTCTCCTCTTCGATCGCAAACTCTTCCTCCTCATCTTTAACTTTCTCCTCTCTCTCTCTTTCCTCTCTCTTATCCTATCCTTCTCTTTTTCTTGCAGCAGCAGTGAGGAGCGAGTGGCAGAGGCCTACGAGCGGCGGCGGCGGCGGCCCAGTGCGGGGGCGGCCGCAGCGGGCACGCGCGGCGGGCGCCGGCGCGAGGAGATGGGGCGAGCCGTCTGTGATTTTGTTGATTTATTTGTTGATTTTTCTTGATTTATCTGTGAATTTGTTGATTTGTGATGTCTTTGGATCTTTAAATTTGTAATGTGAATTGTGAATGTGGATGATTTTGTGATTTTTCTGTGAATGTGAGTGATTTTTTGTTGAGTTTGGTTAGAAATCAATAAATAAACAACAAAAGACAATGAAAAAAAAAACTTTAGTCCAGATTGGTAACATCAACCGGGACTAAACATGGTAGTGCCACCAACCGAGACTAAAGATCAATATCTTTAGTCCCAGATTTATGGTTCCGGTTTGTAGCCCAGGACCTAAGGAGGTTACAAACTAGAACTATAGATGCATTCTTGAGTAGTGTTTTAACTTCTTCTCTATACTCTATCCCTGTATATATAAGAAACTTCTCTACAGTATAGTCGTCGTCCCTCTCCCTCACATAAAAGATCATCTTATGAACAAACCACCCAAAACAATCGCTTCTTTAATATCACCTAGCCAATAGAAACACAAAAAAAATAACCCACAAGACCAAATTAATAAAATTAATATAAATTTTGCTACAGGATATTAATACCGCATGAAGTGACTTACGTAGAAATTAACTTGTAGATATCACATTCATTAGAATATTCTTTTAGATCATGGACCCCGCGTCTATTAGAATATTTAATATTCTTTTCTGATTCAATAGTAGAGAGAAATAGCATTAAAGTTATAAAATACCCTTCCCACATGTTAGGCCTTCCCCTCTATCTCTCTTCTTGCCACCAAGAACTCACCCTCCTTCCCCCTCTATTCTTGCCACCAATAACTCCACCGCCTATCGTGCTTCCGCCAAAACCGGAACCCGCTGCGACGACCGTTGGTCCGTGCTCGCCAGCCATCCCCGTCGATGAAACCTGCGCCACCTAGCGTCGACATCGCATCTGCCGCCAAAGCTCAGCCACGCCAAGAACACTGTTGCGAACGACAATGCCTGGCTTCAAGAACCTGCGCGCGACACATGAGCCACCAGGAGCTCCGCTTGGGGATGACACCGCCGTCGAGAACTCGGCTGCGCCAAGAACCGTCGCGGAGCTCCTCTGCACCGCAGAGAGTTGCAATAATCTCCCGCGGAGTGGGAGCTGCAAGAATCCATGTGTGCTGGACGACGAGCCAAGAACCAGCGCTGCACGCCGCCGCTGTCTGCTAGCCAATAATTGGAGTGGAGCGGAAGGAGGCGGGAGCGTGTCGGCCTAGATCAAGAGCTGACTTGCTCGACCGACTAAGCAGTGTGGAAGGAGGGAATAGAGAGGAGGGATGTGAGAGTTAACATGTGTGTCCAGAAGTATTTATGATATTTTACATGATTTCTCTCTTGTTTTCAATAAAAAAAATTATTTTAATGGGTGTGGTGTTCATTAGTAAATATCCAACTTTTAAAAATATCTTTCTCCAAAAGACGCATTGTGCAGTGTCCTACAGCTAAACCCATGAAGTCAATGTTCTGTAGCAAAATTTGTCTAAAATTAAACCACGTAAAACCATTCGTTCTTATTCCTCCAGAAAGCACAGGTCCATGTTATCCTGTTGCCATCTTGTTAAAGAAAAACCACTCCGCTATGTAAAGTTTTTAAACACCTTCGAGCTTGTCCTAGATTTTCTTTTCTTCGCGTAGTTTTTCTTTTTAGAAAGTTACTAGGAAAAAAAATGCATGTGCGTTGCAGCGGGTGAATGTTATTTTAATCTTGGTACTCCCTCCTTTCCAAATTGATCATCATATAAGTTTATGCACCAAGATCAAAGATAATTTAAATCGCATCATTCAAGACATCATACACACATTCTCCCATAATGCATGTTAAAACACCATGCCAATTACACCCTAGCATGCACATATTTTCCCACACTGCATTAAGTGTATTCCGATGAAATACGTGTCCATGCGGTTATATGATGATAAATTTGAAAAATTTTAAATTTTATTATATGATGATCAATTTGGGAAGGAGGAAGTATTGTTGTACGGTCTAGTTATAGTGAAATTCACTATGGGAATTCGCTTGGATTTTTTCATTGGAATTCGCTTGGATTTTTTCATTTAAAAAACAGATTGATTAGGGAGAGGAAGAGATTAATTAATGACAGTGGGAAATCTATCTATTATTATATATTAAAAGTCCATTAAACTTCGTACAAACGCTCCACGTGGACTCCTACAAACGCTCATAAATCGCCACGTGGCGCTCTAATAATTTAAAAAAATTCCGAGAAAAAAGAAAAACCATCTAAACGTCAATTTTCATTTAAAATGGTGGACCCAATAATATCGACCATTAGATGAAAACAAAATCCCCTGTCAACCTTTCTTCCTGGACCCACATGCACGTACATGGATCATATGTATGGTAATTACAACGTTTATTCATTTGATTGCTGCTTGGTTTATCATTGGCATTAGGCAGGATAATTATGTTTGCCCTCCACGTGCTCGATTGATGCATGCACTGAGTTCTTTTTTTTTTTTCTAATTACACGATATACATGTACACCATAATTTCTTATCATAAATCATTAGATATTGTTTTCATGGAGTACCCATCTTTTATTTTTTTTTCATATGCGTAAAAAATATTTCACATTTTATTAGGCACCTACCACAATCACACTTGATTTTCTCACAAGTCACATGTTTTTATTCATAAAATGTGCCAAGATTACTATCTCACTTAGGAACAATTGTTGTCTTTAGTAGCAAATGCTATTATTTTGAGAGTACTATTATCCGAATTTTAATCCATATTTAAGACCATAGATGAGCTCAAACGAAAATTTCGTCATCCACAAATTGTAGGTCTTGTCTTCATCCGAAATTATTTAGAAATTTTAAAAATTAATTCACTTATCCAAATAGATCTAAGACTTTACAATACATTCCGGACATCCAAACAACCTTAAATAAAAAAAGGTTATTGCAACAAAGTTGTAGATCTCATCGAACTCTACAAATTTCATATAAATTTTATTTTCATCCGACTTCACATAGAAAAGTTAGGTAAAAAATAAGCATATATGAGCCGCGGTATCATAGGTGCCGGTTTTAATCAAAAATCGACACCTATAAATATATAGGTGCCAGTTTTTGTGAAGAACCAATAGTACATATGTGATGCCCATATGGGTCAATTCACAATAAAATTCAGTACCTATGGTATCAGACTCATAGGTGCCGGTTTATTATAAGAACCAACATCTATGACTTGGGGACTATTGGTGCCAGTTTTCATTATAGACCGATACTAATAAGTGGTTATAGGTGCTAATTCTTGATTTTGTCCTAACAAAAGATGGAAAAGTGTTATAGGTGTCGGTTTTGAGCAAACTGGCACTTATAAGACCGGTTTCTATGTGGTGTTTTGTAATAGTATATATTATGTCATCTATTATGTAATAAAGTCCATTAAGAAATACTCTAAGATGCTCTTAAGTCACCACGTATCACATCTAATAAATAATGATAAATCCTAAAATTTTGAAGAAAAAAAAGAAAAGTATATGACGATCATTTTCATTTAAATTTATAGACCCATTATTTGCCTCCCCTCCCCTTTCTAGCTTGGGCTCTCCCCTCCTCTTTTTCTCCTTATTGTTACCTATCAAACTAAGAGACAAAACACTCATTAATTTTATATATTAAAACAAGTGTAATTTTTGAGCTACACATCTTATTTCTATTCTATCCAACTATTTATATTAAATCAACAATTTAAAATCCATAGTGTCTATGTATCACGGAAACAATCATAAAGAACAACGTCACAATCCAAAAATAATGATGCCCTCACACTTATAGTTAGCAATCCGATTTTGTTCTCACCATGCTACGTCGAGCCTTGCAAACTTTGCACAACACATTTCATAGATGGGTTGTCCCCTACGCCAAGCAAACGAATTAGACTATAAAAGGCCATCCATTTAGCGTAGCTTTATGTGTCCCGGCCCCTCCCCCCAAAAAAAAATCTTTCAATTAATGAACAAGATCAACTTATATTAGTCTTAGCTACTTACAGAAAAAGGCAATTGGATTCTTTCTAAAAAGAAAAGTTGACTCATGAGGTGGAACCACCATGTCACTATATATCATCTCACAAAATTTAGAGTTAAAACAGGACTTGTAGAAAATAAAACAGATGGTACAAAATGTCCAATTGGAGTAAAGTGGACTAATTAGAGAAAATAAAGTGCTTAGGTACTAATAGCCTTCTCTCTATCCTATGCAGTGGTGTTATAAGTTTCTCCTTATCTTGCAAATATAAGTCACTAAGGTAATAATACATAATCTTCTATCTATTGTATACTAAAATCCATTAAACATTCTTCAAACGCTCTCATGTCGTCATGTGGCACTCCTATAAACGTTCCTAAACCGCCACATGGTGTTATAATATATTAGAAGCATCTAGCTCTCGATTTTCATTTGAAATGGTGTGACCATTATATTAGATTAGATTAAAAACAAAATTTAGTCCCACGCTCTCCTCTCCCTCACGCGTACATACACTTCACTCCCCGTGTGCACGTACGTACGCACTTACCCCACTCTTTTTTTTCTCTCCCCATTCAACCCCTTTTATTTTTTGTATTTTTTCCTGAGATACCCCAGAATATATTTGTATTACCTCAGTTTATTACGCTATTGACTTTTGATCATATCATTGGTCTGATTAAAAGAAAATATGTAATTATCATTTAGTTTGTTGTGATTTTATATTGATAACTTATGTTGGCTATATTTTAGTGAAAAATACATTGTGACAGATGACATTGACATGTAATAGTTAATTCCATAACAATTTTTCAAAAAAAAAATCACTTGATATTCTATGGTTTCAAACATTACTTAACAAATATACAACATTAATTTAAATCTACATATGTAAAAATGCAAAAAAGTAATTTAGTTGTGTTTTTTCATGTATATCTCATCCAAATTTTAACTTTGGTGACATTAAGATTCTCAAATCGTTGTGGAATGTTTGGAAACTATTTGGTTGGTATTTCAACAGTGATAAGCCTACATGATACATAGATGTGAAGAAAATTTACCAAAAGTATTTTCAACCGGTAAGATCTATATTTTTTTGTATTTTAATAATTGTTTAAATGATATAAAAAAGTGAAAGTATAACTCAAAATAACATATTTCTTTTAGAAGTTGAAACATAGTTAATTTGGGTCTTTAACTGTCAATTAGTTGTAAATAATAGAATGACATAAGCCAATAAAAACAGTTATTTATTTTAAAATATTTTTATAAATTATGGTTTCTAACTAATATAGCATGAAACAGTGATAATTATGGCTAGTGGATAGACATTATAAGCATCATATATGAACTTAAAATGAAATAGAAAATACAAAAGGAAGCAAAGTGAAATAAGTATAGAAAAACTTGGAAAATTCTTAGAAAAAAATTGGTTCTTACCTTTCACTTCAACTAGAACACCAATTACCATAACTATTGCATCATTTTTTTAGTCCTTAGATGCTTACATGTAAGAATTCACGAACCAACTAGAGGGCAATAGCTTGATTGTACAAATGAAACATGTTTATACAAAACAATAACTATTTTCAAGATCTGATAAAAAAATTGAGCCGCTAAACAATTAATTATAAAAAGGAAAGCACCTTGCTTTTTATTTACACTTAATTTGTGAAACCCAATTCAAAAACCTATCTTCTTATTTTAAAGATGATGAAGCAAATTATAGACAATTGCTTATAGGGGTAAATGAAATATTATATAATATAGAGATAAAAATAGATTGAGAAAATTTATTTAAGAAATACCAGTGAAGAATGTTTTTGGGATATCATACTTTCGAACTGCAGCACGAATAATCCAATTGATATTTCTCTTATAGTTTCTAACGCAACTTAGTATGCCCGCGCATTCCCTTCCTAGTTGGAACAGAAAGCGGTGCTTGATGGAGCATATAAGTGTCGTAACTCAGGAGGAAGATGGAGAGCTTGGAGAGGAGGGGTCACCGGAAGTTAAAAAAATGGATTCTGCTCATCAAGGAGATTCAGTTTTTGGCATTAAAGACAGAGATTGATGAGGTAGATGAAGGAATTAGTAAAGGGGAATTAGAGGAGGCTTTGCTGAGAAGGAGAAACGCTCATGGCATAAAGACGAGGCAGAAGCGGCATGGGAGGCAGACCGGCCTTCAGCGAATTGGGCATGTTCGTGGGGAAGTCGGCTTGGTCTAGACTACCACGCATGTAGGTGGAGAGGACGGGTGCAGCTAGGCGTGAAAACGAACAAAAACCACCTTTATCGTTTTCGTTTTCATATTTTTTTTTAATCGGAATCGGAAACCCCGGATACAAAAACGGAAACGAATATTATCAAAACCGAAAATGGAGCGAAAACGAACCGGCGCGAATACGGTAACAAAAATTTTTCGGAATAAAAAACCCCTCAAACTGATAAATCCATCTAACTCTCAACGGTCAACAATTCATCATTAAACACAATCATATAAGTCCAATTGTTAAGTCTCAATAGTACATCACAAAACACAATCATAGAATAAATTATTTATGTTTAAGAGAGTAATGCTGTTGATAAATCCCAATACAGGAAAAAATATTCTTATATAACTTCATATTTGCATAATAAATATTTTTTTAAAAAAATAACAGCCAAACACCATGGTATTCACTATTCAGTGTGTAAAAAAAGAACTCAGGATATTTCAGTCATAGAATTTCTGAAAATTCCGAAAAAATTTCCGGAAAGTTTCCGACTGATTCTGAGTTCCGACATAAACTGCCCTTATAATTTTCGATTCCGTTTCCGAGAAAATATTTCCGAATTCGTTTCCGTTTCCGAAAAATTCCAAAAAAATTCTGACCGATAGATTCCGTTTTCGAAAATAGGTCCAGACTCCGGAATGTTTCCGTACCGTTTTTACCCCTAGTTGCAGCAGTGGGCTGGGCTAACTTTGGTTTGTGTAGAGAAGGAAGAGAAACAAAGAGATTGAGAAAACTGAGAAAGGGATCGATAGGGGAAGGGACGAGAAGGAAAAGAAAGCAAGAGAGGAAAAAGGAAAAGGAAAAGGAAAAGAAAATTTTACATTAAGCTATTTTAGGTGAATAAACATGAACATGAATCCTTGAAATTAGGTAAATTCAAGAGCGCGAAAAAATTTTCGGGACATGACAAGAACTAGAATGAATCTTCCCATCGGGCGCCCGATGCCCCTAAAAAATCGATTGGTCAAATGTTTCAGTTGACCAAAGAGTGAAACATCAAGTTATATATGGTGAAAAAAAAGCAGTTACTGAAACATTTAAAAATTTTATGAAACATGGTGAAGATACACGATGAAACATATTGCTTTCACATATGAAACAACTAATGTTAATTGATTGAAACATATGTTTTTCTTTATCAAAATATAATCATGTGATATCTTGTTGTAAAAATTGAATTACATACAACAATGTGATCGGATCATAGATTGAATAATTAGTTTAGGAGAAAATTCATTTTGAAGCTTGCTAAAATGCACGCACGCATGCTTGGATGAGATGGAGAGACAGAGTAGTGACAGGTAGTTTCGGGAATTTTGTGAATCACACCAAAGACACATATTGAACATATCACTATCACATATGAAACAAAGAGTGTTAACAAATTGAAAGATATATTTTTCTTTCTTATAATATAATAATGCAATATCTTATTGTAAAGATTGAATTACAACGAATTCAACGGTGTGATCGGATTGTAGATTAGATAAGTAGTTTAGGAGAAAAATCGTTTTGAATCTTGTTAAGATGCATGCATGCATAGACTAGATGAGGTGGAGAAACAGGAGAGAAAGTAGTGACACGTAGTTTTGGCAATTTTGCGAAATACGCTGCAGACACATATTGAAACCTATCACTATCATATATGAACCAAAGAGTGTTAATGGATTGAAACATATATTTTTCTTTCATCATAATATAATCATGTAATATCTTGTTATAAAGATTTAGTTATAACAAATAAAATTGTGTAATTGAATCATAGATTGGATAAATAGTTTATGAGAGAAAACATTTTAAACATTGTTATATGTATATATTGTTGAAGAAAAAAAAAAGGATAAAAAAAAGGATGAGTAGTGTACTAGTAAGTACACTGGTACCGATCAGAGCCCGATGGATCGGTAGACCGATCTGGGGCATTCTCACAAAAACTATATCTAACTCCTGTTACCGTTAACACGACACATTGGGTTCACCCTACTAGTTAAACAAACAATAAGCGTATCATTGTCGTACCATTATAACTAGTAATATGCCTGTACTAGCGTTACGGTAGTATTTAGTAATGCAAATCAAACAATCAAGAGAATTATATGTTTTGGCCATCAAGCATAAAATGAGATAGGTTTAATTTTTTAGGAAAATAATGATATTATAACTTTTCTATCTTCTAAAACCATGTAATTCCTAATGTACAACTTTGATAATCAGTGTGTAGACATAAAAGTCCACACCATCCATCACCATCCAATGTTTGATTTATATCTCGTTTACAATAGAATTCATTATTTACAATAAGAAGTTTACCATTTTTCTTATAAACCATAGATAATTAGCAATTCCTATTCACCTCCCATCAAACACATTTTCCCTTTTATTTTGTCCTGTTCACATGACCTGGTCATCATTAGTAGGAGCAACACTACTATCTTTTTTGCAAATCGGCAAATCCATATTTTTCTCACCTTTGAAGGCACTGATCAGCTTCGACAATCAACCCAATGGTTTTGTCGGTACCCTTTCTCGCTGTGGCCAAAAGTCTGTCATCTCTATGGTGCTTACATCATGTTGTTTGATTGTGTTCTGAAGAAAAGTCAAAGAGTTCTCCAATTAGTCCAATGAGTAGAGCAAATACATAGAGCCCTTAGGGGAGGTTCTTCTACATTGCAGGAGAAAATATTATGTTTATC
This sequence comes from Oryza glaberrima, assembly GCF_000147395.1. Lineage (NCBI taxonomy): Eukaryota > Viridiplantae > Streptophyta > Magnoliopsida > Poales > Poaceae > Oryza > Oryza glaberrima. The sequence continues at coordinate 12,545,934 of NC_068332.1, forward strand.
CTGCATAATACGATTGATTCTGCGGATGCTTCTCAATCATGTTTTTTAGGCTCAGCTGGACAAATAACTAAAATAAAATATTTCATAAGAATGATATAAGATGATCATAGCAATGTTATCTTGCAAATTTATCTTAAAAACATCCAAATTTTCTAGATAATCATCTTATAGTGCATGTCATTTCTCAAAGGATCAATCTGCATGCAAACATCAAATGGAGAATGTTCTGAGTAGATTCTCTATCTATTAACGATGCCTTACAGCATCTTGCAGTATAAGGCTTAATTTGCATTTCTCAAGAGTAGTGGCAATTAGCTCCGGTATTGTAGATTGCTACAAAATAAAAGTGGCTAACAATCAGAAGAAAGAGTAAACATGGTAAAGAAATAAATACCTTCGGGTAATCACAGGACCATCATTGCATGCCCAACCCTGAATCAGGTCAATCTGGATATACATTTGAATTGAACTGTCAGAATATATTCAAAAGACTAACCAGTTATGATAATGCACTCAACAAATAATAATCAGCTAATTATAGTTGGAGCTGCAATCGTTTTCCTCAAAATTAGTGTGCACTCATCAGGAATTAAAGTATTATTGGCACTTTGGTAGTGCAGACATATCATGGTATCAATATCAGATTTATCCATAAGTTCGTATCAGTATTTTTCAGGAAAGTCAGGCAAAAGCAGACAACCAATAGGCACACTACTTACTCCGTTGAAAGAAATTTCAGCATTGTTATCACAATATAACATTCTATTTATCCTGAGCAGCTATATTTATAATTTTTGCATTCCAAATGGTGGAACTGTAATGCTATTTTTTCGACTCATAAGCAGTGAAAAGATATATTTTTTTTTGAAACAACCCGCACAAGATAGTGCGACGTTTCTATTGATAGAGCAGAAATAAAATACAAGCCTATAGTCCTGGGAGACTATAAACAGAAAAAAGAAAAATACAACCACACCACACGTATACGTCTGATCCTACCGCTAAAACATAACAAGCACACAACACCCCTAAGGAATGGGTCTTCTGAAACGATGCCTCCAACGAGGAAACGACGCCAGTAGCGCCGCCGCCGCTCGTCCTAACAGGACGTGGTTTTCACCTGAAGAACCCATTGGGATAGGAAAAACACAGCAACGTCCCAAGAGAAAAGCGGCGCCCACAGGCGTCGCCGCTGCCGGCCCGTAGGCAAGGCCTTTGCCCATTGTTCTGCTCTCCCGCGCCAAAGAATGCATGTCAGCTTCAGCGGAACCACCAGCAAATCCCCTTCGACGTGCAGCCGCCGCGTCGACGCCTCGCCGCCGGCCGGCCATCAAAGAAGAGTCTTGACCTCCGTTGCGCTTCCACTCCATCCACGTGGTTGGGTTAGAGAGGGAGAGGGTGAGAGAGAAGGATGGATCCCCTCTCCCCTGCACTAGCCCATCCAACGTGGCCATCTTACGGCGGCAAGCCACCGCCGCAAGAGGACAAACGCCTGGAAGGAAGCTCACTGCAGGTTTCAACACCCCCTCATGGCGTTACCGTCATCGCCGCCTCAACCAGGCTACCCGTGTAGGCCGCCTGGTCGCATTGCCGTCGCCTCCATCCTCCAACCACAGCAACCTCACCAGTGCTATCCTCCGCTGCTCCTCGTCGCGCTGCACCGCTCTCCGCCGTCGCCGGATGCCCCTCGCGCGCGGGCCAGCCTCCGCCGTCGCCGGCCACACCTCCGGGAACGCGGCCTGCCCCGCTGCCAGCCTCACCTCCACGAGCGCCGGCCTCCACCGCCGCGGCCGCGCCACTGCGAGCACCGGCGTCCACAGCCGCCGGCCGCCCCTCCGCGCTCCTTCGCGCGCCGCATCCGCTCCTCTCCCCTCCGACCACCGTCTCCGGCCGGATCCGGCGGGGGCGGTGCCGGATCCGCCGCCTCCACGCCGGGAGGAGTCGCCGCCGCCGCGTCCTAGCCAAAGACGATGCGCCGCCCCATCACCACCGTCGCCACCACCTCCCTCCCGCGGCCATCCTCCACCACCGCCTGCGCATCGCCGCGTCCCCTCGCCGGATCTGCTTCCAGGGGCGCCGGATCCGCCGCGCCCTTGCCTTCGCCGGCCGCTGGAGCCCCCCATCGTCGCGCGCCGCTCCGTCCTCCCACGCCGAGGAAGAGCTTTGCCGGTTCTCTTGGCCCCGCCACCGCCTTCCCGGCTGACCGCGCAGCTTTCCGGCGGCGAGCTCAGGCGGTGGCGAGGTGGCGAGGGTGGGCGGGGGTGGCGGCGCGGGCGGCTAGGGTTTCGCCCCCGAGCCGTCCGCGCGAGAGCGACGCGGAGGCCCTTTTTTTTACGTGAGAAGGCTTGATTCCCCCTAAAAAGATATATATTCAATTAGCTTGGTTAAAATTCTCATCTCACGTATACAGAAGAAAATCCATCAGGTTTCTTTAAATAGTTGTGAAATAAACAAAAACAATCATATATTACTACGAGATCAAGTTGCAAATTTCTAGAGCCCCTGCTAGAATTAAACTGTCTCAAGAAATCCAGGACGATGGAGGTAGGGGATTGGCAGGATTGAATACCAAAGAGGTTCTGCAGCTGCTCCTTGGCACTGAAGTTGCAGTGCTTGACGTCAGTCTGGAGGTAATTCAACCAGTGCAGCCGACCTGATCATGATCCCCTCCTTCTCGGCCGTCCAGGTTGAGGTGGTGGGGAACTGTGAATACGGTCAGGATGCCACAGTGCCATACCCGTCGGCACGGGGTGACGGCAGCGAGACAGGCGCCGACACCCGGTCAGAATCCTATCGGCAAGGATGACGCCGGCGAGGTGGGAGAGGATGACAGCGTTGATTGGCCGAAGCGGAGGCGTCGGGACTTGGCCCGTCGGCCGTACCGCGTACGGGAGGGCGGAGGATCGATCGCATGCGAGAGGAGAAGAGGAGTTGCGCGATCGGCACCCTACGAGCCGGGTGGGGTAGCGTTTTGTGTGATATTGATGGGGACGGAGGGAGGTGCGTGATTTCCAATCGATCGGAGCAGTCGGATCGATTTCATCTGTTGATTTTGGATCATTGGATACGTCACATGATGAATGAGTAAAAGTATTTGTTGACTATATAGGGTAGACTAAATCACAACGTTGAAACTCTCAAATTAAGTGTAAAATTCACTCTGAGCCAGGTTTCGATGTAATATGTACGCCCGAGTCGGACTTATCCGACTCAACGCATTTGACTTGCAACCGGAGTGGAGGCCGACTCTCACACTGTCCTCCCACACGCTACTATTATTAAGGCCATTCCCAACCCAAGACACTACATATAGTTTCTATAAACTCCACATCATCAAGAAACTAGTAGTGGACACTACTCTTCCAATGTAAACACCATTATTCCATACTTAAATTTAATGCTACTTATCTCACATAATGTTTTGGATGTTGTGTAGAAACCATGTCTCATGCAAGACATAGTTTCCTTCTCTTTCCTCATTTATTCACTTGCCACATCATTTTTCATCTTAGGTGGCAGCTTATTTAATGTTATGGACATCATCCTAGTCATTGGGTTGGGAATGGCCTAACCGGCCGATCGATTGATGAAGCTGATCGAGTTCCCAACAGTTATCATCAATCGAGACAACAATTAATAACACAATCTCGATCTTCAGAGCTAGTAATATTTTTCGGTCATCGCAACGAGATCGAAGATAGCAAGTTTTTTAGATAATGGAATAAACATCCCGGCCTTTACTCAAGAGAGCTACAGCCCATTATTACAATCTAGCAATCCACATCGAGTGTAGTCCAAAGATAAAGCGAACCGATAAATAATAAGGAGAACATATTATTGAAGTCTATTTATGAATCTCCACCCATAATTGGCAAAAAGCTTCATAACCGTCGACTCAAGCTTGCGGCATGCAACTTTTAGGACCTCTCCGTCTTCGTCACACCTTTGCAACTGTGCCCAACACCGGAGCCAATATGTTGCCCTGAAAATTACCTGCATATATGAAATAGATGGTAATTTATCAAAAACCATATCATTCCTACTCAACCACAAATCCCAACATATTGCAGAAGCTCCCAGATAGCAAGTCGATCGATCGATCGACAAATTGACAAGCAAGATCGAATTAAGATCGAGGGGCCGACCGGCCGGGTTAATTAAGCTGATCTCGGCATACGGCGGCCGCGTTCCGGCAGCTACAGCTGCTCAAGCGGCTCCCCGCCGGCATTGCTCGTTGTCAAGCGACGCTGTCCATCGCCGGTGGCATCACGACGACCATGCAACTGTAGGATCGAAATACAAGAACTAAGCAAACCAGAGGGGGGTGAATGGTTGATATACCCAAAAACCGAAAACTTTTAGCGGAAATAAAAGTTACTCTCAAATTCGACGGATTGCGGTCTGAACGAAATGTATGCGCCGGTCTAACCGCCTGATGAACGTCGGTCTGACTGATGTAGATCGATTGGTCGAACCGCCGAGATGCCTGCCGCGCCTGTCACCACCACCAGTTGGACCGCCCGTATGCCACCGGTCTTCATCACCTGAAAATTGATTATCTCCAAAACCACTTCGACGATAATCTCCAAATCTCAAAACCAATAATCACAGATGCCAATTGTTCATCACAGAATAAGAATCAAAACACACTTTGATCTTACAATCTCCCCCTTGATGAACACATTGGCAAACTCAATAAAAATGTTTTGGTGTTTGGAAAAATAAAAACAAAAGCGGTAAAAAGCACACTTCGTAAAATCCAAAAGAAAACTTCTCCCCCTTTTTAAAAGAAAGAAATTCCCAATCGAACTAAAAACATGCTCTTCTCAAAACTCTTCTCTTCTCCCCTTGCTTCTTCAAAAAATCCAAAAATTTTCACATTACTTCTCCCCCTTTTGACAATGATTTCATCAAGCATAGGAATTATGTTCATTAATGTATAAGAGCTTAGCATACATATAGCATATCAAGTCATGGGTTGCAATAAAATGAAGATGAACCCATCTATAACAGAACAAGCATGCATTAAAGTATAACCATGAACCAAAGATTTTACAATTAAGCTTGAATCAACAATCAAAATTCATGATTTCATACGATTTATAGTGCAACATCTTAACAAGCACATAGATTGAAGAATAAACACTAAACACATATACCTATTGCATTAATCAATCTTTCTCAAATAACCTTTAGCACAAAACAACCAAGAGAATTTTTAACCTTTTCTTTTTCTTGAGCCTTTTCGCTCATATTTTTCTCTTTTATTCCGGGTACGTCCCTGTCGTCAAGACTGTTTCCAGAGATTCGGCACCCATTATTTTGCTCACATCGAATACGTCCTTGTCGTCAAGACTGTTTCCACGGATTCGGTATTCATTTTTTTTCTCATATTTTTTTTATTCTTTTTCACAATAAGCAATTAAAGCTATTTGAGGAATAACAAGTCAATAAAGCATATATATATAGAGCATTTATAAATCAAACCATATTCTAGCATCAACATTGCATATTTTCTTAATTTAAGTAGAATTTAAGTGTCATGCATCATCTCCCTTAAAAGCAAAATCTAAATCTCATGAAAAGACTAGAATACATACAAGCTATGCTAGAGACAAATAAACCTTCAAAGTATTGCTAGCATTCACAAGAAAATACCATATGTATAGTACAAAGCTCTCTTTTCTCAATTTTTTCATTGTCATATTTTTGCTTGATAAAACCATGAGGTACAAACTCCCCCTCAAAACATGCCAAAAGAATTCACGAATAAGAACTAACTCCCCCTCAAAATAACCTCCAATTCTCCCCGAACAAAAATCAAGAAGAAATCAAAGATTTTGAAAAAGACATCCGATTGCCAATGATATCACCAAAGACCTCATGAATTGACACGTATCCACTTGTATTAACAAAAACTACTACCTCAAACAGTAGCATATGAAAAGCTAATAATTAAGAAAGTAGAACCAAAAATATGTCAATCCAAAAGCAAATTGATGTTACCTTGTAAAGCAATCATCATCTCAAAATTGAACACTCATGGGGAGTATGCCGCCAAAAATACCTACGAACGAGAAGATGTCGAGGCCTCCGTGTTGGGGTTAGAAATAAGAAATTTTGGAATCCAACACTAAGTCACACGACCTGTAGAACCAGAAGGTACATATACACTGACAAAATTAGAATCAGACTTACCTGAAAAATTACCTTTTTGCTTCACAAAAGTCTGAGTTGAATTTCGCACAAAATTGCCCCGTGGCCGGTCTGACCGCCGCTGTGCCTGAGGTCTGACCGGGCCTGGCAACCGGTCTGACCGCCAGTTCACCTGCGGTCTGACCGCTGGTCGGTCTGACCGACTGGACAATGTCGGTCTAACCGTGCTCCTCGAATTAAAACCCGATTTTTGCCAACGTCGTTTTGCAAAAGCAATTTCCATTTCCTTTTTCTGTTTATGGGCAAATCTAAAACAAAAACCAACCAAATGTCCATCTTTTCCACAAAAAGAACAAGTGTACTTCTCACAACAAGTTTGTGAAGTAGATGGTTTTGAAATTGATGGTTTTGCACCAACAGAAGGTTTTGCATGTACAACATTTGATTTCAAAGAAGATGCATTCAAAGAAGACATGATGCCAGCAGATTTAAACACAGTGTTCTTAGGCTCAGTTTCAATCAAAATTTCACCTCTCCTAGCAACAACCAAAACAGTAGGAGGATGTCTAGTATGATGAGCATAAGAATCAAAACCTAAACCACGATTGTGTGTGTTAACTTTAGATTGATCAAGAATCATGTTGAGGTTCTTTTTACCATCAGAAAATCTTTGTAAAGAACTTTTCAAATAAGAAACCTCCTGAGTAAGAATAGCACAATTTTTGCAAGCATCCAAAAGACCTTTTTGTTTTCTACAAGTTGAGCAAGAAAATACCTCGTCTTGTTTAACAATCTCTTCCATGTGTTTAACACGCCCTAAAGCATCTTTCAACTCAACTCATTCAAAAAACACTTTGAACAATCTTGTGAAATCACAACACCATTGTTTTGTTTTGCCTTATTCGCACATGAAGCATTGACCAAAGAACTCGCACAAAAAGCAACTTTGTATTTTTTTTTTCAAAACGTTCTTTGTCAAAATCAACTCATCAACAACACAAGCATGTAAAGCAAATCCAAGAGCAAAAGAAGACTCCAACTTTTTAGATTTTTCAATCTCAAATTCCAATTTCTTGCAATTAATAGAATTGACATCTCGCAAAGCATTAATTTCAGAAAATAAAACTTCACAAGATTGACAATTATCATCATTAGGAATCAAAGATTTTAATCTAGCAATTTCAGCATTAAGAATCTCAATAGTATGATCCTTCTCATCAAGCACAATAGAACATGTTTGAAGTTTCTTAGCAAATTTGTAAGCAGCATATTCTAGTTGATCATAACTAAGCTTTTCTTCATTATCATCATCTGATTCATCAACATCAGAACTTGCATTACGAGCAATAAAAGCTAGATTAACAACTTGTTTACCTTTGCTCTCATCTTTATCTTCCGATTCATCGAAAGCTTTTATGATTCTTGTTCACGTCATCTTCTTTAACTCTCACATCATCTTCCTTCTTGCCTCTCCCAAGCTTAGGACAACGATTCGGTTCTCCTCTTTTCCTGTTCCTAACATTTTTCATAGCTCGAGAAAATTTGTTAGATAACAAAACCAAGTCCTCCTCCTCAAACTGTTCGAGTTGTTCATCGGACATGGCCTTAAACAAAGCAAGAACAGAAGACTTCGATGAAGAAGCACCAACATCCAAAGAAGTTGAAGACGAAACCAAAGCACTAGACTTATAATCGACTTTACGTGCAAGAATATTGATCTCATGAGTTTTCAATTTTGTGTAAAGCGAATCCAAAGTCAAAGTAGACATGTTAACAGACTCCTGAATATATGTAACTTTCATCTCCCAAATAGACATGTCAAAACCATTCAAAAAGTGACGAGAAATCTCAGATTGTGGATAATTAGCATCATAAGAAGAATCAACAGATCTAAGATCACTCAAAATTTTATTAAACCGAGAAAAATAGTCATCCAAAGCTTCTCCAGGTTTCATCTCAAATTTAATGTACTCCTTTTTGAAAAGATCACGATGAAGTTCTTTAATGTTATTTGTACCTTGATGAAAATTACTCAAAGCAATCTAAATCTCATGAGTAGTTTGAAGATGAGCAACACGATCATAATCTGAATGAGAAATTCCACTCAAAAGAATATTGCGAGCTTTGCAATTTTGTTCAAATTCAGTTTTTGCAGCAGCAGTATTAATAACTTCAGGAATCACATAAGGATGAGAAACTTTTCTCCAAATATCATAATTCTCAGCCATAATGTAAGATTGTATCCTACTACACCAATGAGAAAAATCCGTTCCATCGAAAACATGAGGCTTAGTTGAAAACTTATTAGAAGCAGCCATAGCAAAAACTCAAGATCGGTAAAGATAAAAAAAAAAGAGCAAACGTGGCTCTGATACCACTTGTAGGATCGAAATACAAGAACTAAGCCAACCAGAGGGGGGTGAATGGTTGATATACCCAAAAACCGAAAACTTTTAGCGGAAATAAAAGTTACCCTCAAATTCGACGGATTGCGGTCTGACCGAAATGTATGCGCCGGTCTGACCGCCTGATGAACGTCGGTCCGACCGATGTAGATCGATCGGTCGAACCGCCGAGATGCCTACCGCGCCTGTCGCCACCGCCGGTTGGACATCCCGTATGCCGCCGGTCTGACCGCCGGTAGATTGCCGGTTAGACCGCTGAAACCCGGTGAAACACAAATCGAAGAACTCTCAAAGTATATGACAACTTTATTACTTCTCTCTGTGTTTACAAAGTGCACCAACAGCACTCTTTACAAAAATCTCGACTAAAATCAAAATCCTAACTAAACTAGCAACTCAATTGCTCTCAAAAGCGATACTGGGAAGCCTCACGCTCCCCCTCTATTTATACATGAGGTAGGCAGCCTAAAGCCACGAACCAAACTCATACTAAGAGTCCTAAACACCTTAGGAAACCATCTAGTACAAGAAACAAACTTTACATAATCAATCGTACCAAATTTGGACTCCTTCCAAATTCGACTCCCCATCCCATACGCACACAACACCTCCATCGTATGCCATATGGAATCTTCACCAATCACGTGCATCAACTCTAGCCTTAGTATCCCGCATGATATCTGACCACCACGGACATCGTCTTACCACCAAGCCGACTCCCGGTCCATCACCGCAAATACTCTCCCGAGGCATCGAGTCACCTACACATGAAACAAACAAAGAAACCATATTCCGAGACCAAGCTATCACCAACTTGACACATTGTTAGCAAACAACAGTATTACATACGTATAGTATCCATCTAGAAGCCATAACCGTGAAACAATCATGGATATCCAAAGAAACAACCCGAAACCGAAACCGATACAGCGTCGGCTGGTCAGACCGTGGGCCGACCGGTCTGACCGCTACACATGAGCCGGTCTGACCGGCAACCACCACCCGGTCTGACCGGTCCCGATAAAACATTAAACCCTGTTCATCACCTGAAAATTGATTATCTCCAAAACCACTTCGACGATAATCTCCAAATCTCAAAACCAATAATCACATATGCCAATTATTCATCACAGAATAAGAATCAAAACACACTTTGATCTTACAGCAACAACGCGCCGCCACCGCCGGCTCTCACCTGGTATGTATATATGTACTTCTTCTCCACATATATGTATACATGCTTTTTACTACTTCCATTTCAAATCAGTGATCGCTTTGACTTTTTATTGCAACGTTTGATCATTCATTTTATTTGAAAAATTAGTGCAAATATAAAAAAGATAAGTTATACTTAAAATACTTTTGATAAAAAAAACAAGTTACAAACAAAATAAATAATAATTCCAAAAATTTTTGAATAATACGAATAATCAAATGTTGTCAACAAAAACTCAAAGCAAAGGTAGTAGTTGTCTTTGCTGTGAACGTAGGAGTATCTCTGATTCATGTCTATGTGTGTACTGTGTGTAGGACATGGCCACGCGGTGGATTCGGCCATTGTCATCGTGGTGGGTGTTAGAGTTTGTGTCGAATATGTGTAGGTCTCGACTGAACTCCGTTATCAAATATCGTGTCTCGGTGTCGTCATCGTGTTTGGATCTCCTATGACGTTTCTTCCGCGTTTGATCTCCGATGTGATTTTGAGGCCGGTTTTATAACAGTCGGCATCCAGTGGATCCGGCCATGATCAGTTTCATGGTATTCGACCATCGCTTGGTGCAAGGTCCTCCTCCCAGAAATCTCATGGTTTCAATCAGATTCACCTCCAGCTGATGGAGCGCGAGTAAGCTCTAATTGCGTATATATGTCTGGTCTACATGTCCACTGTCTTTGTTTCATTAATTTAATTGATTAATTGGTGAATTAATTAATTCCTCTTCTTGCTGGCATGATCAATCAAAGACGGGAGCTAGAGAAGCGACAGAAGGAGCTCGCGGCGATTGAGGGAAACCTCCGTATCATGTTGGTCGGATTAGACTTGGTTTTGTTTGCTGGTTCGGTGGGCTTGATGGTGAAAGGCGCCTGGAATTCGTGGTTCTTTCTCAATGTATTTCGCTATTTCGCCGTGGGAATTAATCTCGACGCTTTGCCACCAAGAAAGAGCTGAGCATAGGAATTAATAGAGCATTTTGGATAATTAATTGAGACGCGTACGTACTATTTTTAAATAACATATATGGGTTGACGTTAATTTTCTCTTTTATTCTCTATCAATTGTGATCTCGCTCGATACATACATATACAAAGTACAGAGCTATTAAATAATGACAAACAACTCTTTTGTTATGAGGAATTTATCACCGCAGGTTACATGTGTTGTAGACTTATAGTGAGACCTAAAGCTTTGCAATGATATAGAGTTGCCAATCATCCGATCTAGCAAAAGCTAAATTAAGATGGATTTTGTAAGACTAAATAGGCTACCGTAGCCGATTTAGATTGATTTGGAGATAACCACCCGTCTCGTGGGCGAATTGAAAGGTTTATATGACAAACCTACAAAAGGATAATCACACTCTCGTGATGAGGGACGGACGATTTACAACGCAAATCGATAAAGATGGATGAAATTAGGTTAGAACTAGGCAAAAAAGTAGATGCATGTCGAAAAAATGATTTAACTGGCTAATTGTGTTGAAAGTAGATTGTGTGTCCAATTAAACTGGTCTTAGCCCTTGTAAAGAGATTGGTCTTGCCTCCTCCAAGTCCCCTCCACGTCAAATTCGGGGTAGAGATCAATTTAAACTCGAAAAACACCTATCTATACACGGAAACCCGAGACCCGGTGAAATCCAATCTGGACTCGTCTCTGCCGGTCTGACTGGCTGCATGCCTCTAGGTCAACCCAACCCTATACACTGGTCAAATCAGTCCATAGACGGTGGTCAGACTGGTCCCATAAAGAAAAATCCAATTATTCTCAAATTTTAACAATGTTTTCCTATTTCGAGCCTAGGTAACAAATTTGGGTGTAAAAAACACCCGCTCGAGCAGTTTTTAGTGCTCGCCCAGTAGCCACGTGCTGCGCCTGCTGAGCACCACCACGGCAGCATCTCTCGTCTCCAACGGCCACCGCGTCGCAGGGAATGGCGTTGCCACTATCGCGCCCGCCGATCTTTTTTTTTGAAACCTTCGCGCCCGCCGATCTTATCATCGTCTCTCCGTCCACCGGTGAGTTATCTCGATGAGCAGCTAATCTTAGCCTAATGTCCCCATTCAACATTTTGTGAATGGTCCAAGAGCCCTTGGATTCGCTCGGTGCCTTGGTGATACATAGTCGTCGGCGCCCGGTGCCGATGCCGTTGCTCGCCTCCGCGTTCCGTCTCTCCTCCAGTGAGCTCCTGCCAAGCCAATCATGTCAACCATGGTTGCCTCATCAAGATGACAAGAACCCCTCTGCTAACTCGAGGATCGGATGACGGCCGGGTATGCTAGATCGAGTCGTCGTCGATCTCCCCCAATCCTGGTATCCTAGCGGCCGCCGTTATCGATCCGCTTCATCGGTGAGTTTCCACGCAATTCTTCGCTACTACTACACCAAATTCGGTGTTCTTTCTGAATTAACCCGACCACCGTAGCACCATGCTATGTATTCTGCCATCAGGGAGCCGCGGCAGCAAGCAGCAGTTCATCGTCACCGGACATTTCTGATGTCCCTCTCTCATCAAGAGGCTTTATGTAAGCAGTAGATTGCTAGATGCTGACCATTGCATCAATTTGCCTTTCCCCAAGTTGAATTGCTGCTTTGCCCGTGTTGCTCCGCCACAAGTGCAGCTCCCGCAGCTGTTTCGGGTGTCAAGTACGGCAACTCACAAGTCTGCAAATCGAAAGTTATGCTATTGGTAAGTCATTTTCTCATTGCATTTCGACTATGGAAATATATAGATGAATATGTTTATTATATAATCCCAATTAATTGAGTTCTGCATATCAAATGAAATGGATAGATTTTGAACATTAGTGGAATAGAAGGGAAATATCACAATATATAAAATTGTAATAAATGAGATATTAAGGATTTTCTAATAAATGAAATGTAAGGCTTCCATGATATGCTACACATTAAATGTAGGGAATCATAGTATTGTGGCTTCAATCTATATATAGTACGTTTCAGGATGCCTGATAGGAATATCACCAAAGTCAGTCAAAAACAATATTCTACACACACAATGGGTTTTGTTGCTGTTGCCATCATACTATGTTTTTCATATGCATCTTGTTATGCCAATCTGGTACGATCAGAAGATGCCCATGTCAATCCAGAAATGAACGGAATGGTAACAATACAACCTCATGTCACTTGATTAATATTGAATTGTTCCAATTTTCTGCATTTTCTCTTCCGTTCATTATCATCATGAATGTTTTTTATCAGTCCTCTCTCCCTGTATTTTGAAAAGAAAAGGAACCTATATTTGGATGTGATGCGTGTAAAAGAGATCAACACAGATATATTTGTTTTACTGTACCAATTTACCTTAAATCCTTCTAATATATATTTGAGTTACTTATTTGTTGATGAGGACATAGGCTGATATCAATAAAGTTTCTATTATCTAAAATCATGGGCTGAGGTAGTACCCCATCACAAGTTATGTTGTTAAAAAATCTTGACAAATATAATGTGGGTTCATTAATTGTACTAAATTTATTTGATTCTATGTGTTCATAAAATTCATATAATAATATTTGTAGTACTTTTTTTTGGATGTATATGAGAAGACTCGAAGACCTACAGGCCTTTTCTTTTCTAGGAGGCATAAAGTACGAACTGATGAGGATGATAGCCGTGCTTCTCATGTAAGTTATCTACCTCCCTCCGTCTCTCTCATACACACAAAATAAACAATCATTCAAGAATTCAAGAAGAAATACTTAAGGCTCGTTTGGCTGGGATTGTTGCTGCAGCAGCTGCGTTGTACAGCCACTGTCAAGCTCAGCCGAAAAGCCATTACCTCAGATGCTAACCAAAGAAGTGCAAAATACGTGCCATTTTGCTTCAAAGCTGCAAGTCAAGATGAGGAATTTAAGACTGACTGGTTCCCTATTTTACAATAAATAGATATTTCAAGAATCTCCAGTTACATATTTGACCATTAATTTCCAATTCTTCGAACACAAATGTGGGTCTTGATTATTTTCTATGTTCTTCAATACATTTTTTTCAACGTTGCAAATTTTTCTCCACAAATATTTTAAAAGCAGCAACCAGTAAATTACCTTGGGAATCTGAAAGCTTACCATGTGCAGATGTGCTTTGAACCTACAGTTTGATACAAAGCACACAGAAATCTACACTTGCTTAATAATTGACTCTCAGGAAGCCACATATTGGACGCAAGGGATACATTGGAGGGTAGATAATTAAATAATAGATTATGTTTCATTAGCTTACACATAGAAACATATTTGCATAACAGAACAAGTGAAATCAATTTTGACAGCGCATTGGTCTCGGAGATCTTAACCACCAATCAAACCTTAACCTCATAAGTCATAAGTCCCAGGCCCTGCCAAAGTCTCTCCTGCAATTGCTGTGGTGGAATCACTACCCTGCCACTGTTCCATGATCTTGGGATATTTTGTTCCTTGTCTAATGTTTGAAACTGGGTTGAGTTCATTACCATCACCTGATATCCTTGCTCATGCCTATGTATCATCATGATTTCGTTCATTCGGTTTCTTTACTTCTGGAAATCTTGCTTGGCATGTCCCTTGTCCTTTACATGTAGCATCAACATTTCTCATGTTCCTTAATTGTTTTTGATCTAGAATGTGTGGCCTTCAAGATCTCTCCTTTTCCTTGCTTCGTTCCATTGATAACCTTTGACATACAGTGGTCTCTATTTCTATAAACATCCTGCACTATTAGTTATAAGTCTGTTAAAAATATATTGCTACTGGCCTGAAAATGATCTTTGCTATTGGTTATTAATGGTGCTATTCAATTTGACCATTACAAATTGCGCATGTAAGATTTTTTTTATTTGGAGAACACACGTACGGAGCACTACACGTGCAACACCACACTTTCGCACCTGCGAATACGCGCATTTAAGCTTTTTAATGTGTTGTTTTTATCAACAGGTTGCTATGTATCACACACCAAGGGGCTGGTACTTTGGTACTCGAGCTAAAATAGGTATATGGGGATCACCCAACCAAGGACGCTTTCAAGAGTCTGGTGCATCCATATTAGTAACCAGCAATGAATTAGAGGACCTCAATGCACTTGAAGCTGGATTTCACGTACGTAAAAAGAAAAAAGAATACAAAACATGGCATCCATGCATATATGCAAATTCAATGGCTATAGAAGGAATAATCATTTTTCTGATATGGTTTTCGTTAATTATGTAGGTCTATCCTGATTTGTATAACGACCATAATGTCCATTTCTTTACCCACTGGACAGTAAGTTCAGCCAGCTATTATTTGGAGTTTCATTTGACCTTGTACCTCTTCATCATCCGCTGTAAAAACCAAATCAATTTCCTTTTTCTTTTATCTTTTCTCAGAAGGATACCGACAGGTCCACTGGATGCTACAATCTAAATGCGGAGGGTTTGTGCCAGCAGAAGGAGCTGAACTTACGCCAGGGCAGGCGGTTGCTCCTGCATCAACTTACGATGGAGAGGATCATTACATCCCCATTAGCCTACATACGATGCGTGCCCCTTAACCACTGTGGACAAAAACTTCATGTACAATGGAGCCGTGTGTTTCTTTTTATTTTTTGACAAAGGAATTGGTATGAGGGAACTTGACATTTTCTTAAGTTTTTTTTTCCTTATATGAATAAAATAGGACCTCTTTGGCAAATGTTCCAACCAAAAAAAATCATTTTAAAACTAATAACTACCATTGATGTAACTAAGATATACTCTCTCCATTTTTTTCAACTAGAAAAAGGTCTATGCGTTGCAACGGGTGAAAACTATTTTAATCTTATTATTGTTATATGGTTTAGTTAAGATAAAATTCACTGTGAGAATTTGCTTAGATATATATTTTTTTAGAAAATCATGGGCTGCAATTAGGAGACCGTTCATCTAAAGTTTGCATGTGAGTTTTCTTATACGACTCCTTCTGTATTTACAAAAGTGAACGAACTTAAAAACCGATTCATACACGGATGACGTACCAAAGTACCAACAAAAACATCTTTAATATTTATAATAATAGAGATAGACGGCGACATTGACCTTTTAGACTGACTATTCACCTTATTTAAAAAATTATATAATTATCATCTATTTTATTATGACTTTTTATCATTCATCATGACTTATATATGTAAATATTTGCACAAAATTTTTAAATAAGATAAATGGTTAAACGTATCTCCAAAAGTTAATGGCATCATGTTTTTAAAAATAAAGTAGAGTGAGTACTTAACTCCATATTCAATCAACAAGATGTAAATTACAAGAATGCTGAAATGCTTCAACTACAATTAATTTCCTACGAAACAAATTTTGCAGGATCCAAACTCAGGAGATAGGGTATTGTTCAGGGACGATCTGGAGAAGCCGTTATTTCTAGGTCATTTTCCAAAGGAGCTCTGCCCCAAGCTGAACGGCGGAGCGCCTCGGATGGCATGGACCGGGTTCGTGAGCTACCCGAAGAACGAACCGAGCCCTGCGATGGGCAGCGGCCATTTCCCCCTGGAAGGCGAGAGAAAAGCCGCCTACATCAAGAACATCAAGTTATTCGACTCCAAGGCGCGTGCCCATGACCCTTACATGGAAGATCTACTCCCGGTCCTTGACAGGCCGGACTACTACCATCTCAGTATAGTTGATTTTGTTGTCAAGGATCGCGTCTATTTTTATTATGGTGGTCCAAGCGGCTGCATTGGTTGATACTATATCACACAAGTTCGTCATAAGTTGTTCTCCCAAAACTGATGAATAAAATTTACATGATTTCAATTTACCCCCAACCAGATATGAAAAGCTGAAATTAAATTGATCTGGGTTGAATTTGCTTATTACATGGAAATGTTCTTTTATCATATATCCATAGAAGTCACAAAAAATAACTATATTGAAATATATTTAGGAGAAATAAACTGATATTTATTTTAGGCGTTTAATTTTAATAGCACTCCCTCTGTCCGACATGGTTAAACTTGGCACTCTCTTTAAAGCAACACGACCATAACTATAGGAAACTAAATTCAAATATCAATCTAATAATATATTTTTGTCAAATAAAATTTAGTTTATATTTAGACTAATTGTTTTGGAAATATTTCAGGAGTTATCACATATTTGACTACATCTGTACTCTGTATCTAATTAGAACAGAGTAACTCAAGGTAAAAAAAAAAAACAGACGCTTAACGCACATGATCCGCAGACACGAATAGGCTACGATACGACGCGTACGACGTGCTCCTACCGTCTTTCGTACTCGAATCCGATTCAGGAGAGGGCTTAAGCTGCGCGTTCTACTTAATCAAATATTCAAATCCCATTCGGAAACGGAGGACACACCAACGCTTCGCGCCAATACATAGCAAGGGCGCGTGCAATGAGATCGAGATCGAGAGAAATTGAATCACCTAGCTGAGAGCGTGCCAAGGCAGGAGCAATGGCGGCGCGCGAGCCCGTGTTCGCGGGCACCAACGACACCATGGAGCTGTCCAGCGACGCCGCCCCGTCCCCGGCCAATCTCTCGAGGACGGCCACGGCGATCTGCTCGACGCCGGCGTTCGCCAGGGAGATGGTCGCCGGTGGCGTCGCGGGCGTGGTGGCGAAGACGGCCGTGGCACCGCTCGAACGGGTGAAGCTCATGAGGCAGGTCGGCGCGGCGCCGCGGGGCGCCGGCGCCGTGCAGATGCTGCGGGAGATCGGCCGCGGCGAGGGCGTCGCGGGGCTCTTCCGCGGCAACGGCGCCAACGCGCTCCGCGTGTTCCACACCAAGGCGCTCCACTTCATGGCGTACGAGCGGTACAAGCGGTTCCTCCTCGGCGCCGCCCCCTCGCTCGGCGACGGGCCGGTGGTGGACCTCCTCGCCGGGTCGGCGGCGGGCAGCACCGCGGTGCTCGCCACCTACCCGCTCGACCTCGCGCGCACCAGGCTCGCCTGCGCCGCCGCGCCGCCCGGTGCCGCGGCGACGGGCATGTCCGGCGTGCTCCGGAGCGCGTACAGGGAGGGCGGCGGCGTGCGCGGGGTGTACCGCGGCCTGTGCCCGTCGCTGGCGCGCGTGCTCCCGATGTCGGGCCTCAACTTCTGCGTGTACGAGGCGCTCAAGGCGCAGATCCCCCGCGAGGAGGAGGAGCACGGGGCGCGCGGCTGGCGCCGGGCGGCGAAGGTGGCGTGCGGCGTGGCGGCGGGGTTGGTGGCGAGCACGGCGACGTACCCGCTCGACGTGGTGCGGCGGCAGATACAGCTGGGCGGCGGCGGCGGCGGCACGCTGCAGGCATTCCGCGCCATCGTGCGGGCGCAGGGCGCGCGGCAGCTGTACGGCGGCCTCGGGATCACGTACGTCAAGAAGGTGCCGTCGACGGCCGTCGGGCTGGTGGCCTACGACTACATGAAGTCGCTGCTCATGTTGCCGGCGAGTGGTCCCAAGGCCAATGGTAGTAAGTAGAAACTTAGGAAGTAGTAGCAGCCCTTGGACTGACCATGGCAAAGCAGACCGGAAGCTGAGGATTCGTTTGTTTATTGTGTGAATACATGGTCACTGTTCCGATGTTTTTCTTTTTCAATACACTCTGAGCCCTATCGGTTGGCCTCATTGCAAGATTACTAGAGCTCAAATGTAAATATAAAAATTACAGAGACTTAACTGCAAAAGTAAAAACCCTAAAATTTAAATTATATAAAACACTCGACACCGAATTTTTTTTTCCATCAAGGTGTAGGTCACGGTATGGGGAAAACAAGGAGAGGTGGAGTGGGATGCGGCTAGGGAGAGGTGGAGTGGAAGGCGGTTGGAGTTCGGATTTGCTGCACGGGGTCTCTCAAAAGGAAACTGATTTTCAACCAATTCAATCAGTACAGAAACCAATCTAATCTAATCTATAAAACACTCGTACCTTCTTTTTCCCTCTTTCAAACAGGACACCTATGTAATCCATAAAACACTGGAGAATGCTACGCGTTGGGCGCCCGACAACAGAAGGAAAAATCGAACACCTCGGACGCCCACGTCTCTGCCGCTCCTACTTTAAGTAGTTTTAAAACGATTTTTCTCTTAAACTAATTATCCAATCTATGATCCGATCACATCGTTGTATTCGTTGCAATTAAATCTTTACAACAAGACCACACATGATTATATTTCGATAAAAAATATTTTAGCTTTTCTATTGATATTTTTTTAATATTGCATATGATCTCTTTTGATGTTTCAACCAGTAGTTTTACAATGTTTCAGTTAGTGTACTTGCGATGTTTCACTATGTACGGATCAAATGTTGCAGTGGATTTTGATATTATGGAACACGCCGTTGTAACAAATCACCAACATATTTTAGAAACCCCCTATTAAGGGAATTTGGTTTATTTTTTTGTTCCACCAAAAGTGTTTCACTAGTGTACTCACAATGTTTAACTATGTAAAGATCTAATGTTGTAGTGAACTGAAATATTCCATTGCAACAAAAAACCCACATATTTTGGAAACCCCCTATTAAGGGAATTCGTTTCATTTCTTGTTCCACAAAAAAATATTTCACCTAGTGTACTTATAATATTTCACTATGTATGGATCAAATGGTGCAGTGAATTGAAACATTCTTCCGCTATTTGCTGAAATATTATTTTTATATAAGGTGAAACAACACCCGATTTAAACGAGTGAAACATTTTCGATCTATTTAGTGAAACAATTCTGATATACCTGGTGGAACATCGTGCAACATTTAAAAATAATTCAATAATAAGCTTAAAAAAATTTTGTCGGAATAATATCCATGTGTGGTCTTGTTTTGAAGATTTAATTGCAACGAATTTAATGGTACAACCGAATCATGATTTGGATAAGTAATTTAAGAGAAAAATCAGTTTAAAGTATTTTTTGCACGTAAATCGGGCGCTGATGTCATGCTGACGTCAGCGCCCGATTTTCCCCCAAACATCGGACGTCCGAGCCGGAGTTGCCTCCTAAAACACTCGCACCTTCCTTCTCCCTCCTTCAAAAAGGACACCTATGTGTAACCCATCAACTCCAAAACTGACCGACAGGAAGTTCTAAAAACAACGAAAATAAAACCGACAGTGGCAGCGAGACGATTCCGTTTTTTAGGTTTCGATGGTTTTGATGGCAACAATGACACAGCAGTGGCGACGACAGTGGTACTAAACGCGACCAGAACTCGAAACTCTAATAGACTACCGCTAAGACTAGCAACACGACATGATGATGCAACCCAAACAAAAGAAAAAACTGAAAAGAACAATGCAATGGCACAAATATGTCTAGGTAAAAGGATACATTTTTTATGGCTATTTTCTGGTTATAGGTAGATAAAAACTCACCAAGCAACGAAAGCTCTGATACCGCTTGATAAACCCTGAGTTTCACTCAACACTCACGGATGTTGTTTACCCGATCTTTCAGTGAGTTTAGATAACTACGATTTGGGAGAAACATTAACGACTAGACTACAACCGTACGAGACGTTGTTGTATTGCGCCTTAGCGATCGATACTGTACGAGACGTTGTTGTGTTGTGCCTTAGAGATCAATACACCTCTCCGTGGGTTGTTGATCTTACCGGTGCAGATCAACATTATTCCTGCAAGCAAATTGAAGAAACAAGCAAGAACAAGATAAAAGCAATCTGAATTGCAAATAGGAATTGAATACAAATGATAAGTTGGGGTTCCGAAAACAAGCAGTCGGGCGGTCTAACCGATACGCGCGCTGCAAGTACCAATGGCTAAACTTTAATCTAACAAAACCCAAGAAACCCTTAAGAGGTATCTAGCTATTTAAAGAGGTGGGAGGACGACCTTTGGGTTCCTAGAGTCGTGGTCCACCTGGTTGGGACACACCCTCATGGGCCCCACTTGGGCCGGGTACCAAACGAAGTTACAACCCTAAAGGCCCATTATAGGTGGCGTAACACCTTGATTCTGTGATTGCGGCCAAATGAGATGGAATTTGGAGATGAGGGTGGCTCCATTAGAAAGAAGACTCCGAGAGCTTTCCATCAAGTACTCACGGCATGAAAATGGAGCTCGTACGTAGATTTGGTGGCCATTTGAAGTCAATAGTGAAGCAGGTTGCTGAATCGGATTCCAACGCTTAGAGAACTTGACCTTGATGACTTCTTGTTGATCCATGATATGAGCAATGGTTGTATCAATGGTAGCCATGGTCACATCACCTTCACCATAGCTAAATCCACTCAATAGTCTGCAGCAGTTGACTAGTGGAGTCAGGTTTCCTGCTGTAGAATTGCAAATGTGGGTGTGTTTAGTTCCTGAAAAAAGTTGGAAGTTTGGGGAAAGTTGAGAGTTTGGAAAAAAAAGTTGGAAGTTTATGTGTGTAGGAAAGTTTTGGATGTGATGTAATGTGATGGAAAGTTGGAAGTTTAGAGTAGTTGGGGGTGAACTAAACATGGCCTGTCTATCTAGATTCCTTTGAAATGCAGATTCTCAAAACTTTGTGGATGGCAAAATATAGAAAAACTATAGCAATCATCGTTTGGATGGAATGCATAAAAACACATAAAATAAAAAAGAGAGATAAAGACAAAGGTAGATTTAAGATTTTCATCAGGTTGAAACTCATGTTAGGATTACTCCAAAATTCTTATGCTTTTGGCTATCCCTATGAAATTTCCTAGGATTTGTGAAATCTCATTACTTTGTTCCAACTGGCCATGGAGGAAAATTTTCCATAGGATTAATTTATCTATAAAATTCCTTCAAAAAATCCTTTGACCAAAGGAGCCCCTACCGTTGCCCACCCTTTTTGCATTTCAGTTGTCAATTTCCGCCGTTTATGCTCTGCCAACTACTGTACCATTACATCATTTCGGCAGTATAAAATATAACTATGTTGGGATTGGTTTTCCAGCAATGAAAGAACAGATTTATTACTTGCACTCTTGGCTCTTTGTTTGGGCAGGTTCCCAACTCCTCTTCCTCGTCTTCCGCGCGCACGCTTTTCAAACTGCTAAATGGTGTGTTTTTCGCAAAAAAATTTCTATACAAAAAATTGCTTACAAAAATCAAATTAATCCATTTTTGAAAAAAAATTTAGCAAATACTTAATTAATCATGGGCTAATGGACTGCTCCGTTTTACGTACAGGGGAGTTGGGTTCCCAACCGACTGAAATGAACAGAGCTTACAGTGGAGGAGAACTTTATCATTCCAATAAATGCATACATAAAAATTTGTAAACTTTAAACCCTCTTTGTTTAGACTTTTAAGTAGAAAAATCTAAGTCTAAACAAACAAATAGCTTTTTCGTTTGACTTTCTAAAGCCATAAACCATTCTTACACTATTAAGTCAAAAGCTATGTTAGAGAAGCTTTTTTTTTATGTGTAGTAGAGATATGACTCCACCATTAAACTTATAACTATAAATCCACCGGCTTATAAATCTAACTTAAAAGCATAAGACAATAAGCCTAAGCATGAACAAAGAGGTCCTTCATGTTGTACATAACGAACACACCGAAAATACATATTGCATTATCTCCTGAACCTTTTGAGAGTAAATAAACAAGCATCTGTCATCTCTGTCCCCTTTTCTAAAATTTAGGGATATCCTTAAACCTATTGATCAATATATAGTCTGTTGATCAATTACCACACTAATATGAATATCTAGATAACTTAAATGCCCAAACTACATGAGATTAGACAATGCTTTGCCCATCTTGATAGATCCAATCCAGACAATGGATTTATATGAAAATTTTCTTACAGGTCTTGGCATGTTAGGAGGATTTTTAACATCAAGATCCAAGAGAGATGCTACAAACTCAGAGGGTATAGTTTGTTTACTCCATTGTAAATAGCCAAGCAGGGAATATTAGATGCAGTTACAACTTACAAGTAGTTTACTAAGCACTGAAATCATGTAACTACCAAAATAAGAATGATTTCAAACTCTATATTTGCATTTCCATAACATACAACCAACATTGCTGGATTTGACTCTTCACAGAATTTCCTTTCTTACTGCACAAACAACTACAGGTTATTCTGACAGCACATCTGCTATCCAAATGTGTAAAAATCCAATCATTTATAACAAATAATGATCCTCTAAAGAACAAAATTACATATGCTGGAAATACAATTTTTGCTTTCCTTCATAAACCTTGTTTTGGTACCTCTTTTAGAAAAAATCTTAAACCTATTGATCTGCACTGTCATACTAATGCGCCCCTCAAACAGTTAAAAGATGATTCAAATGGATTGGCAGAAATTAAACATAACATCTCCATCAGCTATCCCCATTGATACCTTTGTCCAAAAATATAGGGCATATTTCCATGACAAGGTCTTCAAAAATTGATTTGACCATCAATTTCACACATGATTGTTTATAGCCACAAAACCAAACTCATATGAAAGTACTTTGAAATAGGAGTCTAGAGTGGAATAATTTTTCATAAAGAAACATGCCTATAATATAGTACGATCATTCTGCATCCTGAACAACTAATTGACAGACCAAAAGTACATTTTATTATAATCCAAGAGATAGGACATTCACAGAGCTAAAATCACCTGATTGTTATGACAATCTACATCAGTAGTAATGATAAGGGTTTTGTTCCTGGAATAACAATACTGTGCATGTGTTCAAGAGTCAAGACAGAAAATTCAGCTATAACAAGCTACACCTAAATCGCATGACGTCTTCTACTCTTCTCACGAACCTAAACCACTTATGCCCATAAATAGTTCAACTGTACAAGCTCACAATGTTATTTGCCATCAGGAATGCATTTCGCATATTTCTTAGCAAATAGTGTCATGGACTAGTTCATGTAACCAGTATGTTCGCAGTTTCAATCATTCATATTTCAAGAATCCTACAACAATTTGTTTTCAGCTCCATTGCATGCCTTGATTTCAGAAAGAAAAGAAAGCATTCAATGAAATTGAACATAATTAAAGTCAAGGGGAAGGCAGTGCCTTTGTTGCACGGTGAAGCGCAGCATAATCCTCTCCAGCTACTTATACACGGGGACTCGACTTTCTGCCACAGAAGAATAAGCTTCCAGTACCTCAGGAATTTCATCCTGGTAAGGGGTGACATACTTCTCCTTAAACTTCTTCTCCCCCAGTACCAGATGGGATGTCTTGATGTCCCTGTTGAATATGCCCCTCGATGCCAACAAGTTCAGCACCGTGCACCTTGGCAAGATTCGCTTATCGTAGCTGAAGGAGAGAACCATCGGGCTCCTTGCGACATAATCGGTGGTCCACCTGAGCTTCTTCGCGAGAAACTGCCAGATGAGCTTCACCTTGTCATTCGACACGGACATGCAGTACGGGTGCCTCACAAACGCCTCAATCACTTGCTCCTTTGTCCATCCCAAGCTCAAGAAATTGTCCATCCTGCCCTTCCATTTCCTTGGATGCAATCTGGCAAAGAGCCCGAAGGAATAGGGGAACATTCCAGAGGAAGGTCTGACCCCGAGCTCCTTCATGGCAGCCAAGCTCTCCTCGAAGCGGGAGGCCCTATGCATGAGTGCCCTGGGGTGCGTGGTGACCAGCTTGACGATGACATCGTTCGTGGCGCCGTAGTCCTGGAGGATCTTGATCTTGGGGAGGAGGATGCCACGAACGTCCCCGTGGATGAGATCCGTGGACTGCAAGACGGCAGCGGTCACGTTCTTGTCGCTGCCGAGGAGGTCTCTGAGGATGAGGTAGTTGGGGCGGATGCAACGCTTGAGGCTGTAACCGAGGACGCGGTAGGGGTTGGCGAGGACGAGGCGGCGGATCTCGGCGTCGGTGAGGCCGAGCTCGCGGCGGAAGAACTCGATCTTGGGCATGAGGGTGGCGTCGGCCCGGTAAGAGAGCAAGGACGGGTTCGAGGTGACGAGGCGGGCGATGTCGGCGGCCGAGAAGCCGATGCCGCGGAAGAGGGCGACGATGGCGTGCGCCTTCTTGGTGGAGCGCAGGCGGACGCGCGCGGCGGCCGCGGCCGCCTCATCCTCCGAGAGGCCGCAGGTGTTGCGGAGGAAGTGGAGCGTGAGGGAGCAGGGCTCGCAGGCGGCGCCGGTGGCGGTGCCTGAGAGCGCGGCCGGACTGCCCAGGAGGTGCTTGATGAAATGCGTGAGAGGCGGAGACCAGGGCGAGGGGGAGGGGGGCGTCCGCGTGGGGAAGCAGCCGCCGCCAAAGCCGCAGAGGAGGGCGCGGACCTTGAGGTGGTGGTGGTAGCAGCGCAGAGACATTTGGGCGGCGCCGCGGCGGCGGCGGCGGCAGGTGGACTTGTGGCGGAAGAGAGGTTTTCAGGTACCGCGGCGCTGCAGGTCTGTAGTGCCGCAGTGCGCCAGTGCGTGTATATCTCTATCTGTATATGGGCCGGCAACTTCGGCCCACCGTGAAAAATTTTGTAGGCGTGTTTGTGTTCCGGAATAAGTTTACTTGTCATCCCTCACTTTCGGTCGAGTTTGTTTGAAATCCCTAATCCCCAGTACCAAAAATCTTCACCCCTAAACTATACAAAACCGTGCAATTTAGGTCCCATAGTAGTATAGATGCATAGTTTCACTAACGTGGCATCCTAGTCAGCAAAAAGAATTTTAAAAATGTGGGGCACACATGTCGTCGACTTTAGTAGACTTTGCTTTCTCGAAGCCTCCACCGCTATAGATGGCCGACGAAGGCGAGCCTATCCAGCCTCCGCGGCTGGAAGACGCGGGGTTCGAGGACTGCTTCCTCCCACCGGAGTCCATCACTGAGGCTGTCTCGTCCCACCTCACCCATTTCTCCTTCTTCGATGACAACGACGACGATGACGAGGAGGATGGCGAAAACCACCTCCCATTGTATGGAGGTGGCGCTGGAGGATGCATGGAAGACTCGGGCCCTACTTACAGGGGCCATCCTAGACGTCCTCGTTGGGTTGGGAGGCAACCGTGGGAGCAGCGTCGACGAGGTCGTGGTGGTCGGCGGTGGAGTAGGTGAGGGCGGAGATGAGGTGGTCGTCAGAGAGAGCAGGGAATGTTTCCGCACATGAATTGCCCGCCATCATGCTGCTGGCCTGCTGCCGTACGTGATGCGCGGACGAAACCCCAGCTGCCGCCCCGCTCGATGAGAAACCAACCACCGTCCTCTCCCCCTTCTCGCTCGCCACCGCTTTCCTATGCGTCTTGTGCTCTGGTGCTCAGTCCCGAGCTAACCCGCCCGTGCGAGACGCTTCACCGCCCTCATGCGTTTCCAATTGACCAAATTCTCTCACCGCCGCTACCATGGCCGTCGCGAGTCCCCCACCTCCCGACTCCTGTTAGCCTTCCAGTTGGTCCTAGTACTTCTTGTAGACGCCCCTAGACCAGCGACGCGCTGCACAACCCTCCAACCACCAGCGCCACTGCATGCCTCCTCCGCCCTCTTACCGCCGCCTTCGGTACCCGCACCCTCCCCTCGCCGACTGCCCCACCCTCCAGCCTCGCCAGGAAAAGAAAAAGAGTGAGAGGAGGTCGGCCGCCTCTTCCCCTTCTCATGCAAACGCGACCGTGGCCAGCCCCCTCTCCCCCTTCTCCCGCCGGCTACCTCCCCCTTCTCTCCTAGGCCGTGAAGCGCGGACGAAACCCCACATTTTTTCTTCTTATTTCACTTGCACATGGACCTCACATATTATTTTTATTTTTTCTTTGCTAACTAGGATGCCACGTCAGCAAAACCAGACATCCATACTTCTATGGGACCTAAATTGCACGGTTTTGT
This sequence comes from Oryza glaberrima, assembly GCF_000147395.1. Taxonomy (NCBI): domain Eukaryota; kingdom Viridiplantae; phylum Streptophyta; class Magnoliopsida; order Poales; family Poaceae; genus Oryza; species Oryza glaberrima. The sequence continues at coordinate 12,572,441 of NC_068332.1, forward strand.
ACAATTTAGGGATGAAGATTTCTAGTATTGGAGATAAGGGATATCAAACAAACTTGACGTAAAGTTGAGGGATGGAAAGTGAACTTATTCCTTGTGTTCCAGTAATTCCAGCCCATATAAAGAAAAGGAATAAGTCCACTTACCATCTCTCAATTTTATGTCAAGTTCGATAAATGTCCCTAAACTATAATACCATAAATCTTCACCATTCATCTTAACAAAACGGTGTACATTAGGTCCCATGATAGTATAGTCTCCTGTTTTCGCTTATGTGGCAGTTGACTGAACCCATATCATTGAGTCACCATTGACCGAACCCACATGTCATTAGATTCCCATTCTTCTTCCTCCAACCCTACTCTCTCCTCTACTCCCATCACTCTCCACCTCTCCCCGCTTTCCCATTTCTCTCCAAGGCGGCGGTCGATGGCCGGCACCGATGGGGGGAGTGGCGGCGGCAGCCTTGCTAGTGCACAGCACACGATGCAGGTTTCGGGACAACGGGACAGAGCATGAGGTGGCAGTGGTGTGCTTGGGGAGGACTGGGGGTCGAGGGATGGGGAGGTGGCGGTGATTATTGACAATAAGAAGGTGGTGGAGGCACGGTGGGTGAAGTGAAACTTCCGCGGGAACAGGATGGTGGTTCAAAGACGTCCCAGTGATCACTAGTACAAAAACATTTTTTTCCAGACGAGCCAAAGCAGATTTTCACGTGCGGACCGAAGACCCGTCTGCACCTAAAGGTCTGCAAAAAACATCATTTTTCGTTGAGCGTGGCCCTCGTTGTTAATTTTGGTAATTAATGATAAGCGCTAATTGTAGACTAACTATTCTATTTGAGTGGTATACTTTGAGTTAGGACTACCGAGGATTAAAATTGATTGCACAAAGCAATGGAACAAAGATGGTAAATAAAATTATGTGGGGTTTATTTCTAGCTTTGTCATACTATTAAGAGGGGTAATGACCTAGGTAAAGAGTTGATCAAAATGCCACATTAGGTTATTTGCATTATGTACTAGTGAACTAGTGGATAAAATTTAGAAAAGAAATAAAATTATGTGGGATTCACCAATTGGTTTATTTTCTAGCCAGTTGGGTAGCATAATGGCTAGATATTGGCTCTTCTAGTCGATGCTACCGCTGAGCAGCACAACGACTAGGGAGCTAGGAGGTTGGTGCAGGATAGCGGGGCGGAAAGATGTTACTCTATAGGCGTGAGTGGCAGCAGAGCGGCTAGGATTGCACGGAGCACAAAAAGCTAGTGTGCAGCGTGCTATGGAGGTCTAGGGGAAGAGTGAAGCTTTGACCACTATATAGGTCAAGGTGTGTGGTGCGAGAAGCAACACTTCGGCCTTAGGAGCGTTATACCAGGCTCTACTGTTATGCCAGGCTCTACCGTCCTTAGTTCGACATCGAGGCATTAACCGTGAAAGTCCCCATGGAGGACCAAGAGTTCCCATAGAGGTTGTATAGTGGCTAAGGGATAGAGGAAGATATAAATAAATTTAAATTGAAAATTAAATTTAAAAGGCACTGAAATAATTTTAGAATTAGAAGGTATTTAAGTAAATAAGGGAATTCAAATAAAATTTTTTAAATAGAAAATTTGGTATCAAAGCAAAGAGTTTGAAATTAGACAAAATTAGGTCCAATACTGGAATTGGATGTACGGTTTGAGAGATATGGGTTCTTGAAGTTTGAATTTGAAATAAATGAAATAAAATCCCAGTAAAAAAATAAATAAAATAAAAGAGAAATTTTAATGTGGACTTGTCAGGTATCTCTCCTCCCTCTTTTTCTCTTCTTCCTCCTTGTGAGTTGCGACAACAGACAGAGAGGAGAGGGAGAAAGAGAAACAGGGAAAGAGGGGCGCGGCTCCGGTGGCCTGGAGCTCCCGGCAGCGGTGGCTAGGGGCGGCGCAGGAAATGGAACGGCGGCTGGCGTTGGCTGTGGATTGGTCCGGGGTGAGGGCGACGGCCGGCGGCAGCGAGAGGACTTGGGGAGACGGAGAGAAGGAGGAGTTTGAGGTTTGATGGGGACAGAATGGTAGCCTCGCCGGCCTTTGTAGGCAACGGAGGCGGTGGAGGGAAGCAAGTTGAAGATAGAACGACGCGGCGTCGGATAGGGATGAGAAGAGGCGGCGCCAGATGTCCTCGCCGGATTGGCCGGCGATGGCGGTTCGAAGGGCGGCTGCGACGCGTGGCTTAGGAGGTAGCGCGGCATCGTGTGGCGAAAAGCTGCGGACGGCGGCGGCAGCAGCGGGAATGGCGATGGCGGCGTCGGCCACGGGGGCTTCGTCGTGACGCAAAACCAAGTCCGATTCCGATTCCGTCTGCCCTACACACTTGCATAGTGCGCGCGACGCACGCACGGATTCAGACTCGGAGAGATTTGCCGATCCTCTGGCCTCTGTACTTATCGGACTCGAACCCGTTCCTCGATAAATAGATAGCCACTGCGACTCCCTAACACCCAGAATCAGTCCTCTTCAGCAGCCACACACACGATCGCCACCAACAACAACGCCGTGGATCGTCCCCACAAGTTTGAGACAAACTCGTCGTCGATTGTCACTCTCCAACGACCATGGGTCAAGCCAATTCCGTACTACAGGTGATCAGCGGCAACCCGCGTGCCCTGAGGGACAAGCTGTAGGCGGCCAGCGGAAGCTGCCCGCCAGCAAACTACCGCGACGGCGCCGTCGTGCTCGAGAACGCCGTCCTGCTGTCGCTTCTCGCGGAGCTCGGCGCGTCGACGCCGACGTGCGTCTACTTCCGGCAGGCCCCTGTTTACACCCAATTTGGCACCTATGGACGAAATAGGGGAAAATTGCCAAAGTTTGGAAAATACCGGGTTTCCTTCACAGGGCCGGTCAGACCGCAGGTATATGGGCGGTCTGACCGGCTAGTAGGGCCAGTCTGACTGCAGGTATCGGTCAAACCGGCAGGGTCCGAGTCCGAGTCTGTTTTCGTCGGGTCTCGGGTTTCCTTCCTCGGAAAGGCATGTTTCGTGTTTCCTTTTGTTTCTATCCCGAGTTGGGCATGGAGAAGGGCCTGTAGAGGGCAAGACCAACCCCTATTTAAGGGACAAGGCTGGTTCATTGTAAAACCCCCGAATACAATCTACTTGAATCGTTCTTTTACTATGTTTTCTATTTTACCCTAGTTTTAGTCCATCTTTGTCGGTTTGCGCCGTAAACCGTCCGCCGCCGCTGTGAGAGTGCGACACCTCTTTGTAGGTTTGTCCTGGAAACCTTCCGTTTTGCCCACGAGACGGGTAGTTATCCTCATATCGATCTAAATTGGCCTAGAGGCTGATTTTGATCTCTAAATCGACTCCGCTAGCCGGTTTAGCTGTTTTTCTACAAAACCCAACTTAATTTGGCCCTTTGGCTAGATCGAGGTGGTTGGCGACTCTATATCACCGCAATGCGTTTAGGTGTTGCGATCGTGCTTGTCGACTTGTCAAAAAAGTTGCCAACATGATTTTTTGCGACTCCGCTGGGGAAGAGATCCGTTCATCATCAACTCAACTTTGACTTCGCCATAACAAAGCCGCCATCCAAGACGGAGGTGGAGCCATCCAATATGATACCGGTCACATTGGATGATTTCGAAGGAGAAGACCGCAAAGCTATGGAGGAGTACATCAACGAACTCACACGGGAGGCGTTGATGAGGGCAAGCACTAGGACTCGTCAAGGTGTGATCATCAAGCCCGGGCCACATCCTAAGCTCGCCCCCGATTTGGTAAGCAATGATGAGGTAACACAATCTATCCAACAACAAGTAGCATCTACAATAGATTCATCTATGATTGGTTTTAAAGATAAGTTAGATGCAACTTTTGAGGGTAAATTTGATGAATTTTTAAGGTTTAAATTTGGCCCTCTTATGGCCGATTACATGTCAAAGGATAAAGCCTTTACCACTGCTAACCAACCTCCTATAGATCAAACAGGTAGTAGAACCGATGGAGCGGTGCACACGGCAGGTCCGACCGGGCCTGACGGCCAGTCAGACCGCGGCCTAGCCGTCGGTCCGACCGGCCAAACGGCCGGTCCGACTAGGTATTACCCCGGCGGTCAGACCGGGACTCAGGCCGGTCCGACCGCGCCTCTGGATGCCGGTCAGATCGGGCCCTGGGCCGGTCAGACCGGCGCAATTATACCGATACAGGGAATAGATCCAATGACTAATGCTAGTTATTTGTATCATCTTAGAACATTTAATCCTCCTGTATCTACTGCTGCAAATAGTCCCCAAGTTCCCCCACATGTTCCTAATGTTTATAATGATGTTGCTAGGGGGTATCCTCCCGATACTAGACAAGGCCAATATAATCATATTGTGCCACAAACACAACCTATTAGGCCACCAAATCCACCGCTAAATCAACATGGGCCTAATAATATGGAGGATATAATTAGTGAGATTATTAGGGATAGATTCGGGATTGAAACTAGGAATCGTGCTAGAGTTTACAAAAAACCGTATCCTGATTATTATGATAATGTGCCGTTTCCCCGTAATTATAGAGTTCCCGAATTTACCAAGTTTAGTGGTGAAGATGGTAAGACCACATGGGAGCATGTAGGTCAATTTTTGGCACAATGTGGTGAGGCTAATAGTGATACTTTTAAATTGCGCTTGTTTTCTTTATCTTTGTCCGGTAATGCTTTTATATGGTTTACTTCTTTACCGGCAAATTCTATTCATACTTTGGCTCAATTAGAAGAAAAATTTCATGATTATTTTTATACTGGAGAAACTGAGCTTAGGTTATGTGATTTAACATCGGTTAAGCAAAAATATAATGAACCTGTCATTGATTATATTAAGAGATTTAGGGATGTTAGAAACCGATGTTATAGCTTGAATATAACTGATAGAGATTTGGCTGGTCTTGCTTTTAATGGTTTAATTGCTCCTCTTAGAAAAAGACTAGATGGCCAACAATTTCTTGATGTTTGTCAACTTATGCAAAGGGCTCTGGCTCAAGAAAGCCGGGTTAGGGATAATAAAAAACTTGTTAGACCATACGACAAAAAGCCTAATGTTAATGTGATTGATTACCCTGAGGCTAGTGATAGTGAGGAGGAGGGTGATCATGATATATATGTTGCTGAATGGTCATGGACTAACAAAAACAAGCCTTTTGTTTGCTCTAACCTAATGCCGACTCCTCGCAAAGATCGGCAAAGTGAGGTTAAATATAGTTTTGATGTGGCCAAGTGTAAAAATTTTTTTGATTATCTTCTACAAGAAAAACAAATTAGATTACCTAAAGGCCATGTCATATCATCTCAAGAAGAGTTGAAACGTCGAGCATATTGTAAATGGCATGATTCTCATTCTCATTCTACTAATGATTGCAATGTGTTTCGATGACAGGTTCAATCGGTCATAGATGAAGGACGATTGAAGTTCACCGATGGCTCCAAGATGAAGCTTGATCATGATCCTTTTCCGGTGAATACAATTAATTTCAATAATAAGAAGGTGTTGATTCGGCCAGAGCAAGCCGAATCTACTAAGGGAAAAGGAGTGGTCATTGGCGAACCAAGGCCTAAGATCATAGTGCCAAAGAAGCCGGAGGTTGGCATTTGGAAGGAAAATAAGAGTGGAGCTTCAACTTTTAAAGCCCCTAGGAAGACCAAGGTGACTTTTGATATGCTTTTGGAAAAGTATGAGAAACAAGGTGGTGAGAAGGCTCGCAACAAAGGTAAAAGACCAAGATCACCTCCTAGGGAGCAATTTGGTCATTCACCAAGACGGTCACATTCACCTTCATACCTTCATATCATCATCCACAAGACATTTCATGGGGTTCTTATCCAATGTCGCCGCCGGGTTATCCTTATCCTTACTTCATGCCATGGGGGGCAACGCCGCCAATGTTCAATCATATGCCTCCAATGCAATTCAACCAAGGATGGGGAGGACCGAGGAGGCCAATTCATAAGTGTTTGTCTTCACCAAACAATGGCTGGTTTTATGATAAGAATCGGGCTAATGAAGAAAAGAGGGAAGGAAAGCGTGTTAAGGTGGAGGCAAGGACTTCGGAAGTAATTACCATCAAAGTAGGGTCTCATGATGTGCCAATACCTTCTGGAGATGAAGTTGGAGAGTCCTCAAGCAAAAAGTCCGAAGCCGGTACCAGCTCATCGCAGTCAGCCGGTCTGACCGCCGACCCGACAACGGTCCGACCGACGCCTTAGACCGGTCTGACCGCGCGCCAAATGTTGGTCTGACTGGTCCATCTGGCCGGTCTGACCGGTGGTCTACGTCCGGTCTGACAGGGCTCCAGCGCCGGTTTGATAGGAGGTTTGCAAGGGGCGATGTGGGAGCTTCATCGTCTTCAAGCAAGGTTAATAGAGGACATTATTTACCTCCTGGAACAGAGCCGAATCCTAGGTGGATGCCTAAGGATTTGACAGCTACTCAAAACAGAAGGTTGCAACGTCTTCGGGCTCAAGAAATGAGAGAGAAAAAGACCGAAGAACAAAGAGATAAAAGGTTCAATGAGTTGCGACCACCACCGGTATGGAGGTGTAAATCCATAGAGAAGGAAAAACCGGTTGTTGTAGAGGAGAAGGAGGAGCAATCGGTTGATAAAGGTGAGTCATCTCCAAAAGAAGACATGGAGCAAACAGGGAGAGGATTTGGCACAGCTCAAGCACAATCGTGCTGGCTATCTTCAATTAAATATATTCCAGGATTACATGAATGGAATGTAATTACATAAAAAGGAAGGTGATAGAGGACTTTCTATACGTGTCTCAATCACCAAATATAGATGATACTATGCTATCTTTGACACCCCCCCGCAGTCGAGACGTGAGGTTCCCGTACGCAGAGACTGGACCGAAAATCCTGAAAAAGCTGAACTGGTAGTCCCTTTGTCATGATGTCGGCGAACTGATGAGACGACGGCACATGAAGGACACGAACATGGCCAAGAGCAACTTTCTCACGAACAAAGTGGATGTCGATCTCAATGTGCTTCGTACGTTTATGTTGAACAGGGTTGGCAGAGAGATAGACGGCACTGACATTGTCGCAGAAGACCATTGTCGCGGAGCGGAGAGGGGTGCAGAGTTCATCCAAAAGCTGGCGAAGGCAACAACACTCAACGACAGCATGAGCGACGGCACGATACTCCGCTTCGGCACTGGAGCGGGAGACCGTGGCTTGCCGCTTGGAGGACCAAGAGACAAGATTATCACCGAGGAAGACACAATAACCTGATGTTGAGCGGCGCGAGTTAGGGCAACCAGCCCAATCGGCGTCGCTGTAGGCTGTGAGCGTCGATGCCGGGGTAGCATGGAGAAAGAGCCCTTGATCCAGTGACCCCTTGACATAGTGCAATATGCGCTTGACCAAGGCCAAGTGAGCGTCACGCGGAGAGTGCATGTGTAGGCACACTTGCTGGACGGCGTAGGCGAGGTCGGGCCGGGTGAGAGTGAGGTACTGCAAAGCCCCGGCGAGGCTTCGGTACTCCGTTGGATCACGGAGAGGTTCTCCATCAGAAGCCGAGAGCTTGGCCTTGGTATCCACCGGGGTGGCCGTGGGATGGCACTCGGCCATGCCAGCCCGCTGGAGAAGGTCGACGGCGTACTGTCACTGAGACAGATGAAGGCCGTCGGGGGTGCGCTGGACGGAGATGCCGAGGAAGTGGTGGAGATCCCCAAGATCCGTCATGGCGAACTCGTCATGGAGACGACCAGTGAGGTGGTGAAGTAGCCGTGTCGAGGAGGCGGTGAGGATGATGTCGTCGACGTAGAGGAGGAGATACGCCATGTCAGCCCCGTTCATGTAGATGAATAGGGATGTGTCCGAGGCCGATGGAGTGAAGCCAAGTGTGCGAATGTAGCTGGCGAAGCGTTGATACCACGCACGGGGGGCCTGCTTGAGGCCGTACAATGACTTGTGGAGGTGGCAGATGTAGTCGGGGTGGACGGGGTCGATGAAGCCAGACGGTTGTTGACAGTAGACCGTCTCCTCCAAATTGCCATGAAGGAAGGCATTCTTCACGTCGAGTTGGTGAATGGGCCACCCGCGGGAGATGGCGAGGCTGAGGACGACTCGGATTGTAGCCGGCTTGACGACAGGACTAAAAGTCTCATCATAGTCGATGCCGGGCTGCTGCGAGTACCTGCGAACCACCCAACTGCCGAGCAAGGGAGCCATCTGCATGAAATTTGTGTTTGAAGACCCATTTACTGGTGACAATATTGACCCCAGGGGGACGAGGAACTAGGGTCCATGTGTTGTTGTGAACCAGCGCCTCATATTCGTCACGCATTGCACGGAGCCAATGAGGATCTTGCAAGGCGGTGCGGTACGTCTTCGGGAGCGGAGCGGCGTCTTTGTGGACGGCCGAGAGATTGAGGCGGTCAATTGGTTTGACTACCCCCACCTTCGCACGAGTCACCATCGGATGAGGGCCAGGAGCAGGCCGTGGGAGAGCGCCGCTCCCGGACGGCGCCCCTGGAGGATGGCACGTAGATGCGGACGACGATGGCGCGTCATCGCTCGCTGGTGGTGGACTGGCGGCGGCAATCCGCTCAGCTGATGGCGAGGCCGGCCCAGCGGATGGTGGAGCAGGCCGTGGAGTCGATGGTGGCGAGGCCGGCCCGTGGTCAGGAGCATGTGCGCCAGGACCAGGGCGTGGGGAGGGTGGCCCTCCAGCAGGGGCACCCTGTCCGTGGGCTGCAGCTGGCCCAACACCTTGTCCAGGTGCATCATCCAGGAAGGACAAGTCCATGTCCAGTGAAGAAGACTCCGATGGTGCTGCAGCAGTAGAGAAAGGAAAAATCGTTTCATCGAAATAAACATGTCGTGAAACAAGAACCCTTTTTGTGGCGAGGTCGAGACACCGGTACCCCTTTTGGGAATGAGGATACCCGAGAAAAACACAAGATGTGGAGCGAGGGGCAAGTTTGTGTGGTGCTGTGGCAGATAAGTTAGGGTAACACAAGCAACCGAAGACTCTAAGATGGTCTAGGGAGGGTGAAATACTGAACAGGCGCTCAAAGGGTGTGGCGAACTGAATGGGTTGACATGGACGACGATTGAGAAGGTAGGTTGCAGCAGAGAGAGCCTCGGCCCAATAGGAGCCGGGCATATGGGCCTGAAACAGAAGACAGCGAATGATGTCATTGGTAGAACGGATAGCACGTTCAACCTTACCATTCTGTTGGGAGGTGTAGGGACAGGTGGTGCAGAGAATGATGCCATGGCTGTCGAAGAAGGACAAAATGGCGGAGTTGAGAAACTCACGACCGTTGTCGGTCTGAAAACACTGCAGTGGGAGATGAAATTGAGTATGGACATACGAGACAAAAGACTGAAAAATGGGTAAAACGTCAGACTTTTGCTTCAAAGGAAACGTCCAGTAAAAGTGAGAGTAGTCATCAATAATAATAAGATAGTAACGGAAACCAGAATTACTTAATAAAGGTGATGTCCACAAATCACAATGTAGTATTTGAAAGGGAGCAGTTGTAATAGTACGAGAACGACCAAACGGAAGCCGAACATGTTTGCCTAGCTGACACGCATGACAGGAATGGAGTATACCATCAGAGGAGGCCATGTGGGAGGAAGCACCGGAGTCAACAACCCAGCCACTGTTATAAGGTCCCTGCAACGACATGTTATTAATCGCAGAGATCAAACCAGATTGGTCCCAGGCCGGCTGGCCCATGGAGTCGTTGGTGACGAAGGCCTGCTGCTGCTGTGGCAGATAGTTGGGCCGAGGTCCGAGGAGGCCCGGTCCACCAACTGGGCGCCAGGAAGCGGACCAGGGCTGCGGCGGTGCGGTGGGCCACGAAGCGGCGGCCCACTGCGGGTAAACAACCCACGGTCCAGTGGGTGGGCGAGGGTTACCAGACCCGGTCTGGTCGCCCCCACCGCCGCCACCCCCTCCACGGTTGCCAGACGAGGTAGGAACACCGCCGCTGTCGTTGGAGTTGCGGCCTCCGGATCCGCCGTTGCCACCACTGCTTCCTCCGCTCCCACCGCCACCGCCACCGGTTCGCTTCCCCTTGCCATTCCCGCGCCCTTTTCCTCCTCCACCCCTATTGTTGGAGAAAGAACGGCCGCCGGACGAGGAGTCGGAGGTGGCGACGAGGGCAGTGGTGCTGGTGGTGATGCTGTCAGCGGTGTGGCGCATTTCTGTCAGTAGCAGCGCCGAACGGGCACGGGCGAAGGTGGGGAACGGCGCCTGCAGGGGAAGGAGGTCCGCCTGGGTGGAGAAGCGGGGACTGAGACCATGGATGAGGTTGAGGACGAGTGCACGGTCGGTGACGGGCTCGCCGAGGTCGCGAAGGGAGTCGGCGAGAGTCTTGAGCCGACGGCAGTACTCCGTCACCGTCATGTCGCCTTGATTGAGACTGCGAAATTCGGTCTCGAGGTAGATGATGCGAGTCTCCTTGTTGTCGCGAAAGGTCCTCCACAGCAAGCCACAGAGCGTGAGCGCTCTGCTCGGGCTCCATGATGATGTGCAGGACGTCGCCGGCGATGGAGCAGTAGAGGGCGGTGAGGACGGCGAAGTCGTCTTGGGCCCAGGCGGCATCGGCAATGGGGAGGATCGGGCCGACGATGTGTGGGAGAAGAGTGAACTTGCCGAGGAATGCCGCGAAGAAGGTACGCCACTTGATGTAGTTGGGGTTTTTCATCTCCAGGGTTACAGGCACATGCGTCCTGACACTAGCGATGGTGAGTGCCGCTGCTGTAGGTCCGTGGGGAACGACGACGGCACCACCGGCGGCAGCACCGGCAGCGGCACCCGCAGCGGGAATGACGACGGCACCACCAGCAGGGGCACCGGCGGCAGCGCCCGCGGCTGCAGCGGCCTCGTTGTTGGGAGGGAGTTGATGATCCATGGAGAGGCAGCGGAAGAAGGGATCGGGAAGTTTGGGGTGGAAGAAGCAGAATACCTGCTCTGATACCAAGCAAACAGGGAGAGGATTTGGCACAGCTCAAGCACAATCGTGCTGGCTATCTTCAATTAAATATATTCCAGGATTACATGAATGGAATGTAATTACATAAAAAGGAAGGTGATAGAGGACTTTCTATACGTGTCTCAATCACCAAATATAGATGATACTATGCTATCTTTGACACATGGATATCAAAATGTTTTGTATGTTGCCTATGGAGTTTTGTGCTATGGATGAAGCCGAGGTTGCTCAATTTTCATTGGGTCCTAAAGACGCGGTTTTTGAGAAGCCCAATGAGTCAAACCGTCACATGAAGCCTCTCTATCTCAAAGGCCATATTGATGGGAAGCCGGTCTCTAGGATGCTAGTGGATGGAGCTCCTAGCTGACACGCATGACAGGAATGGAGTATACCATCAGAGGAGGCATGTGGGAGGAAGCACCGGAGTCAACAACCCAGCCACTGTTATAAGGTCCCTGCAACGACATGTTATTAATCGCAGAGATCAAACTAGACTGGTCCCAGGCCGGCTGGCCTATGGAGTCGTTCGTGACGAAGGCCTGCTGTTGCTGTGGCAGATAGTTGGGCCGAGGTCCGAGGAGGCCCGGTCCACCAACTGGGCGCCAGGAAGCGGACCAGGGCTGCGGCGGTGCGGTGGGCCACGAAGCGGCGGCCCACTGCGGGTAAACAACCCACGGTCTAGTGGGTGGGCGAGGGTTACCAGACCCGGTCTGGTCGCCCCCACCGCCGCCACCCCCTCCGCGGTTGCCAGACGAGCCAGGAACACCGTCGCTGCCGTTGGAGTTGCGGCCTCCGGATCCGCCGTTGCCACCACTGCTTCCTCCGCTCCCACCGCCACTGCCACCGGTTCGCTTCCCCTTGCCGTTCCCGCGCCCTTTTCCTCCTCCACCCCTATTGTTGGAGAAAGAACGGCCGCCGGACGAGGAGTCGGAGGTGGCGACGAGGGCAGTGGTGTTGGTGGTGATGCTGTCAGCGGTGTGGCGCATTTCTGTCAGCAGCAGCGCCGAACGGGCACGGGCGAAGGTGGGGAACGGCGCCTGCAGGGGAAGGAGGTCCGCCTGGGTGGAGAAGCGGGGACTGAGACCATGGATGAGGTTGAGGACGAGTGCGCGGTCGGTGACGGGCTCGCCGAGGTCGCGGAGGGAGTCGGCGAGAGTCTTGAGCCGACGGCAGTACTCCGTCACCGTCATGTTGCCTTGATTGAGACTGCGAAATTCGGTCTCGAGGTAGATGATGCGAGTCTCCTTGTTGTCGCGAAAGGTCCTCCGCAGCAAGCCACAGAGCGTGAGCGCTCTGCTGGGGCTCCATGATGATGTCCAGGACGTCGCCGGCGATGGAGCAGTAGAGGGCGGTGAGGACGGCGAAGTCGTCTTGGGCCCAGGCGGCATCGGCAATGGGGGGGATCGGGCCGACGATGTGTGGGAGAAGAGTGAACTTGCCGAGGAATGCCACGAAGAAGGTACGCCACTTGATGTAGTTGGGGTTTTTCATCTCCAGGGTTACAGGCACATGCGTCCTAACACTGGCGATGGTGAGTGCCGCTGCTGTAGGTCCGTGGGGAACGACGACGGCACCACCGGCAGCAGCACCGGCAGCGGCACCCGCAGCGGGAATGACGATGGCACCACCAGCAGGGGCACCGGCGGCAGCGCCCGCGGCTGCAGCGGCCTCGTTGTTGGGAGGGAGTTGATGATCCATGGAGAGGCAGCGGAAGAAGGGATCGGGAAGTTTGGGGTGGAAGAAGCAGAATACCTGCTCTGATACCAAGCAAACAGGGAGAGGATTTGGCACAGCTCAAGCACAATCGTGCTGGCTATCTTCAATTAAATATATTCCAGGATTACATGAATGGAATGTAATTACATAAAAAGGAAGGTGATAGAGGACTTTCTATACGTGTCTCAATCACCAAATATAGATGATACTATGCTATCTTTGACACATGGATATCAAAATGTTTTGTATGTTGCCTATGGAGTTTTGTGCTATGGATGAAGCCGAGGTTGCTCAATTTTCATTGGGTCCTAAAGACGCGGTTTTTGAGAAGCCCAATGAGTCAAACCGTCACATGAAGCCTCTCTATCTCAAAGGCCATATTGATGGGAAGCCGGTCTCTAGGATGCTAGTGGATGGAGGTGCCGCCGTGAACTTGATGCCATACTCATTATTCAAGAAGTTGGGGCGTGAGGATGATGAGTTGAAGAAGACCAACATGATTCTCAATGGCTTCAATGGTGAACCAACGGAGGCAAAGGGTATCTTTTCGGCGGAGCTCACCGTGGGAAACAAGACACTACCAACCGCTTTCTTCATTGTTGATGTGCAAGGTAACTACAATGTTATTTTGGGTCGTTGTTGGATCCATGCCAATTCTTGTGTGCCTTCTACCTTGCGTCAATGTTTAATTCAATGGGATGGCGATGATGTTGAAATTGTTCAAGCGGACACATCGGCCGAGGTTGCAATGGCCGATGCTACTTTTGAGTGGCGTCATGGGAATATCCAATGCTTATCGGGGAGGGATCTTTCTAGCTATGATTTTATTAGTATCTCTGATGGCAAATTTGTACCTATTTCTGTAAAGCCGGCTAGTGTAGCACGGCTAAGCCATATAAATTTGTATAATAAGTAAGGAGGCTAATTTAGAGTGGTTACAAAAGAGGGTGCAAGAATATCGGTCTACAAAGAACGATATTGGTGAAACTATTGAAGATTTTGATGAAGTGGAGAAGCTTGGACAAGGGTTTACATCGGCCGATCCATTGGAGGAAGTAGACATAGGTGATGGAACTAAACCAAGGCCGACTTTGTAAACAAAAATATGAGAGCCGATTATAAGGTTAAGATAATCGAGCTACTTAAAGAATATGTTGATTGCTTTGCATGGGAGTACCATGAGAAGCCGGGTCTTAGCCGTGAGCTGGTTGAGCATCAGCTTCCAATTAAACCGGGTTTTAGGCCTTATAAGCAACCGCCTAGTCGTTTTAATCCTTTGCTATATGACCGAGTCAAAGAGGAGATTGATCGGTTGTTGAAGGCAGGGTTTATTAGGCCATGTCATTATGCGGAGTGGGTTTCTAGCATAATCCCGGTGGAGAAGAAGGGGAGTGGTAAGATTAGAGTTTGCATAGATTTTAGAGATTTAAATAAAGCCACTCCCAAAGATGAATATCCTATGCCTATAGCCGACATGATGATCAATGATGTCTCGGGTCATAAGGTGATTAGCTTTTTAGATGGTAATGCCGGCTACAATCAAATTTTTATGGCGGAAGGGGATATGTACAAGATGGCTTTTAGGTGCCCGGGATTTGTGGGTTTGTTTGAGTAGGTTGTCATGACTTTTGGATTGAAGAACGCCGGTGCAACATATCAAAGGGCAATGAATTTGATCTTTCATGATTTGCTAGGTATTATCTTAGAGATCTATATTGATGATACTGTTGTCAAATCGGATGGTATGGAAGGACACATAGCCGATTTGAGGTTAGCTTTTGAGAGGATGTGCCGGTATGGTTTGAAGATGAACCCACTTAAATGTGCTTTTGGTGTGTCGGCGGGGAAGTTCTTAGGATTCATGGTGCATGAGAGAGGAGTTGAGATCGATCCTAAGAAGATAGAAAAAATTCGTGATTTCAAAGCGCCGACATGCAAGAAGGAAGTTCAAAAGTTGCTAGGTAAGGTGAATTATTTGAGAAGATTTATTTCTAACCTAGCAGGTAAAATCGGTGCTTTTGTTCCTATACTTCGCTTGAAAAAAGAAGCCGATTTTACTTGGGGGGCAAAACAACAAGAGGCGTTTGAGGAGTTGAAGAGGTATTTGTCTACTCCACCCGTTGTGCGAGCGCCTAAAGCCGGAAAACCTTTTCGGCTATATATTGCCTCTGAAGACAAAGTCATTGGTGCCGTTTTGACGCAAGAAGAAGATGGCAAGGAATATATCATTACATATTTGAGCCGCCGTCTTTTGGATGCCGAGACGAGGTATGTCTTTATAGAGAGACTTTGTTTATGCTTATACTATGCTTGTACCAAATTGAGGCATTATTTCTTATCTAGTACATGCATAGTTGCTTGTCAAGCCGATGTTATTAAACACATGTTGCAAAGGGCAATTCTAAGTGGGAGAATTGGCAAGTGGGCATATGCTTTGATAGAATATGATTTGTCTTATGAACCATTGAAATCTATAAAAGGCCAAATTGTATGTGATTTTATAGTAGACCATCATATAGATATTGCTTATGAGGAAGAGATTTGCCTAGTTGAAGTTATACCTTGGAGGATTTATTTTGATGGTTTTTCTTGCAAAGAGGGTCAAGGCATAGGGGTAGTTTTGTTTTCACCTAATGGCATGTGTTATGAAGCATCGGTTCGTTTGGAATATTATTGTACAAATAATCAAGCCGAATACAATGCTTTGTTATTCGGCTTGCAAGTCATGGAGATGGTTGGAGCTAAGTACGTGGAAGCTTTTGGTGATTCGGAATTGGTGGTGCAACAAGTCGCCGGACTTTACAAATGCTTGGACATATCACTAAATAGGTACCTCGATTCATGTTTCGATATTATTGCCAATTTTCATAATTTTGCTATTAGACATATTGCTAGGCATGATAATTCTAGAGCAAATGACTTGGCACAACAAGCATCTGGCTATAATGTGAAGAAAGGATTATTTCTGATATTAGAAGAGCCGGTGCTTGGTTTTAAATCTTTGTGCGAAATTGGCGAAACTGGAAACCAGGGGCGGTCTGACCGGCATTGCACGGCCGGTCTGACCGGTGACCAGGGGCAGTCTGACCGGCCACATGCCGTCGGTCTGACCGGCGACCCCGAGCGGTCTGACTGGCCCTGTATGGCCGGTCTGGCCGGTTCTGGGCAGAGCTCTGGGGGGCACGTTTCAGTCAATTTGGAAGCCGAATTGATTGTGAATTCGGATGTTTGTGCCCAGGAGATAGAAGAGGATTGGAGAATTCCTTTGATTCGATATTTGAAAGATCCCACACTTAAGGTTGATCGGAAAATTCGGCGGCAAGCATTCAAATACACATTGCTTGATGGAGATTTGTATCGCCGAAATATAGATGGTGTCTTGTTGAAGTGCTTAGATGAAGATCAATCTAAAGTGGCTATGGGAGAGGTACATGAAGGAATTTGTGGAACTCATCAATCGGCCCACAACATGAATTGGTTGCTTAGGAGAGCGGGGTTCTATTGGCCGAGAATGATTGATGATTGCTTCAAATATTATAGGGGATGTGAAGCTTGTCAACGGTTCCGCAGTGTTCAATTGGCGCCCGCCGCCGTGTTGAACCCTATAATCAAACCATGGCTGTTCCGAGGATGGGCTTTGGATTTTATTGGTCAAATTTATCCTTCGTCATCAAAGGGGCATAGGTTCGTGCTAGTTGCTACGGATTACTTCACCAAGTGGGCCGAAGCCGTGCCGTTAAAGAATATGACTCATATGGAGGTAATTGACTTTATTTTGAAGCATATTATTCATAGATTCGGTATTCCACAAACATTAACTACGGATCAAGGTGCTTCTTTTATGTCTAAGGAAGTGAAGAGTTTTGCCGAATCTTATGGTATTAAATTGTTGAGTTCTTCTCCTTACTACGCTCAGGCTAATGGACAAGCCGAGTCGAGTAATAAAACGTTGTTGAAGTTAGTGAAAAAGAAGATTGAGGAATACCCAAAGAGGTGGCATGAGGTGCTTTCTGAAGCATTGTGGGCGCATAGGATATCTAAACATGGTGCCACTAAAGTCACTCCTTTTGAGTTGGTTTATGGTCAAGAAGCCGTTTTACCATTAGAGGTAAATCTTGGTTCTCTTCTTTATATCAAGCAAGAAGATTTGTCAAGTGCAGATTACAAGACGTTGATGGGAGACAACCTTGATGAAGTCATCGACAAGCGCTTGAAGGCATTGGAAGAAATAGAGAAAGAGAAGAAGAGGGTGGCCAAGGCGTACAACAAAAGGGTGAAAGCAAAGTTGTTTCAAGTCGGAGATTTGGTTTGGAAGACAATTTTGCCTTTGGGTACTCGATCCAAGGAGTTCGGTAAGTGGTCTCCTAGTTGGGAGGGTCCTTATCGAGTATGCGGCATTGTTCGAGGAAACGCATATTTTTTGGAGACACTTCAAGGGGAGCGTTTTCAGCGAGCAATCAACGGGAAATACTTGAAGAAATACTTCCCGAGCGTTTGGCAAGATGCTTAGGAGGTACTGTGGCCGGTAATTGGATTATCATCCTAAGACCAAAACATGTTCTATGCTTTTAGATTCACGTTGTTCATAAAAAAGGTAGGGGGGCATGTGTTTACACCCAAATTTGGCACCTAGGATTAAAATAGGAAAGATTGCCAAAATTTGGAAGTCTACCGGTTTCCTCCGAGTGGGCCGGTCTGACCGCCGTGTGTTGGGCGGTCAGACCGCCGATTCAGGGCCAGTCAGACCGGCGGTGTGTGGTCGGTCTGACCGGCAGGTCCGAGTCCGACTGTGTTTCGTCGGGTTTCGAGCTTTTCTTGCTCGGGAAGGCATGTTTCGGGTTCCCTTTAGTTTCTACCCCAAGTTGGACGTGGAGGAGGGCCTGTAGAGGGCAAGACCAACCCCTATATAAGGGACATGGCCGGTTCATTGTAAAAAACCAATCTATAATCAATTAATCGAATCGTTTTTCATATTGCTTTTAGTTTTCTCTTAGTTTGTCCATCTTTGTCGGTTTGCGCCGTAAACCGTTCGCCGCCGCTGCAAGAGTGCGACATCTCTTTATAGGTTTGTCCTGAAAACCTTCCGTTTTACCCACGAGACGGGTAGTTATCTAGAAATCGGCTCCGCTAGCCTGTTTAGTTATCAAAACCCATCTAGGTTTAGCTCTTCGCTAGATCGAGGTGGTTGGCGACTCTAGGATCACCGCAAGGCTTAAGGTGCTGCGATCGTCGTTGTTAACTTGTCACAAAAAGTTGCCAACACGATTTTTGAAGTCCTATGGCCGGTAATTGGATTATCACCCTGAGATAACATGTTCTATGCTTTTAGGTTCACGTATGTTCATCAAAAAGGCAGGTGGGCATGTGTTTACACCTAAATTTGGCACCTATGGACGAAATAGGGGAGAATTGCCAAAGTTTGAAACGTACCGGGCTTCCTTCACAGGGCCGGTCAGACCGCAGGTGTATGGGAGGTCTGACTGGCTAGTAGGGCCGGTCTGGCCGCAGGTATATGGGCGGTCAGACCGGCAGGGTCCGAGTCCGAGTCTGTTTTCATCGGGTCTCGGATTTTCTTGCTCGGGAAGGCATGTTTCGTGTTTCCTTTTGTTTCTATCCCGAGTTGGGCATGGAGAAGGGCCTGTAGAGGGCAAGACCAACCCCTATTTAAGAGACAAGGCCGGTTGATTGTAAAACCCCCGAATACAATCTAGTTGAATCGTTCTTTTACTATGTTTTCTATTTTACCCTAGTTTTAGTCCATCTTGGTCGGTTTGCGCCGTAAACCGTCCGCCGCCGCTGCGAGAGTGCAACACCTCTTTGTAGGTTTGTCCTGGAAACCTTCCGTTTTGCCCACGAGACGGGTAGTTTTCCTCATATCGATCTAAATCGGCCTAGAGACTGATTTTGATCTCTAAATCGGCTCCGCTAGCCGGTTTAGCTGTTTTTCTACAAACCCATCTTAATTTAGCCCTTTGGCTAGATCGAGGTGGTTGGCGACTCCATATCACTGCAAGGTGTTTAGGTGTGGCGATCGTACTTGTCGACTTGTCAAAAAAGTTACCAACAGCCCCCAGGGGCCAGCAGACCAACCTCCTGCTCGGCCGCCTGGGCCTCGCCAGGGGCTCCATTGCCGCCCGGCACATCACGGAGCCTTCACCTACGGCGAGCTCGACCTCATGATCGGCGACGGCGGCGACGGGTGGCACGGGATGGTGGTGCCGGTGTTCGACGGCGAGGGGCGGCGGTATGGCCTCACGTGCGGCTACTCCGACTACACCATGTGCTACCGTCTCTTCGGCGGCGCCGGGGAGTTTGGCCTATTCTTTTTTTTTGCGGGGTTTGGCCTATTCAGGGCGAACAACAGAGAGGTGCGCGACGTCGCCGTCGGCAAGGACAAGCTGATGAAGGTTTTCACCTATCGCTCGCCGGCGCTGCGGCCGGTAGAAGTAGACCTCGACGACGGCTACCCGGACGGCGCTCTCGGCATGATCGTTCTGTTCTACGACCTCGACGCCAAGGAGGCCGTCAAGAACGAGTTGCTGGACACCGACACTCTGACCGTGAACCAGATAACGAAGCATTCTCCGAAACTAGCTCAAATGATGTTAGACTAGAGTCAAATTATGGGACTATGTATCTTTTGATTTTTTTTTTCTTCTTTTTGTCTTTCTGGGGAGTCCGTCGTCTCTGTAATGATGATGATCAACTGTGTGAAAGTAATTTTGGCTTAATTTATTTGTTACCTCGTTTTGCCCTTCTGGGGGATTTCTCTCTAACGAGCATGATCACTGTGTAAGTATTTCTGTTAGCTTAATTAGTTGCCAACTGGCTATTGTTGTTCATATATACTCATATACAGTAAACATTAAAAAAGTTCTTCCAATGTTAATTCATGTAATTAATAATATAAATATATTATTTTGTTCCTATGGATGTATTCTAACGGGACAAACCACTGTCATTAGATGGCTACTAATTATAATTAAAGCACCAGTAATTCATGGTTTCTTTAGGCCAGGGTTGAAAATTCCGAAACGAAATTCCGTTCATTTTGGACCCCTCCGATACGATATTATTTCGGCCAAAATTTTTAATTTTTTTTGAATTTTGGTAATATTTATTCAAAATTCAACTAAATTTTATTCAAAATTTTAAAAATTCGGTATTTCGGTGAGGTCTGATCAAATCGGCTAAACCGAAAGGTTTAACCCTGCTTCAGGCTCCAGACTTTAGTGTAGAGAACAAAGCTGGATGGCAGCATCCCAGCGGATGATGTGCTAAATTGCTAGAACCTCGCATTGGTATCTTGTCTAACTGACAGGCCTGTTTGATTAAGATTATTCAACAGATTATTGGAGCCAATTATCTAGTTGACCGATTATCTACTTGACTTTAAGGATAAATTGATTATTTTTTTCTAAAAAAATTTAACAGATAGCTTAAAGCGAGTGGTCTAAGCAATGCAGCAAAAGAAAGTTTCCTTAATTAGACTAACTATTGATCTTTCGACAGATTTGGAGTTTCAAATCTTGCACAATTTTCAACTAATAGATATACCCCGTTTTGAATGAAATAACAAAAAAAAAGATAAACATGTAAAAATCGTAAATCTAGAGAAAAAATATTGTATAATCTAATTTTGGTGCACCATAATTGAGTGGAACTGGTCTGTAACTAAGTATAAGTCCTATGTAACCTGCGGTTAAAATCAATTACATAGATTTATTATACTTAGTAAAAAAACAATCATAGGAGCCCGAAATCAATCACAAGTGAAATATGGCGCTGCGCCATTAATTTGCCTGGCCATGATCAATTTTTTCTCCATCATCATTGATAGCCCAAGTCCAGCACCAGGAATTCAGGGCTTCTTCAGACTTTCATATATAGCACAAGCTGGATGGCAGCATATCACCAGATCATGTGCGGAGATAAACTTTTTAGCTAAATTGCTAGCTAGCTCGCTTCTTCCTGCCAAGTCCAAACCCAACAACGCAATGCACATCAAAAGATGCATGGCTAGCTCGCTTGCTAGCTCCGGCCATTTTGGGACCGGGAGGTCTCTGGAATACATGCACCGTTTGGCTGCAATCTGCACTTGAGTTGGAGACTGCTGTATCGTGGTCTCATGGAAAAGACATCTATTTCATGAGTTGAAACTAGTGCTCCATTTTACATCTGATGACTTGGATGGCGTCCGCTTTTCCATAGAAAACTTTGTGGTGTTCCGAGTCACCAAACTGAACATGGATATGCTCATATGGATGTAGATCTTTGCCTTTTGCTCGCCGAAGGTGAGGCGCTTTGACAGGCTAGAAAACAGCCGGTCACCTGCAGGCCGACGCCACCGTCAGGATGATCATGCTGTTGTCCATCTCAAGGATATGCTGCCGCCATCATGGAGGTCACCCTGATGTGTGTTGAGGCAGATAATGAAGCATTGCAGCGTTAGTACCGGAAGCATTACAGCGCCCGGGAAGACAGATGTAATGATTCATTACTAATGAAGCTGAAAATATTGAACATTTTCTTTCAAGGACCGTGATGGTCCACGATCTGTATAAATACTTTAATTTTCTCTTCAATACCTTCATTATATACTCAACATTACTAGGCCAAAAGATACACTGTCATAGCTGAAAATGTTCATAGCACACAATCACGGTGTCACCATGCATGAACAGAGTTCTACTTATTTAGAAAAAATCAACAGCACAACTCAGTATACATTCACACAACTCTGTTCATGCATGGTCAAACTTGTTAGCTTGTGTAAGTAGCACGATCAATTGGATAAGTTAGCACATCATAGATAATTAACAAATCATGGATTCTTCAATTTATAAACTTCGCCGTGTCACGATTCGATTCCTTGTAATATAAGTTCTCCATCCATACCTATCTAGCAAAATGTTCTAGACCAATATAATGGTAGCATTGAACACATCAGCCAATTAAGTGCAAACCCTGCAACAGCATACGCTATGCATCAAGATCAAAATGCGTTGCTAGCTAGCTACCTTGCTCTCTCACCAGCCGTTTTGGGGTTGGGAGGCCTCTGGAATGCGCAAGTGCTTGGTTGCACTCTCTGCTGGAGCTAGAGGATTCTATCATGCGTGCAGTTGCAGCAAGCAGCCTTCTTTCGTGGAGCTAGTCATGGTCCTGCACTTTAACTCTAGACATAGACAGAGGGATAACCGAATAAGCAGATGAGACCGATTAGCGTGCGGCAGCATTGTTGAGCGGACTTAGGAACGTAGCAGCACGCACGGAGGAAGATCGCCATACAGAACCACTGCTCTTTGGTGACATATGAAAGGACCCCTGGTTTGGAGGTACCATATAAATGGACATTCACTAGTAGAGAAACGATTTTTCCGTGCGTTCAGAAGTGATTTTCGCGTGCGAATCTTCCAACCGTCTGGAACGAAGTGTTTGTAAAAATCCCTATTTTCGCGTGCGGGATGGTTATGTCACCCGCACGCAAAAATAAAAAACCAAAAAAAAAATCCAAAAAAACAAAACCCTAACCCCCACCCTCCTCGCGGTCGTCATTGTCGTCGCCGTCGTGGTCTCCATAGTCGCTATCGCCGTCGCGGTAGCCGGATCCGCTGCCTCCCCACCGTCCGAGCCCGCCTGCACGCCGCCGCCGCTGCCGGATCCAGGTGGGGGACAGCCACCGCAGCCAGATCCGAGCAGGGGGTGGTCGTCCGCTGCCTCTACCGGCTCTGGGCAGGGGGCGGTCGTCCGCTACAGCGCGCACGCCGCTGCGAGCCTGCCGCTCCCCGTCACATGCCGCCAGCCGCGCGGTGCCGCTGGCCGCGCCCGCAGCTGTTCCGCGTCCATCGCCGAGCCGTGGGAGTGAGAGAGAAGTGAGAGAGTGAGAGAGGATAGATAGGATAAGGATGAGGATGGGTGGATAAGGATGAAATTTTGAAGTATTGGGGAGGGATAAGAGGAGGAAGGATAGACTTGTAGGCATGTCTTTAAGAGGCCCGCACACGAAAATAGACTTATTTGGGCGTGCGGACCCTTAAGAGGCCCGCATGCGAAAATCGATTTTGGCGTACGGGCCTCTTAAGGGTCCGCACGCGAAAATAGAAGGCCGATTTTTACGTGCGGACGTGAAAATGGTATGTCTATAAACTCAATAGCTCCTTGTCTGGGAAAATCGTTTCTCTACTAGCGATTACACAATATATCATACATAATGCATATGAGATTTCTAGAATTTAAACACGGACTTACTTTCAAGTGCGCTTAACCCTAACCATACCTCATAATGTTCTTATGTTTTGAAAAATGGAAAAAGTACACCAAAGGTCCCTCAACTCGTCATCGGGTTACAAAATCGTCCGCGAACCGCAAAACCAGATACCGGGCGTCCCTCAACTAACAAAACCGTTCACTATAGATCCTCTGGTGGTTTTGACCCTAGTTTTGTCTGACGTGGCGACCGAGTCAGCATGGGACCCACTTGAGCCCCACACATGTCAGAATGCCAGTCATCTCTCCCCCCTCTTCTCTCCCTTCCTCGTCTCTCTCTCACTTCTCTTCTCTCTGCAGCAGCCAGCAGGGCAGCTGGCTGGTGGGGAGGAGGTCCGGCGGCCAGTGGCGGCTGCGGTGGCGCGTGCGACCTCGTGGTTGGACCGTCGGAGAGGCCCGGGAGGCGGCGGCGATGACGACGACATGGGAGAAGGGAGGCGGCGGCGGTTGGGACGCTTGAGAAGGGAGAGCCGGAGAGGTGGCCGATGGCGCCGACGCGGGAAGAAGCTGTCCTCGCCCGCTCCACCCGCCGCTGCCCCCGTGCTCACACTCCCGCCGGCGACGCCGCTGATGGCGCGGGCGCGAGATCTGTGCAAATGGACGACGACGGCGGCGGCGTCCTCGCTCTCCCCGTCCCGCTCCCCGTCGGCGCCATCTTCCTCTCCCGCAGCGCGCCTGCCCGCCGCTCGTATGCTCCGCTGGCCAGCCGCTCCCTGTGCAGTTGGCGGCGGCGAGCCGATGTGGATGTTCTGCTGCGCGAGGTTCCCGAGGATGGACACCGGCTGCTGCTTCGTCGTCACCTCGATCGCCAAGCATAGCGTCCCCTCCTGCACCGTCACGAATGCATTCTCCGGCTTCATCGCCGCTGCCGAACTCCAGTGTCAAGTCCGGACTCGCCTGTTCGGTTTGCTTCTCGCTGGCTGTACACATGAGGTCATTCAAGATCAGTAACTCATACTCTATTCTAGCAAGCTGGCTATTGGTGAGAATTCTGAATTCTCATTGCATCGCCTAACGAAGATCGAAGACCGGAGTGTTATACATCAATCAATTTCTTAGATGGGAGTGTTACTCCTGCATTGCTATTGGTAAGAAGGCGAAACCGGCGCCACAAAATATCTTGAAATTCTGCTTGTTCATATCTTGTTCTCCTGATTAAAGAACAGCTTAGCTTGAGATTGTTCTGTTCACTTGCAATTTGCAGGAGTAACAAAGCTTATTTTTGCATTTGTGTATCTTACTATCCTTTCTACATAAGTACCGTGATTATCTGAACAAGATTCCACGATGGAGTATCTGGACTTCTGGAGATGTTTATCGATGTGATTTGTCATTCTCTCTCCGGCTTCCACCTCCCGCCCGGGCAACTCGTAGCACAGCTGCAGCAGCTTGTCCGGTGACTGCACCGGTGGGAGAGCTCGTCGACGAGTGGTCCCATCAGAGCTGGGTCGAGGAATGTCAGCGTCGTGCCGGAGTCCACAACGATGCGGGAGCTTGCCACCGACGCCACCGTCTTGTTGCCGACCTCGACGGAGTCGAGGACCATGGTGTAGTACGTTTCCATGTCCCCGGCGACGAGCGGCGTGCTCGCCGCGCCGGGCACGGTGACGTTGGCGAGGGCGCCGAAGTTGAGCGCCGACGAGATGTTGATGGAGTGCGGGACGAGGCAGTAGGATAATCTCCGGCCGAGCGACGCCGCGCCGCGGAGCTGCGTCACGAGGGAGACCGCCGCCACCGAGCTACGTCACGAGGGAGACCGCCGCCGCCGAGCCTGACCAGCCCTTCGGCCGGGAATGAGCCGGCCGTCGCGCTGGAGCAGCCGAACTTGACGCTGCCCACGCCGCCTCGTGGCCGGCCTCGTGGGTGGCGGGTGGTGGGGGAGCCCGCGCGCCGTTCCTACCCCCGCCGCCCCTCCCCCACTGCCCGCCCGGAGCTCCTCCCCCCACCGCTGCCGCGTCGCCCGTCGACACCATCTACCGCAGCCGCGTTGCCCGCATCGCCATCAAATTGGAGAGAAGTCAGAGAGAGATGAGGGGAGGATGACCTGGCATTCTGACATGTGGGGCCCACGTGGGTCCCACGCTGACTCTAACGCCACGTCAGACAAAACCATGGTCAAAACCATCGGAGGATCTAAGGTAAACGGTTTTATTAGTTGAGGGATGCCCGGTATCTGATTTTGTAACTCGATGACAAGTTGAGGGACTTTCGGTGTACTTTTTCCTTGAAAAATATATAAACTACACATGAATAAACATGGTAGTTCAACTTTCACACATTTAAACTCCTACAAGATGTCTAAAAAAAGAAATTCCATTGTTCTTCTCCATTCCCATACATGCCGGAATATGGAAAAAAAAGGTAAAATCACCATGAATAGTCCTTACAAATATTAAGATGGAACTACCATGTTACATCCCGACCCATAATCCCCAATTCACAATGCATCCCAAGACACATTTCCTAATCTAGGGTTTCAACAAAACTACTCAATATACATGGGCAGATAATGGGGAAATTACGGTTAGAGTTTAGCTTGCGAATAGATCTCCTAAGCAATCCCCATGAAATCTCTTTAGATTTGGCATGGATTTGAGGAGATTTGGGGAGAGGAGGAGAGAGGGTGCAAGGGTCTAGTGAACCCTAGCCAGAGAAAGGAGCCAGGAGGAAGAAGAGGAAGGCTCAACCGACACGCAGGGCTAAGTGTCCAACCTCGGCACTAACAGGCCTGGTGGTGAGGTTGGGAGCTAAGCGCCAAGGCAGTTGGCATTGAGGACTACCACGTTAGCAAGGGGATCAACTCAAGAGCCACCTAGGTTGGGGATCAACGCTAACGGGCCTAGCATTGAACCTTCCGACCTTAGTGCCAACGTTTCTGGTGCTGAGCTCATGGTCCTTTTTTTTAGGCTTTTACACGGTCTAGTTTTGAAATAAGTTTCTGAAACGGGTCAGTTTGTCTAATTTTCAGCCATCTATGAGCTCAAGTCCAAACACAACAACAACGCAATATATATGCATCAAAAGATACATGGCCAGCTTGCTCGCTTGCTCTAGCCATTTTGGGATCGGGAGGCCTCTGGAATACACCACGCTTGGTTGCAACCTGCACAGGAGTTGGAGACCGTTGTCGCGCGCTCTCATAGAAAGCACAACTATTTCAGGAAACTAGTGCTTCGTTTTGCATTTCATGACATGGAGGGCGTCCGCTTCTCCATGGAAAACTACCTGGTGCCCCAAGTCGTTGAGCTGAACAAGGCTATGCGCATCTGGACGAAGCTCTTTGCCTATTCCTCACCGTCGGTGATACGCTTTGATCGTCTAGAAAACGCCTGGCCAGTGACCACCTGCAGGACGGTGTCCTTCGGATGATCATGGACCTCTTGAGAATATGTTGCCGCCACCTCGGAGAAGGTAACTAGTGAATCATTAGAGCATTAGCGCCGAAAACACTACAGTTTAGAGTAACTGTTTCAATTAGATATTTTTTGTGGTGATCGTATAAAACTAAAACTAATTAAATTCGGATATAGAACACTGTACTCACTTTAGGGAAGGACTTGTTTTTCAATAAAAATCTTTAATCATGAACACAGTACCCACTTTATGGAGTTCCACATATTTATGATCCTGTCTCAACATATGAAGCTGAAAATATTGAACATTTAATTGGAAGGACCATACATTTATTGCAGAGCATAGAGCTTGATTTTTTTTTTCTGAAAAGGCGAGAAGCCTTCTGCATTGATAAAGGAGGATTGTTGAAACAACTTTACACGGAGCTTGATTTGATTGGAAGCTCTCTACAAGTATCTTGCTTGAGTACATATACTTGAATACCTGCCCTAGCACTGAACCATGAGACTATTTATCCTTTCTTTTGTTAGTTTTTCAATTTTGGGCGTTTCTTTCTAGTCCCTCCGGTGATTGATGATCGATTATATATAGAACTAATGCACTATTATCTTATTCGATGATTCGATCCCCTTCAAAAGAAAAGCGAGTGTACATTTGCTTAATTCGTATCTTGTATCTGGAAACATGGTTTTCATTTTAAGAATATATTTCAGCTATGGCAACAGTGTATCTTTTGGCTTAGTAATATATTTATACTAAATAATGAATGTATTAAAGAGGAAATTAAAGTATTTATATATAGATCGATCATGGTCGAGTTGTGCTTGTGAGAAATTGATCAGCAGAGCAACTCAATCGATCACATATACATATACAAATAACTCTGTTCATTCATGGTCTAAACTCTAAACTTGTTCTTTTTACACGCGTAATTAAATAGCACCATTAATTGGACAAGTTACTATATGAGCAAGTTTAATAGTGTAGCGGACTATCGGCTCCAAATCATTTGTAGTCAATTTAGTAGCCAATTCATACAATAATTACCTATAAACATATATTACATAATTCATACTTGGTCTCACATATCGTACACACATGCATCTTGGAGTCTGTGTTGCAGCTAGCTAGAAATCTGTAGCCCGCTGCTCTTCTTTCTCCTCTTTTATCTCCTGTAAATATGTTTATAGTTGGCTTATAGTATGTTATTGTAGTAGCCTGTTGCTCTTCTCTCTTCTTTTTTATCTCCTTGAAATATGTTTATAGTTGGCTTATAGTATGTTATTTTACTTGCTCTTAGGATAGATGATAACTAGATATAACTAGAAAGGTAGCCCGTGCGATGCGCGGGCATATGTATTAGTTTATTAAAATCCGTTCTGACAAATTAATTTCAAATTAAAAGTAAGATGCTTTTTCATTCAACTTTTTTCTTTCAGTGAGCCAAGTCAAATGATGTGGTGTTTTTTTTTCAATTTGAGTCAGAATCGCACGCTCTCTCTCTTGTGAACGGAACATATACGCGGAGTATGTGCGGCTGACTCATGGATGGCCTCATCAAGCAATGGAGGACGGAATAATCTTGAATTTTTAAGTAGGTTAAGATTAAGATTAGATCTAATGATTGAAAATATTGAAAAATCAATGGTTAGATTTTTTAATATAATTTCTGTGAGTTTTTATAATTTATTAGAAGGTCACATGTCGGTTTATGGGCATTGGTATGATTGTTACGTGGTGATTTAGGGGTGTTTATAGGATCTAAATTTAATATTTGTTTAATATGGTGCTTAAAAATTTGTTCTTAAACATTTATATGAGAAGTTTGAGCTATGCATATGAATCTTGAATTATGTATTTAATTATAAATAACACAATAATTCAAAAGAAATTGAGAAAATATGTAACTTGAGATTTATGATTATTTAGAAATCTTATTATTAATTTTTGATAGATTAAGTGGTAGATAAAAAATAGCAGTTAGCTCCAGAAATAGGAGAGAAGGGGAGAGTTAGGAGGGTGGAGGGAGAACGTAGCTACCTACGTGCACACGTATGGAGATGGAGGTGAGGTGTAGGTATGAGATTTTCTTTTCAAATGAATATCTAATGGTTAAAATTAATTGTCCATCATTTTTTATAAAATGAAGGAAGGGAAGAGGGAGGGATGTACGTACTGTGAGGAGAGGAGGCCCGGGAGGAAGGGTTAGTGGAGATGGGTTTTGGATTTTTTTTCTAAAGATAGATCTACTGGTGTATAATATTGGGTCCACCGTAGTAAGTGAAAATCGAGGGCTAGATATTTTATTTTTCTCATAATTTCTTTGATTTCTATAATTTATTAGAGCGTTATGTAACAAGTTATAATTGTTTGTAGGAAGTTTAAAAGACTTTAGCTAAATAATAGTAAGGGGAAGAGGAGAGGATAGCCCTGAGCTTTTCAGAGAGGGAAGGGTCTATCGATTTAAATAAAACCGATGGTCATATGCATTTTTTTCTCAAAAATAGGATTTTTTTTAAAATAATTTATTTGATGTGAAATGTGAAGACATACAGGTGTTGTAATGGACATCTAATAGATGATGATATGATATATGTTATCAATTTTTATATAACGTTTCATTGTTCTTTAGTTGTCATGGAAAGGATATGGATTTTTGTCTAAAAATATATTTATGATATATCAAGAAAGGCCTACATGGATCAAACTAAAAACTGAATATATTTAAAAATATAATCATTTAGCTATCTATTTTTTATATAACGATCGGCCACCATAACAGTGGAACTCAAGTCCTGTAACTATATCTCAAATGAGTACTTTTTTTTTTTAACATTATATTCGATATGAGATCATTGCAGATGACCCATCGGATGCCTATTTCTATATCGAAAACATAGTAAATAGAGTGAAGATAGGACTTAACTCGTTGATTAATTTAATTAAAAAAATACAATCATTCAAGCGTATCATAAAATCAATGTATATATCGGTCAATAAAAAAATTACTGCTTGCACATTGCACAGCCAGCTCAATGCTCCATGCAAGGAAAGATATTACCATTTATAATAATAAGTTGTGGTGCATATCTCGTAATAACTACCTTAATTAGAAAAAAAGAAAAAAAAAGAGAAAATGAGGAGAGGATAGGCGTACGTACATAGGTAAGAGGGATTTTATTTTGATATGATTTTTTAAATTATGGGGTCCACTATTTTAAATGAAAATCGACTATTAGATATTTTTGTTTTTTCTCATAATTTATATAATCTATTAGAGCGTCACATGGCGGCTTTAGAGCATTTGTAGGAGTGCCACATAACGAATTAGGAGCGTTTGTAGAAAGTTTAATAGACATTTGGTATATAATAGATTAAAGGTATCGGTTTTTTAATTAACCGATACCTGTAGTTTATTAGAGGTGCCGGTTTTTTTTGTGTTTTCAACCTGTAGAGGTGGAAAATGGTCTATAGGTGCCGATTTTATCACTTTCGGCACCTATAACACCGATCTCTATGTGCCTTTTTTACTAATCTGATTAAAACATATATGTATAATTTAGTTACTATATAAATAATCGAACAACGTAAACATATTAGAATACTTTTATGATTTAAATGCTATAGTTGCCTAAATGTGTTTACATAAATTTTAATCTAACAACATAAACATATTAGAATACTTTTATGATTTAAATGCTATAGTTGCCTAGCTAAATATTTTTACATAAATTTTGCTTTCTATTAAAAGAAGGAAAATAAGAGAGATAAATAGATAATAGAATAAAAAGAAAATAATGGGAATAGAAGCGTACGGACTACGTACGTGTACGTACATCCGCAGGAATAGAGTGGGCCCAATTTAGAGGTGGATTAGGATGGGTGGATTACTTTTTTTTACATCTATATAATCTAATGGTTGAAAAGAATGTGTCCAACAATTTAAATGAAAATTGAAGCTTAGATGTTTCTTTGCCACGTGACAGCTTAGGAGCGTTTGTAGAGTGTCACGTGACGATCTAGGAGCGTTTGTAGAAGTTTAATGGACTTTTAGTATATAATAGATAGATAAGGACACCAATTAATAACTCATGCAGGTTTTTCAAAGTTCAAACACCAGAAAGATGGTAGAAGATCAGACAGGCATGTGCATAGCTTAAGAGCAGGTACAATAGTAGGCTATAAGTCAGCTATAAACATATTTTAAAGAGATAAAGGAAGAGAGAAAAGAGCAACGGGCTACAGATCTGTAGCCAGCTGTACCATAGATTTTAAGACATAATATGTGTATGATAGGTGGGACCATGTATTAATAGTATAGTAAGCAACTATTGTATGAATTAGCTATTACATTGGTTATAGATGATTTAGAGCTAGTAGTGGGCTATACTATTAAACTTGCTCTAATTGAGCTAGATTGCTTAATTCTCACTCCATTCAATTGGCACCTTCGTAGTCCTTCCTACCTAGCTAGGTTAAATTGCCAGCTTACTATCAATTTCTTCCTAGTTATCCCTCTACCTGTTTAGAAAAGTGTTCCAGGGCACCACTAAACAGCCAGGTGCAAACCCGACAATGTACGCTATGCATCAAGATCAAAATGCGTTTCTAGCAATTTGCTCCGTCCGGCCATTTTGGGGTTGGGAAGCCTCTGGAATGTGCAAGTGCTTGGTTGCACTCTACGCTGGAGGGGAAATCACCTACTTAGCGCAGTTGCGACAAACCTCATCACTTCATGGAACCTGTGCTTCGTCCTACGCTCGATCATGGAGTTTGGGGGCATCAATCCACAGCATGGATAACAACCTAGTGCTCGAAGTCAATGAACCGGGCAAACTGCTGTCCATGAAGCGTGATCATCCAGTTTTTCTTCCATGAGGAAGCTGCAGTCAAAACCTTGGAGCTGTAGTCAAAACCTTGGAGTTGACACATTACATACATTTTTTAATTTGATGGAATTGATAGTCACGAATGTGAAATCAAAATGTGTTTTGATTATTATTTCATTATGAACAATTGGAATGCGAGATTATTGGTTTTGATATTTGAAGATTATTGGCGAAGCGGTTTTGGCGCCAGTCAAACTAGGGTTTGTGTGGCTGATTAGAGCCTGTCAGACCTGGGTGTGGCCGCCGTTCAGACCGGCTAGTGTTGAACGTCAAATCGGCAGGCCCGACGGTCTGACCGGCCAACTCTGTGTCAGTTTCAGTTTCGGGTTGATTATTTGATACTCATGATTAATTTATGTTTATGACTTCTAGATGGATACTATGTGTATGTATACTATTGTGTGCTAATGTTGAATCAAGTTGGAGAGAACTTGTGCTCGGATATAGTTTCTTGGTTGATTCATGTGTAGGTGAGTCTTGATGCCTTGGGAGAGTGTTGTCGGTGATAGATCAGGAGTCAACTTGGCAGAATATTACATCCGGACGATCAGGATATCATAGGTGATTCTTAGACTAAAGATCAATGCACATGATTGGTGAAGATTCTATATGGCATATGAAGGAGATATTGTGTGCGTATGGAATACAGACTCGAGTTTGGAAGGAGTCTAAATTTAGTCTGATTGAAGTTTGTAAAGTTTGTTTCTTATAGAGGAAGGTTTTCTAAGGGATTAGGACTTCTTGTACAAGTTGAATTCATCGCTTTAGGTTGCCTAATAGTAGAAAAAACCGGACCGGTAGATGACCTGGTCACCCTCCTGGTTCACCGACTGACTTCACGGTCGGTTGAACCATGGTCCTGTAAGTACTTGTAAGGTATGTATTTCCTTATTGACAAGCACATCCGACATCCGACTGGTACAATGGAGAGTTGTCTTCCAACCAACCGACCAGGGGTCAACTCCCCACTAGTGTAGCTTTTATTTCGATTTTTGCTAAAAAAAATCATTTATTTCGATTTTTGCTAAAAAAAAAAATCAAGCCTGAGCTTGCAGACAAGAATGGCCTAAATAAATGGGCCGTCCTTTCATTCACTGGCCCGGTCCGACCGAATGCTGTTTATTCTCCGGTTCATAACAAAACCGGCCGGTTCAAGCTGTCTGAAGCGGTTTGGCTGCATGTTCGGTCTTTCTATTCGACCGAACCGTGCCAACCTCTGGTTTTGGTTTTTTCTGGTTGAACCGTCGGTCCGGTCCGGTCCGGTTTTTTCCACTATAGGTTGCCTACCTCGGATATAAATAGAGAGGGAGGGTGATGCCTCCGGGTATCGATTGTGAGAGAGTTGAGTTTAGAGAAAAGTTAGGGTTTTGAGTTTAGTCGGGATTTTCAAGAGGAGTTCTGTTGTTGCACTTTGTAAACACGAACAGAAATAATAAAGTTTCAATCTACTTTGAGATATCTTTAATTTATGTTTGCTTGGGTCCGGTGGTTATACCAGTGGGATACCGTGCTCCGATCAGACCAACGGGAGCAAGGCGGCTAGACTGGTGACAGCTTCAGGCGACAGCGGCGAGAAGGGCAGCCATACCGGCGGCATAGGCACGATCAGGAAAGCACAAGACCTGCGGTCAGACCGATCATCATCAAAAAGAGGGTGACTTGTAATTCCACTAAAACTTTTGATTTATGGGTACTTCTGTAGGATCAAAACACAAAAACTAAGACAACCAGAGGGGGGATGAATGGTTGGTATGCCCAAAAACCCAAACTTTTTGTGGAATTAAAAGTTACCCTCAAATTCGATGGATTGCGGTATGACCGAAGTAGATGAACTGGTCTGACCGCCTGGAAGCTGTCAATCTGACCGAGATTGTATCTCCGGTCTGACTGCCGAGATCAGCTGCCGTCGTCTGAAGCCGCTGCTGTTCTGACCGCCTTCGCTTTGCCGATCTGACCGCCGTGATGCCGCCAGTCTGATCGCCAGTGTGTCACCAGTTAGACCCCCAAGCCGACTCCCGATCCATCACCGGCAATACTCTCCTGAGGCATCGAGTCACTTACACATGAATCAAACAAAGAAACCATATTCCGAGACCAAGCTATCTCCAACTTGACTCATTAGTAGCAAACAACAGTATTACATACGTATAGTATCCATCTAGAAGCCATAAATATGAAACAATCACAGATATCCAAATAAACAACCCGAAACCGAAACTGACACAGTGTTGGCCGGTTAGACCGCGGGCTGGCCGGTCTGACCGCACGCATAGCTCCAGTCTGACTGGCAGCACCTGCCCGGTTTGACCGGTCCCAACAAACAGCAGTCCCTGTCAAACACCTGTAAATCCAATCATTTCCAAAACCACTTCGCAAATAAATTCCAAATATCAAAACCAATAATCACAGATGCCAATTGTTCATCACAGAATAACAATTAAAAACACTTTGATTTTACAACTTCAACCATTCACCCCTCCCCCCTTTGGTTTGCTTAGTTCTTGCTGTCCGATCCTACAAATGGAATCAGATCCTTGTTTTCTTCTTTGAATTTTTATAGATATAGAGCTTTAGCCATGGCTAACAAGTTTACAACTAAGCCACATGTTTTGATGAACTTGATTTTCCTTATTGGTGCAAAAAGATGAAAGCTTACATTATGGCTAAGGATTATGATATTTGGAAAAAGATTGGAAATCCTTATGTAAATTTTGATGAGATAAACACTGCTGCTGTAAAAGCTGAGTTCGAAAGTAATTGTAAAGCTCGCAATATCTTGCTTAATGGAATTCCCCGTTCTGATTTTGATCGTGTTTCTCATTTTGAAACTGCACATGAGATTTGGATTGCTTTATACAATTTTCATCAAGGAACTTCAAATATCAAGGAGCTTCGCAAATATGTTCTCAAAAAAGGATTTACATAAAAATTGAGATGAAATATGGAGAGGCTTTGGATGATGACCTTACACCTTTTAAGAAAGTTTTGTGTAATCTTAGGTTTCTTGACACTTTTTTAATGGGCTTGATATGTCAATTTGGGAGAAGAAAGTTACATCTATTCAGGAATCTGTTGAAATGTTCACTTTGACTTTAGATTCACTTTACACTAAACTCAAAATTAATGAGATGAATATTCTTTCTCGTAAAGTTGATTCTAAATCTAGTGCTTTGATTTATCCTTCGACTTATTCTGCTGATGGCTCTTCTACATCGACCTTTACTGCTTTATTTGCTATTAATGACATGTTCGATGATCAACTCAAGCAATTCGAGGAGGAGGACTTGATTTTGGTTTCCAAAAAGTTGTCTAGAGCTATAAACAATGTCAAGTTCAAGAAAAGAGGAGGCCGAGTTCGATGCTTTGAATGTGGAGGGCTAGATTAGATCCGTTTACACTGCCCCAAGCTTGAGAGAGCCAATAAAGAAGACAATGGAGACAAACTCAAGGACGACAAGCTAAGAAGTATGTTCAAGGGAGGGAAGTCCAAAGAAGCTCTCAAGAATGTGCTGATTCAAGTATATTTAGCATTTGAGCCTCCAAGTGATGTAGATCTTACGTGATGAAGAAAATAACAAGGGAAAGTGTATCGATGGTGTATGCTTCATGGCTCGTAGTGAATCCGATTCAGAATATGAAGACAATGTGGTAAATCCCCCAAGAGAATTTCTCGATGAAATTATTTTAACTTTTAGCTCCAAAAATAAAAGATGTGAGAAGATGACTAAAAATCATGAGTTTACTATTGAATCTCTTAATTTTGAAATTGCTAAACTAAAATGACTTATTCCTAATGTTGATGATTGCAATAATTATGAGGTTTTAATGACTGGGATTTCAAAAATTAGAGTTCATAATGATACACATGATTTGTGATTAAAATCTTGTCTTGCTCTTGGAATTGCCATGCACACACGTGCTTTGGATGAGTTGTTTTTAACAAAAACATATTGAGTAAATATCAAAAAAAATTATGCTAATTCGATGTTTAACATGATTTGTGCCAAAAGTTAAAACAACAAAATGGTATTTTGAATTGCTTAACATGCTCGTTGAACAACATGAAGCTAAAAGATGTCTTAGGTCGTGTTGAGTACATGGAAACCATTGTGAAATCTGATGAAGTGTTTTCTTGCCCTAGATGTCGCAAAAACAAAGGTGTTTTGATTGATTGTGAAAATTGTACAAATTTGACAAAAGAAGTTTTTTTATTTGAAAAGTTCTCTGGAAAGATTTTCTGATAAGAAATAGAAACTGGTTGGACCGTAGCGGATCCTGCGGTCAGACCGGCGGTTATGCTTCGGTCAAATCGGTAGTAAAAATGCGATTAGACCGGCCACAACAATATTTTTCTAAAAATTCTCAAACTGTCTTCTCACGTGGTCAACGCCTACTCTAAGTTCCCCCTTAATGGAGAAGGCAACCAAGGAGTCAAAATACTCCCTCTATCCTAGAATACAAGAAGTTTTAGGGTTGGACACGGTTATTAAGAAAATAGGTAAAAGTGAGTGGTGGATGGTTATGATTGGATGAGTAGTGGAGGTAGGTGGGAAAAGTGAATGGTGGAGGGTTGTGATTGGTTGGGAAGAAAATGTTGGTGGAGAAGTTGTTATATTTTGGGACAAATCTTGAAGGGTAATAGTTGTTATATTTTGGGATGGAGGGGGTAGCATTTTTATTTAATAATAGAAACCAACCCATCCTCCACATTAAGATGTAGACCCAACATAAATATATATGAAGTAGGAAATGTAGCTATAAGATTGTAACAAGATTGAGAAGCCGAAACAGATGGTGTTGCTCTCTTCATTGTCTTGAATGTCCTTTAGTATGATTTTTTTTACATAGAAAATACACACGCACACACATTATAAGCACAAACCCGTGTCTCTCATCACTACTGTTTGAAACTTAAAAAAAAGAACATTTCTTTGTAGTCACGAGCTTTCCTTTGAAACCTTATTGAGGCAAAGATGAAACTTGCTGAAAACTTTTAAAAATTAGCGAAACTTCTTTGATACTTGCAGTCACACGTACGAATTTTTTTTGAAACTTAACGCAACCCTGAGACTTTGATGATTACGAATCCATTGGACCTCAATCCTTGCCATGCACATCAAGGTGGGCGTTCGGTCTGACCAAAAAATTCGGTATCAGTCTATGGTCTTTCGGTCATTTCGGTCTTTGAAAAGTGAAGACCGAATTTCTTTCCAAAAAAACTCAGGACCGACTGTCGGTCTCGGTCTGACCGACAAAGGGGTAAAACACTTATCCAGTCTTCATCAATCTCTTATACATGAGGTTTTCTATTGAACAATAGTTATCTAATGGATGGAGTAGAGAGGTATTTATACTAGGAATATCCCTTCTAGCTTAGGTGTGAACATAAGAAGCCATGTTCTAGTTGTCAAGGCTAACATAAATGAGAATGCAAAGACTTTTCTCGGGTTCGCGCACAAACCTTTAGCTCCTGCGTAGGCTTTAGTAAAAATGCCATAACTTCTTCTTGGAAAATGATATTGAGGTGGGGTTTGATGCGTTGGAAGCTAGACGTGTCCCTCTTTCCAACCATTTATTCCATGCAACCTGTATCTTGACTGGCTGGGTCGCACAAGCCTTGGAAGTTGAGCCTTTGTAGCATAAATCATCTTCTTGTTGGCGTAGACAGCTGCTGGTTGGGCATGGGCTGATTCCTCCTCGATGTAACCCTTGTCGTCCTCAACGTAACCCATCCTTCTTGGCGTAGTGATGATGTCCTCGGGCGTAAGCCTTAGCAATAGAAAGGTAGAGCATTTAGGTGGTATAAAATTTTCACTAAAATTTGGGTGAAGTTGAGCAAAGAGCGAGTTCACCTCTTGTTGTATTTTCCTAGCACGGCTGCACGTAACTGGAGCATGATATGTTTGATCGTTCTTGCTGAGATGTAATCCATGAACTTGGTTTACTTCATCTTCGTTTTCTTCATGTGATGTATGATGTAAACCATCACCCTTGTTTACGTCAAGTGTAGCTGGGATGTGCTCATCACGAGCCAAAAAAAATTTTCTTGTGCGGACCGGAGACCCGTTGTAACATCCTCAAATTTTAAAACTAAAATTTGACTGCATCATGCTGGCTTTTGATTAATTTAGTGTGCTTTAAAATTTTATTTGATTCTTGATTGGTTCAAGTGTTACTTCTTTAGAACCCTATTATTTAGAACCCTATTAATTTACCCTAATTATTCCCTTTATTCCAAACCCTAGTGAATTTGAGCAAATTCTCTCAAATTTCAAACTATAGATTATTTCCTTAGTTTACCCTAATATTAGTTAGGATTTGCTATATTCCAAACCCTAGTGAAACCTTTCTAAATTCATAGTTTAAATTCAAATCTTCTCTAGGAAAATATTCAAAAATCCTGAATTTCACTGTTCATCGCACACAACGTGCTCGGTGAAATGTCTAGCCCAACTAACATTGCATAACCTCTACCCAATCTTGTGCAAAGTCTAGATTTGATCCTTGGAGACCACATCCCACTCAAAAACCGTGTTTTAGTTGGCCTTCTCCTCCTCTTACGCGCGCCGCCCTGGCGTCCGACTTCGCCGTGCACCGAGCCGCCGCGCGTCGGCTTTGGGGCCGCTTGCGCGTGCCCGATCGTCTTGGTGCGCCATCGCCCATCCGACGCCCTCAGACCGCTGCCGCCGCACCAATCTTGATGACGACAAAGCCGGGACGACCTCCGCCACAAGAAATCGCTGCTCGACGCTGTGCACTCCCGTCCAAAGCCACTGCCGAGTGCGATTTCGCTCCTACCCGGGGTGAATCGTGTCGTTTCTACCCACGGTCAAGCCAATCCTTCTTCGGTAAGTTTTCAAACGTGGCCTCCCACCACTCAAATTGACCTTGGCCACCCTCTCACAGCCTCTGCCACCTTTGCCATATCCAATCCTTGAGCTCATCCATGGCGATGATGGCGTCCGAG
Source organism: Oryza glaberrima (assembly GCF_000147395.1). NCBI lineage: Eukaryota > Viridiplantae > Streptophyta > Magnoliopsida > Poales > Poaceae > Oryza > Oryza glaberrima. The sequence goes on from NC_068332.1 coordinate 12,610,608, forward strand.
CTCATCCACTTCTCTTGGCCCTATAAATAGGACCCCAATCCCTTCCTTGTCCATCATCGATCATCAACAATCATAGCCCCACAACTCCGAAGCTCTGTTTCACCAATCCATTCCATCAACCACTCTCGCCCGTCGGTCGAACATCTTGTGCGCGATCGACTCCACACCCCTCCATCCATCCTCCATCCTAAATACCCCTTAGAACACCTTATATCAACTATGTTCTAGTATACTAAGTCCTAACCGAAGCTCTGCATCGAGTTTTACCTCGCCGCACCAAGCCGAGCACCGCCGCCCCCGCGCTGTTCTGTTCTTCGCCGCCGAGAAGTTTTTCCGGCCGCAATCCGTCGTTTCAACCAATCTCGGTGAGTTCTTCCGTTTTAACCATATATATACTCCCTAGATTCCATTTTAGCAATCACTTTGCACTATCATGCCACCCTCTGGGCTACCGACGTAAGCACGGCCACCGCTAATGGAGGCACTCATCAGCAAGTATGCTCCGCACCTTGCCAAAGGTCGGCAAGCTGCCCAAACCCTTCTAGATACCTCATAGATGCTCTAGAACCCCTCCCCGAGCCATGTCTAACTCACATCACCCCGATCACCTTAACGGCTTAACTATGCCACTGCCGCCCTAGCCGCTAGCTCAACCACATACTAAATTAACCCCTCCGCCGCTGCTCGCCATCACCGGAGAACCCTAGCTCCCTCCTCTCCTCGACCGCAACCCCTTTCCCCCTCTAGCGCCACTGCAATCCCAAACCTGAGCGCCGCCGGCCGCATTTGGGGATCGGCTGGAGGTAGAAGAAGAGAAGAGAGAGAGAGATTGACAGGTGGGACCCGCACACAGTGCCATTTCACATTTAATTGATTTTCAAACTTTAGAAGCCCATATCTTTTAAAATATAGATCCAATTCTAGTGAAACTTGGACCAATATTCTTCTAAAATCATTCTCTATCTTTTGAGACCCCTTTTGTTATTTTTCTATTTTATTTTATTTTCCACATTTTTCTTTTTTTTATTTTATTTGAATTCCTTTTGGATTTGAATTTTATATGCTTAACCCTGGGTCTTGAGGATTCTTCTGACACACTAGATAATATCAATCAATCTCAAGACATCGAGCAAGACAAGTTACCATATACCTTTTGATCATTTAAGCCTATATTTTACAAATTATTTATTTATAGCCTTCTATTCAATATTCTATTTTATATGCACAATTCAACCATAGAAACCTAGATAATTTAGTATTCTTACTCTGCTTACAATCTGGTTAAAATATCTTATACTTAGATTGGGACAGTACATTAGAATTGGATGATTTCCGGGTGGCTAGTACTGTCTCGATCGATATAGTTATTACCAGGTAATTATGTCGAACGAACGGGTACGACCGCAGTTTCTAGAATGGGGACAGACCTAGTTATTATGTTAATTAGCAATGTGGTACCTCTATATAGTGGTTCTTATTTTTAAGTCCTCGCGCAGGAGGCAACTATAGCCGCGTAGGACAACTTTTAACCATTACCATGTACAGGTAAATGGTTTGTGATACTCGAGTATAAATTATATGGTATATTTCTAAACCCTGATCGAGATGACGTGGTGCCATACGATCAGTTCCCCTTAAATACCTCGGGAACACCAGAACTGCTCTTGCTGCTGTTAACATTACGTTCAGAGCATATGAGGATATAAGTTCATGGAACAGGTGCCACAATTGTTAATAACTTAATACTGGGCCATGATTATTAGCAAGTCGTGGACTGCGGGTAAAGCGTACATCTGCTGCAGTAGAATATCTTTGAAACTATTCGAATAGCCGTACTCATGGAGTTGAGTACCGGGACTCATATGGTACCCTGGTTAGAAATTTAAAGTCTACGTATTTACAAATTCTTGCTATAATTCTTCCAGATTGTTTATTACTGCTTTATGCAAAGAACCCTACTATATACCAATGCATAACATATTTCCATAATAACTTGCTGAGTATTGTGAATACTCATCCTTGCTCCTATAACCCCTTTTTCAGATTTGGGTCAAGAGGAGGACCCCTATGACTATTACTACGATGACCCCGATAATTTAGAAACTCCCTAAAGGTTATACCTCCCTAGTCAGAATGTATAGAAACTTCTGCTGTGTATTAATTCTAGTTGATCAATTAGGTGAGTACCTATTATTGTAAAACCCTTAGTATTGTAAAACTTTAACGTATGCAATAAAGAACCAGTTATATTGTATGTATCAATATTTACTGATCCAGGGATTGATACATTAATCATAGTCGGATCCAAGTAATTAGTTCTGGGACCCGACACCCGTCTACACCTAAAGGTCTGCAAAAATGTCACGTCCCAAAACGACCCTAAAATATATCTTTTAAATTATGCCTAGAATAATTAAAATCCATGTGAAAGCCTCCAAAAATTAAAATGTGCAAAGTAAAAGTCCAACAAGGCTTAGAGGATTTTTGTATATTTCCTAAAAGCCTAAAATGTGTAAATAAATTTTAGTGGAATTTTCAGAGCACAAATAATAATTAAGAAGAAATAAACAAAGTTGAAAAAGTTTTATAAAAAGGAAAACCCTAAAAACCCCCTCCTCCCCCTCTTGGGCCGGCCCGGCCCATCTCCCTCCCCCTCTCTCTCTTCGCCCCGCGGCCCATTTGGCCTCCCTCCCCACGCGCACGCCACTGACGGGCGGGCCCGCCCGCCACCCTCGCTGACGGGTGGGGCCCACCCGTCATCTCCTTCCTCCCGCCGCTCCCGCCGCCTTGCCCGCGCCTAGTGCCGCCGCCGCCGCCGATTCCGCCGCATCCCGCCGTCCCCGCGAGCAATAAAGTGGGGTGAAATATTCCCCGTGATCCCCTCTCCCTTTCCCCCCACTTTTCCCTCTCTCTCTCGCGTTCAAACGGGCGGATTTGCCCCCACAAATCTCGCCAGCGCCATTGATGGCAGCCGGACCTCCCGCGCCGGTTTCCTTCCTCCCCGGCCGCCCTCTCCCCCTTCCAACCCTATATAAACCCTCCCCGCACCTCCTCCGTCCGTTTCCTCCTCCCGCCGCCCTTCCTCCTCGCTAGATTCGAGCTCGCGCCGTCGCTCTCTCTCTCCGCCGTCGCCGCCGAGCTCCGGTCCGCCGCTGTCGTCGCCCCAGACCGTCTCCCGCCCCGTCGTCGCCTCCTCCGGCTTCGCCGCATCGCCGCCGTCCCCGTCCACCCCCTCGTCGAGCTCGCCGACCATCGGAGCGCCGCCGTCCCTGTCCACCCGAGAAGCGCCGCCGCCTTCCTCCGCTCCGGTCGCCTTTTCCGTCGTCGCCGTCGACCTTGGGTGAGCCGTGGACCGCCGCCTCGTTTCCCCCTTTCCCTCCCCTCTCTCTGCCGCCGCTCCGCCGTGCCTATGGCCGCTGCCGGCGACCATAGGGGCGCGGGCGCGCCGGCTTGGCCGCCCTCGGGCGCGCCGAGTGGCTGCCGCGTGGGGCCCGGCCGTCAGCCGCCCGCGCCATTGGGTGCGGCTGACGCGTGGGGCCCACGGCGCCGGCCGGTGTGAGCCTGGGTGCACCCGGTCCACCGTGGACCATGAGGCTGCCGCGTGGGCCCCACTCCCGTGGACCCGGTCCGCGCGCCCCTCCCCTCGGCTGACGCAATAAATCCCTTTTAAATTAAAATTTAAATGAAGAAATTCGCAAATATTCATTTAAAGAGCATATAAACTTCAAATGGCCATAACTTGGCCATTTGAACTCGGAATTGGACCGTTCAAGTCTCTAATTTTTCCTTAAGAAGTCAAGAACCCATTTTTGTGCTTTGTTCCTGCTTGTTATATGGAGTTTATTAGAGTAAAAGCCCTTTTCTTTTCCGTTGGTCGTGTAGACGCTGCAGCTTCGGAAGATCCGCTCTTCGTGGAGGTTGAAGCCGACGTTTGGGAAAGCGAGCAAGGCAAGTCACATCATCCTTGAACATATTGAATCCCAGTTTATAAAATTATTTTGATTTAAATTATTGAATTATCGCTATATTTAAATTCCCGCGTTATCACTGTTTTATCTAGCCGTGCCTATTTACCTTTGTTATGACCTTATTATTGTTATTGTTATTACTACCTTGTTCACCCTAGGATAAACAAAACCCCAACTAGTGGACACTCTACTCATGGTACCACTAGTATGAGTTTAGGTAGATGCTTCGCCGCTTAATTAGCTAACATTAGGTGGTTTTACAACTCTAGACTTTGGGAATATTCTCATCACCTGGACACTATGGAATGGTTGGATTATTGTGGAATTGGATTCACACCTCCCTCTCTATTCAAAATCCTCAAAATGGTTTTAGGCTGGGCTCGGGGTGCATGGTTTTGATAGTAGCACCTCGGCCATATAAGGACCGGTCTTCGGGCCTCTGTTGCAAAGCACTACCGTACTTCCACATGTCTAGTGGGTAAGGCTTAGTTTGTGGCTCAGTCTGGTTATAAACAAAAGTACACGGATGGAGATGGACGAAGTCGGGGGTCGATGGACATCTCTAGGGCAAATGAAGGCTACACGAGCTGCGGCTCGGTAGTCGAGATGTCATGGCACAGGGCCGGTGTAATGCTGCTAGGGGCTCAGTCCTGCCTACCTGTCCCGGGGGTTCCGGCCGTAGGTGGGGTTGGGTCGGTACTCTTGTCTATGGCTAGGATGGGTTGGAAACTATGTCACGTCTTCCGTCCGTATACCGTGGTGGTATGTGGCACGTGGTTACACGTGAGGAAGATGTGTCTTGTGGGTAAAGATGTACACCTCTGATCAGAGTATAATCTATTTGAATAGCCGCGCCCTCGGTTATGGGCAAGCCGAGCAATGTACCCAAGTTAGTGCTTTAATTCTTAAAACCTGCTTAACAACTAAAATGTGGAATGGTTGGCCTGGGTTGGCTTGGGACGAGCTGGGACCCAGGGTTGGGTTGCCAGTTCGGTCTGAATCATCGTAGGCCTTGGGTTAAGGCAGGTTCGTGTGGGTTCACGGCCTTGATTAATAATCTTGTATAGCTCTAGGATCGTATTTACAAAATAACTTTGAGCAACTAAGTGTCTTTTAATGCTGTTTACTGTAAACCCTAACCCTTTATATTATAACCCCCTTGTACTCCCTTGCATTTATTCTGCACTTATGGGTGTGTCTTGTTGAGTTCGGTGGTTGTACTCAATCTTGCTCAATTTTTCCCAAACCCAGAAGAGGAGTTCCTGGAAGAGGAAGGCTTTGGTGTCTAGCTCATGCCTGCCGTCAAGCGCCTGTGGTCGTCGCCCTAGTCTTCCGCCGTTTCCCGTTTGTCTTTGTGTGTGCTGGGCCTTCGCCGCCCATGTAATAAATTAATTATTCACGCTTCCGCTTGATAAACTCTGTATTGTATCAACTTTTGGTGTACCTTGCCTCCTGGGACAAGGAATAATACACGCACGTAAGGAACGCCCGTTGGGTTATTTCCGGTCGTGACAAAAAAACGTCATTTTTCCGTGTGGGTGGCCCTCATTGTTAATTTTTGTAATTAATGATAAGCACTAATTGTGTACTAACTATTCTATTTTAGTGATATACTTTGAGTTAAGACTACCGATGATTAAAATTGATTGCACAAAGCAATGGAACCAAGATGGTAAATCTAGTGTTTTTATTTTAAATGATTGACGTGTTGGGCGATCAAATTTTGCTAGGTTTATTTCTAGCTTTGCCATACTATCAAGGGGTAATGACCTAGATAAAGAGTTGATCAAAATGCCATTAGGTTATTTGCATTGTCACTTGGTTCGTTTTTATTTCATACATAATTCTCTACTTAAGGCCCATCTGACAGTGGGCTAAGTGCCGGTCTGACCGGCGTGTCTAACTGAGTGGCTGGTGAGTCGGGATATTGGCCTTAGCTTGGTGATCGAGAGCCGCCAGAGCTGATGCCGGTCTGACCAGCTAGTTGTTGCCCATGCATTAAATGCACAGTAATGGCTAGTGGTCTGACCAGCCCATGGTGGCCTGACCCTCTAACAACTGAGGTTTGGGATTTCGACCCTAACGGCTAGTTTTTGTAGGTGGGGGTATAAATACTCCCCCACTAATAAGAAGGGGGCTCTCTTGGCACTTCCATACATCCCTTGAAATCATTCTCACACCATTTGAGCTCTAGTTCATCCTTTGTGGCTGTTACAGAGTAGTTTGAGCCATGTCAAGTGCATTGCATCATCTATTGAGCTAGTGTGGCACTTGATCATCTTTGAGCCGGGTGGTTACTTGTTACAATTGGAGGAGTGGCCCGGTGACCTCTCCCTCTCCGAGAAGATTGTGGAAAAGGCCCATTGTTGTTTGTGAGTGGTTTGGAGTTCATCACCTTCAGAGCGAAGGAAGAACTACCCTAGTAATTGAGGCTTGGGTAGTCCACCTCGAGGCTGGATCCCACCTTGCCCACCCCTAGTCGAAGGGGGCTCGGTGGCTTCATGGTTTGAGCAGTGGCGAAGTTTGGATCGCCTCAACGGGGATTAGGAAATCGGCGAGTTTCTGAACCTCGGGTGAAAAATTGCTTGTCCTTTGTCTTTGCATTTACTTTTGTGCAATTTACATTCATAGAAACATACTTGAGCCTTTATCACCCTAGGATTGCAAAACTTTAATCTAGTTGCTTAGTTAGTCTTATCCTTCACCAAGTCTAGCACCTTAGTTTTGTTTTGATTAGGTATCATTTATTTTTAATATCACCTATTCAGCCTCCTCTAGTCGACATCTCGATCCTAAGGCGTGCGGGCGCTTAAGCCGATCGTCTGTGAAAATAAAATTCACAAAAATATAATAAAAACTCTAAAAATCCAAACCCTAGCCCCAAAACCTTAGATCCATTGCCATCTGGTCGATGCGACCACCTGCTTGTGGTTGAGGTCATCATTGTCACCATCGAGGTCATCATCGTCGCGGGGGAAAGCCGCCGCTGCCAAATCCGCAAGGGGGGAGGGTGGCCGGCGACGGATTCGTGCGAGCGATGGCCGCCGCCACCGGATCCGTGCGTGGGATGGCTGCCGCCTGCTGGAGCCCGTGCTCGAGCCCTCCACCGCCGGAGTGAGTACTTATGTACCCATCAAGATACTTTATAAGCATGTGTATACAAATATGAATGAAACTACCTCGAAATGCAAGGAAACTTTAGTTTCATCATTTTATACGTAAGATATTGAAATAATAAGAAAGTAAATAACAATAAATTCCCATTATCCTTGACAACATTTTATGTTTAAAACTACTTATACCCCAGGAATAGGAATCACCCATATGACATAACTCCAAGACCGGGAGTACGACACATTCGAATGATTTATTTTCACCTCTACTAAGACTGTCCAGCTTTACCCACATAATGTCCATAGCTAGCTAGGTTGAACACAACAGAGCCGTCAGTGGCGAATCTAGAATGAAAAATGAGGTGGTGTTTTATATAAATTGTTCTAAAAGGCCAAACAACATGGAAATAAGAATATGCCTGTAAATTGCTAGTGTAACTTAAATTAATAAGCTACCTAACCATATTATAGATTGAAACTTCTTTTGGTGCTCGATGAACATGTGAAAACCATCAAAATATTTAACCCAACTTGAATTACCGAAATACCAATCATCTTTTAGGTTTTTGGAACATACCATGGAAAATACAATTTTAACTGGTATATCTACGTTGACTATGTGGCAAATCACATAATGATTGGTGATGAAACGGAAATGATCCAAAAGAAGAAGAGAAAAGAGTCGGAGGGGTCACCGCTAAAATCTACATCAAGTCTCAAATCAATAAAGTTGTGTCTCCTATCTAATGCCATTGTATGCGGTTCCTTGTTGTGCGGCTGCTGGTCAATGCCCTTGTTCTGTATATCGGTATATGTGATTGTCTTGTCGCGGCCGCGGCTGCTCTGCTTGTGTATTCTTCCGCTGCCACCCGCACCGCAACTTTCCAACTACGTGCCTAACCCTCCTTTACAGGCCAACAAAATTAGCATGACCCATTAAGCCTAGTATTGCATGGGTGCCAGAACCCAAACACCAACATATCGTCTTCCTCCTCCGATTGCGTAGAATATTTGCTAGCGCTGTTAAAGAGAGGTACCTAGGGATCATCGGACGAAGCTAGGGTTGAAGCCCCAACAAGCCCCAATGGTAGATTCGCCCCTGAGAGCTGTTTGAGAGTCTATATACTAATAGTTACTATATGGTGGGGTATAAACCCATCAGAGTAGTTAAATTCTTGCCAGGCCTAGGCAAGTTTAGCTTTATCGTCATACTTTCATGAGTCCCATTGTTGTGAAAAACATATCAACCATACTTCATACAGATGTTCACCCCAAAATTGCTCCTAATTAGCTAACCAATAGTCTTTCATGTAGTGGGATAATGTACTACGCTAAGTCCAATACTCGGTCATGTGGATGGACACAAACTATGCCATTTTGCATGGTATAAGAGGGTAATTTATAATTCGGTTAAACCACCAAAGCTATCACAATTATCTAATCTTTACATATCCATAACTTCAATATTTATAACCCTCAACTCAGAAATGCCCATTTGAACAAGATTCCTAAACTTGTAAAGATATTTGGAAAGTAAAGCACATAAAATGATGTTCGATGTATCTTTCTATGATCTGACGTGATAGTGCTTGAAAACATTAAATATTATTCTAGATCACTGCAATGAAGTATAAAATCTACACATGAGATGCTAAAAAAGCAAGCCATAAGGTGGTAAATAAATTACTAAAAAAGCATAATATGATTAACTCATGCATGAAAATTTTCTATTATTTTATGTGTTCCAAAATTTTAGCTGTGTCTTGCATTGCGCCTTGAAATTTTCAGTACCTTCAGCGTAGTTGGCTAGGTCCACGTCAGATCGTTAGCTCCTATGATTTCAACGGGATCTTCTGTAGTGTCTAATGTACGTATATGAAAAAGAAAAAAATAAAGCCTCTAAGGGAAAATACTACAAATAAATAGTAAACTAAAGGAATAAATAAAATTTGAGCAAGAAAGAGGGAAAGAGAAAATAGGTCAAAGGATATTTAAATTTTTGAATGAGAAAGGTATTGGTTTATAAATTTTGGTATTTGGATAAATTTTAGAAAAGAAATAAAATTATGCGGGGTTCACCGGTAAGTTTTATTTTCTAGCCAATTGGGTAGCATAATGGCTATATATTGGATCTTCTAGTCGATGCTATAGTCGAGCAACACAACGACTAGGGAGCTAGGAGGTTGGTGCAAGATGGCAGGGTGGAAAGGTGTTACTCTATAGGCGTGAGTGGCAGCTGAGCTGCTAGGATCGCATAGAGCACAAAAAGCTAGTGTGCAGCGTGCTATGGAGGTCTAGGGGAAGAGCGAAGCTTCGACCACTGTATGCGTCAAGGTGTGTGGTGCGAGAAGCAACACTTCGGCCTTAGGAGCGTTGCCAGCCTCTACCGTCCTCAGTTCGACATCGAGGCGTTAACCGTGAACGTCCCCATGGAGGACCAAGAGTTCCCACAGAGACTGTATAGTGGCTAAGGGGTAGAGGAAGATATAGATAAATTTAAATTGAAAATTAAATTTAAAAGGTATTGAAATAATTTTAGAATTAGAAGGTATTTAAGTAAATAAAGGAATTCAAATAAAATTGTAAAGAGTAAATTGCGTTGACGGTACAAGAACTTGACGGGTGGGTGCGATTAAGTACAAAAACTTGAAAATTGGACATATCGATGTAACAACTTGGCTAGGTGGGTGCGTTTGTGGTTAAAAGGCTGCCACATATGATTTTTTTGCCACGTCAGCTTTCCACCTTGGACAAAGTCTACGTGAGGGCCCTTTACACATCATAATAATTTTGCACAAATCCCCTGCTGTTTTTCTCATTTGAGGACATTTTCCAGTACGGATCAATTAATCACCATGAGGGATAGGACCTCAAATATGTAGCTTCCGGCTGCGGCGGTCGGTGGGACTCAAAGTCGGCGTGCGGCAGCAGTCGTCGGGACTCAAAGCTGGTGGCGGCGGTCCTCGGGACTCGAAACCGGTGTGGGTCAGTGGTCGATGGGACACGAAGCCCGGCCACGGCAGCTGACAGGACTCAAAGCCAGTGCAGGGGGTTGTTAGATCTCAAAGCCACCGTCGCCGCCCATGGCCGTAGTAGGTTCCCTTCAGCTGATGAGAATCTGAGCCTTCCATTTTTTTGTGCTGTAATTCTATGGGATTCTTCGTCCATAGTGGAATCAGCATCTTTATAACTGCATCTGGTGTACCACAGTGAGAGGACTCTTTGACTCTTTGTTGCTGTCAAAGCAGTATGTGAGTGAATAATGGCAGTGTAGGTGCTTTTGTAAATACTCTGAAAGTGCTTTTGTTATATAAGGGATACATGAATTTTTCAGCTACTTAAATGAATGGTGAACACGATGTAGCAAATACTGGTTGTATTCTCTCTTTTGGAACTGCATGTCCAAGTAATAACCTGAATTTTGCTAACATTGCTCTGACCAGTAGCAATTTCTGTACAGACATATGTGGTATGTTTTCTTGTCCATAGACAAATCCTGGCAGAAATGTGCTCCTAATATTCTGAAATGTTTTACCATAAATAGCTGTTGTATAAACAGGAAAAACAAGAGATGTTCCTGAATTGGAAATTAGAGCAATGTAACAGAGCACAGTCCAAAATGAAACATGTCTAATTGGTTGGCAAAAAATAAACAGACTTCTGGCTAAATTATAAGCTAATCCTTTTTATCAAGTTGAATATATTGTTCATTTTTTCTTTGTCTCCTCCCTTTTCTTCAACTCTGATTTCTTATTGGGTTGCGTATTTCTCTTCCTTGGCTCAGCTTTTCTCTTCCGAATTGTTGCCCTGCCCTCTTTGGTTGCTGTCATTATTGGCGGCTGCACTGCAGCTTTTCGGTTTGTGGCAATAAAATTTGATTCCGACAGTGGACCAAGGTCAAGTCTAGAAGAGTTGTTTATAATGTTCTGCAAAAAGTACATTGAAATTGTGAAAATTGTTTTATAAAGCTATAAAATGGAAAATTGGCAAAGCATTGTCTAACCTCTCTCGTCAAGGAAGACAATATGGTATTTTGTAACTGATCATAGCTAGGTTGGCTGGTTAAAATGCTATTCTGACTGTTCAAAACTTCAGGCATGACCTGCAGAGGCATAAAATCTTCATTACCATGTTGTTGTGAAGGAGCAGCACTGGCTTGCTGCTTTCCTGCTTTTATATCTTCCTTCCTCTTCTTGCAGCCCTTCTTGTTGTGATTAACTCCTTGACAGTAGCTACAATGCATTTGCACACCATGCTTGGATATTTTTGTTCCTCCTTCAAGTTCATGTGGCTGCTTTCTTCTACATCTCCTAGGCCTTCCAACTTTCTTCTCATAAATCGGTGGGTTCACCTTTGGTCCATTCATCTTCACCCAAGATGCCTTGTCCCTAACAGGCATTATGTTAAATCCATAGGCCTCCATGTATTTTTTAGTTAAATAACAGAAGGATACCACATCTTCAGGTTTTGTCCTCTCACTCCTCAAGCAAGAAATTGCATGGTTGCATGGTATCCCTGTCAATTGCCATCTCCTACATTCACAGTGTTTTGCCATGAGGTCAACAATATATTGGTGTTCTTTATCAGTTACTTGGAACACCCCTTTACCAGCAGGTAATATATAGCATGTATTTGACAATTCTGCATTTTTATCAACCTTTTCTGTATTTTTGGGCATATGTTTCCTGACCACTTCTTTACACACTCCTCTTGTTTGGTATGTATCCTATTAATGATTTGGCTCCTAATCTTTTCAAGCATGGATAAAATTGGAAGCTCTCTGGCTTCAAGAATGTACTTGTTGAATACCTCGGAATTGTTGTTGAGTAGAATATCACACTTGGGGAAATCACTAAAGAATGCTCTGCACCACTGGTTGGGTAATATTTCCTCCAGGTAGGCATAAGCATCTTTGCTAAGAGACTTCATCTTTTCCATGTTAAATTCCCACTCTGGTATAGTACTTGACCTTGCAATTGCCCACAACTGATTCTTTAGAGTCCCCTTTGTATAGAACATGAAAATTTTGGTACAAATGCCTAACGCAAAATCTTTGTTCTGAATCTAAGAATTTATCCCTCACAGCTGGTACCAATCCCTACAAAATTTAAAAAGGAAGGGTGAGTACCAATCCATTGAACAGTAAATAATTCAAATATTTTAAAAAATGACAAGTTGAACAAAATCAAATATGATGGAATAAAGTCATACCTTCTGCCTGTCTATCATGATAGTATAAGGTCCAGTGTTGTCGATAAGGAGATCTTCTTTCAAAGTATTCAAAAACCAACCCCAACTAGCTCTACTCTCCACCTCCACAACAGCCATGGCTATAGGATAGATGCAGTCATTAGGATCAATGCCTACTGCAGTCAACAAATGTCCCCCAAACTTGGTTTTGATGTGGGCATCCATCAAGGAATATGATAGGTCTACAACCACTTAGGAATCCTCTTTTGCAAGCATCAAATGACACATAGCATGTATGGAAGCACATATTTTGTAGGTTCAAGAAAAAATTACTACCTGGATTTGAAGTCCTAAGCTCTTGTCCATAATCCCACAACATATCGTATTGTGCTATTTCATCACCATATATCGCTTTCATAGCTAGTTTCCTTGCTCGACCTAATTTATGTCTTGATGGTGTTACATTTAGTTCCTTTTGAACTACCTTAGAGAAACTCTTGAGTGTCATCCTATCATTGTCCCTAAAGCTTTCAACATATCTATTTGTAAGATACCTGGCAGTTACATAATTCAACTCCCACTCCTTCTGACATTTGTGGCCATCTATATATCTTTTTACCATAAGACAATTCGTCCTGCTGTCCTCAGCTACATCCAACATCCATGAGCATTCTTCTTTACATTTAGCCTCAATTTTTTTCTTGGTATTTCTTGTAAATTTAATTGCGACTCTATTCTTCACACTGTATTGTTTTATTGCTGGCCTAACTTCAATAGCATCAGAGAACAACATCCCAACCTTAAAGATTGGTGACTCCATGTCCACAGCAGCCACAAAGTTCTTAAATTTCAACTTAATGCCTTCATTATCTTCATCAGATGACTCTGGAAGCAACAAGCCTTCATCACAGAGTCATGTTCAGGAAGCTTAACAACCATCTTGCTGCTAGCCACTTCTTCTACCTCGACACAGTTGTCAAAAACATCATCATCCCCCTTGTCAGCCTCATAATCACTGTCAACAAAGTCAGGATCTACATCGATGTCATCGTCATCGTCAATGTCATGACCTTCTATAGGTTTAACATCTGAATCTTTTCGATTCATTGTAGACCTCTCACGGCTAGCCACGATAGGTATAGAAGCAGCGGTAGAAAGAGCAACATCATCCCAATTGATGGATTCCAGAATGTCTTGGTGATCCACATACAAAAGCAATGTCCTAAACCTTGGTGCTAATGCAACCATGCTGTTGGTGCTTGCATCAGAATTAATTCTCCTTAGCCCATCACTGAATGTCTTCCCAGGCAATAACCAATAAACCTTGGCCTTCTCAGACATATCATATCCTAGTTGCTCAATAAAATCATCAAGCCATAATGAAGACCATGTGTCACTGTCACAATAATCAAACCAATCCACCTTTTCATCCAAATAAATTCTGCTACTACCAACTCCAGAGAAAAAACCACCATGATGTAGTTCAGTTGTGAACTGTTCATCCTCGCAGCCTACATCATAAGACAAACCATTCTGATGTGTCAAATCATAAATAATTGTCTGATCTGTTATACACAAAAAGATTATACATAGTACATATTCATGCTTAGAGCAAAAATTATTTCTAATCACAAACTATTTGTGAAGGATTACTTATATGACATCTAGCCTTATAAACACCAAAGCAGTGGCGGAGGCAGCGCCGGGCCACCACAGGCAATTGCCCAGGCTCCATGCGTACAACAACACTCCTCCAATGCATATACAACATATTACTCATTAATCATATACTTAATCACTTTGTCTCATAGGTTATAATGGAGATTAAGTAGATGAATAAACAGAAACGATGTAGCAAGGACCAAACCATCAAACTGTAGCTACAGAGACCAAACAATACAATCATAAGATTCAAGAAAAAACAGAGAAACATGCAATTACCGGTACAAATCAATGAAACCCTAACTTTATCAACAACAATCAATTGAACCAAAAACGAAAATATGTAATCACTAGGGAGTTATTTACCATAAGAAGGAGGGGACGCCCCAAGAATTCGCCGAGTCGGCGCCATCCCAGCGCACGAGGCGATCACGTCAGATCAATTCGTAGGTCTGAATTACTAAGCGCACCAATTTGGGATGATCTCAGATCAGCGTGGCTCATATATGATGCCCTCGCAACCGGCACAGAGGCGATGCAGTTTTGCTGTGCACTCGCTGCTAGCCGCCGTCGCTTCTCGATCTGTTGAGGTGAGTAAATCACGGACAGAAAAACAGAACCAAGGCACATATATTTTTTGCTGTGTTAAAACAAAAGAACCATTTAGAATATAAAAACTACTAGGAGGTTTTTTGTAAAATGAAATGGGATATCACTCTATGATGCTGATGCTAACGTGGGACTTTGTCCAAGATGGAAAGCTGACGTGGCAAAAAATCTTATGTGGCAGCCTTTTGAACCACAAACGCACCCACCTAGCCAAGTTGTTGCATCGGTATGTCCAATTTTCAAGTTCTCGCACTTAATCGCACCCATCCGCCAAGTTCTTGTACCATCAACGCAATTTACTCAATTGTAAAATAGAAAATCCCCCGCAAAAAAAACAAAATTAGGTATCAAAGTAAAGAGTTTGAATTTATACAAATTTAGGTCCGACATTCACTGAAATTGGATCTTTGAGAGATATGGGTTCTTGAAGTTTGAATTTGAAATAAATAAAATAAAAGATAAATTTTATTGTGGAAGTAGGGCCCGCTTGTCAGGTGTCTCTCCTATCTGTCGTTTTCTCTTCTTCCTCCTTGCGACAACAGACAGAGAGGAAAGGGAGAGGAGGGGGTGCGACTCCAGCGGTTTGACGGTTGGAGACTGTACCGGAAATGGAACACTTCAGTCTTAGGAGGGTTATGCTGGGCTCATCCGTCCTCGGTTCGATGTTAACTGCGAACGTCCCCATCGAGGACTTAGAGTTCCCACTGCAGTTGTATAGAGGCAGTATAAGGGTAGAGGATGACACGGATAATTTAAATTGAAAAAAATAAATTTGAAAGGGTATTGAAATAATTTTAAATTTAGAATGTATTTAGATAAATAAAATAATTCAAAATAAAATTTTAAAAACAGAAAAATTGGTATCACAGTAAAGTGTTTGAATTAATACAAATCAAGGTCTAGGTTTCATTTGAATTGGACCTACGGTTTGAGATACAGGGGCTCCTGAAGTTTGAATTTGAAATAAATCAAATAAAGAGGTGGACCCGCTTGTCCGGTACCTATTCTTCCTTGTGTTGCGCCAGACAGAGAGGAGAGGGAGAAAGAGAAACAGGGAAAGAGGGGCGCGGCTCCAGCGGCCTGGCGCTCCCGGCGGCGGTGGCTAGGGGCGGCGCCGGAAATGGAACGGAGGCTGGCGGTGGATGGCTCCGGGGTGAGGGCGACGGCCGGCGGCAGTGAGAGGATTTGGGGAGACAGAGAGAAGGAGGAGTTTGAGGTTTGATGGGGATAGAATGGTGGACTGGCCTCGCCGGCCTTTATAGGCAACGGAGGCGGTGGAGGGAAGCAAGTCGACGACGGAACGACGCGGTGTCGGATAGGGATGCGAAGAGACGGATGTCCTCGCCGGATTGGCTGGCAATGGCTGTTCGAAGGGCGGCGGCGACGCGTGGCTAGGGAGGTAGCGCGGCGTCGTGTGCCGGAGTGGCGAAAAGCTGCGGACGGCGGCGGCAGCAGCGGGAATGGCGATGGCGGCGTCGGCCACGGGGACGTCATCGTGACACAAAACCTAGTCCGATTCCGATTCCGTCTGCCTTACACACTTCGCCCGTTCGAGACGAGTCAGCGGCTCAGTTCAGTACATAGTGCGATGCACGCACGGATTCGGACTCGGAGAGATTTGCCGATCCTCTGGCCTCTCTACGTATCGGACAAGGTAGCTCGAACCCGTCCTCTTAAGCAGCCACACCAACAACAACGCCGTCGTCCCCGCAAGTTCAAGACAAAGTCGTCGTCGATTGTCGCTCTCCAACGACCATGGGTCAAGCCAATTCCGCACTACAGGTGATCAGCGGCAACCCGGGCGCCCTGAGGGACAAGCTGCGTGCGGCCAGCGGAAGCTGTCCGCCGGCGAACTACCGCGACGGCGCCGTCGTGCTCGAGAACGCCGTCCTGCTATCGCTTCTCGCGGAGCTCGGCGCGTCGACGCCGACGTGCGTCTACTTCGGGCAGGCCCCCAGGGGCCAGCAGACCAACCTCCTGCTCGGCCGCCTGGGCCTCGCCAGGGGCTCCGTCGCCGCCCGGCACATCACGGAGGCCTTCACCGACGGCGAGCTCAACCTCGTGATCGGCGACGGCGGCGACGGGCGGCACGGGATGGAGGTGCCGGTGTTCGACGCCGAGGGGCGGCGGTACGGCCTCACGTGCGGCTACTCCGACTACGCCATGTGCTACCGTCTCTTCGGCGGCGCCGTGGAGTTTCGCCGCTTCAGGGCGAACAACAGCGAGGTGCGCGACGTCGCCGTCGGCAAGGGCAAGCTGATGAAGGTTTTCACCTTCCGCTCGCCGGCGCTGCGGCCGGTAGAAGTAGACCACGACGACGGCCACCCGGACGGCGCTCTCGGCATGATCGTTCTGTTCTACGACCTCGACGCCAAGGAGGCCGTCAAGAACGAGTTGCTGGACACCGACACTCTGACCGTGAACCAGATAATGAAGCATTATCCGAAACTAGCTCAAATGATGTTAAACTAGAGTCAATGTCGTCGTAGGCAAGACCCATCTGTGGCAAATTATGGGACTAATGTCTCTCTGTGTTGATTATTTTTGTTACTTCTTTTTGTCTTTCTTGGGAATCCATATGTAATGATGATGATCGATTTTGTGAAAGTATTTTTATCTTATCTATCTATCTATCTATCTATCTATTATATACTAAAAGTCCATTAATCTTTCTATAAATGCTCTTAAGCCGCCACATAGACATCCTATAAACGCTCCTAGATCGCCACGTGGCAGGAAAAATCCAACCCCTTTATTTTTATTTAAGTCGGTGGACCCGTTATTTTAGACCGTTGGATTAGATCTTTTAAAATTCCATCACTCCTAATCTTCTTTCGTGTATACGTAATAGGGTGTAGAAAAAGAACCTCCCTACTAATCTACTGCACGTGCACGTATGACACAATTATTTGTGTGTGAATTTTTCGTTTTGAACAACTCTTATGCACAAGAAGTTTTGTAGAAGTTGGTCTCGGCAAGATGAACAAACCTGCCTTATGAATATCTTATACATATAACAACTTAGCACGACGCATAATCTGTGCATTAATTTGTACACCTATCGAAAAGTATCCATCCATAATCACAGTACAGAATTGTAGTGTTGTGCCCATTGTCAATGTCATTAGCAGATTGAAGTAGTATCTGTGCGATGACAAGAAAAATACGTACAAAATGTTTGCTAGATAAAAGCCAAAAAAACATATATGGATGCTACCTAGGAATGTACTATTGCACGGGGAAAAAATAAAGAAAAATAAACAAAAGTTCGGATCTATAATAAAAAAAGATATATCAAAACCCACTAACTCCTATGTTAGTGAGAGATTGTTACTCGAGCAAATATTTTTCCACATAGTACTCGGTAGTGTTAGCCGACTTCACATGTTAGGGAGACATTCACATTTAATTCTAATCATATTACCCTATTAATTGGTACTGATGGTTATCTATAATAGATTTGGACATAAGACATGGAGAACTATATATGTCTGAAGTATTCGTGATTTTTTTATTATATTACTAATGTGCTAGGCTCTTTTTATGGTACTAAAACAATTCCATTTATTAAAAGGGACCTAACTTTTAAGACAATAATAATCTGTAGTGGTGATAGCTGAGTTTACATGTAAGCAGGACTAAGTGATTATTGTTTGAAATTTGAGAGACATTATTATCATTTAGTGTATTAAAGTCTATCATCTATTTCACTTTCACGGTATAAGTATTTTTTTCTTCGTTTTTAGTTACCATTATATGATAATTTACCATCTCCTACAGTGAATATCTAAGATGAATATGGTGAGATAATACTTCTTTTTTAGTGTTCTTTTTATCATCAAAACATAAAATACCCGCGCATCAGCGCGGGCTTCCTTGTTTATCTAAATGGCTAAATAAACTTTTAGCTAAATTGCTAGAACCGCGCGTTGCTATCTTCTCTAATTGACCGGCCTGGTTGATTAAGTTTATTCAACAAATTATTACAGCCAATTATCTAGTTGACCAATTATCTACTTGACTTTAAGGATAAATTGATTATTTTTTTCTAAAAAGGTTAACAAATAGCTTAAAGCGAGTGGTCTAAGCATGCAGTAAAAGAAAGTTTCCTTAATTAGACTAACTATTGATCTTTCGACAGATTTGGAGTTTCAAATCTTGCACAATTTTCAACTAATGGATATACCCCATTTTGAATGAAATAACAAAAAAAAAGTAAACATGTATAAATCGTAAGTCTAGAGAAAAAAATATTGTATAATCTAATTTTGGTGCACCATAATTGAGTGGAATTGGTCAGTAACTAAGTATAAGTCCTATGCCACCCGTGGTTAGAATCAGGCCCCCATTGATTCAAAGGAAATTCATAGGAATTTTTTCTAGCCCTTTGAATCAAAAGAATGGATCTTATGGAATCCTATGAAATGCCTAATACCATGCAAGTTTTGGAGGAATTCTAGCATGAGGTAGAACCTCATGGAAACTTTCCTTCGAGTCTTTATCTCTCCTCTAATTCCTGCGTTTTTCCCGTGGTCGAATCAAACGGCAATTCCTGTATTTTTCCTGTGTTTTGTAATCCTCTGTTTTACACTTACATTCCTATTAAAATTCTACGTTTTTTCTATTCCTACGTTTTCTCGTTCCTGCGATTCAAAAGGTCCTCAATTACATAGATTTACTTATGCTTAGTAGAAAAAAAACAATGAAAGGAGCCCAAAAATCAATCACAAGTGAAATATGGCGCTGTGCCATTAATTTGCCTGGCCATGATCAGTTTTTTCTCCATCATGATAGCCCAAGTCCAGCACCAGGAATTCATGGCTTCTTCAGACTTTCATATATCACAATGGCAGCATATCACCAGACCATGTGCGGAGATAAACTTTTTAGCTAAATTGCTAGCTAGCTCGCTTGTTCCAGCCAAGTCCAAACCCAACAACGCAATGCACATCAAAAGATGCATGGCTAGCTAGCTCGCTTGCTCCGGCCATTTTGGGATCGAGAGGCCTCTGGAATACATGCACGTTTGGTTACAATCTGCACTCGAGTTGAAAACTGCAGTGGCGCAGTCTCGCGCTTCATATAAAATACATCTATTTCATGAATTGAAACTAGTGCTTCATTTTACACCTGATGACTTGGAGGGCGTTCCCTTCACCATGGAAAACTTTCTGATACTCCAAGTCACCGAACTGAACAACGATATGTAGGTCGTCTTTGCCTTTTGAGAAGTTTTTCATTGTTTGCATTCTAAAAATGCTCGCCGGTGCGGCGATGAGGCGCTTTGACAGGATAGAAAACGGCCGGCCACCTGCAGGCCGACGTCACCCTCAGGATAATCATCTTGTTCTCGGATCTAAGGATATGCTGCCGCCATCACCCTGATGTGTTGAGGCAGATAACCAAGCACCCGGAAGCATTACAGTTGAACATATTTGAACTGAAAATAATTGTACATTTTCTTTCAAGGACCTTGATGGTCCATGATCTATATAAATACTTTAATTTCATCTTCAATACCTTCACTATGTAGTCAACATTACTAGGCCAAAAGATACACTGTCATAGCTGAAAATGTTCGTAGCACCATCACGGCCGGTGTGACTATGCATAAATAGAGTTATGCTTGTTTAGAAAAAATCAACAGCGCAACTCAGTATACATTCACAAACTCTATTAATGCATGGTCAAACTTGTTAGTTCGTGTAAATAGCACGACCAATTGGATAAGTTAGTACATCATACATAATTAAAGGAGTACTTATATTTATGCGGCCATATTTTTTATGGAAAAAATAGTCTATATATATTTACATTGTAAATCTCTAAATTACATATGTAATTTTAGTATATCATATTTCTTGCTAATGTTTTTAAGCTTGCTACCTAACTAAACTGATAATACTTTCAAGCTACACAAATAAACTAGATAAATATTTATCTTAGTTATTCTTAATATAGAATACAGAGTAAAAACAGGGGGTGTAGTGGTGGTGGTGTTTGGATGGGGGTATTGGCACCCTCCGGCACCCCCTAGCTATGCCACTGGCCTCGCGGGCTTTTATAGGCAACGGAGACGGTGGAGGGAAGCAAGTCGACGATAGAACAACTCGGCGTCGGATAGGGATGTGAAGAGTCGGCGCCGGATTGGCCGGCGATGGTGGTTCGAAGGGCGACGACGACGCGTGGCTAGAGAGGTAGCGTGGCATCGTGTGGCGGAGGCGAAAAGCTGCGGACGGCGGTGGCAGCGGGAATGGCGATGGCTGCGTCGGCCACGGGGCTTCATCGTGACGCAAAACCATGTCCGACTCCGATTCCGTCTGCCCTGAGCCCCTGACTACACACTTCGCCAACGAGCTAACTAAAAAAAATCTTCCAATATTAATTCATGTAATTAATAATCTAAAAATATTATTTTGTTCCTATGGATGTATTCTAATGGGACAAACCACTGTGCATTAGATGGCTACTAAATATAATTAAAGCACCAGTACTTCATGGTTTCTTCAGGCTTCAGAACGAACAAAGCTGGACGGCAGCATACAAGCTAGCGGACGATGTGAAATTGCTAAAATAACTTTTAGCTAAATTGCTAGAACCGCGCATTGCTATCTTCTCTAATTGACCAGCCTGTTTGATTTAGATTATTCAACAGATTATTGCAGCCAATTATCTAGTTGACCGATTATCTACTTGACTTTAAGGATAAATTGATTATTTTTCTAAAAAAGTTAACAAATACTCCCTCCGTTTTAAAATGTTTGACACCGTTGATTTTTTAGCACATATTTGACTGTTCGTCTTATTAAAAAAATTGTGAAATTTGTAAAACTATATGTGTTCATGAAAGTATATTTAATAATAAATCAAATGATATGAAAAGAATAAATAATTGCTTAAATTTTTTGAATAAGTCAACAGTGTCAAATATTTTGAAACGAAGGGAGTAGCTTAAAGCGAGTGGTCTCAGCAATGCTGTAAAATAAAGTTTCCTTAATTAGACTAACTATTGATCTTTCAATCAACAGATTCGGAGTTCCAAATCTTGCACAATTTTCAACTAATGGATATGATACGGGGAATGACCGACCTTCTTGACGTAGGATCCGGATACACTGTGAAACCTCACGAACTGGATCAACAATACGCTGCCCGTGCAACGCACCTTTCACCATGAATTCGCAAAGCCACATGCTTTGATAGGTTGATCCACTTGACCACGCAAAAGTGGATCTATTGCCCCCCTCAAATCCCTGCAAGGAAAAGCAAGAACAATCTATGGCAGAACTCCCAATCCCTCTCTCTAGTTTGGCAGCGGCGGCACAAAACCTAGAAGAAGAATAAGAGCAAATTTGTCGCAATTTTCATTAGAATAAACGTAGTCTGACCTTTTTGGTCAAGCACAAGGCCTTCAAATCTGAGCACAGAAAAGAGCAACTATTAGGTAGTAAATTATGCTCACTAATATCATAATTCAAAGTACTTAGGAACAGATTCACCTTATTTCGAATTTCCCGTGCACGTGGTCGTGTCATAGGTCCCTTATACGTATTGGAGATTGTTCGATCGGGAGTGGCAGTTGTAGAAGAATGTGATCGGGAGTGGCAGTTGTAGAAGAATGTGAGGAGCTAGGTAGGTCCTCATCAGGATATACCCTGTTTTGAATGGAATAAAAAAACATGTAAAAAAATCATAAATGTAGAGAAAAAAATATTGTATAATCTAATTTTGGTGCACCATAATTGAGTGAAATTGGTCCGTAACTAAGTATAAGTGCTATATAATTGATTCTAACCGTTGGCAGGGTTTGAAATTTCGGTTCGAAATTTCCGAAATTTCACCCCCACTGGCATGCTCAAATCTCGCCCGAGATTTTTGGTTTTTTGCTCCTTTTTTTTGAATTTGGTCAAATTTTATTCAAATTCAGTCAAATTCCTTCAAATTTTAGAATAATTTTGGCTCGAAATTTCCGAAATTTCATTAATTTCGGTAACCCACGGCATAATATTCAATTTCGAAATTGAAAACCCTGACCTTAGGTTGGATATATAGGAACATGATTTTTAATACAATAGTAGAAAAAAAAGAATGATATATAGCAGCCCAAAAATCTATCACAAGTGAAATGCAAAACCGTTCTTTAATTTAGAAAACATATATTTTTCCATAATTTGTAAAGTAATATGTTTTAATAATTTCACGAATAATCTAAAAAAAATATGGCGCTGCGCCATTAATTTGCCTGGCCATGATCATTTTTTTCTCCATCATCATTGATAGCCCAAGTCCAGCACCAGGAATTAATGGCTTCTTCAGACTTTCATATAGCACAAGCTGGATGGCAGCATATCACCAGACCATGTGCGGAGATAAACTTTTTAGCTAAATTGCTAGCTAGCTCGCTTGTTCTAGCCAAGTCCAAACCCAACAACACAATGCACATCGAAAGATGCATGGCTAGCTCGCTTGCTTCGGCCATTTTGGGATCGGGGGGCCTCTGGAATACATGCATGTTTGGTTGCAATCTGCACTCGAGTTGGAGAGCGCAGTGGCGCAGTCTCGTGCTCTCATATAGAATAGATATATTTCATGAATTGAAACTAGTGCTTCATTTTACACCTGATGACTTGGAGGTCGTCCCCTTCTCCATGGAAAACTTTCTGGTGCTCCAAGTCACCGAACTGAACAAGGATATGTAGGTCTTTGCTTTTCAAGAAGTTTTTCAGCGTTTGCATTCTAAAAATTACTAGCCGGCGATGAGGCGCTTTGACAGGTTAGAAAACAGCCAGCCACCTGCAGGCCAACGTCACCCTCAGGATGATCATCGTGTTCCCGGATCTCAAGGATATCCTACCGTCATCATGGAGGTCACCCTGATGTGCTGAGGCAGATAACGAAGCATTGGAGCATTAGTACTGGAAGCATTACAGGTCCCGGGAAGGCAGATGTAATGAAGCTGAAAATATTGAACATTTTCTTTCAAGGACCATGATGGTCCATGATCTGTATAAATACTTTAATTTCCTCTTCAATACCTTCATTATTTAGTCAACATTACTAGGCCAAAAGATACACTGACATAGCTGAAAATGTTCATAGCACCATCACGGTGTGACCATGCATGAACATTGAACAGAGTTCGGCTTGTGAGAAAAAAATCAACGGCGCAACTCAGTATGCATTCACACAACTCTGTTTACATGGTCAAACTTGTTAGCTCGTGTAAATAGCACGATCAATTGGATAAGTTAGTACATCATAGATAATTAATAACTCATGGATTCTTCAGAGCACCAGAAAGATGCTAGAAGATCAGACAGGCATGTGCACAGCTTAATTCACCCATATTGCTACTAGAACCGCTCCTCACTCCATTCAATTTATAAACTGCGCTGGGTCACGATTCAATTCCTTGTAATATAAGTTCTCCATCCATACCTATATAGCAAAATGTTCTAGACCAATATAATGTTAGCATTGATCACATCAGCCAAGTGCAAACCCTGCAACAAACGTACGCTATGCATCAAGATCAAAATGCGTTGCTAGCTAGCTACTTCCTCCGTTTCACAATGTAAGTCATTCTAGCATTTCCCACATTCATATAGATGTTAATGAATCTAAATATATATAGATGTCTAGATTCATTAACATTTATATGAATGTAGGAAATGCTACAATGACTTACATTGTGAAACGGAGGGAGTAGCTTGCTATCTCACCTGCCGTTTTGGGGTTGGGAGACCTCTGGAATGTGTGAGTGCTTGGTTGCACTCTACACTGGAGCTAGAGGCTCCTATCATGCGTGCAGTTGCGGCAAGCAGCCTTCTTTCATGGAGCTAGTCATGGTCCTGCGCTTGAACTCTAGACATGGACAGAGGGATAACCGGATAAGCAGATGAGACCGATTAGCGTGCGGCAGCGTTGTTGAGCGGAATTAGGAACGTAGCAGCACGCACGGAGAAAGATCGCCATACAGAACCACTGCTCTTTGGAGACATACGAAGGGACCCCTGGTTTGGGGGGGGGGCACATAAATGGACATTACACAATATTTCATACATAATGCCCATGAGATTTCTAGAATTTGAACGCGGACTTTACTTTCAAGTGCGCCTAACCCTAACCATACCTTATAATGTTCTTATGTTTTAAAAATTATATAAACTACACATGAATAAACATGGTAGTTCAACTTCACACATTTAAACTCCTACAAAATGTTTAAAAAACAAATTCTATAGTTCTAACCTTATCCATTCCCATACATGCCGGAATATGGGAAAAAAAGGTAAATCACCATGAATCATCCCTACAAATATTAAGATGGAATTGCCATGTTACATCCTGACCCTCAATCCCTAATTCACAATGCATCCCAAGCCACATTTCCTAATCCAAGGTTTCAACAAAACTACTCAATATACATGGGCAGATAATGGGGAAATTACGGTTTTCCGAAAGAGTTTACCTTGTGAATAGATCTCCAAAGCAATCCCCATGAATTCCCTTTAGATTTGGTGTAGATTTGAGGAGATTTGGAGAGAGGAGGAGAGAGGGCGCAAGGGTCTAGCGAACCCTAGCCAGAGAAAGGAACCAGGAGGAAGAAGAGGAAGGCTCAACCAACACGCAGGGCTAAGTGTCCAAACTCGGCGCTAATGGGCCTGGTGGTGAGGTTGGGAGCTAAGCGCCAAAGGCAGTTGGCATTGAGGACTACCACATTAGCAAGGGGATCAACTCAAGAGCCATCTAGTTACGGGGTCAACGCTAATGGGCCTAGCACTGACCCTTCCGACCTTAGCACCAACGTTTCTGGTGCTTAGCTCATGGTCCTTTTTTTTTAAGCTTTTACACGGTCTAATGTCGAAATAAGTATTTGAAAAGGGTCAGTTTGTCAAATTTTCAGCCATCTCTGAGCCCAAGTCCAAACACAACAACAACGCAATATATATGCATCAAAAGATACATGGCCAGCTCGCTCACTTGCTCCAGCCTTTTTGGGATCGGGAGGCCTCTAGAATACACCATGCTTGGTTGGAACCTGCACAGGTGTTGGAGACCGTTGCCGCGCGCTCTCGTGCAAAGCATAACTATTTCATGAAACTAATGCTTCGTTTTGCATCTCATGACTTGGAGGGCGTCCGCTTCTCCATAGAAAACTACCTGGTGCCCCAAGTCGCTGAGCTGAACAAGGCTATGCGCATCTGCACGAAGCTCTATGCCTATTCCTCACCGTTGGTGATGCGCTTTGACCGTCTAGAAAATGTCTGGCCTGTGGCCACCTGTAGGACAAGATCTTTCGGATGATCATGGACCTCTTGAGGATATGCTGCCACCACCTCGGAGGAGATGTTGGGTACACATGATGTTTAAGTAGATAACCAGTGAAGCATTAGAGCATTACGCCGAAAAAACTACAGTTTAGTGTAATTGTTTCAATTAGATATCATATAAAACTAAAACTAATTATATTCGCAAATAGATGGCGTCTATGGAAGGACTTGTTTTTCAATAAAAATCTTTAATCATGAACACAGTACCCACTCTATGGAGTTCCACATATTTTTGATCCTGTCTCAACATATGAAGCTGAAAATAATGAACATTTAATTTGAAGGACCATACATTTACTGCAGAGATCGTAGAACTTGATTTTTTTTTCTGAAAAGGCGAGAAGCCTTCTGCATTGATAAAGAGGATTGTTGAAAACAACTGTACACAGAGCTTGATTTGATTTGAAGCTCTATATCTACAAGTATCTTGCTTGAGTACATATACTTCGAAATGTACCTGAAGTGTACATATACTTGAATACCTGTCCTAGCACTGAACCATGAGACTATTTATCTTTTGTTTTGTTAGTTTTTCAATTTTGGGCGTTTCTTTATAGTCTCTCCGGTGATTGATGATCAATTATATATAAAAGTAATGCACTATTATCTTATTCGATGATTCGATCCCCTTCAAAAGAAAAGTGTACATTCGCTTAATTCGTATCTTGTACTGGCCACATGGTTTTCATTTTAAGAATATATTTCAGCTTTGACAACAGTGTATCTTTTGGCTTAGTATTATATTTAGACTAAATAATGAATGTAATAAAGAGGAAATTAAAGTATTTATATATAGATCGATCATGGTCGAGTTGTGCTTGTGAGAAATTTATCAGCAGTGCAACTCAATCGATCACATATACAAATAATTCTGTTCATGCATGGTCTAAACTCTAAACTTGTTCTTTACACGTGTAATTAAATAGCACCATTAATTGGACAAGTTACTATAAGAGCAAGTTTAATTGTATAGCCAATTATCGGCTCAAAATCATTTATAGTCAATTTAGTTGCCAATTCATATAATAGTTATATGTAAATTAAACATACACTACATAATTTATACTTGGTCCCACCTGTCATACGCACATGTATCTTGGAGTCTGTGTTGCAGCTAAATACAAATCTGTAGCCCGCTGCTCTTCTCTCCTATCTTTTATCTCCTCGAAACATGTTTATAGTTGGCTTATAGTATGCTATTATACCTGCTCTTTGGATAGGTGATAACTAGATATAATTAGGACACCAATTAATAACTCATTCAGGTTCTTCAAAGTTCAAACACCAGAAAGATGGTAGAAGATCAGACAGGCATGTGCACAACTTAATTGAGCTAGATTGCTTAATTCTCACTCCATTCAATTGACACCTTCGTAGTCCTTCCTACCTAGCTAGGTTAAATTGCCAGCTCACGATCAATTTCTTCTTAGTTGCTTTCTCCCGTTTCATAATAATATAAGTTATTCTAGCATTACCCACATTTATATAGATGTTAATATGTCAAGATTCATTAACATTTATATGAATATGAGCAATGCTAGAAAGTCTTACATTATGAAACGGAGAGAGTATCCATCTACCTATCTAGAAGAGTGTTCCAGGCCGGCACCACTGATCAGCCTGGTGCAAACCCAATAGTGTACGTTATGCATCAAGATCAAAATGCGTTGCTAGCTATCTTGCTCTGTCCGGCCATTTTGGGGATGGGAAGCCTCTGGAATGTGCAAATGCTTGGTTGCACTCTGCGCTGGAGGGGAAAATACCTACCTAGCGCAGCGGAGTTGCGGCAAACCTCATCCTTTGTTGGAACCAGTGCTTCATCCAAAGTTCGATCATGGAGTTTGGGGACTTCAATTCACAGCATGGATAAAACCTAGTGCTCGAAGTCAATGAACTGGGCAAACTGATGTTCCTGAAGGTTTTTGCAATTAATGATCATCCAGTTTTCGTCCATGAGGAAGCTGCAGTCAAAACCTTGGAGTTGCATGCTTGGAGCTGTTTGCAACAAATAAGTCTGGCCTTGTTTGGTTGGGGAAAAATTTTGGGTTTGGTTGTCACATCGGATATACGGACACACA
Organism: Oryza glaberrima; assembly: GCF_000147395.1. Lineage (NCBI taxonomy): Eukaryota > Viridiplantae > Streptophyta > Magnoliopsida > Poales > Poaceae > Oryza > Oryza glaberrima. Next base: position 12,638,561 of record NC_068332.1, read on the forward strand.
TTTGAAATATTAAATGTAGTCTAATAACTACAAAAATTACAGATTCCACTAGGAAACTGAAAGATGAATTTATTAGGCCTAATTAAGAGTACAGCTATACATCCGACAGAGCCATACCACTCTCATACGACTGCACCAAATCAATCAATCACATGAGTTCATAAGCATTCACGTGGGCCCAATCAAAACAAGTTAAAATCTGATATGTGCAGTCGTATGCAGGTCGTACGTATAGTCATTCCGCCTAATTAATCTGTCATTAGCAAATATTTACTGTAGCATCACATTGTCAAAACATGACGCAATTAGGTTTAAAAGATTCGTCTTGTAATTTACACACAATCTGTGTAATTGGTTTTTTTTCTATATTTAATACTCTATGCAGATATCCAAACAATCGATGTGACAGCGTGAAATTTTTTTTTTTAAACTAAATAGTGCCTCTATTCCGAACTGCAGTTAGACAATTTTTTAGGCTGATTCTATAAACTAGAATCATCTTGAACTATTTTTTTTACGAGAAACAGCGGTAGAGGCTCCTACCGGCCAAACAGGGGATACAATGAACAATGTTTTCAAGTGATGAACAGGTGTTTTATATGATTGGAGCCTGCCAGACCAGGTGTGTGGCTGCCGTTCAGACCGGCGTGTCTTGTACAGTCAGATTGGCCGGCCCAACAGTCTGACCGGCCAACGGGGGCAGACGCAGGATAAAAAATGACTGGGGGCATGCATCTATAACTCAGAACAGTTAGAAAGTCAAGTGAAACTTACCTCATTGCAACATATAAAAACTCTAAGATATTACAATATCTTTAGGGACAATTTCGTTCTTACCCCTATTTTCATATGCAATTGTGATTTTGCCCCTACTTTTTATGGTTTTTGTTTTTACCCCTGTTTTTTTCAAATGAACCAAGCGTTTACCCCTAGTTCTCACGGAAGTCAGTGGAGCTGTAATTATTGTAATAAGGAAATAGAAAAGAAAATAAATAATGATTTTGCAAATTATAGATTTACCTTTGTACCCCTGGCCATTGTGTAAAATGTTGCTTCATTTCAAAAAACAAGGGGCAAAATGAAAACCCTAAAAAAGAGGGTAAAAATCACAATTGGGTATCAGAATAGGGGTAAGAACGAAATTGCCCCATATCTTTAATAGTAATATATAGATACACCTTCCAAAATCCAAAAAATGTTATTGCCTGTAGAAACAACATAAGTTAACACAAGCCAATATAAATATTACTGAAAGTGTTTAGAACATACAAGCATACTTTTTACCCTTTGCACGACAGTGTGTTTCATCTTATGCAAACGATCGACAATCACATCTCATTGGTGGTTGAGGTACTTCAGGATTTTCTCTCGGTATTGGTCTAGATGCATTTGCACTAGAACTTCCTCCGGTGGTGTTCATAGCTGTTGGATTTCTAATAAAAAAAACTTGTCCATTATCTTTCCTATAAAATCATGAGAAGGTTGATTAGATAGAGCACATGAGGAGGGAGACCTAGGGATCCATCCACTATAACTATTCACAGAACAAGAGGAGGAGAGGGTCAAGGAGAGCAGTGCGTACCAGGGAGGCAGAGAGGAGAGAGCGAGCAGCAGCTGCAGCACTGCTGAGGTGCTGATGAGGACGAGCGATCGAGGAAGGTAGGAAGCAGCGATTGCGACGAAGATGAACCGTGGCAACGGTAGATTCGCCCCTAAGAGCCATTCGAGAGTCTACTTACTAATAGTTATTACACGGTGGGGGTATAAACCCATCAGAGTAGTCGAATTCTTGCCAGGCCTAGGCACGAATTCCACTGTTGTGAAAAACATATCAACCATACTCCATACACATGTTGACCCCATAGTTGGTCCTAATGAGCCAACCAATAGTCTTTCATATAGTAGGATAATGTACTAGGCTAAGTCCAATTACTCGGTCATGTGGATGTACGCAAACTATGCCATTTTGCATGGTATAAGAGGGTAATTAAAATCCAGTTAAACCACCAAAGCTATCACAATTATCTAATCTTTCCATATCCATAACTTTAATATTCATAAACTTCAACATTTATAACCCTCAACTCAGAAATGCCCATTTCAACAAGATTCCTAAACTTGTAAAGATATTTGGAAAGTAAAGCACATAAAATGATGTTCGATGTATCTTTCTATGATCTCATGTGATAGTACTTGAAAACATTAAATATTATTCTAGATCACTACAATGTTATTATGAAGTATAAAATCTACACATGAGAGGCTAAAAGAGCAAGCCATAAGGTGGTAAATAAATTACTAGAAAATCATAATATGATTAATTCATGCAAGAAAATTTTGTATTATTTTATGTGTTCAAAATTTTAGCTGTGTCTTGCATTGCGCCTTGAAATTTTTAGTGTCTTCAACATAGTTGGCTAGGTCCACGTCAAGTCATTAGCTCCTATGATTTCAATGGGATCTTCTGTATTGTCTAATGTACGTATATGAAAAAGAAAAAAAAATAAAGCCTATATATAAGGGAAAATACTACAAATAAATAGTAAACTAAAGGAATAAATAAAATTGGGGCAAAAAAGAGGGAAAAAGAAAATAGGTCAAAGGATATTTAAATTTTCGAATGAGAAAGGTATTGGTTTATAAATTTTGGTATTTGGATAAATTTTAGAAAATAAATAAAATTATGTGGGGTTCACCGGTAAGGTTTATTGTCTAGCCAATTGGGTAGCATAATGGCTAGATATTGGCTCTTCTAGTGGATGCTACAGTCGAGCAACACAAAGACTAGGGAGCTAGGAGGTTGGTGCAAGATGGCGGGACGGAAAGGTTTTACTCTATAGCCGTGAGTGGCAGCTGAGCGGCTAGGATCACATAGAGAACAAAATGCTAGTGTGCAGCGTGCTATGGAGGTCTAGGGGAAGAGCGAAGCTTCGACCACTATATGCGTTAAGGTGTGAAGTGCGAGAAGCAACACTTCGGCCTTAGGAGCGTTATGCCAGCCTCTGTCGTCCTCAGTTCAACGTCGAGGCGTTAACCGTGAACGTCCCCATGGAGGATCTAAAGTTCCCATCGAGGCTGCATAGTGGCAAAGGGGTAGAGGAAGATATAGATAAATTTAAATTGAAAATTAAATTTAAAAGGTATTGAAATAATTTTAGAATTAGAATGTATTTAAGTAAATAAAGGAATTCAAATAAAATTTTTAAAATAGAAAATTTGGTAACAAAGTAAAGAGTTTGAATTTAGGCAAATTTAGGTCCAACATTCACTGACATTGGATCTACGGTTTGAGATATATGGGTTCTTGAAGTTTGAATTTGAAATAAATAAAATAAGAGAGATTTTAATGTGGAAGTAGGGCCCGGTTGTCAGGTGTCTCTCCTATCTGTCTTTTTCTCTTCTTCCTCCTTACGACAACAGACAGAGGGGAGAGGGAGAGGAGGGGGCGCAACTCCAGCGGTTTGACGGTTAGGAGGGTTATGCTGGGCTCTACCGCCCTCGGTTCGATGTTAACCACAAACGTCCCCACTGCAACTGTATAGAGCAGGGTTTGAAATTTCGAAATCACGTTTTCTGCCGCAGGGGGGCGATAGAACCGAAATTTCTGAAATTTCAGAAATTTCGGAATTATTTCGTATGAAATTTTTTGAATTCAAATTTGAAAATTTCGTCTGAAAATTCCGAAAATTCCAAAATTTATGGGAAAAAAATCTGGGACGCCCTGAGAACAATTTTGCAGTCATATAATTCATGATTTCAAAAGAAATAAGTCATCTTGGAAGCAATTAGTCTATTATAGTTGCATACACCAATAAATCCATTACAAGTTCATCACATAGCTCAGTGTGTACACCGCTGCAAGAAAAGGACAAGGGCATAATGTCAAATCCAAGAGAGGCGAAGTGGAAAAATGAGACAACGAATCATTGAGAATAAGGGATGGAGGCGAGCAAATCCGATGTACATACATACCGCTGCTTCAGTGCCTTCTCACCGTGATGCCATCGAAAACCCTGTCGCCGAGATGGCAAGTCGCCGGATCGAAGAGGGAAGGCACAGCGAGGACAGGAGGGGCGTCGGGGGCTCAGGGCAGGAGGGGCGTCGCAGGGCGTAGGATCGCAGCCGCTCGCAACCAGGAGGGGCGCCGGAGTCGCGGCCGCCTGCAGAATAAGCGGCTTCGCAGAGGGGCGCCGGAGCCATCGCCACCGGCTGCAGGACGAGCGGCGTCGTAGGCTCTCAGCCAGGAAAGACGCCGAAGCCGCCGGAGCAGCCTGCTGGATGAGCGCCGTCGTGAACTGGAGGTAGCGGCGCAGGGGGATTTGGCGCCGAAGGACGAAAAAATCGCCTCTCGGCGGCGCGGTGGGGAAAAATGGGTTAGGGTTAGGGTTGGGGGAGGAGTGCGGGCCTTTTTGCTAATTTTTTTTAAAAAAAATTTGTCTGAAATTTTTGTCCGGCATGTACTTTTACCGAACCCCAGTGGCAAAACCGAAATTTCAGAAATTTCGGAAATTTCGAACCGAAATTTCAAACACTGGTATAGAGGCTGTATAAGGGTAGAGGATGATATGGATAATTTAAATTGAAAAAAATAAATCTAAAAGGGTAATGAAATAATTTTAAATTTAGAATGTATTTAGATAAATAAAGGAATTCAAACAAAAATTTTAAAAATAGAAAATTTGGTATCAAAGTAAAGGGTTTGAATTAATACAAATCAAGGTCCAGGTTTCATTTGAATTGAATCAACGGTTTGAGATATATGGGCTCCTGAAGCTTGAATTTGAAATAAATAAAATAAAGAGGCGGCCTGGCATAACCGGATCCGTTGCTTCGGCGACCTGGCGCTCCCAGCGGTGGTGGCAAGGGCAGCGCCGGAAATGGAATGGCGGCTGGCGGTGGATGGCTCTCCGGGGTGAGGGCGACGGCCGGCTGCAGTGAGAGGATTTGGGGAGACAGAGAGAAGGAGGAGTTTGAGGTTTGATGGGGGACAGAATGGTTGCCTCGCCGGCTTTTATGGGCAACGGAGGCGGTGGAGGGAAGCAAGTCGACGACGGAACATCGCGGCGTCGGATAGGGATGCGAAGAGGCGTCGCCGGATTGGCCGGCGATGGCGGTTCGAAGGGCGGCGGCGACCGACGCGTGGCTAGGGAGGTAGCGCGGCGTCGTGTGGCGGAGGCGAAAAGCTGCGGACGGCGGCAGCGGGAATGGCGATGGCGGCGTCGGCCACGGGGGCTTCATCGTGACGCAAAACCAAGTCCGATTCCGATTTCGTCTGCCCTGACTACACACTTGCATAGTGCGCGCGACGCACGCACGGATTCGGACTCGGAGAGATTTGCCGATCGTATGGCCTCTGTAAGCAGCCACACCAACAACAACGCCGTACGTCGTCCCCGCAAGTTCAAGACAAAGTCGTCGTCGATCGTCGCTTCAACGACCATGGGTCAAGCCAATTCCGCACTACAGGTGATCAGCGGCAACCCGGGCGCCCTGAGGGACATGCTGCGGTCGGCCACCGGAAGCTGCCCGCCGGCGAACTACCGCGACTCCGTCGTGCTCGAGGACGGCGCCGCCGTGCTGCAGTCGCGTCTCGCGGGAGCTCGGCGCGTCGACGCCGACGTGCGTCTACTTCGGGCAGGCCCCCAGGGGCCAGCAGACCAGCCTCCTGCTCGGCCGCCTGGGCCTCGCCAGGGGCTCCATCGCCGCACGGCACATCACGGAGGCCTTCACCGACGGCGAGCTCGACCGCGTGATCGGCGACGGCGGCGACGGGCCGCACGGGATGGAGGTGCCGGTGTTCGACGCCGAGGGGCGGCGGTACGGCCTCACGTGCGGCTACTCCGACTACGCCATGTGCTACCGTCTCTTCGGCGCCGCCGGGGAGTTTGGCCGATCCAGGGCGAACAACAGAGAGGTGCGCGACGTCGCCGTCGGCAAGGACAAGCTGATGAAGGTTTTCACCTTCCGCTCGCCGGCGCTGCGGCCGGTATAAGTAGACCTCGACGACGGCCACCCCGACGGCGCTCTCGGCATGATCGTTCTGTTCTACGACCTCGACGCCAAGGAGGCCGTCAAGAACGAGTTACTGGCCGTGAACCATATAATGAAGCATTCTCCGAAATTAGCTCAAATGATGTTAGACTAGAGTCAAATTATGGGGCTATGTATCTTTTGATTTTTTTTTTCTTCTTTTTGTCTTTCTGGGGAATCCGTCTTCTCTGTAATGATGATGATCAACTGTGTGAAAGTAATTTTGGCTTAATTTATTTGTTACCTCGTTTTGCCTTTCTGGGGGATTTCTCTCTAACGAGGATGATCACTGTGTAAGTATTTCTGTTAGCTTAATTAGTTGCCAACTGGCTATTGTTGTTCATATATACTCATATACAGTAAACATTAAAAAAAATTCTTCCAATGTTAATTCATGTAATTAATAATATAAATATATTATTTTGTTCCTATGGATGTATTCTAACGGGACAAACCACTGTGCATTAGATGGCTACTAAATATAATTAAAGCACCAGTAATTCATGGTTTCTTCAGGCTTCAGACTTAAGTAGTGTAGGGAACAAAGCGGGATGGCAGCATCCCAGCGGACGATGTGCTAAATTGCTAAATTAACTTTTAGCTAAATTGCTAGAACCGCGCATTGGTATCTTCTCTAATTGACCGGCCTGTTTGATTTAGATTATTCAACAGATTATTGCAGCCAATTATCTAGTTGACCGATTATCTACTGGACTTTAAGGATAAATTGATTATTTTTTTCTAAAAAGGTTAACAAATAGCTTAAAGCGAGTGGTCTTAACAACGCAGTAAAAGAAATTTTCCTTAATTAGACTAACTATTATCTTTCGACAGATTTGTAGTTTCAAATCTTGCACAATTTTCAACTAATAGATATACCATGTTTAAAATGAAATAACAAAAAAAGATAAACATGTAAAAATCATAAATCTAGAGAAAAAATAGTGTACTCCCTCCGGTTCCATATTAATTGATGTTTTAGATAAGGTTGAGGTCAAACTTTTATAACTTAGACTATCAATAACTTTAAAAATATTTAGTTTAAAGGAACTAAAACAACGTATATAGATTTATCTTTTAAAGTACTATAATAAAAGTAAACATGCATTTATTTATTATATATATTATAACAGAAAAATAAGGTCAAAGATGTATTTTGTAGACCGTATTATTATCCAAAACGTCAATTAAAATGAAACCGGAGGAAGTATAATCTAATTTTGCTTTGGTGCACCATAATTGAGGGGAATTGGTCTGTAACTAAGTATAAGTCCTATGTAACCTGCGGTTAGAATCAATTACATAGATTTACTTATACTTACTAGAAAAAAAAACAATGAAAGGAGCCCAAAAATCAATCACAAGTGAAATATGGCGCTGTGCCATTAATTTGCTTGGCCATGATCATTTTTTTCTCCATCATCATTGATAGCCCAAGTCCAGCACCAGGAATTAATGGCTTCTTCAGACTTTCATATAGCACAATGGCAGCATATCACCAGACCATGTGCGGAGATAAACTTTTTAGCTAAATTGCTAGCTCGCTTGTTCCAGCCAAACGCAATGCACATCAAAAGATGCATGGCTAGCTCGCTCCCTTGCTCCGGCCATTTTGAGATCGGGAGGCCTCTGGAATACATGCACGTTTGGTTGCAATCTGCACTCGAGATGGAGACCGCGGTGGCGCAGTCTCACGCTCTCATATAAAATGTATCTATTTCATGATTTGAAACTAGTGCTTCATTTTGCATCTGATGACTTGGAGGGCGTCCCCTTCTCCATGGAAAACTTGACTTGGAGGGCGTCCCCTTCTCCATGGAAAACTTTCTGGTACTCCAAGTCACCGAACTGAACAAGGATATGTAGGTCGTCTTTGCCTTTTGAGAAGTTTTTTCAGTGTTTGCATTCTAAAAGTACTCACCGGTGATGAGGCGCTTTGACAGGCTAGAAAACGGATGGCCACCTGCAGGCCGACGTCACCCTCAGGATGATCATCCTGTTCTCGGATCTCAAGGATGTGCTGCCGCCATAATGGAGGTCACCCTGATGTGTTGACGCAAATAACGAAGCATTGGAGCATTAGTACCGGAAGCATTACAGGACCCGGGAAGACAGATGTAATGAAGCTGAAAATATTGAACATTTTCTCTTCAATGATACTTTAATTTCGGACGTGACTACACAGCTAGTGGTAGCTGATTTGTCTAAACCAGCTACCACTCCATCTATGATAGACACTATCCACCTATACTTCAAATACAATTTTCTCTTAAACTACTTATTCGATCTACGATCCGATTACACCGTTGTGTTCGTAACAATTAAATATTTATAACAAAGCACTAGAAGGATGCTAGAAGATCAGACAAGCATGTGCATAGCTTAATTCACCCATATTGCTACTAGAACCACTCCTCACTCCATTCAATTTATAAACTTTGCCGTGTCACGATTCAATTCCTTGTAATATAAGTTCTCCATCCATACCTATCTAGCAAAATGTTCTAGACCAACATAATGGTAGCATTGAACACATCAGCCAAGTGCAAACCCTACAACAACGTACGCATTGCTAGCTAGCTAGCTCTCTCTCGCCAGCCATGTCGGGTTTAGGAGGCCTCTGGAATGTGTGAGTGCTTGGTTGCACTCTCCGCTGGAGCTAGAGGATTCTATCATGCGAGCATTTGCAGCAAGCAGCCTTCTTTCATGGAGCTAGTCATGGCCCTGCGCTTGAACTCTAGACATAGACAAAGGGATCGATAACCGGATAAGCAGATGAGACCGATTAGCGTGCGGCAGCGTTGTTGAGCGGAATTAGGAACGTAGCAGCACGCACGGAGGAAGATCGTCATACAGAACCACAGCTCTTTGGAGACATACGAAGGGACCCCTGGTTTGAAGGGACCATATCAATGGACATTATTACACAATATTTCGTACATAATGCCTATGAGATTTCTAGAATTTAAAGGCGGACTTTACTTTCAACTGAGCCTAACCCTAACCCTAACCACACCTCGCAATGTTCTTATGTTTCAAAATATATATAAACTACACATGAATAAACATGGTAGTTCAACTTCACACATTTAAACTACTGCAAAATGTCTAAAAAATAAATTTCATAGTTCTAACCCTATCCATTTCCCACCCATGCCAAAATACGGAAAAAAAATTAATGTAAAATCACCTTGAATCATCCCTACAAACATTAAGATGGAACTACCATATTACATCCCGACCCGCATTCCCTAATTCACAATGCATGCATCCTGAGCCAAAATTCTCAATCCAGGGTTTCAACAAAACTACTCAATATATATACATGGGCAAATAATGGGGAAATTACGGTTTTCAAAAGAGTTTACCTTGCGAATCGATCTCCAAAGCAATCCCCATGAAACCCCTTTACATTTGGCGTGGATGTGAGGAGATTTGGGGAGAGGAGATAGGCACCAGCGTCTGGCGAACCCTAGTCAGAGAAAGGAGCCAGGAGGAACAAGAGGGAGGCTCAACCGACGCGCGGGCTAAGTGCCCAACCTCAACGCTAATGGGTTGGTGGTGAGGTTAGGAGCTAAGCGACAAGGCAGTTGGCATTGAGGATAAGCATGTTGGCAAGGGGATCAACTCAAGAGTCACCTAGGTAAGAGATCAATGCTGACAGACCTAGCACTGACCCTTCCGATCTCAGCGCCAACGTTTTTGGTGGAGCTCACGATCTATTCTTTTTTGAAGTTTTTTACATGGTCTAGTTTCGAAAAGGGTCGATTTGTCAAATTTTCGGCCATATATAAGTCCAAGTCCAAACCCAACAACAACGCAATATGCATCAAAAGATACATGGCTAGCTCGCTCACTTGCTCCAGCCATTTTGGGATCGAGAGGCCTCTAGAATACACCACGCTTGGTTGCAACTTGGACAGGAGTTGGAGACAATTGCCGCGCAATCTCGAGGAGAGTACAACTATTTCATGAAATTAGTGCTTTGTTTTGCATCTGATGACTTCAAGGGCATCCGCTTCTCCTTGGAAAACTACCTGGTGCCCCAAGTCACTGAGCTGAACAAGGATATACGCATCTGCACGAAGCTCTTTGCCTATTCCTCACCACTGGTGATGTGCCTTGACCGACGCCCGGCCTCCTTCGGATGATCATGGACCTCTTGAGGTTATGCTGCTGCCACCTCGGAGGAGTTGTTGGGTACACCTGATGTTTAAGTAGATAACTAGTAAAGCATTAGAGCATTAGCACCGAAAACACTACAGTTTAGAGTAATTGTTTCAATTAGATAATTTTTGTGGTGGTCATATAAAACTAAAACTAATTAAATTCGCATATAAATGGCATCTATGGAAGGACTTGTTTTTCAATAAAAATCTTTAATCATGGATGCAGTACCCACTCTATGGAGTTCCACATATTTATGATCCTGTCTCAACTCTCAACATATGAAGCTGAAAATATTGAACATTTTATTTGAAGGACCACACATTTACTGCATATAATAGAGCTTGATTTTTTTTCTGAAAAGACGAGAAGCCTTCTGCATTGATAAAGGAGGATTGTTGAAACCAACTGTACACAGAGATTGATTTGCTTTGAAGCTCTCTACAAGTATCTTACTTCGAAATGTACCTGAAGTGTACATATACTTGAATACCTGTCCTATCGCGGAACCATGAGACAATATCTATCCTTTTTTTTTTGTTAGTTTTTCAGTTTTGGGCGTTTCTTTCTAGTCTCTCCGGTGATTGTGTGGAAAAATCTAATATGTTGTATTTCGTTGTTTTCTCATCTATTAGATCGAACCTCTTATGGGGTATATATAGGAGTACATATGGGATAGAGACTTGGAGTACAATACAAGTAAGAGTAGATTTATCTCTAGGATTCTATCTCTAGGACTCTATCTTATCTCTAGGATTCTATCTCTAGGATATATCTTATCTCTATAATTTGTATTTGACTCTTATCTCTAACTAAGATATTATACTTCTAACAGATTGATGATCAATTATAAAAGTAATACACTATTATCTTATTCGATGATTCGAACCCCATCAAAAGAAAAGTGTATATTAGCTTAATTCGTATATAGATCGATCATGGTCGAGTTGTGCTTGTGAGAAATTGATCAGCACCACAACTCAATCGATCACATATACAAATAACTCTGTTCATGCATGGTCTAAACTCTAAAGTTGTTCTTTACACGTGTAATTAAATAGCACCATTAATTGGACAAGTAACTATAAGGATAGATGACCACTAGATATAATTAGGACACCAATTAATAACTCATGCAGGTTGTTCAAACACCAGAAAGATGGTAGAAGATCAGACAGGCATGTGCACAGCTTAATTGAGCTAGATTGCTTAATTCTCACTCCATTCAATTGACACCTTCGTAGTCCTTCCTACCTAGCTAGGTTAAATTGCCATCCCACGATCAATTTCTTTTTAGTTATCCATCTACCGGCATGTCTAGAAAAGTATTCCAGGGCACCACTGATCAGCCAGGTGCAAACCCAACAATGTACGCTATGCATCAAGATCAAAATGCGTTGCTAGCTATCTTGTTGTGTCCGGCTATTTTGGGGTTGGGAAGCCTCTTGAATGTGTAAGTGCTTGGTTGCACTCTGCGCTGGAGGGGAAAACACTTACCTAGCGCAGTTGCTACAAACCTCATCACTTCATGGAACCTGTGCTTCGTCCTATGCTCGATCATGGAGTTTGGGGGCTTCAATTTCACAGCATGGATAACAACCTAGTGCTCGAAGTCACTGAACCGGGCAAACTGATGTCCATGAAGCCTGATCATCCAATTTTCGTCCATCAGGACGAAGCTGCACTCAAAACCTTGGAGGAGCTGCATGCTGGATTTGAAGCAAATGCAGTATAGCTTGGGGCTGTTTGCAACAAATAAGTCTATTCCGAATTGCAGTTAGACATTTTTTTAGGCTGATTCTATAAACTAGATACATCTTGAACTATTCTTTTTACGAGAAACAGCGGGAGAGGCTTCTACTCGCTATATTAATGAAATTTCACATATAAATGGCGCTTGTGTAAGAAGGACAAGTTTCTAAAATATTAAGAGATTTATGGATATGCACCTTTCAATCAAACCTTAATTTAGTAATATCTCAAATTGCTAATAATGGGACCTTTTACATTTTGATATAGTTAGCTAACCGTAGTTCAGTTGACATATTACATACATTTTTTAATTTGAAGGAATATGATAGTTATGAATGTGAAATCAAAATGTGTTTTGATTATTATTTTATGATTAACAATTGGCATGTGAGATTATCGGTTTTGATATTTGGAGATTATTGGAGAAGTGGTTTTGGCGCCAGTCAAAGTGGGGTTTGTGTACCGGCCAAACAGGGCTTACAATGAACAGTGTTTTCAAGTGATGAACATGTGTTTTGGCTGATTGGAGCCTGTCAGACCGGAGTGTGGCCGCCATTCAGACTGGCTTGTGTTGCACAGTCAGATTGGCCAGCCTGACGGTCTGCCTAGCCAACTCTGTGTTAGTTTCAGTTTCGGGTTGATTATTTGATACTCGTGATTAATTCATGTTTATGACTTCTACATGGACACTATGTGTATGTAATACTGTTTTGTGCTAATGTTGAGTCAAGTTGGAGAGAACTTGTGCTCGGGGATAAAATAAATACGATACCTTGGAATACTCCCGGGTGAAATTCTACAATAATATATCCGTGCGCTTGCAGATCATATCTGTAACCATAATATACAAGGATCATTTCTAGTGCTATTGCTGGGAATTATATTTCCCGTAGTGTCGCTAAGAAATACCAACACTCTCCATGTTTCATCTCAATTTTTATGTAAATTCTTTTTTGAAAACATCTTTGCGAAGTTCCTTGTTATTTGAAGTTCCTAGATGAAAATTGTATAAAGCAATCCAAATCTCATGTGCAGTTTCAAAATGAGAAACACGATCAAAATCAGAACGAGGAATTCCATTAAGCAAGATATTGTGAGCTTTACAATTACTTTCAAACCCAGTTTTTACAGCAGCAGTTTTAATCTCATCAAGAATCACATAAGGATTTGCAATCTTTTTCCAAATATCATAATCCTTAGCCATAATGTAAGCTTTCATCTTTTTGCACCAATAAGGAGAATCAAGTCCATCAAAACATGTGGCTTAGTTGTAAACTTGTTAGCCATGGCTAAAGCTCTAGATCGGTAAAAATTCAAAGAAGAAAAGAAGGCTCTGATACCATTTGTAAGATCGAACAGCAAGAACTAAACCAACCAAATGGGGGGGTTGAATGGTTGAATTACCCATAAATCAAATGTTTTACTGGAATTACAAGTCACCCTCTTTTTGATGAAGATCGGTCTGACCGCAGGTCTTGCGCTTGCCTGATCGTGCCTATGCCGCAGGTATGGTTGCACTTATCGCCGTTGTCGCCTAAAACTGTCGCCAGTCTAACCGCCTTGCTCCCGTCAGTCTGACCGGTGCACGGTATGCCACCGGTGTAACCGCTAAACCCAAGCAAACAAAAATTAAAGATATCTCAAAGTAGATTGAAACTTTATTATTTCTATTCGTGTTTAAAGAGTGCAACAACAGAGCTCTTCTTGAAAATCTCGGCTAAACTTAAAACCCTAACTTTTCTCTAAACTCAACTCTCTCAGAATCGATACCAGGAGGCATCACCCTTCCTCTCTATTTATACCCAAGGTAGGCAACCTAAAGTGATGAGCCCAACTTGTACAAGAAGTCCTTATCCCTTAGGAAACCTTCCTGTACAAGAAACAAACTTTACAAACTCCAATCACACCAAATTTAGACTCCTTCCAAACTCGAGTCTTCATCCCATACGCACACAATATCTCCATCATATGCCATATGGAATCTTCACCAATCACGTGCATTGATCTTTAGTCTAAGTATCACGTATGATATCCTGATCATCCGGACGTAATATTCTGCCAAGTTGACTCCTGATCCATCACCGACAACACTCTCCTGAGGCATCAAAACTCACCTACACATGAATCAACCAAGGGAAGATATGATAAAAGAGTACTATGCTAACAATTCATATATTACTTATATACATCAAAGTCTATGCAGGGGTTAACTCAGTTCAAAGGGTACGGTGACACACAGAAGAAAGAACTAAGATACTCTCACTAAAATATAGTTTAAGCTAAGTGGAGAAAGAATAAGAAAAGTATATATCATTCTTGTACTTCTAGTATACATACATCTTTAGTCTATACTTGCTAGTATACAATCATGCAACCAATACCCCATACCTGGTGTCCTCCTGGTGTTTCAAGAGACCACCCCTAGTTATCGAGTTTCTTACGACAACCTGTCATGGCCATCCAACTAGGCTAAATACGGAGGAGTACCCTCCCCAGGAAATTGTACTTAGGATAATATACACATGCAGAGGAACACCCGTACTGAGTTGTCACCATCAGCTGTCACCATCAACCGTCATTGGGGAGTCATCTCAGTCGTCCATCAAAACCACTGTATATTACCCCAATTAATGGTATCTAATAATCTAAGCACCGCGCTTACATTACTAAATACTACTCTACATCCTTGCAACCGACATAGAGCAACCGAATACTCGAAACCCACACCAATACACCTATCTAGAAAGCTAGTTACATGACTATATTGATTCAAGTATAAAGTAAAGTCGGTACTCAAATAATATGAATGGAATAAAATACCGAAGATGTATAAAGAATAATATTCTATTAATTCGATAAGTCTTACAAAAGAAAAGAGGAAAGCTACTAGAGCCATACCCGAAATCTCCTGAAGACTCGAAGACTATAAAGACTATTCTATTTCCTACTCCACTAGTACTAGAACTACTAAACTAAACTTGAGAGTTGTTCATCTTCTTCTTGAGGTGTGTATAGAAATGGAGGGAGGAGTGAAGGGTTTATATAGCTTGAGAATGATGGTTGCGATGGTTGGAAAGGTCGGTAATACCCTCCAACCGTCATTGGGAAGTCATCTCAATCGTCCATCAAAACCATGGATCAAATGGCGCCACGGCGGGTTAGGCCGAACCCATGGTTCGACCGAACCATGGGCTGGGCCAACCTGTCCCATTTTCAGCAGATGGCTTCCTCGTTTGCTCCTCTCCGTAGACTTGTGAATTTTGGGCTTGTTGGATCTTCTGAATTTGGTGTTCTCAGCCCATTTGTCTTTAAGTCTGATTCTCGACAGCATCGGCTTGATTGATCGCATGTTTTGCTGTCAATTCTCCTCCATTCATGCGTGCTTCTCCTGCATACATGTTAGTAGCATAGCACATAGTAGAAGTAGATATTTTATTTGGGAATTATGCATTATAGGCATAACTAGTCTTCATATATTGGGTAATATTGATGGTCGAAACTGGTCGATAACGACCGTCAACAGAGAGGCTTTGGGTGATTGCCTTACACCTTTTAACAAAGTTTTGTGTAACCTTAGGTTTCTTGACACTTTTTTAATGGGCTTGATATGCCGATTTAGGAGATGAAAGTTACATCTATTCAGGAATCTGTTGATATGTCCACTTTGACTTTAGATTCACTTTACACTAAACTCAAAACTGATGAGATGAATATTCTTTCTCGTAAAGTTGATTCTAAATCTAGTGCTTTGGTTTCTCCTTCGACTTATTATGTTGATGGCTCTTCTACATCGACCTTTACTGCTTTATTTGCTATTAATGCCAATGTCCGATGATCAACTCGAGCAATTCAAGGAGGCCTTGGTTTTGGTTTCTAAAAAGTTGTCTAGAGCTATAAACAATGTCAAGTTCAAGAAAAGAGGAGGCCGAGTTTGATGTTTTGAATGTGGAGGGCTAGATCAGATCCGTTTACACCGCCCCAAGCTTGAGAGAGCCAATAAAGAAAACAATGGAGACAAGCTCAAGGACGACAAGCCAAGAAGTATGTTCAAGGGAAGGAAGTCCAAAGAAGCTCTCAAGAATGTGCTGAATCAAGTATATGTAGCATTTGAGGATGTAGATCTTAAGTGATGAAGACAATAACAAGGAAAAGAGTATGATGGTATGTGCTTCATGGCTCATAGTGAATCCGATTTAGAGTAGGAATACAATGAGGTAAATCCCCCAAGAGAATTTCTTGAAGAAATTATTTTAACTTTTAGCTCCAAAATCAAAAGATGTGAGAAGATGATTAAAAAACATGAGTTTACTATTGAATCTCTTAGTTTTAAAATTGCTAAATTAAAATCTCTTATTCCTAACGTTGATGATTGTAAATTATGAGAATTTAATGATTGAGATTTCAAAAATTAGAGTTGATAATGTTACACATGATTTGAGATTAAAATCTTGTCTTGCTCTTGGAATTGCCATGCACACACGCGCTTTCAAATTGTCTTTAATGCTAATTCGATGTTTAACATGATTTGTGCCAAAAGTTAAAACAACAAAATGGTATTTTGAATTGCTTAACATGCTCTTTGAACAACATGAAGATAAAAGATGTCTTAGGTCGTGTTGAGTACATGAAAACATTGTGAAATCTGATGAAGTGTTTTCTTGCTCTAGATGGCGCAAAAACAAAGGTGTTTTGATTGATTGTGAAAATTGTACAAATTTGACAAAAGAAGTTTTATATTTGAAAAGTTCTCTGGAAAGATTTTCTGAGGAGAAAAACAAACTGAACATGATTTTTGATCAATCTAAAGTGACTAGTTACAATAAAGGTATAGGTTTTGATGCTCATGATTTTTTCACTAAACACCAACCTGTTGTTTTGAATAACTGATAAAGGTGAAATTTTGACGAAATCTAAACCTAAAAATATTTTTAAATCTGCTGGAAGTTTACCCTCTCTTTCTTTTGCACTAAAAAAACAAAACTTGATATTTCCAAACCATCTACTTCTCGTGAAAAGTATACTTGTTCGTTTTGTGAAAAAGATGGCCATTTCATTGGATTTTGTTTTAGATTTGCTGGAGAAATTGCTTTTGCAAATCAAAGTGGCAAAAATCTGGTTTTTACTCGAGGAGACTGGTTAGACCGTAGTGGATCCTGCGGTCAGACCAACAGCTGTGCTTCGGTCAAACCGGCGGTAAAAAAGCGATAAGACCGGCCTCAGCGATATTTTTCTAAAAAATCTCAAACTGTTTTCCCACGTGGTTAGTGCTTACTCTAAGTTCCCCCTTAATGGAGAAGGCAGCCAAGGAGTCAAAATAGCATTTTTAGTTAATAATAGAAATAAATCAATCCTCCAAATTAAGATGTAGCTCCAACATAAATTTATGAAGTAGGAAATGTAGCTATAAGATTGTAACAAGATTGAGAAGCCGAAATAGATGGTGTTGCTCTCTCCATTGCCTTGAATGTCCATTAGTATGATTTTTTTTTCTTTTACATAGAAAATACACACGCACGCACATCATAAGTACAAACCTGTGTCTCTCATCACTACTGTTTGAAACTTAAAAAAAAAAAGAACATTTCTTCATAGTCACGAGCTTTCCTTTGAAACCTTATTGAGGCAAAGATGAAACTTGCTAAAAACTTTTCAAAATTAGCGAAACTTCTTTGATACTTGCAGTCACACGCATGAAACTTCTTTGAAACTTAACGCAACCCTGAGATTTTGATGAATACGAATCCTTTGGACCTCAATCCCTGCCATGCACATGGATGGACCAAAACTTTAACCAATGCAAGGCTTTAAGCCACACACTGTTGCAATGTCCTTCATGAGCTATATATAGGGCCTTGTGTCATTTGTTAGTCCTCACTCCTCACCCATGACCATGAGAGGCAGAGGATCGTTCAAACAGATGTAGAGGCTATTTGGTTAATTAAGGATATGCCAAAGCTGCTAAGTTGCCAAATTTGTGGCAAAAAAATTGAAGCCACACCATAACTTCCTTGCCATAATTTGTTGTCACTATGAAGGATGGGGCCAAGTTGAAGTAAACTTTGGTATGACTAACTTATAGCTAGAAATAAACACTACACTATCTTGGTAAAACTCATGTGCCAAACTTGTGGCCAAAAGAGGCAAACTTTGGCAAACCCCCGTAATTTCCTTGTGCAAGTCTCCATAAATCAATACCAACAGATTACTTTCATGATGGATTGAAGGCATAGGTATAGTAGTATATTGCTCTAGAAATAAATGCTGCTAGCTGTGTTCAACATATTTTGTTTCACAAAAAGAAACGAGTATATTATATCTGATCACGATCATCCTTACAACCTTTCTTTGAAAATGTCAAGACAACAGAAGTATATATTGATTACAATTACCAACCAAAAATAGGGCGCCTTTACAACACTGGATGCACTACATTACTAACACTAAATGATCCATTTGGTTCTAGATAAGTAAAAAAGAGAAACAAGGAATGAACAAGCCCTTCAATGGGCACCCACACACGTTTCACTACATAAATACTGTGCATCACCTTTCTACTCCATAGCAGATTCATTCCTGCCTGCCTTATTGAGACACAAGTTTGTACATGAACAGCAATGCCAACACCTTCTGTTCAGCTCACCCAATTAAATTTACCACCAAAGCAGTAATAAAGAATGCTGGACAATCAAACGCAGTTTGGCTGTACTTGGTGGCCGAAGTTCACAAGGTTGCCGCAGCCTCCGGTTTGCCCAAATATTGCAGATATGAGGCTGAGCTACCACCATGGGACAAAAGCAACGCATCACCTTTCGTGTTTCTATCTACACAGAACCAAGTGTGTATAATTACGGGCACAAGCACCTGCAAAAATATTCCTTCAGCACACACCGATGGGGGAGTTCCCAACTCCCTAGTTGCAATCCAAACCACACTCTTCCAGAAGTGGACCATCATTCTTTGCTAAGAAAGGATCAATCCGGACCCAGAGGAGTGAGAAGATTGAAGCCAGAAGAATGGACCAGACAATAACAATTGTTGGCGTCCTGTTTTGCCTTCCAACCAAACCTTTGAGGAATGGGTAAAGATGGACGATCACCCAAAATGCAAAGAAGAGCTTCCCGAAGAGGGGTCCCCATGATTCATACCCGTTATTGATTGCATTCGAAACACCAGCAACAACCCCAATGAAGTTCAATAAGAGTAGAGTGGTTGGAGGTATCAGCAAGGTAGTCCATTTGAATGTATATAGCTCTGAGAACTCTTCATCGTCCCCACCTTTTGATGTCACAGTGAAACTCGTATCTATACCAGCTATGACCTTCAAAAGTCCCTGGAACAAAGCAAAGAGGTGCGAAGAGACCCCTCCAATGACCCAAAATTGTTCATTTCTCCACCAATCATCAATGCCAACACCACTCCATCTCATTTCCAGGATGCCAGTAGCAAAAATGCAGATAAAAAGTGACATGAACCAGAGACTGGCAACATTCGTAAGCTGCACAACAGAACAGGAAGGGAAATGTAAGGCTCAAATCACAGCAACTGCATACGGAACAGAACTGAAAGTTGAATAAGATTTACCTCTGGAGTGATAAACTTCCCAGTTAGCAAACAGATGGCTGGCAATGTACAGTAAGCCAAGAGTGGAATGGATGTAAAAGGATACACGATGGAATTAATGTAGGAAAATCTTTCCAAACATTTTAGTCCACCACCATATCCATACCAAAGAGGGCAATGGTTGCTGAAGAATATTTCAACAGACCCAAGAGCCCACCGAAGAACTTGGTGAAGACGATCAGAAAGATTGAGTGGTGCAGAACCTTTGAATGCAGGTAGTTTAGGTATGCAGTAAATTGACCGCCAACCATGGCAGTGCATCTTAAAACCAGTTAGAATATCTTCTGTAACTGATCCGTAGATCCAGCCAATCTGCAACAAAGATATAATTAACTAGTTAAGAAATGTTTCAATCAATTAACCAGTTAACAGCAATCAGGCTCCAGTCCTTACCTCTTTCCCCCAGTCTGTCTTATCTTCGTACCCACAGCTTATGACATGAATTGCTTCCTTTAGAAGAGATGCTGGACTCGCACTTTTCAAGGTTCCACCATTCTCAAGAAGTGTGGATGCGACAAAAACAGAAGATTGGCCAAATTTCTTTTCCAGCTTCTGTTGATTTACAATACCAGCCTTTTCATTTTCAGCTCCTGCCAAAAATATTGAAGGATTAAATATGCTATTACTACAAAGGTGTTTCAGGAAAAACCACCCATAAGGTTTAGTTCAGAAGTTCACGTACCTGGAGCACCCTCCTCAATTTCACCAAGTGCATATGCAGGGGATTGATTTTCTGCTCTCTTGAAGAAAGATCTTTTCTTCTTCTCTGTTTTAGGTTTCGTAGTTTTCTTCTTGCTCTTCCTGTCACCAAAGCAGCAACAGCAAATGCACCATTTAGGCCAGCAGTTGCAGGTCCTCGACGGAGGCTTCTTCGTTTTGGGGGCATCATAACCATACAATGCCTGCCTTCTAAAGACACATCCAGTACCAACATAGATGGGGCCTTGGATACCATCCAAGCCTTTCATGTTGATCTGTAACAAGCAAATGTTAGATAAACTGCAAGAAAATTAAATAACTTGTGTATGAGAGTATCTCAGAAATATGGGGCAAATCTTACATCGAAGAAGACCACGTTCCTGTTGGCGTATCGATCATGACGATCAATCCCATCAAACCTTTGAGGGAATTGCACATAACAAACCTTCTTTCCAACCAAAGGGTCCATCATAAAACACATTGCTTCCTTTATAGCCTTGCTATTGTTGATGTAATGATCACAATCCAAGTTGAGCATGTATGGAGCATTAGTTAGTACAGCAGATACTCGGACCTGTGAATCAACAAAGCAAAAAAATTAAACATACACTATATTTTGTTAATACAGGAGTACAAGTTATGGAAAGCCAAAAAAACATCAAAGAAATTATCTTTTACCAATGCGTTCATGGCACCAGCCTTCTTGTGATGGTTATAGCCTGGCCTTTTTTCTCTTGAAACATACACCAATCGAGGTAGCTCATTACCTTCGATGTCATGGCCGCCACTTTGGCCAAGAAAGACCTATTCATTGAGAAAGTTTTAACTTCTTTATCATCATAATTCAAGAATAGGAAAGAGGGGATCCATCAAAATGCCAGCATATATACTGTGCACCATCACAAATCACCCGAACATACCTGAATCATTCCAGGGTGATCGCGAACATTGTTTCCAGGCCAGGGAGTTCCATCTTGCATTGTCCAACCTTCCTCGGGAACTTTCTGAGCTTTAGCAACCAATGCATTGATTCTCACCTTGAATTCCTCATACTCTCTCTGAAAAGACAAGCTTGGCCTAATTAATGTTACTATAAAATCAAAACAAATAGCAATTTTTTTAAGACCCAATTATTCACCTTCATTGCTCTCCTCTCCCTAACAAAGTATGGTGCCACCTTATCCTTCAGGTAGTCTATCTTCTGTTGGAAGTACCACTCTGGAGCACGTGGTTCAATACTGTACTTTTTGCAGAAAGGAACCCATTTCTTTGCAAATTCAGATGTTTCGGATAATGCTTCAAATGTCAGCATTGCAGCACCATCATCAGAGACATAGCATGAAACCTTATCAACTGGATAATCTACCGCGAGGATAGATAGAACAGTGTTTGCTGTGACCAAAGGAGGTTCCTTCAAGGGATCAACAGTACTGACAAAGAAATCGATTGGTGCAAGTTGAGATGTTTGGCCTTCCTTGTCAAACCTATAAAAGCAAACAATTAGTCTTGGTAATTCAGAATGATGGATAACAAGTATACCTAGCTAGTAACAGTAACCAACCTCAATGTCAATCGATCAAGGTAAGTCTCTCTCTCGATAGGAAACCACTTGGGGAATTGATCAAGAATCCAAGACATGGCAAACCAGATTTCACAAATTACAGATATCAGCCATAAGGCAAAAGCATCAGGCACTGGATGCATCACTCGATAGTGGAAGAAAAACCCCAAAACCACCAGCCGAATTATGATAACCATTCTATAGGGGTTAATCTGACTTGAAGGAATTGGGACTTTTCTGGACAATGGCTGCCTAGCTTCATCCATTCTGGTAAAAATCAGTTAACAATTGGTAATTCGGATCAGTACCAAACGAAAAATTCTTGAACTAAAAAATACAAATAAACGAATACATTTCGGTTATTCTTAGAAAATATTTAAAAAATTGGCATTCATGCAATCACATACTTTGTCCAGCCAAAGTGATAAAGCAATTCTACAGGGGGGAAAAATCCTATGTATGAATTGGACAGTTTTATCAATATATATTATTTTGTCTTACTTATATTATCTGTAGATAGTATATCCTATCACTAGAATGGAGCACTCGAGTTTGACTTAACATATGGAATGAAATAGAATATCAGAGAGAAGCCAAAAAAGTTTCCAAAGTCATACAGTGGTAGATCTCCATCATCACCATCGCCATCCCAGTCTTTACCACCACCATCATTTCTCATCTGGTGCAGCCTCTCCTGCTTCTGCTTCCAGCTCTCCATCCTCTCCTTCCACGCAACACTACCATAACCGTATGCAGCAAGATCCTTGGATGGGTCCATAGATCTTGGTTGAACTGTAGCACAACTACCTTTAGCTGATTCTATTCATAAAACATCACAAGTAAAAAAATAGCTGATCATAACTCAAGTGCGCACCAGGTAGATTGGGATCCGCATAAGGAAGCGG
This sequence comes from Oryza glaberrima, assembly GCF_000147395.1. NCBI lineage: Eukaryota > Viridiplantae > Streptophyta > Magnoliopsida > Poales > Poaceae > Oryza > Oryza glaberrima. Next base: position 12,661,295 of record NC_068332.1, read on the forward strand.
GTGGATCCTCTTTCCCCCGCCGCCCATAAAAGATGGCACAAGCGCATGCTGCTCCGGCGGGATGTCATCAACCTGAAAGCACATTGAAACAACCAATTGAGTACTCGGCTACGAAGAGCCAAGAGTAGCAGGCTATTCCGCTGCGCAAAATTTTCGACAGTACCATCTGCCCATCGGTAAGAAGGGGAACATTGGGGTTGGGCTGGAATGGCTGCGGAACTCCGTTGACGTCGACCCCGCCACGGCCATAGCTCATATGGGCGTGGAGCATCGACTCCGCGACGTACTGCGAGTCATTCCTGTCCCTCCAGTTGAACTCGTTCTCCAGGTCATCCACACCGTCCTCCTCCTCGTCCCCGGGCACACGAGCGCAACCTGCAATATCGATCAGGGGCGAATCGAGTGAGCAATTGGGGGAACTAGGCGGGGGGGGGGGGGGGGGGGGCAAATTGCCACCAATTCGGCATTGCGGGTGTGACTTGCCCCTGAGGCGCTTGAAGCGGGTCTTGCACTGGGGGCAGTTCTGCGTGCCCTCGCGGCGCTCGTACTCGTAGCAGTCGCGGCACACCGGGAAGGCGCACTCGTTGCACGCCACGAACGGCTCGCCGTCGGGGTTGAGCCCCACGTCGTCGCCGCAAATCTGGCACACCTGCCCGTTCTGCTGCCGGAGCGGCTTCGGCTGCGCGGCGGCCACGAACAAAAAAAAACGAAATCAGACCCAAAAAAAATTAAAAAAAAAAAGAAGAAAAAATCAGCGGCACCGCTCACACGTACCCCGGGATCGCCGTCGCGGCGGATGACGACGAGCTCGTTGCGGTTGTGGGAGCCGGCGACCAGACCGGCGCTCGCCTCCATCGCCCCTCCTCCTCCTCCCCCCCGCTAATCAACCACGCACACCCTCACCCTCGCCCTCTTCCTCCTACGCCGCCCGCCGACCGCTCCTCGCCCTACAACCAGATCTCCATCTCTCTCTCTCCCTCCGAATCTCCCGGGGATTCCGCGCCCTGGCAAATGCGCCTCCCCCGCGACGGAGCAGAGGAAGAGCGGGAGAGAGAGAGAGAGAGAGAGGCCGGGCCGGGGATGCGTGTGCGCGGCGGCAGCGTCGGTGAGGGGGGAGGTGGCGAGGATTAGTGATGGAATTTTAAAGAAAAAAATGGGGGAGAGGAAGAGACGGGGGAGTGTCGGTGCGGGGAAGAAGGAAAAAGAAAGGAAAGGAGCGCACCAACTAACGCTCTCCCAAAAAAAATACTAAACGAAATCGAAATGATTTGGGGATCAGATTAACTTGATTTCTTTTTTCTTCAGGGTTGGAATAATAATAATAATATAAATTGATGGATTAAGGATGGATATGTCACGGACCATTATTCGCGGAATCGTAGCAGAGGCTGCACAGTCGACATGTGTACTGCGTTGTTTTTTCTTTGCAAAATAAAAGAAAAAGTGGGTGTCCCACTGGTAATAAGCCACTAAATTAATAAAAAGATGGTAAACGTTATTGAGCGTTGTTTGTACTCGTTACAAATGTTAACGGGTGTTTTTTAAATATGTATACAACCGTTATGGTAGTATATCCACTAAAACGGTTATTGGTATATAAAGAAATGTTATCGGTGCAATAATATAACTATATATTCCTGATATAAGTATTTCACACTATAACATTTACTTATAAGTTAGATCACCCCTTTTATTCTGGGGTGACGGAGGATCGTACCATTCGAGTTTTTCATGAATTATAGGATCGAGTTTCCTTCGATATATTACATGTTTATCGTATTATTTAACTACGAGTTAGCTATTTTTTTTCTATATGACTATATTATCGTAGCTATAAAGTCATTTAGCCGAATGAAAACCTTAAGAGCTCTTTTGGATTGAACTAAAATTATAGGCTTTCTAGAGGATTCGAATCCTTTGTAACTCTTCAAATTGTAAATTTCTTCACATTGTTTTCCAATATGGCAATTTTTCATGAATTTAGCACATGAGATTCAACATCATTTCAACTTCAAATGAAACTACACAACGTGGTATTTTCCGATGAAACCCAAATACACATATGGTCAAAAGAAAACATATGTCTCTCCATTTTAATTTGTAGCTATATTAACATATGTCTTAAAAAAAATCTATGAATGAATTGGTATAGTCTATTCATATTGCATTGTATATGAATTGTGTATTTCCAATTTTTAGGCACTAAGCACTTCAACTAGCATAATGTGATCCCAATTTTACAATAATTACTAATTAGACTTAATTATAATCATTAATCTCTAATTATGGACAAGAATTGGAGGTGGGGCTTGCGCACCAACAAGCCCCAACAGTGCATCCGCCGCTGCCTTCCTCTTTGTGACACGTTCCTTCTATCTCGCAGGCAGGGTTTAAAAAACTATGCGATTATCGTACAGTTATCACGTGCGGTAACCTTCTTAGTTTTTGAAATCACGATATACCTCGCGGTAACCGTCAAACCGTGGGGTGACGGTAACCCCACCAAAAACGGTTTGGTGAACCCTGCTTGTAGGCCTCCAACACCCTCTTTCTCTTTGGTAAATGGATATAAACGTACTTCTCTTCCTCCCTTTCCCCTGTGACCCGCTTGTCACCTCACTCTGATGGCACTCAGGGCAAAGCGGTGCTTGACCAATCCCCTCCTCTTATTCCCTCCCCCAACAGCCGTTCTAATGTCTCTCATATCGGTGGTATGCCATTCCCTCTACATCGGTTGTGGTGGACTAGGGAAGGGCTCTCGTCCTCTTTCTCACCAACCCTATGATGCTTTGGCTATCAATTAGAAAGATGAGTTACGGTGGCGGTAATGCCATTTATGGAGGTACTGGATGATAGTTTTAGATATCATAAAGGGCACCACGATACTTAGTATGATAGTACCTTCAGGTATCATCCACATATCAGCTATCATGAAGAGGTAACTTAAAATATATCATGAGGGTATTGTCTATGAGAGGTGTCAAGTATCATGGTATATCATGGAGATATTATAGATACTACATACATAACAGGGGTATCATTCTAACATGGTTGTTGTACTATACTACCTCCATCCCAAAATGTTGACGCCATTGACTTTTTTAAAAATGTTTGACCGTTCGTCTTATTCAAAAAATTTAAGTAATTGTTAATTCTTTTTCTATCATTTGATTTATTGTTAAATATACTTTTATGTATACATATAGTTTTACACATATCACAAAAGTTTTTGAATAAAAAGAACGGTCAAATATGTTTAAAAAAGTTAACAGTGTCAAACATTTAGGGAAGGAGGGAGTATTATGTAAAGCCTAATTCAATATTTTACGTAGATGTTAAAAAATCTTGTACTAAAGTTGAATGAGAATTAGCACTAAATCCTTAAATTTTATTTCCCTATGCGAACACTATAGAAGAATCTACTCTATGCCATATACTAGCTCAATGATTTATTATCGACTATATATTCCTCTTTCTATAATATGCCACTAAGTGTATTAATTTTTCTACAATATGTCATTTGGTCAAATACTTTTTTTTGAAAATGTGTAAGATATCGTTAGATACATATAAGACTTAAAAGTTGATTGACCCCACTAGAAGATTCAAATAGTTATGAAAATTTTGTCTAGCCTCCTATAACATTACAGAAGTTCGTGCAAAAGTTTTAAGAGTTCTTTATTTTTGCTAATTCATTATAAAATTTACTTGTTTCATGCTACATAAAATACTTTTGTGTTGTTGTTTATTATTTAAAAAACGATCCTAGTACAAAATATTTTTTGTTATATTTTGTATAAGTGATTTCTATGTCATGCCACACAAAAAATAACCTTTCAAAAAAATTTATTGAAAAAATCTTGAAATATTTTCGACTAAAAATCATATTTTTTTCCTAATTTTTAATGGGATAAATCAATTATCAATCTTGTATGACTGTAGGGTATTTTGGTTATTTTGAAGAAATTCTCTCCAGTAGTATATTATAAAAGTAATTGATAAACCCAATGACATGTCGCATAAATGAATTATGTCAATGGCAAACGGAAATGGGGCTAACTCAATTGTATAGAATATAATCTCTCCAACATTGTAAGCGACATGGCCTATTACAAGGTGAGGCCTCATACGGACTTAAAATATTATCTACCATGAGATTTTAACCTTTCACGTAAAATTTATATAAAACTCAAACCTCAAGGAGGTTTACTTTTTTCCTTTTCAATTAAAACCCACCACTCACCAGTCTATTGAAAATCGATAAAAAAAAGACAAGTTTGGTTAAGATCGTACGAAACTAGCTAAAACCGATCGATTTTTACGAACCGACTACCAACAGTTTCACGAAAGCTGATCGGTTTCATTAACCCGCTATATATATATGTTCTAGAAGCAATTGCAGAGCTAAGCAAACACGTGTGCTACACAAGCCTCCCATCCCAACTTTGGAATGGCAGACAATAACCGGCACATACCAATGGCATGATTGCAAAATGGCAAAAAGAAAAGGCAGTGCTAATTAAGCGCTTCTGCTTCACCGGGAAGAAAGCTATCATGCAAGGGCAGCTGCTCGACGATCTCGGTTACTTAGGCAATCATACAAGATTACTCAATCAATTATTAATTAATTAACTAATGAACAATCTCTACTTAGATTTCGAGTGCAGTTTTTCTGGTAACAAAGCTAGCTTTTCTAGGACTGATTAGTTGGCGAGGGAAACGAGTGACATGCGAGAAAAACATGATGGCGACGACGACGACGACGGGGGAGTGAGAGGAACGCACTAACCAACGATGGCTGCGACGGCACAAGGCCGAGACGAGAGGGGAGAGCGGTAGGTGAGGTGTCCGTTTTATTCTCTAGCTGCACACGTCGTCACGGCTCATTAGCGGCGCCCAGCCCATTAGATTAGAGTAGAGGACAATCTTTTTTTGCGGGGAATTAGAGGACAGCTTTTTAGTTAACTAGAAAGGAAGCCAACGCAAATACGCGGGCAATTTATTTATTTGTTATAAAAAGAATATAAAAAAAAGTCATGTCTCACTATATCCATTATAAGAATCCTATATTAACATATGAGTGCATACGTACATCGGGGTAGATTAGCTGATTTTTAGAAGCAAGGGATTAGAGTATATCTAATCTAATGGTTGAAAATGGATTGATCGGTTTAGTAGTTTGAAAAGCGTACGCGTGGAAAATAAGGAGGAGAGGATGGGAACAGCCACTGCCAAACACAGCCTAAGATGCTATGTTTTGCCTTTTTCTTATATTTAGCGTCACATAGCATCTTAGGCTGTGTTCGGCAGTGGCTGTTCCCATCCTCTCCTCCTTATTTTCAAACTACTAAACGGTGCTTTTTTTGCAAAAAGTTTCTATATGAAAGTTGCTTAAAAATCATATTAATCTATTTTTAGAAAAAAATAGCTAATACTTAATTAATCACGCACTAAATGCTGCTCTGTTTTGCGTGCACCCTCACTCCCGAACGCAGCCTTAGAAGTATTTGTAGAAGTGTAGAAATGCTATTACTCATACTCACAATCTATTTGTAGTCAACTATTATTTGATGTGGCTGGGTGGCACTCTCTATTTAACTATCATTTGTTCATACATGCCCTTAGGCTGAGTTTGGAACTGAGAGTTCCCAACTCTCCTCACTCATTTTCCGCACACACGTTTCTTAAATGGCTAAACAGTGTGTTTGCAAAAAAATTTCTATAGGAAAGTTGCTTTAAAAAATCATATTGATCCATTTTTCAAGTTTTTTAGGCTAATACTTAATTAATCATGCGCTAATAAACTGCTCTGTTTTTTGTGCCAGCGGGAAACGTTCCCAACTCTAACGAATGAAAAGCAGCATTAGTATCGTCCTTTATCCTCTGTGCTTCATGACAAACGTGTTCATTGGATGTCAGCTAATTATTAGACGCACTATGCATGTAAGCAATATGACTTGGCAATTGGTGGATAGTGGTATGTATATAGAACTTATATACATAGGGATAAATTAGTGGGGACATAATTGAAAAATTATATATTGTATGCTACATATTAGTTTTAGTACATACGTAATATATTTATAGTTATGTTTTAAAACGCTTATCTGATTGGCTACTCACTTAGTTATCGTGACTACGTTTACCGAATTGCTAAATGGTGTGTATTTGTAAAATATTTTCTATACAATTTTTTTTCAAAATCAAATAAATTCACTTTTGAGTTTATAATATTTAATACTTAATTAATATTGTGCTAATGACCTACATCGATTCGTGTGCCCTGGACATGCTCAACCAATGCTAGATGGAACGAAGGCTAAGTAGGAGATAAAAAACATCAATATGGTGTCAAAAGAATATATTTGTTCTTTAATTTTCCAATAATATATGAATAGAGAACACAAAATACATGAAAAGTACATTTATGATAAATTTAGAAGTGTTATTTTGATATATGTGTATTTTTTATTGTTGGAGTTATTTTTTTCGAAAATATAAGTCATATCTAATTTAACTATTATATAATCTAAATTTTTCAATTCATTTATGTTTTTCATGGATTTTTCGATGACATGTGTCTAATTAGAATACAACTCGAAATAACATATTCCCTCTATACCAAAATATAATAATTTTTCACTATGAATCGGGACTAATGCTTATTTAGAATTATAGTTAAAAGTTAGAATGTAGTACATGAAATAGCATAGTACATGTGTATTATTATTCATTATGGTTTTAGTATATTTTTATTGTTTTGTTGTTATTTGGTTGTCACGCAAATGGCAAAAGTACGTATATGTTTAAAGTTGGAAGAGTGTTTTCTTATATGTGGATTTAATGGTTTCACCGGTTAAATGTTATGGATCTACTTCCATTAATAGGTAATATTTTTCTTTATAATATTTTTTAAAAAAAATTAAAATATTAGATAGAATATAGGAAGGTGAGAGAGAGGATTATTGGACGATGGAGGAAGTGTGCGTGCCCATGTGCGTGCACGGGGTGTTCGGAGGGATTAGTCTGCTTTTGATCTAATCTAAATAAGAAAAAAAAAGATGTGCAACGGGAGTACATAAGTACGTACATATGTTTGTTTTTCCTTTTTTTTTTTTTGGCAGGAATACTATGCACATACTTAATTGGTAGTTTTTGAATGATATTTTCTGGAATACTTACGTGTATTTTTTAGTAGATGTCGATGTACACAGATCTAATTGTATTGGTATAAAATAACGGGTCCACCAATTTAAATGAAAATCGACGGCAATTATAGATCTAATCTAACAGTATAAAATAACGGGTCTACCAATTTAAATGAAAATCGACGGTGAGAATAGACTATACGACGTGGTGGCCTAATAGCGTTTAAAGATAGAACGTTTAAAGAGCATTTATTGGATACTTTATTTTTATATTAATTTCCGTAAATTTATAGAGTAATATATTTTATTTTTAAATTGTAGAAAATACTATTTTATGTACCATCGATTTTTTTCAATGCACTACGTACCTATGTTTACTTTTTTCTTACTACGCAGCTTCGTACGTACTTACGGAATACTTTTTGATGGGATACGTATACGGAGTTTTTGTTTGGTTTCCCAGCCCACAGTAAACATGAGAAAAGTATTATTTTTTTAAGAAAATAATACATCCAATCTAATAGTCTAAAATATCGGGTCCATCAATTTAAGTGAAAATCAACGGTGAGATTAAACAATGCTATGTGGTAGTCTAGGAGGGTTTTTAGGAGCGCCACGTGGCAGCTTAGAAGCGTTTGTAGGAAGTTTAATGGACTTTTAGTATATAATAGATAATAGATTAACTACTAGTACAATTCTAATTCTTAATTTGTGACAATTAGCTAATGATGACCAGCCTGATCACTTGATCAATTGCGTGCATATCCGTATAAGTTGTTATATACTCTACTTGTTTTATGTCTAGCAAAAACAAACGATCTATTTATTTTAATTTAAGAGAAAACAAGACGCTATCTGATCTAACACTAATTTTTGTTATCTTGTATTAGAAAAAGAATATATGAAAGGGTAATACTCGGCTGGTTTTCAAATAACTATTGGCGTTAACAACGGGTATATCTTGGATGATTTGACTATGATACACAAAAGTTTCATAAGTTTCATGCTCATATTTAAAATATACTATAATTTCATAATATGACATATTTTTTAAATATTTATATTATTTTTTAAAATGAAGGAGTAAAATGTTATAGATGACTAATTAGTTACCCTAACAATTATTTAAAAATAAAGCATTGTACATAAATGTGTCTTTAGTGCCTTTGGAAATTGGCCGCGTGCACACAAAAACACACACACACATATAAATTAAAAGTATTAATAAAACATAATTAACAGCTGCATATTAGCGTCGATGAGAGCAAAGACTGGGATGAAGAGGAAAAAAAAATGGCGGCAGGCAGGGGCAGGTGATGCTGCCTGCTGCCGGTGGGCCCTCGACAGCAGCACGGGAAGGAGGAAAGGAAGATCGGAGATAATTGCACGACGTGCCCTTCGGACCAACCGGCTGCCATATTGCTACCCGTACATATATGCACGATTGATGCTACAATGTGCCATTGCTTGTTGCTGATTTATTATCTATACTGCATCACACTACTCATCACTGCAGACTTTAATTTGTTTCTTTGATTTTTCTTCCGATGGGTCACTCAGTGTGTTCTTAATCAGCTGGGATTAAGTAATTGATGGCAGTTATATCTGTGTTTCCGTATGGCTATCTGTACATGAATAATTTTCTCCATGTTAGTGGAATCTTTGGGTGAAGCAACAGGACAAAACAATGGCTTGGTTTTGGGGAATAAATAATTGCTGTGGGGGGATTACTTTTGCTACTCTAGGTAATTTGTGAGGTAGCTAGGCCATGTGGAGTTGCTATTTTACATGTGAGTGAGAAAAAAAACTCACCTAGGCACAACTATTATTGTCAGTATCTTGTGTAATTTCATTAGAGCCATCTGATGTTGTGGTACGTGTCATGTGATGTGGTCTCTTAATTTACTCTCTCCGTCCGTTCTATCAGAGCAAGTACACTAGAAAGCTATAAGCCAGCTGTAAACATATTTTAAGATAAATAAAGAGAGAAAAACAGCGGACTACAGATTTGTAGCCAACTATAGTACGGACTCCAAGACACACTGTGTGTATGATAAGTAGGACCAGGTATTAATAGTGCAGTATATAACTATTGTATGAATGAGCTATTAGATTGGCTATAGATGAATTGGAGCTAGTAGATGGCTCTACTATTAAACTTGCTCTTATAAGTGCAACCATAAGTTTCCGTACCCAACGTTTGACCGTCCGTCTTATTTGAAAAAATTATGAAAAAGTTTTAAAAGTTAAGTCACGTATAAAGTAGTATTTATATTTTATCATCTAATAACAATAAAAATACTAATCATAAAAATATTTTAAATAAGATGGATAGTTAAAGTTGGACACTGAAATCTACAACTACGCTTATTATGCGACGGAGGGAGTACAGATTAAAGATAGACTGTACCTAGCTATTACTATTGTGTACTTGTATTATTTCCCTATTTGTATTGAAGCAAAGCCTGATTTCTCTATAACCACCCTACAACCTACTCCGATCATCGCCATCCATGCACACCTCTCCAACTACAAATTAAACGCATAAGCCCTAATTTTTTTTTCTTGGAAATTAAAAATGGTTCTGTAGCATTGAGGATTGGTTCCTTTACCATTATGTCAAATTAAATTGTCTGTGACACAACTATATGCTGGAGCTAGTAATAGACATATGAATCGTCTTGGAACGTAATAAACTTTTTCATGGCATGGTAAACCTAGCCATGTAACACTAGGAATGAGCATATGCATAATGCATGGCGTTGCTGAAATCACATGAAGAGCCCCTTTTCTGTTGCCATGTCAGCGTCTAAAATGACTTTTGTCTATTTGGAGGTAAGACATAGGTGTTCATTTAATCTACATAGTAGATGAATGGTTTTATGATGCCTCTGCAGCCCTTTTCTCTTGATATGTGTACTTCCTCCGTTTCACAATGTAAGTCATTCTAGCACTTCCCACATTCATATTGATGTTAATGACATTAACATCAATATGAATGTGGGAAGTGCTAGAATGACTTACATTGTGAAACGGAGGAAGTACTATTTTCATCCTTTTGTCCTATGCTTTGTTGCTGGCCTGAACTAAGATTCTACCACCTTATGCTGTGGCATGATTATGCTATATATTTTTATAATCAGAATCTATGCAATAAAACAAAGAAAAAAAAAGAAAGAATAACTTTTGTTCTGTCTTTTAGATGCTCGTGAACACATTAACACTGGACTGTTATATTCCCACGGTAAAAATTACAATTTTGAAATGCGTATAGTGTACATAGATATGAATTTTGAAATATTATTTCATGATAAACATAATTATTATAAGTGGCGACAAGATCAATCCAAATTGGATTCAAAACCCTCCAATTCCTTGTTTTCTGACTTCAATCTAGGGATAATCTGTAAGAAACCTGAAGAAAGAATTCTCCTCAACCTTTAGTTAGTCCCAGAATAGATGAACATTACCCAATCCTATTGTACAAGTCATTTACTCTTTATATTTGTCAATCTCCCTACTTCATTTTGATAGCAAATGTAGTCGCAATGAAACTTCCATAATTGATAGAAGTATTGAGGCCACTTGTCATTTTTCATCGCAAAAATTTTTCTTCCATTTTAATACATTACTCTATAGAAAGTAGACTCGATAGACTTCATAAGCATGATAGTTGTTGTCTTGTTGTGGTTATCTCGCCGCCATTAAAATGCATCGCTATTTTTTCATAAAATTTTACGATGGCTTATACTGCTAGTATATAATTGATCTAGATCCTCTATATTTTTTTTATCCAAAGAACCATGCTCTATGCCGCATCGATTTTTTTTATTTTTTCATAAGACCTCCATTCAATTCGCTTGTCAAAACAAAACTCATTATTATTATTACTACTCTTTGTTTCTCAATGTCACAACCTGTTCTCCTGTCCCCAAACAATGAACACCCCAATATCGTATACCAACCCCAATGGAGGAACTGATCCCTTGATCAGTCCATCACTGATCACTCCTCCATATCTCCTCCACAAACGTGCAGACCGCAGAATTAGTAGCCATGCTCCTTCTTCATCCACTTCACCTAACATTTTCTGTATGAGTATCTAATGCATTCCCACAGCCTGTCATCCCAGCTGATCAGTTTTTTTTCTTTTTTCTTTAAAGAAAATGAGCTGATCAGGTGCATGTGAGCAAGCAAACAAGCAAGCCAACTGATGATTCATCACTCACTGTGCTGCTCACTAGCAAACCACACGCTTCATGCGTTTTTATTTCATCTCTTCTCTTCTCTGACGAGAGCTGCAGCTGCCTGCCTGCCGACACTCTGCCTCCTTTCTCTCTCTTAATCATCATCATCGATCGAGGATGCACACAAAGACTGATCGATCGATCGATCTGCTGTTGTTTGGGACTTGGGGAGATGGAGACTTTCAGTCTGCACTGTAGTAGACTTTAGAGAGGGATGGGGACCAATTCCAATTCCAAGTAATTAAGTGCGTGCACGAACTAATCTTTGATTTGTTTATATAGCTGTTTGGTTGGCGATTCCAGTGGTGTATCAGAGAGCTCTCATAACGAGACTGAACTAGCTAGCAGCTGTTTTTGTTTTCGATGTGTAACTAATTGTTGATTAATATATTGTTCCATCAGTAATATGGCGTGCTTATTTGAGACGTTTTGCAGCTTAGTCCATAACGAATTCGGTCGAATATTTCCCTGTGAAGTGAACCATCACTAGCTCCTGTCAGTGCCATTGCCGTCCATGATGGATACGTTCTAATTACCAATCCCCGCGTGTCCCTCAAGTTTGGTCGAAAGTCGCACTTTAATTTGGGCCTAATATTCTATATGCACACTCCATGTAGTACTAGCATTGATGCATGCAATCCCATCCGATTCAGGTTCTGATTAAAATTGAAACAACATTTTGATTCGTTTTTGTCAGGGTTTCTGAAAATTTCAGACACGCCGTCGTGGAGCGGTATCTGTCTGCATATATCTGCACCTTGCAGCATCTGCAAAGAGGAATTTCTGTAATGAACCAAGCTGCTGATCAATCTGAACTCTCACAAATTTAATTATCAGCTGACCAAAGGATATATCGATTCGCTTTAGAAGCAGGGAAGCAAAGAACCCGGAAGCGAGGGCCTCTCTGCCCTGTCGCTTCCTCTGTGAGCTTCTCAACGCTTTGAGACCACGAGAAACAACGCTGCACACACATGTTTGCCACATGCTACCTTAGCTTGACGCCCAAACAAACATGTGATGCTTCTCTCTCTCTCTCTCTCTCTCTCTCTCTCAATCTAGCTGTTAACCTGTTGAGCAGATCATTAGCCAGATCTGAAACACTGAAACACGAACAGGATGTCAGGACACAGGAGAGACAAAATGATGCAGCAACAGCAGCAGCAGAAACAAGAAGAGATCAAGATGAAGAGCAATGTGCAGCTTTGCTAGCTCCAGTTGTTTGTGCGTTCTCTAGGCCGGCTACAAGACAAAAAAAAAAAAAACGATGCATCGTTTCTGCTACCCCCTTGCTTAACTGCTTAATCAATTTACTCTAATCTTAATCTCTCTGCAAGCTCTGACTGAAAGCGTTCGTCAGTAGCAAGTGGATTGGTGTAATTTTTTTTGGTCAGAAGGTTCCATTCTTTAAAGCTCCAATGCAAAAAAGAAAACAGAGAAATCGTTGTAGAACGTGACGGATTACTTAATTGGGTTGGTGGCTGGCGATTGATGATTGGAATATGATGCATTGGCCAAGATGTAGTAGAGGGAAGGAGAAGAGGAGGAAGAATCTGCTGATTTTTCTATTGTCAATCGGAGGAAGTAGCTGCTAGCTAGCACTGAAATTAGGTTCAGCTCGAGTAGTTGCAGTGTCATGTTACTCCATCGGGTCCATCTGTTAACCAAATAGCATTAGATACACAGAAGAAAACATAAGAGAAATTAAAAGTGGTTCCAGGGGGGCACACTGGCCGTGTTTTTTTCACTTGTTGTACGGCAGTTGTTTATATAATTAATATGATATATGTATAGATAGGCATAATTCGTTCCAAGCAATAATTGTCTTGTCAAGTCACATTTTTCTAACCAATATATATCACACTTCAGATTTTAGTAAAGGGCTAGACAGCTACTCCTAGTTGTGCATCTTCAGAAAGGCGTAGAGTAAAAGGATTATGCTTGCCATTAGTCATCCTATGAGTTAAGTGCAGTGCACTATCCATGACAAGGACATACTCTCTCCATCTTAAAAATACTTAAGACACGAATTTGTATATAGTTTTTTCTAGAGTAAATTTCCAATATACTCTTCAAAATTCACTCAATCCCTCTCATACCCCTGAAATTTATTTGATCACTTCTATACCCCCGAAATATTAACTTGATCCTTTCCATACCACTACCGTTACATTTTCCTTCGTTTCACTAAGTTTAGCTGCAAATGTATTTTATGCCTTTGACGATGTAGATTTGAATATAAGGTTGAAAAATGATTGAAAATTTTGTTTGAGCCGTACATTGTATGAAACTAATGAGACAAATAATCAGTGCAAAAAAATGACATAAAATTTTGAAATAAAACATATATAATAAGTTAAATTTTTTATTTGAAATTTTAATATGAAAATGGATTTTTTATGGGGATCATTCATACAAAAATGAGAAGAATCTAGAAAAAAACTATCGTGAGCATTAGTAGTCCCTTATTTGTATGAATGCTCCTCATTTCTTATGAATTTTTAATAAATAAAATAAATAGATGCTTTTCTTTCACTATCTAAAAATAAATTTTGTCATAAATTGTTGCACAACAAACTCATAATTATAATAGTGTCATGTGATAAAAATTTTACATTTTCAACAATGTAATTCATAAATTTCTATGTTCATTCATGTGTAAGAGTAAAATTATCGTTTTTATAGAAATTAGACGATCAACTGATGCAGGGGTATGGAAGAGATCAAAATCAAATTTTGAAGGTATACAGGGAAGTAAGTAAAACTCGGAGACATTAAAGAGACAAATTATAATGTTAGGGGCATATAAGAGATTTTCACCTTTTCTATTATGTCTAGATTTCATGTATAAAAGTTGAGTTTTTTTTTATAGCGGGAGTAGTAGTGGAATAGGTGTGGCTACAAAATATACTTCTTCGACTCTGTCTATATTTGACATATATGGATACTCCTTCCGTCCCATAATATAAGGGATTTTGAGTTTTTGCTTACAACGTTTGACCACTCGTCTTATTCAAATTTTTTTGAAATTATTAAGGAGAATAGCCAACATGATCCTTGAAGTTTTGCTTTGGGATCAATTTGGTCCCTAACATTTTATATTGCCCAAACGAGTCCTTATAATTTGTCATGTGAGCTAATATAATCATTGGACCCACTTAAATCGCCACATGAATATGCCATATTATCCTCTCATGCAAAATATATGTTGAAATGTCCAATTTACCCTTCCATATACCATGCAAGAATAAAAGAATTTACAAACTTTGCTCAATACAACTATGGATATATGGCAAACTTTTTTCACTGGATTATGAATACAAAGTTAAATTAGCTACAACTACTAAATATATAATTACCATGCCAAATAAATTCTATGGACGTAGTTGCATTTCAATGTTAAAACTCTAATGGATATATGCAAGACCACCTACTTTTTTTTTTTTGTATTTTTCTCCTTTTCTCTCTCTTTTTTCCCTATGATATGTGTAAGGGCAAATTGGGCATTTCATCATATATTTGCATCGAAAGATGACATGGCATACCCACATGGTAATTTTTGATGAGCCAAGGACTGTATATGTCCACATGATAAAGTTTAAGGGCTTGCTTGGACAATTTGAAAGGTCATGGACTAAAATGATCTCATAGCGAAACTTCAGGGGCTGTAATGGCTATTCTCCCAAATTATTATTTGTTTTATTTGTGATTTACTGTATTATCTACAGTACTTTAAGCACAACTTTTCGTTTTTTATATTTGCAAAAAAATTTAAATAAGACGAATGGTCAAACGTTACAATCAAAAACTCAAAATCCCTTATATTGTGGGATAGAGGGAGTACATTTTAAGCATACCAGTTGACAGATAAGCCAACAGAAAAGCAAATTTAGAGCAAGATTAATAGTATAGCCAACTACTAGCTCAAATTCATCTATAGCCAATCTAATAGCTCATTCATATAATAATTATATACTACACTATTAATACCTGGTCCCACATGTCATACACACGCTACGTCTTAGAGTCCGTATTACAGCTGGCTACAAATCTGTAGCTCGTTGCTCTTTTCTCTTATTATTTATCTTCTTAAAATATATTTGCAGCTAGCTTATAGCTGCTATTGTACCTGCTCTTACAAATGTGCACTGTGCACATGGTCAATTTGGTTCGTTGCTCCATGCAGGCTACAGCTGGTGGCGATGTGTACTTGTCAAGTCCAGCAGATAATCTATTGTATGTCCTAGTGGCATCATTTTGGCGGCAGATTTCAGCCGATCGATGCAAATGAGCTCCGGTGCTGATCCGGATCTCCTGGCGCTTTGCAATTTGTGTAGGAATTTGTTCTGAGTATAAGAACTATGATCGGATGTCGCTACGTAATTTATTGTCCAAAATCGTAGTATTAGAAAATATTTTACTGATTATATGTTTTTATATTATGGGAAAGAAAAACTTAATTGCCTCGGTCACAGGGCCATCACGCAATCTGTGACGAACTCAATTACCCAAGTGGTCTAATGTATAGCAGTTATAATTATCTAGAAATACATACGGAGAAGAGGAAGGAGGCAGCTGACACAGGATAACAGGAGTACCAGTGTTTTGTTTGGAGTTGTTAATTTCTCCAAGTCCATGGAGTTGCTGCCGCCTCCTAGTAGTCCCAAGGGTATTTGTAGGAATAAGTTCGCCGGAGGTCCCTCAACTTAACAACGAGATTTGTTGAGGTCACTTAACCACAAAACCAGAAACATGTACCCCTAAACTCACACAAACGTGCACTCAAGGTTCTATGGTGGTATATAAGGGTGGTTTCACTGACGTGGCATCCTAGTCACCAAAAGGAATTAAAAAAAGTACGCCGGGCTTACATGTCAGCTGCACATTCTATTTTCTTCTCCTTCTCTTCTCTTTTCTCTCCTCTCCTCTCTCTTCTCTTCTTTAGTGAGGGAGACCGGCGGCGGGCAGAGCGGCGATGGGCGGAGCTCCGGCGGAGGCCGCTCGAGGCTGAGTAGCAGCAACCGCCGCCGCCGCCGCCCTCTGCGTCTGGGCCCAGTGGGGAGGGGACGGGAAGAGCAAAGGACGCCGCCGCCGTCGCGTCGTGTCTGTGCCTGCCGGGGAGGGGACGGGGAGAGCAAGGATGCCGCCGCCGTCGTGCCGCGTCTGGACCTGGCTGGGAGGGGACAAGACATGAACAAGAACCCTCGCCCCAAGAAAGACGTTGTCGGTAGCGGGAAGAACATGCTCCACAAGCCAAACGACGATGATGGTGAAGTCGCCGCCGGCGCTGCTGCCGTTCTTTGGTCCGGCCTTCTTCACTTTGCCTCTACCTCGCCCACCTCCGCCACGCCTCCGCCTTTTCCTCCTCCCTGACCGATGTTGACGGGTTCGATGACGGTGTCGCGCACATCCTCCGTCGCCAGCACACCACCTGGCTGCTCTCCACGTCGGCGTCCACGCCTCAGCTCTACCGGCCGCCTCTCTACCCCTCTCCGTCCTAGGCTCATCGGTGCGGGAGCAACGACGCGGCGAGGCAGTCAATGACGAGGCAGTCCGGCGTGGTGCCGTGCGACGACTGCTGCGGGGGCGTTCGTCGCCGCCTCTGCCAAGAAGACGCAGGCGGGGTTAGCTGTGGCTTAGGTGGGCGCTCAAGGCGTCGTCGGCGGCGACCAGCTGACATGTGGGTCTCACGTACTTTTTTTAATTTTTTTGCTGCCTAGGATGCCACGTCAGCGAAACCACCCATATATACTGCCAAAGAACCTTGAGTGCACAGTTTGTGTGAGTTTAGGGGTACACATTTCTGGTTTTGCGGTTAAGGGACCTAAAAAATCTCGCTGTTGAGGGACCTCCGGTGAACTTATTCCTATTTTGTAAGTTCAGGCCCAAGGTCAGTAGATACGGCCCATGCCTTGACCATACTTGTCATGCATGTCCATGGGCCATGGCCGGATATGATCAGGGCAGGTACATATCCTCTGCTTCAGAAACTCATGTTGACGGAAATGGCTAGAAACCATTTTCAAGAGAAATCTCTTCTTGTAGATACCAATGTTAAAGTGCAGTACTCTTTACTCCGGTCAATAGATACTTTTACTGTTACTGAGCTGCAAAATTACGGCTCGAGTTTGAGAGAGCTCGAGCCGAAAAAGTTGAGTGTCAAGCCAATGAGCTCAACTATAGATCCATACATAAGGGCTCCTTTAGATTGATTTTTTTTCTGTTATAAAAAAAGATTGAAAATTTTCGTAGGAATCTTAGAGAATTCAAATCTGGAATTTTTCCTAAGTAGGTTATTTGGAACAGAGGATTGGAGGTTGCCAAATTCCTTATGCATACCTATACCACAATTCCATAGGAATTCTGCACATGAGCTCAAACCTCATTTTTATTTTTCCTAACAACTCCTCTTTTTTATCTCTCATCTCCCTCTCTAGTCCTTCTAAAATCCTGTGTTGTTTTCCTTCGAGCTATGTAAACACATCATTCATCAGATTCCTGTGAGATTTGTTACTGCGTGCCATTTCTGTAATTTTCATATTTCGTTTTTTTCAAAAATCATGTCTTCCAAAGGGGCCCTAAATACTTGCTCTCCTCTTGTTTTGCACAAGTAAACAACAAACCAACACCAAACCTGATTGCTAGATGTTCCTCTTACCAACAAACACATGAATATAAAAAACGCAGGATTTGAATGTCATCACACCTTAAATCCTAAGGAATGAAAGATAGAAAAATTACACATGAAATTGTTTGGATGGACCACAAGAAAAACAATTATTTAGAAGAGGAGAGGTAGATACAAAGGAAATATTCCAAGAGCCTTAGAGTTTATACCAGGATTCCTCCATAATTTCCATAAAACATGCCATTTGATAGGAATTTCAAAGGAATTCTAGAGACCTAATCCTTTGTTCCAAAGGACCCAATATGAATTTTTCTTATAGTATTTAAATCCTTTGAAATTCCTTCCTTTTTTTCCAAAGGAGTATTTAAGAGGTAGTGAATGATGTTTCCTAGCTTGTGTGGCTCAACATAAAATAACCTCATAGGATTGTGGGGAATTAGGAATTTGTGTTGATGAACCGGCTGGTTAATTACTAACTTCGTTTTATCATCATCGAGCAAGAATTACGAGTAGGTTCAAAGGTGGTGAAATTTGCTAAAGGACACTTAAAATGTGTGATCTTTGGCAGTGACACTGCTAGAACGTGAATTTACCCGAGGACACTCTAAAAGAATGGTAATTTGCTGCAGAACACTAATACCATTAAAATATTATTTTCACTAGAGTTGGAGAGAGAATTTATATAAAATAACTTTCCTACCCCTATCTTTTTCCTCCATCCAATTCCAATCACACGCATACGGCAGGGGAGGGGGCAAACAATTGACCAACGGCCTAGCTTATATTGAAAGCTTACAACGCTGGGAAACCCAGTTCAAAAGTAGTAGCAGCGCAAAAGCTGGAGAAAGCACGCAGGCCACAAAAACAAGACAAAACACACATAAAGATCCAACATTAGAACGTAGATTACACCGTATATTACAGGTTAGGACTTTGCCACCATGGAGAATAGTTTCCGCTGCCAGGAAGCGGAATTCCGCTCTTGAGATGGCTGGAAAAGTTTTGAAATTGAAAGTGAAAAGGAGTTTAATTTCGTAAGTATGTGTCACTTGCTCTAGTCAAAGAAAATAAAATTACTTATTAATAGTAAATTAACAGTGTGTAAGGGTAAGGAGGAAGAAATTTTACTTGTCAAATGGCAGCCACATAGATCGTGTAGCGCCGTAGAAGATGAACGATAGGAGAGCCAGAACTATACTGTCTATTGCCAGTAGTTAAAGGTCAACCAGATAGTAATTAGCTAAATTACCAGCTTACAGTTTTTTTTTTCTTGTAAGAAGAAAAAGAAGCACACAATTCATAATGACCATTGCTTTGAGCGAAGGACAACACAAGTGAGTGTTTTCAACTTTAAATAAGAAAGTTGCATGTGTTATGATCAAGGGATCCAGTTGGCATTTGCACCTTTGAACCACCATTAAATTGATCCATATCAAGTAAAATTAAAACAGAGAAAATCATTACGTGCCATCAACAAAGTCCAGATTATCTACTCTAGCGAACTCTCTCGTTCTGCTGTATTCAGTATTCACGACGTTTGGGTTGCTTGTTTTCTTCCATAATTTTCACCATTGTCTTTACTATTCCGTTAGTCAAAGGGACAAAGTTTGCCCTGCCTTCGGCCACATCGTTAGACTGACACTGATCAATGAAAGCGCCGAAACGAGCTTGGTGTAGGATCGTGAAGGGCCTTGGCGTTAAAACAAAAGAGTTACTATATCAGAAGCTGCCTAAAAAAAAAAAAAGCAACGATGGTCATGCCCGCAAAGCCATCAAAACAGGGGGGGAGAGAGAACTGACTTAAGAGTCACGTTTATATCCTCGGGATGAATAAGTTACTAAAATGAGTTTTTGAACGGAATTTGACAAGGAAACAACACAAAAAATGGATAAAGAAAATGATTAATTGGGTTAAGAGATCAGAGGTTAATTAATTAAGGATACTGAAGAGGTAGCGCTCCCACCAGTCCATGACGTACAGCCCAAAGGTGACGTTGTACAGGAACAGCTTCCTGCCCATCCAGCTCATCTCCTCCATAGTATTACTCTAGCTGTTCTCTCGCACTCTCTATGGAAATTAAAGAGGCGTGTTGTTGTGTTGGTATTTATAACTGGAGGAGGCAGCAGCAAAGATCTTGCCATTTGCCAAGCTAGCCATAGCCAGAAACGAGTGAAAACTTGATGGTGACGACGACGACGATGGGGGAGGAGAGGGAGTGAGAGGAACGCACTAACCAACGATGGCTGCGACGGCACAGGCCAAGACGAGAGAGGGCGCGAGCTGTAGGTGAGGTATCCGTTTTGTTAGGGATATACTATCCATTTTTGTTAATCTGTGGTTGATACGCTTTCCGTATTCTCCCGATTCTGTTTTTATAGATCGGTTGAGTGGTTATCTATATGTAAACACGCTTTGTGATCAATAGAATTATCGCGTTGAATTCTCTCATTCTAATATCGTATCAGTTGTTTTTGCTTCCGCCACCAAGCCCTAAAACTCCATCCCTCTCTCCCGTGTTCACTGTCATGACGGCTGCACAGTCTGAGCCCTCGTCTCCACAATCATCCACCCTCGACGACGCCTCCTAGGCCATCGCCAACACCGTCCGCAACACTCTCCACCTGCACGGCGCTCCGAGCGATCCTACCCTCGCCGACTCTGCGGCGATGACTACGTCTACCGCCGCTCGCAAGGCCTTCGCTGACCTCCTTGCCAAGCTTGCCACGGTCGACGTGTCCTCCTCCTCCAAGCCGCCGCTTCCCGCGACCGACATCACTCCGCCGGAGCTCGCCACCCTCTTCGCCATTGCCCGCAATTTCGCCGGCCGGGCACGTGCATCACCGGCGACCCACCTCTACCTCCCGGCATCGACGTCTCACATGGTGTGTTCAACGCCCCAGGCACCAACTCCGATGCCATCAACATTGGTGTGCCTCCCGCCGGCCCTACCGCGTCCGCCGGCGCCCGCGGCGCCACAGCCGGCTTTCTCAACACCCTCAATGCAGCCTTCCTCGGCATGTCTCGCGCGCCCCATGCCGCCCCCGTGACATCACCAGCCTATCTCCCGCCCAACCTCGACGACGAAGCCACCGCATCTCTGCACGCCCAAGCCGTCACCGTTCTGAACATCAAGGCGCTGATCCCTGTCACCCTCGACATCCACGCCAGCAACTACAGTCATTGGCGCCGGTCTCATCCTCGTCACGCTCGGCAAGTACGCTCTCACTGACCACGTCCTCACCGACATTTTCTGCCCTGACCAACCGGTCGACTTTTGAGGTCACGACTACGGAATTTGCATGGTATGGAGATCATCGGTACCAGGGTATATGCGAGATTGAGGTAAAAGAGACAGAGATAAGGATTTTATACAGGTTCTGGCCCTTTCACAGGAAGCTATCAACCCTACTCCTGTTTGGTCGAAGCCGGTATTGCTCTTTATTCATCTGAATCACACAAGTACAATATTTGGGATAACCTATCTAGCTGTCGTCAACTTGGCGGCACAGATAACCAACACATAGTCGACAACAGGGTAGTCTTCCTCCTCGAGTACGAACTCATCAAGTTCGGAGATGGCGCTAGATACCTCTTATTGGCCTCCGCAGGCATCATGGGTCTGTCTATGTCGATGTTTGGCGCCGTGTGTTGGCTTGTGTATTGTGTGTCTATCTGTTATTGTTGTGTCTTCTCTCCCCCTAGGGGGTCTTGTATTTATACCCATAGATGTCCCCATGTCAAGTAGAACTAGGGAGACCAATATGGATACAATCCGGGTAGTCCTTATAGTTTTTATATAGAACTCTATTTGTCCTTCCTTATCCGGAACTCCTACTATATACGAGGTATGATTCTGTATAATACTTGGTATATGGTGGGCCCCGCCAAGTTTAGTCGATTACTATTGGGTATGTGGTATCCATAATCCTGACAGTAGCCCCCGACTTCAACTCAAATGAATTCATGTTGTCATCCGCGTTTTCTCTGTTAACATTGTCATGCTCACTTGGTTGTTCTTGATAACAATCGAGAAGACATGGAGTACTCAACATCATTGAAAGAAGATCAATGATCCACAAGTGAATTTGAATTGAAGTCTAAACAACTGTCATAAACGAGCCTGAAATCAACGCAAATGAACGAGTTGATGTTGTCGACCGAAGACCTTGGAACAATAGTCGTCATGCTCGCTTGACCGTTCTCGGTTGACCGAGAAGGTACGGAGTATGCAACTAAGTTTCCTGTCTTGCCGTAATCAAGAATTTGGGTTGAAGTCAAGAATTTTCATCTTAGCGGGTACACCATCACTTCATTCCATAATCTTTGTCGAACTCCACCAACTGTTTTCGAGTAATTGAGTAGTCGTCCAACCGTTCTCGAGTAATTGAGTAGTTGTCCAACCGTTCTCGAGTAATCGAGTAGTTGTAGAATCTGCGACAAAGCCCTGCAATATGACTTTCTTGAAATCAATACTCAGAACAGATTGTTAGATACAAATAGCCCCCGAGCGAACGCTCAAGGGTAACACAATATAATATGAAATTGAAAATTGAAAATAAATTGAATTTGCACATGATAATAAACGTGTACTCTCGCTAAAGCCGTCCTCAGCAATCAGAGTTTGGTACTCTTCCTAGCCCCCAGCTATCTTTATGGAAAAATCGTTTTTCCATAAAGTCAGCTTAAATCTTATAACAAACCAAGTTGAAGCTGACGAAATCCTAGCCCTCAGCCGTGAATTTGGGAAAACCAATTCCCGATTACACGGCTTAGTTAATACATATAGCGTAAAGGAACGATAGGATCGACTTCAAGAAAGGCGATTATAAGAAAAGAGGATCAACAGACAAATACTGCATATACAAACACTTACAGAGGTTGTCGGAGAATCCATCTCTTGAACCCATCTCTTCGAAACCTTGAAGCACCAAAATCCCCCAACCTGGCACGCCAGTATCAACGGGGGATACCCATAGACCGGATAAACAAAATTGAGGTACGTTGGTACGAAGATCTACGTGATACGATATCAAAACAGACAAAATACAAGGATTTTATACAGGTTCGGGCCCCTTCACAGGAAGGTAACAACCTTACTCCTATTGGCCGAAGCCGGTATTGCTCTTTATTCATCTGAATCACACAAGTATATATAATATTTGGGATAACCTATCTAGCTGTCATCAAATTGACGGAATAGATAACCAACACGTAGTCGATGACAGGGTAGTCTTCCTCCTCGAGTCCGAACTCATCAAGATCGGAGATGGCGCTAGATCCCTCTTGTCGGCCTCCGCAGGCACCATACGGGGTCTGTCTAGGCTTATCCTTGATGTCGATATTTGACGGTGTGTGTTGGCTTGTGTATTGTGTCTATCTGTTCTTGTTGTGTCTTCTCTCGCCCTTGGGGGGTTTTGTATTTATAACCATAGATATCCCCTTGTCTAAGTAGAACTAAGGAGACCAATATGGATACAATCCGAGTAGTCCTTATAGTTTCCATATAGAACTCTATTTGTCCTTCCTTATCCGGAACTCCTTCTATATACGAGGAATGATTCCGTACAAGACTTGTTATATAGTGGGCCCCACTGAGCTTAGTCGTTACTATTGGGTATGTGGTATCCATAACCCTGACACAACCGTATTGGATGCGCATGGATTGTGTCGTCCTCACGTGGCTCTACTACACGATCTCCGGTGATCTCCTCGAGTCCGTCATGTCAGTCACCACCATGGCTCGCCTCGTTTGGCGCTGCCTTGAGCAGCAGTTCCTCGGTAACTGCGAGTTCCTCGGTAACTGTGAGTACCATGTTGTCAATCTTCAAGTGGAGTTCCACAACTTCCATCAAGGTGAGCTCTCCGTCACGGACTATTGCCACAAGCCCAAGATCATGGCGGAAAACTTGGCGATGTGGATGAACTTGTCGCTGATCTCCAACTTGTCATCACCACCATCACAGGTTTGAATGAAAAAGCTCATAGGATTGTGAGGAATTAGGAATTTGTGTTGATGAACCGACTAGTTTAATTGTCTACTTGGTTTTATCATCATTGAGAAAGAATTACGAGTAGGTTCAAAGGTGGTGAAATTTGCTAAAGGAGGCTCAAAATGTGTGGTCTTTGCTAGTGAGAGTGCAAGAATGTGAATTTACCCGAGGACACTCTAAAAGAGTGGTAATTTGCTGCAGGGCACTAATACCATTAAACTATTATTCTCACTAGAGTTGGAGAGAGAATTTATATAAAATGACTTTGCTACCCCTATCTTCTTCCTCCATCCATTCCTCTCACACGCATACGGCAGGGGAAGGGGGGCACGGGAAGCGGCAACACTAACCTACTGTGCGGCGGTGACGACCTTGTGGCGGGCGGCAAGTGGTGCATCGCTTACTACCGTGGAGTGGGGTGGCATGGTGGCAGGGCACGCATGAGTGCCCTATGACATCATGCACAACGGGGGCACACATGTGAGTAGTGGTGGCGACCTCATGTCTGGGTGGTAGAACGGTGCAGTAGTGAGGACTGCACGGCGGGCAGCGGGGCATACGCGGCCTGCGACCTCACGCGTAGCGGGGGCAATGGCGACCTCGTGGCGAGGCTGCAGGGCGGAACAATGCAGTTGCGATGACTTCGCGGTGGGGCGCACATGCGAGGTCTGCCGGATTTGGACTCCTGAAGGGTAGTGAGTTCACCCCGGTGGGGGGGAGGGGGGGTGGGGGTGGAGGGTGGGGGGTGGCACGTGCACGGTCAGCCGGGTTTTGATGCCCTTTGCCCTCCAGCTGCCGCAGCAACTGCACCATCGATGCTTGTTGCTTTAATAAGATGTGAGAAGAGAGAAGAAGATATGAGCAAAATTGATATTTACGTGGTTTCTCTCTCATTAATTGAATGTATATTGTATTTTAATGTTTCCGGTGTTAAATTATCACACTTTTGAAGTGTTATTAGGTAAGTTCACGTTCTTACTATGACTATGAACAAAAACCACACTTTTGAGTATCCTGTAATAAATTTTGCTTAATTATATATGTCATATGTCTGTCCACTTGTGCATTATTGGAGTTGTATACATTGAGTGCAGACAAGAGTAGTATTTCCTGCATATATGTACCTGCTGAATGGTATGCTATTTTTTTTTCTAATATACACTATCTTTGTTCAATATGTATGCAATATTTACGCGTAATATAATGCAAAGAGTTAGCCCAGCCCACGCAGGTGAGCCGGCTAGCCCAGCAACCAAATACTAAGGGCTTGATCGGTTGTGCTGGCCGCCGCAGCGCAAGCCATTCACAGCTGCAGCAAATACTCTTGGGGCCGAGTTTAGTTTCAAACATTTTCTTCAAACTTTCAACTTTTCTATCACATCAAAACTTTTCTACACACACAAATTTTTAACTTTTCCGTCACATCGTTTCAATTTCAACCAAACTTTCTATTTTGGTGTGAACTAAACACACCCTTGGTTTGGATTGGGACTGACTGGCTGCAGCTGTAGCCAGCACTTCCGATCAAGTCCTAATATAACATTAGCTGAACTAACTAAGCAGGTGTTGTGCAAGAAAATAAAATATACAGTGAAAAATCTGAAAATTATTATAGATACTTATGTTAACGTGGATAAATCTTAAACATTTATTTTTTTATCTCATCCTAGTTTTCAGGTTTGTATTATATACATATTTTTCCTTGTTGCATGCCCACCACCCAATGAGGAAGAAGGATAAATCAAATGCATTAATTACTAGGCTGCAGCTAGCACATATCCTTGCATCGTTATCTCTTATTTATCTTCTTATTTTTCCAAAACATACATACGCAGTGGTTTATGTTAAAAAAACAGTCTATTCAACTGATTGTACCCAAACAAAAGAACACAACGATGTGGAACACAGAAAGAATAAATGAGAGTGGAAGCTTTATTTCTTCTAGATTTGATTATAAACTACAGTAGGAGAGGCGAGGTGCTACAGAGAGATCAATATCACCTTGGACCTTTAGGGTCCTATTTATAGCGGAGGAGGTTGATGGCTTACACTATAAGTTAAGTTATGATGTAAGCTGGCTTCTCCCGCAAGGTGACTTCCGGTTTCTACTGGAAGCTTTCTTCCGTGATAAGATATCTTCTGGTTTTCTTCCGGTGTAAGCTTCCTTCTGTAATAAGTTTTCCACTTAGATCTTAATTCGTGTACATAATAAAATAGGTTTCATAACACTGCCCCTTGGACGAATTTGAATTATGCGCATGTGCCATTAGAAACTTCTCCCAAAACCCAGTGGAAAAAAGGTAGGAGAAAAGAGTGCATGACATTTTGAATATTGTGTTGCACCTGTTGCCTTATTAAAAACCTTGGTGAGAAAACCCAGTGGGAAAAAATTCACCAAGGAAAAAAGAGTACAACAGTTGGTCAAGTCCTCATGACTTGTTCGTGATTCTTTAGGATCACAATGACAGATTCTTCTTTTAATTATTTGTTCCCCATAATTCATGCAATTCGCTAAGTCGTCTCATGCCAATACCACAAACACATTTGTGAAAACTTGAGGCAGGCCGAGACTTAACAAAAACATTTGATAAGAGACTTGGGAGGAGGGGTTGGGAACCCCTCCTCCGCAACACGCCAAACGAAGCTCGTTTTATTACATGATTAATTAAGTATTAACTATTTTTTTTAAAAATGGATTAATGTGATTTTTAAGCAACTTTTGTATAGAAACTTCTTAAAAAAACACACCGTTTAGCAGTTTGAAAAGCGTGCACGCGAAAAACGAGAGAGGTGGGTTGGAAAAATGGGGGAAAGAATACAGCCTTAACACATTTGTGGAAAACAGATGGATCCATCAAAGGTGAGGTCCCTTGACGAGCACTTCAGCCCATCAATGATGTCCTCTGACGTAGTGCATGCCATTCTACAGAAATTTCAAAGCAATTGTGGAGATCCAATCCTTTGTTTCAAAGAAACTAAATGGATTTTTTTCCCTTTGAATTTTTTTTCTTTTGCTCTAAAGGAGACCTTAATTAATGATATGGTTTTTGATAAATCACCATCAAAATCTTATATGCAGATACTTTTCAAGATAATATATTAGCTTTGATGTTGGGTACAACTACAAAGGTGAGATGTTGACATCAAGCTAATAAAAGATGGATGTCGTAAACTTGAGTCAATCGTCAGGTATATTTTCACTAATTTTAGGTGGAGATTCACAAATAGAATTTAATAATTGTGGTTTATTTACCTTTTGTCGGTGTCTATTAGTTTGTGTTTTGAGAATTGTTAAATTCAGAGTGTGTCTTGTGAACTCTATGGGATGTGATCGTTGTTAAGCGAATTTGTGTAATAAGTGGCTATAACTCTTTTTAGCGAAGTCTGAATTTATTTCCATTACCAAAAAAAATACCCTGCAAATTAGGGGAGCACGAGTACCACAGCGCTGCGCTGCTACATTAGAGCAGGCACAATAGGATACTATTAGCCAGCTATAAACATATTTTAATGAGATAAAAATAAGAGAGAAGAGCGACGGGCTACAGAGCTGTAGCCAGCTGCAGCATAGACTCCAAGACGCAATACGTGTATGATAGATAAGACGATATATTAATTGTATTGTAAGCAACTATTATATGAATTGGCTATAAATAAATTGGAGCTAGGAGCGGGCTATATTATTAAACTTGCTCTTAGGGACAAGGAAAATGACACAGAAACTGGCTCCGAGGCAGAATAAAAAGATGAAAGACTCCAACTTGGGTTAGTATTCTCCATTCTGAAAAACTTGCTAATACCAATGAAAGCTTTTCCAATGATTTACAAAATTTTCCCTCCGTACAAGAAGATGTACCTGACCTACTGGCTACTATAGAATTAAGGCTATGTTTAGATCCCACTTTAAAATTTTTCACCTTATCATATCGAATGAACACCTGTATAAAGTATTAAATATAGGCTAAAATAATAATTAATTGCACAGATTGCGACTAATTTGCGAGACGAATCTTTTAAGCCTAATTGCTCCATGATTTGATAATATGGTGCTTGTTGATGAAAAAACACACATTGACCTGAGAGCTACAGTAGACATTTGCTAATGATTAATTAGGCTAAATAAATTCGTCTCGTGGTTTACTGACGGATTCTGTAATTAGTTTTTTTTATTAGTGCCCGAACACCCCATGCGACACCCTATATAATACCTGATGTGACACGCTAAAACTTTACACCCCTAAATCGAAACACCCCTAAGAAGCTTTCAGAATACCACCACTACTATATCTAATATGGCCAGACCAAGAGTGAGGAGATTGACTGAACCAATGAGTTCTTATACCCTATGGTCCAGAATTTCTTTCTATCTAGAATCGTTAACCGTACGACCTTGGTCTTTAGATGTGTTTTAGTTTCTTGTGTACAGTGTATTATAGATTTGTACTTTGATGATTAAAATGGTTCAAGTGGCAGTTGATTTCAGTTATAGCTCCAGCAGGTGCTTTGAAGCATGACCTGACAGGGTAGAAAATTAACATTAACTATAATTTGTTTGAACGTTTAGCACCACACAGTGCGATGATTCATTGAATGGAGTAGGAAAAAAATTACATTAAGATTATTGCCCTGGAAGACAATAGTTAGGAGAAAAAAACACCAGCACCACCACACACCACCAACGCTTACATAAACCTAAGGAGAAGGCTAGCACCAGACCAGCTGCCGCTAGACCAACAAGAAAGTTACAGCCGAGAACGTCCAAATCCAAGCCCTAATAGTCGACCACCAACTCATCTATCCACAATTTTGGGATTGAGGGGGAGTCGGAGAGAAGATGAAACCACTCTCCCCCCTAAGGCCCACCAACGTGGCCAACTTGTGAAAGGTAGCGCGCCACCGCAAGAGGACGAATCTAGAACAAGCCTGCACCAACTGCTAGAAAGAAGATTTGGCTAGGGGCTGCCCAGACGGCGTCTCAGGGATGACGACGTCGATGAACATTAACTATAATAAGAAGTTGTGACCCAGTTGTATTATATGGTTTTCATTAACTCTTAGTAACAAATACTAACTCTTCCGTGAATCCTGATATAAATGAAATCAAAGCACATCAATTTCCACTGTAGCCACTTGTTTTTTTTTCATTGTTCTGTTAGAGCTCATCCATTTATTTCTATGTATGTTCTAATAGTTCAAATTAACCATCACATTTGGAACAGGGAGCTATTTCCTGTACTAAATTTAGATGTATCTTTCTTAGTTTTCATCTTTAATTTGAAATTTACATTGTGAAACAAGACCACATTCTTCCTGAAGTATTCTTCCCATTCTTCAGGCATGATAAGCTGAACACAATGCTCTTGGAAGCAAGAGAATACAATTTGATGCCAATATTCAGCTGGAACGTTCGAACTAGAACTATTGATTCCAAAGAAAAATGACATCTTCGTATCTATACATGTAACCCTCTACACTGTCATTACCTATTAACATCTCGAGGTTGTGTGGTTTACCTATTGACCCTACAGGGTTGCCTCATCTTGGTTTAAGAATCTTGTCGTCGGCAGTCCATTTTTCAGGTAGAAAGGATATCCATCCCAAAGGTAGCAATGCTGCCAAACTTTGCAGCAAAATACACAAAGGGAAGCTTGTGTAATCCCCACCAGACACCCCAATTAAACTGGACAACCCAACTCCAAATACTCCGCTTACTATTGCTGAAAACACCAGTCCAGATGTGAAGAAAGCGAAAAGCGAACCTTCACAGCCAGGTGGGCATTGGCTTGACAACAGAACTGAGAATGGCAAGACCTTGAATTGAGCAATTGCTTCTGCTAGAGCCGAGAAACAAAGCACATGGATCTCATTCGGTATCCCCAACATAAGGTTCACTTGTTTCACCAGGACCAAGTCTGATAGAACTGCCAAAGCATACATCGTCTGAACTCCAGCCACAAGCTGCCTCAAAGGGATCTTTTTGAGATACTTATTGTAGAGGACAGTTAGAGATAGAACCATCACCTGCCCAACAACTTTTGATAGGCCGATGACTGATGGATCAAGCTTCAGATGCTGTGTTTGAAAACAAAACATTGTCCCAGAGAGAATAGGCACAACTGCAAATGATGTCATTATCCACATAAGAGGGTAAAAGATCTGCTCCTCGCTGATTGCTGTCCTCAAGTTTGAGAATTGCTTGCGGAGATTGTCAGACAGAGAGGTTCTGACATGACGAATGTTCCAGTTTCTATGAGAGCTTGGAAGCGTCTCTTTTGTACTTAAGGAAAGTGCTAGTTGGAGGCCAAGGAGGATGGAGAATGCTGAGAACATAGTCTTTGGTTCCTGTGTTCTCAACAGAACGTAACCACCAGACAAATTTCCTAAGAGAGATCCAGCTGCCAGAACTATGAACGCGTAAGATTGTAGTACACCGGCCTTCTGCGTTCTACTGAACTCTGTGACAACAGCATCACTTACAACTTCAGTGACAGATGCGCCAAGATTTCCAATAAGAATGCAAGCCATTTGAGTTGGAAATGTGTCCCCTGTTACTGGAATGACTGCAAGTGTTCCCCATGCCATAAGCTGTAGTAACGCTGAAATAGCCAAAAACATTAGCATTAGTCAATTTACCATGAGTTTATCCAGGACATGGTTAGCAACTAATTTAAGCTACAGAATCAACAGGCATATAAATTCAAATATTTTTTTCTGAATTTCCTGGCATTCAAACATGAAAATTGGACTTCTAAAAAAAAATCCAGATGTAACGAATTCTAGAATAGAAGTTATTGGAGATGCTTATTTCTTATGCAAACTAAACCTAGAAAGAAGCAATCAACATTACACGGGCAAAGAAAACCATTGAAGGGCAGTAGCTAAATGATTGTAAATAATACAAACAAATCGGTATTGTTTTTTTTAAAAGTTAGAATTAGACGATACATTGAGAGAGCCTGTCCCAATCATTACGGCAAACGGGAAATCTTGACGAACTACAGCCAAATGAGTTGATTGGTCTTGATGTGAGAGCCAAGGTAAATCCAAGGAAGGCAGCTTTCTAAGATTAGTGGACAAGAAGGCACCTTTCTTTGTATTCACAGGCACCCAGAAGACCGGTGATATATAAGAATACCCACTTTGAAAAGCTCAGATCGTGTGATTTACACCAAGAGTAAATCACGCATCAGGTTCCAGAGAGAAAGGATAAACTCTTGGATTAACCAAGTCTTGGAAAGGTTCAAAATGTGTGACTAGCAATAATAGCACCACACGCAGCAGGAAAGCACACGGCTCCACCCTCTAGATGACATTCCAAAACATGTGTTTCGAGTCTCAAGATGGCGCTTTCCAAAACGTAAGTTCCACTAAAACAGGTGCAACCGCAAGCAAAGGCACGGAGCATGATTCCATGACCGTTCAAGCAAGCATACCATGTTCCGTTTAGTGAATAATTAATAATACTACAGTAGAAGTTCTTCAAACAATATAGTAGATCCAGTTTAGTCAGTCTGTTGTCAAATCAACCAGACAGCAAAAACCACAAAATAAACTTATTATTATTTGCTGATGATATGTTTCATTTCCAGCACCAGAGACGCAAGTGGGACAGCGGCTGGTGATGCTGAATTCCTAGGTACAGTACTTCCAATTTTCAGAAAGAGACATGAATTCATTGTCACTGTCAATATGTACTGACTGGAGCAGTGTTTCTCCTCACTATTTGGCTCTTCAATTTCTCTTCATTCTTGTTATCTCAGAACATAGTGGAAAACATTGAATTATGACGTATCATGAACGCGAAAGGAAAGCATAAATTCTTTTTTATATTGTAATTCTAGCAGCATATTTTGTCGTCGTACCAGAAATTTCGGCCTAAGAAAACCTTACTGTATTTGTCACCATTGTTTCGATTCAATTCATTCATTCATTAGTAAATACTTCCAAAATTAGGTGATTAAAACGCAGTGCTGTAGATTGATAAATTCTTCCCCATTACAACCAACATTGTCGAAACCACAAACAAACAAACAAAGAAATGAACGAAGAGAGAAGAAAGAGAAACAGCAGTCACGATGAATGAATCGAAAAGAAAAAAAAATGGAAGGAGATGGATTGGTGGGTACCTCCGATGGAGATGTAGGGGAGGCGGTGGGCGCGGCCGACGTAGACGGCGTCGGAGAGGACCCCGAAGAGCGGCTTGGCGACGAGGGGGAGGTTGCCGGCGTTCTGGACGAGCTGGAGCGCGGCGGGGGTGAGGCCGAGGCCGCGCGTGAGGTGGAAGTTGAGCGCCAGCCACGGGAAGCAGCGGAACCCCTGCACCCAGTACCCGAGCCCGCACACCCACCACACCCGCCGCATCTCCCGCAGCGAACCCAGCCTCTCCGCCGTCGTCCGCGGCGCCGGCACCGGCAGCGGCTGCGACGACGACGGCGACGGCGGCGGCGGCGGCCTCGTCAGCCTCCCCGCCGGGGGCGCCGCCGCGGCGGAGTCCTGGAACCTGGCCAGCCGCCACCGCCGCCTCGGAGAACCGATGCACGTCGTGGCGGTGCACGAGGGACGGTGAGGGCGCCGTGCCGCGCACGGGCCCGGCGTCGTCGGCGAGACGCACAGCATTATTCCGGCTCCTCTCTCGCGGACACCACCCGACCGCGGCGGAGGCGGCGGAGGGTCAGAATGCGGAGAGGCGGGAAGCGCGGAGGTGAAGTGTGTGGGCGAGGAGGAGGAGAAGGAGGAGGACAAGAAGCCAAGAAGGGAAGGGAAGGGAGGTGTCGCGGCGGGAGACGAGGAGAGCGTTCTGGAAGACGAGGAGAGAGAGAGAGAGAGAGTCCGCGCCGCTTCGATTCGGCGGTTTGTGGGGGTGGGCCCACCATAGCAAGCACCATGCTGGGGTGGGTCCCGTGACCGTGAGCTTGTGGGGGCTTCTGCGCTGCTCGACCGTTCAGTCCCTCTGCTCCGTGCGTCCGTTGGGATGGTTTTCGTGCGCCAGTGAAAAGTGAGCATACATGCTGTATCTGTGTGGGTTGGTTTGGTTTGAGGAGTATATTAGCCTTACTAATATTTAATAATTTTAATAGTGTTTATTATTTTTTTAGTTTGGAGCTAAATTTTGGTATGCCTAAGAAAATAGGCCATTTCAACAGTTAATTTAGGCTATTTTGGCTTCAATTCAAACACAATTTTTCCTTTGCTAAAATTAGCCATGCCAAAAGTTGCCAAAATTTGACATTGACAAAAATTGGTAAGGCCAATTTAGACCACACATCAAACCAGCCCTGTGTGCACACATGTTTTTGTTTCAAGTGCAAAAAATCTGTTAACACTGTAATGCATAGAGGATACGCGTAGATTAAGGGGTGTTTAGTTCGCTACCCTAATTAAATACTTCCTCCGTATTTTAATATATGACGTCGTTGACTTTTCGACCAACGTTTAACCATTCGTTTTATTCAAAATTTTTGTGTAAATATGAAAGTATTTATATCATGCTTAAAGAACATTTGATGATGAATCGAGTCAGAATAAAATAAATGATAATTGTATATTTTTTTTAATAAGACGAATTATCAAACGTTGGATAAAAAATTAACGGCGTTATACATTAAAATATGGATGCAGTATAAATTATTAGTACTACCAAAATTTTAACATGTTTAGTTTAGATTGTTACCCATACATAAATTTTGCTACAGGACACATCTCAAATTTTGGTAATTGGCAGGAAGACACTTTTGGGCCAATTGCAAAGAAAAAAAATTTCAAATAGATGAGAATGCCCCTAGGGAAAAAATTTCTAAAGGAGTATGTAATTATTATTTATTTTATTGTGACTTGAATAATGGATTGTTTAGAAGTTTTTTGATTAATGACTCTGCTACTGGTATCCGGATCTCATGCTCTACTTTCTTATATCCTTGTTATTCATATTACTCTAAGAGCAAGTTTAATAGTATAGCCCACTGCCAGCTCCAAATCATATACAACCAATGTAATAGCCAATTCATATATAATAGTTGCTTACTATATTATTAATATCTGGTCCCACCTGTCATACACACATTATGTCTTGAAGTCCGTGCTGCAGCTGGCTATAGATATGTAGCATGCTATTCTCTCTCTTCATTTATCTCTTTAAAATATGTTTATAGGTAGCTTATAGCCTACTATTGTATCTACTCTTATTCTCTATCCTTTTACTTAGGCTGTGTTTAGTTTCTGAAATTGGGGAGAAGTTTAGGGAAAGTTGGTAGTTTGGAAAAAAAAAGTTAGGAGTTTATATGAGTAGGAAAGTTTTGGAAGTGATGTGATGTGATGGAAAGTTGGGAGTTTTAGGGAAGTTTGGTATGAACTAAACAAGGCCTTAGGTGATGATCAAAATGTGATGAAGTATGATAACAGATTTTGTTTCAGTTTTTGTACCATCCAGTTTAGAAATTTTGTTTCATTTGATATCCATATTGATACGCTGTGCTAGATTATAGCAAAGCAGTTCAGCTGACACACAGCAAGTGCATGAGTATGAGTAGGGTTGCACACATGGTGGAGAGGCACATGGTTCTTGCTCCGGACTTATTGTAGTAACTATACAATAGGCTTTCGGGCTTGTTCAGATCGATGATATTTTCAACCATACCATTATTTGGTAAAATTAATAATTATGTGGCTACGTTTAGTTTGTTACTAAATATTGCAATATTGCAATGTATATAAAATTTTAGCAACATTATTAAGCTAATAATCCTACCATGAGATAATATCTAAGGAAAACAATACGCACTAGGAAATTTTCAAAGTTTTATTTATAATAATAGCCGGTACACGATTGTCTTTAGCATATACAGTTTTAGGCTGTATATGAACGGTAATGAATGGTTTTAGGCTGATTACAGCTATGTGTTTGATTAATTATTTGAGGTGCAGCAAACAGCCTAATGGCACAAACATGAGTGCATAAGTTTGCCAAGTTATGTGCGCCCCGACAAAATGAAAAGCCTAGGGCAAGTACTAGTAGAATTAGCAAATTCTGTAGAAACCTGATTCTCCGAGTGCGATGGTGACGGGGGATCGATTACCAGACTTGTCTGGTTGTTGCCTGTAACAAAACCAAATTGTGGCAAGGGTGAGACATCAGTCAAAGGGAACACTGGTGGCAGACCTACATCCGCGTCTTGGGCAACCATGTTGAACACGGCGGTGGCGTGCTGGAGCTCATCAGCAAGCCTCATATTTTGAAAGCTCAAGTATCGGTGATGTACTGTTGGAATAGCAGGAACAACCGGGCTGCCGCATGTGAAGCAGATATTTGCCCATATCGCCTCCTTCAACACTTTGTTCTCAGCATGCAACACATCATTCTCTTCCTGCAGCCACATGCCCTCCTGGCGTTCGTCATGCATCTGCATTTATGAATTTTACAAAAGATGGATGTCTAACATGAATCTTTTACATTTGATACCAACTTATTCTTATGCTGTGCACATTTTTGAAATAAAGAACATTCACATTACTATAATGGTGTAAATATATTAACTCCCCAAGTTTAATTTCTACGATTACCATATTAAGAATGGCTATGCCACCCTGAATGATGATGAACCTTCAAATTAGGGGGCTACTTGCATCTACAAACAAAATCTCCTTGAGCAATAACCCTACCACACCCCTATCATCCTAACACTGCTCAATCCCTTGTAGGAGTTGGGTAGGACTACTGGTAACTTCTTTCCACACGCTTTGTCTCCCTAATGTTACATGCCACGACATTGTCAAGGAGACCCTCCATTTCTAACTGACAATTGCCTCTTATCCACCCAGGTTGCCACCTCAAAAAAAAAAAAAAAAAAACTAACCCTCATCCCTACTGCCATCCATTACTAGTTTTACTAGTTCTCACCACCAAGAAAACTTTATGCCAAGCATCCAATAGAGATCTATGCACATCGAAACATAAGAGATTAGAACACAACTATACCTTCTTCCGAGTGCGTCGGTTCTGGAACCAAAATTTTACTTGCCTTTCCTCCATGCCAAGTTTCTTGGCCAACTCTACACGTTGATTCCCTCCTAGATAGGTGCACCTCTCGAACACACTGCACACAAGAAAAAAAAATGACAACACAATCGGTGATATCTGTTCTTCAGACAAAAAAAAAATAGATTGGTTATTAGGATGATCTGATATCACCTTTCCAAATGCTTTATTTGGTCATCAGTGTGGCGTTTCATACGTTTGTTTGATACCTCATCCTGGCCTTCACTACCATCATCATGGTAATCTACAGCTGCATCATCAGCCTCCTCTGTGTGATCCTCTACTCCGATGACGCTTACGATGGGGAGGTGATGCACATGCAGATCAGAGGACTCTTGTTGAGATCCATTGTCCATGATGAGCTGATCTGCATACAAGAATATTATTTTAGATAGTGAAAAAAATGTATCACACGACCATTTCTACTACCCCATAAGAGTACTATAAATCAAGAAGTGTAGCAAGTCTGTACAAAATCAAGAAGTGTTTTTTTTGCCTCAAGAAGTAAATCTAATGTGCAAATGTAGGGAATTTATTCTAACTCCTCCCCTAGCATTGTATGGAAAAATTGAAGGGATAAAACATGTAGATGGCTCTAGGTAAACTCTAAAAGTAAATTGAGAAATCGTGAAATACCTTCTAGTAGTTCTCTACAATAGTGTGATATCAATTTTGGTAGCCCCAAGCTATTGTATTTGCGGGTGCGGTCAAGGTCTCAAAATCTTGTGGTGAAAACACTGGTCCAACATTGGTCTTTAAAGGGACAAGATACCATAGGAAATGACAATATTGCCCATCCATTAATTAAATGGTGAAATTTGCCAAAGATAAAGTTCATTTAACCATCATCATGAGAAGATTTAGATACAAATTTGCCAATTGATGAGTTGGATTAGACTGTAATTAAATGTAGCTATTCAAATATGTAGTCATGATTTGAATTTAGAAAACATTTAATGCTTTCATAGTGATATTACCTGGGATGGAATGGATCACATCTTTTTGCATTGATGCGCATCTATATCTATGACATTCTGCTAAGCAAGCCATGATCTAAATATAGAAACAATTAATGATTTCTAATAAAAATATATGGATGGGATGGATCACATCTATGCACATTGATGTATATCTATATGTATGACTTTTGGCACAGTCCTTCACTAGGCATCCTAGGTAGCATTTTGATTACCTAATTATATTATCCAGTGTCAGAAATACTTTTAGATTAACATATAACATTGAATTTTGATTAACTACATGTTTTTTTCATGGTGCAGTTACCATGGGGTTGACAATGAGCTGAAAAACCCTTCATCATGACTTCCGATACTCTCTGTCCACGTACCATGTTCAAATATAAAAGATAAATTTCACAAAACCACACGTATTATGGTCTAACTTGTATAAAACCATAGGTATTATGGTCCTAAAATTTCACAAAAGCACACTATTGATCATTTTGACTTTGATCTAACACAATTTTGAGTTCTACAATCAACTTCTTAATCAATTTCTCGAATACACAACAAGAATGTGGCATTAGCATTAAGAGAAGTAGATCAAGTGCCATAGTTACCCTGGTGTGAAGAGCCTCACCAGAACTTTTTTGCTGGGCCAGTGAGAATGCAGTGTAAGTTTATTAAAGTAGGAGAAGAAAAGCTGATGAGGACATCAATACCGCTGATACATCCACGCCAACACAATTCCAACTTCATAGTCCTATTACCAGCTCTCGTGCATGTCAACTCAACTATCAAGTGAGTTCTTTTGTGCGTTCATGTTCATCCTATTTATACCCTAGAGACGCGTGCACTCTTGTTTTACTTAGGAATGATGAAGAGGATCAAAAGGAAAGTGGATTCGCGCGGGCTGGATTCGGACTGCTGAACAACAGTAACTTGTGACGACCGCCACGACTTCATGCAGACTCTGTTTTGGGCATGCAAGCACTTCATGGAAAGCTTATCAAGTATACTTTCAAATGGATCTGGCCTCATGTCGATATCTGTGCTGGAGAGGCCGCAATTGTTGTTTTACTACAAAGATCTTTTTCTTTCCACGGTGTTGCATCACCTTATTTGGGCCCAATGGGCTGTGTATCAAGTTGAGTCCATTATGGACGCGTCTTAGGGTTAGAGGATGACCCCAACTCGTCCTCCCACCTATATATTTCCTTTAGCTACCATAGATTAACTCGGGTTTTATTTAGATCAAAGTTTAGCTTCGCTACTTTGCTGTGTAATAATCCCGTGATCGGTTAGATCGCTAGTTTGCTTGTTTCGAGGAATCCTACCTGTGATACTTTTGATGATTCAATCCTACATCTTTATTTGCAAATTGAGTTGCTTGTTCATCTTATTCTTGCTAGTTCTTGATTGCTTGCAAGAACAAATACCCTTATGGTTGGGCTGACCGTGCATCCGTCAAGATTCATGACTGTCTTTGGAGTTGGTGTAATGATTGTTAAGGCGCTACGTCCTTGGATAGTTGTAGTCGGATTGCCAACATCGCTCCACACAATCGAGTTATCCTCTCATCAAATGATCGTGACACCCTCGTGCACATCAGAAGCTCAACAAGTCAACAAGTCTCTGGAATTAAAACTCTCAAGCTAGTGCCACAAAGCACATCATCCGCATCACTAGAACTTGAGTCCAGAACCAATGCAAGCTAACACTGAAGAAGATATAGGAAAATATGTCACACAGACCCCATATGATTTTTCTTATCTGCAAGCTACAACCATGTCAGTGCTCAACCCACCTCCAGTTCCCTCGAAAAGCAAGGAAGTGCTCCTGATGGGAGCACAAAGAAGGCACAGCTTTCGCCTTAGCAACAACAAGGATGGGTTCATGACCCCTTATCCAAGGATGGGAATGGAAAACCTAGAGGAAAATCAGCTAAGAAACTCAAGGAGATAGCAGTTATGGGTAAAGTCCTCATCAATTTGACAACTCGATGGGGTTTTCACCACCGCATATTGGACAACTACTTTTCCTAATATATTGGTTCTACTCTTGTCACTACACTGGTCAAGGTCACCTGTGACGGGCCCAAACCCTCACTTTTGACGGCTTTGGGCTTGGTCAGTGATCAGTGGTCACTGGTGAGTCCAGTCACCTTTGACGGGTGGCCGGCCGTCAGTGGTGACATCCACCTCTGACGGGCAAGTTAATAGAAGGCCGTCAGAGGTGTTGGTCTCAGCTAGCCTAGGGCCAGTTAGGACCCGTCACTGGTGTCTCATCTTTGACGGGCCCCTAAATAAAGGCCCGTCAGAGGTGACACCCACCTCTGATGGGCAAGTTACTAGAAGGCCGTCAGAGGTGTTGGTCTTCGCTTGCCTAGGGCGAGTTGGGACCCGTCACAGATGACTCATCTCTGACGGCCCTTTAAATAAAGGCCGTCAGAGGTGATGGTCTCCGTAGTTAGAAGCTGTCACAGGCGATCTACCTGTGACGACCCCAAAAATAAAGGCCCGTCATAGGTAGGTCACCTCTGACGGGCCTACGGGCCTTTATTTGGTAGTCCGTCACAGGTGATGTTACCTTTGACGGATTTTTGTTCCGACCCGTCACTGATGAGTTAATTCCAGAAAAAAAATAAATGTTAAATATTGGCTAGCCTCAGGATTTGCTAGCCATGCCCTCTGAAACATAGATACATCACAGATATATTCCAGTCACTCCCTCCCCCCCACAATATAACATCACAGATCCATCTCAAACATCACAGATCCCCAACAACACAGATCCTTATCAAAAATTCATCCATTCCATTCATCATTCACATATGCAGTTCAAATGCCACAATTTTGCACAGCAAAATCACACCCCTTGAAAGCCACAATTTTGGTCGTTGCTCATATAACCGCATATATACTTACCGAATGGATTAAAGCCATAATGTCCTCGACCTCCACAACCTGTCAATAAGGAAAAAAAAGGAGAAAACAGATGAATAGTACAACGTAAATAGTAGTTGATCAAATTTGATGACACTTTAGTAAACTACCATAAATATTGCACATATGAAAGTAAATTACATTGCACTCCATAAAAACATTTTTTTTACATCACAAGAAATTATGAAAACATCTTTTTTACATCACAATAAATTATCTAGCCAAGTTCATGAGTCTATTTGACGTGAAAACGTCCTTTCTTGTTCATTATTTCTGCCAGAATGAAGGCGCACACTTCGCCTCTGATAGCGGGGGGGGGGGGGGGGGGGGTTGATGGGTGAGATCTTGAGGCCAACTCTACCTTTCTGTTTAATAAACAAGATGTTAGCACGTTTTGAATAGCAATGTTGGTATTGAAATGAGCTTATTCACCATTAGCAACAACCTCAGGGTCGAAATCTTTCACCTCTCTTAGAAGTGTTGACATGTTGTGGCACACGTGGAAACCACATT
Organism: Oryza glaberrima; assembly: GCF_000147395.1. Classification (NCBI taxonomy): domain Eukaryota; kingdom Viridiplantae; phylum Streptophyta; class Magnoliopsida; order Poales; family Poaceae; genus Oryza; species Oryza glaberrima. The sequence goes on from NC_068332.1 coordinate 12,701,754, forward strand.
GGTCTCCGATCTGTTGTGCGCATGCGAACTTGGTGTCATGGTAAAGTTCGTCCTTGCCCTCCTTGAACCTACCACCCTTTTCCACATATGGGCCCCAAGCCATATTTAAGGCCTTGGTGATTTCACTGAAATCATAATCTTTGGACTTATTGGAGTTAAGGTAGGTAACCCTACTCCACTTAGGTACGATGACTAGGAGAATCCAATGTTGCCTGCGCAGTGGTTATGTAGCGTTAGTACTAAGAACCTTAACTTCAAAAATAGTATACACGAAGGGTATTGGCCTCTTACTCTTGGTTGTGTGTGCACATGATGTACTCCTTGTCTTGATGGGCCCATAAACACCGGTTGACATAGTCAACCACCTCAGTGAAGCTCTGTTGTAAATTAACCTCGTTCACCATGGATGGATCAAGGAACCCAACCTGATTACCAAGGCGACGACTCTCGATCCAACACAACCTTAAAACATTTACGTATTAGAACTAATTTAATTAGGAGATATAGTCCAATCATATCACAAGTATAGAAGGTATGCACTTACAAGGTGTAGCATTTTAGAAGACCAGTGTCCAACTTCCGGATCCTGAAAAGGTCGAAGAGGTCATCAAAGCCTATAGTTATATAGGCAGGCGACGATAGAAACGGCTGGTGGTCGTGATGTCCAACTATGGATGACTCCCTCATTTTCCGCTTGGCATTGCTTAGCTCCATGTATTGCTTATGTAGCTCTCGGCAAGCAATACCCATCACGGCTAACACATTGTCCTCCACCAATGGCATGCCTAGCTCAAATTGGGCTGGTGCCCTCACGACCTTCCCCGCTTTGCTCAACGGCATCGACGTCGCAGCCTTGCCCTTTTTGGCTCCGGCGCCAACTCCCCGACCTTCCCCTTGCCGCGTCCACGCTTCTTGCCTTCGACAAGTGGTGGGGAGCTATCGGCCTTTCTTGTGGTCTTTATTGGAGCCAAGCTTTGAGCTATATCTGCCAAGTCCATATCAGCTCCACCAGGAGAATGAGGTACTGACAATGCCGGTCCACGGGGAGCCTCAATTGATAGCTTAGACTTGGGAGGTGTAAGCTCCGTCGGTCGACTTGGACGAGGAGTCATCTTCACAACTATGTCTTCTTTGGGCCATTGTATGAACGTCTTGCGCGCATTGCCCAAAGTCATGATTTCATCATTGGGGGGCACGGGTAGCGGATAGCCTGACCAGGTGTCCTTTACTGTATCGATGGACACCTTGGCATACCCAGCTAGCAGGTCTGCGCCGTGGACCTTGTCTGTAACCGAGGGCTTGAAAGCCATGCCCTCAGCGACTTCAGGAGCGAAAGTTGGGTGGACTCTCGCTAGTAGGACACACTGTGCTGCGCCCTGCATAAGGTGAAAGTTTGAATTTAATATTGAAACATGTAAAGGTTTTTTATTAGATATGGATCGGATAACAACAATTACCTCGATGTGATCCACTGCAGCTAGTGGTGCGATCAGGAGACCAGGGGCCGGCACCTCTGTGGATGCACAACTACTCCTATGCTGTGACGGACTCGCGTCGTGTTGTGCACGAGGAGTTGGATGCACAGCAGGTGTTGCGACTCGGGGTATATTCATGTCGGCGAGGACCTTATTAACCCTTTCTTCCACCCTTGCATTCATGCTAGCTTCTAGTTCTTGAATGACCTCAACCTTAAGTTCGGCCTTCAAACAAGCGTCCCTCTCTTCCTTGGAGACTTTCCGTTTCCTGTATTGGGAGCTGTACTGAGGGAGTCCATGCTTCCAGGGCACATCGCTACCAATTCCGCAAGTCCGGCCAGGATGTTCTTTGGTTCCGAGCGCCTTTGTGAGGATGTCATCTTCGCGCCTCTTCGGCGCGGACTCAACCTCGCTTTGTGAAGCTTGTTCAGCAACCAAGCCCAACTAGAAAAGTAAATAGTCATTTATATGAACTTGTACTTTATACGAACGGAAATTAGTTAGGTTAAGTAGTGAACTCACCAGTTCCTGATAGACGGCGGCATCACTTTTGTTCTCAAATGTGACAGAGCTGTCCGGGTTAACCTTACCCCTTGCCCGCGCCCAGTTGCGAGCTCTTTGTTCAGGGATGTCTGAAAACGGGGCAGGGACATTCGCTGCTGCAGCGGCTGCATCTTCATGGGCCCATATTGCCTCGCCGATGTACCCTGCGGTGCCCAGCCGATGCGGGTGCTCATTCCGCTGTTGCAGTAGACGATGTGTCTCGCTTGATTCCCTAAACTCTTGGGTGTTCTTGAGAGAGCAGAATTCCTCCCACACCGCTTCGGTTATTTGAGGGTATTCATCGAACGGCGTATGATTGCCGGGCGGGTTGACAAACTCGGTGAAGAGCTTAGACTTCCAATTCTTCCAAGCTTTGCCCATCTTTTGGAATGCCTTCCGCTTGAGCCTATCCTTTGCTTCAGCCAGAAATGTGAACCATTTCTCCATTGCCGTCCAAGCTCGCTCTTTCTCGGCTTCTGTGACCTTCCCGATATCTTTATGGAGGATCCCGAAGTTCTCACGTGCCGCTAGCCCGCAGCAGTTGGACCATCTTCCAATGACAGTCCTAGGCGCCGTGGGCCTACCACTAGCGTCAACCTCTCTTATAACTTGCACTGTGGTCGGCCATATATTTTGTGACCGGGGATTTCTACTAGACCTACTTGCACTTGTCCCGCCCGACATCGATGTATGTTGTTCCTGCGGCAATTCTGCAGCACAAACAGAAGGCAATATTTGCTAAGGGGTGCTAGCTAAAATTTATGTGGTCATGTGGTGAAAATTTATCCTATAAGTTACCATGAATTTCGGGTTGTTCGACCGCCGTTGTCGAAGGATGACCTTCGGCAACTGTCTCCGTGGCTAGGTTTGCTTCTTCCTGGATCCTCGCAGGTGTTGGGGAGGGCGGGTTTGCGCCGGGCGTTGCCATGGTATAATTTTCGCGGAAAAGCTTATAAATTTCCTGCCATTATACTAAATAGCATTAGATCCAATGTAATACGGGGTATACTATGAAAGATATGGCCTCAGTTTTGCTCAGAAATATGCATCAATTACAATCATTTGCATGTAGGGATAAAAAGAGGAAATCATAACATCAAAAGAGCAAGTGCAGAAAATCTGTTCTTATGCATAAAAAAAGAACAAGTGTAGATACTCTGTTCTTATCCATAAAGAACAAGTGTAGAGGTATATAACCACTGAATCAATCATGCAAATTTAAAAAACAGCAGCAGCAAGGGTACAGATAGAATGTTATTGACATAAAACAGCAGCAGCAGGAGTATATATTCCACAGGGGTAGCAACAGCAGGGTGAACAAGTGTAGATACTCTGTTCTTGTTGAGCAATTCATCACTTATTGAGCCACAGCAGGGGCAAAAAGAAGAATAGATAAAAAAATGAACAAGTGTAGATAATCTGTTCTTATTGAGCAATTCATCACTAGCCATTTAACAAGGAACACATTGGGTAGCAGAAGCAGGGGCAAAGATACTCCACAGGGGCAGCAACAACATAAAACAAGGAACATGTGTATTAACAAGTAGCCCACAATAACAGCAGTAGCAGGGGTGTAGATAAAAAAGGAGACAGTACTACGAACTTCATGTAAACAGCAATTCATCCATTCAAGCAAGTGTAGATAATAAAATAGCCCACAATCATTTATGTGGCAGCAGCAGCAAGGGTATATAAATCATGTATATAAACAACAAATCATGCAATTGACCTATTGATAGACAAAAAGGGTATATAAATCAACAAGTTTAGATAATCTGCAAAGTTCCTTAATCATCACATAATGACAGAAAACAAAATGCATGGAGAATTTTGGTGTTTAGGTCGGTTCCGTCCATGGACTACACTGGCCTATCCACCAAAATTCCCCATGCATTTTGTATTCTGTGATGGTTTGATAACCTCGGAACTACATTAAATCTGCGGCCAATCTATCATTTCTTCCCTTGTAACTAGATTTCAAGCCCTACACCTAATAAAGGTCCTTAATTATCAAAGAATTATAGAAAACAAAGTGCATTGAAAATTTTTGTGTGTAGGTCGGTTCCGTCCGTGGACTACACTGACCAAACCACCAAAATTCCCCATGCATTTTGTATTTTGTGATGGTTTGATAACCCCTAACTAGCTAGCTTAATAAACTATTTCTAGCTAGCTACCCTACCTAGCTAGAAACACTCGTTGCCAATCTATCAATCCATTCTTTTTCAGCTAAATGTAAACATGATCCTAAGAAATTCAATAGGTCTAGCAAAAGGGAACAAAACAACATATATAGCAGTACACACTCCATGAATGGTTATATGTCCAAATGGCACTTAAATCCACATTCAAGTTGCAAACTAGCTACACATTCAAGTTTGAACTAACAGTTGCAACCATAGGCAGCAGCATGGGCAAACATAGACAGCAAGGGGCAAGTGTAGATAATAAAACAGCCCACAATAATTTATCTGGCGGCAGCAGCAGGGGCATATAAATCAACAAGTGTAGATAATCTGTTCTTATCCATAAAGAAAAGAACATCCACTGCAGCAAATTAAACTTCATGCTAAGATCCTCTATTGATGCTAAGATTCACTGCACCAAAATCATGTATATAAAATCTAGCCCCTACATTCATCCAAAACATCCACAGACAACAAATCACATTTAATTCATCTATACAGCAGCACCAACAATCGAAACAACAAATCACATTTCATTCATCTAAACAATGCAATTCATCTATCGAAACAAGGAGGAATGGGAGAGGGTGGCTGCGTACTTGGAGACGGTGGCACAGGCCGTAGTCGTACAAGGCGGCGACGGAGAGGCAGCGGCGATCCCGGCGTCGTGGATCCCGTCGTCGTGGATCCCGGCGTCGGGGATCCCGGCGTCGGCGGTGGTCGGCGGTGGTCGGGGATCCCGGCGTCGTGGATCCCGGCGTCGGGGAGGTCGGGGTCGGGGAGGTCGGGGAAGTCGATGGACGGACGGCGGAGAGGACGACCGGCAGCGATGGCGGCGGTGGAGAGGGCGGCGGAGATGGCAGAGATGGTCGAGAGAGTGAGTAAGGAGGCGGCGGTGGAGAGGGAGGCGGCGAGGGCGGTGGAGAGGGCGGAGATGGCGGAGGAGAGGGTGGTGGAGAGGTCGAGGCGGCGGTGAGTGAGAAGGGCGGCGGATCTGGATCGAGAGAGTGAGGCGAGGCGGCGGTCGAGTGAGTGAGTGAGAGTGGGTGCCGGATCTGGATCGATCTAGAAGATGTCCAACCCTAGATCAACCCTAGTCAAGCTCACCTGTGACGGGCACCAACTATGGGGCCGTCACAGGTGGCCTCACCTGTGATGGGCGCCAACTGTGGAGCCGTCATTTATGAGGTCACCTGTGACGGCTCCACAGATAGAGCCCGTCACAGGTGAGTTTGCCTACAGCAATTTTATTTTATTTTATTTCACTTAGTTCTTTTATTTTCCTTAACACTATATATTTTTGTTATACTTAATTATTTTATTTCACTAACAGTAGTACTAGCACTTCATTAATATACTAATTTTATTATTTTATTTCCAATGGTTATACTTGCTTAATTATTTTATTTCACTTCTAGTGGGTGCTTCACTTTATTATTTTATTTGACTATTTCATAAGCAATATACTATTGATCATTGCGAACATATTAGTGTCATACAGATAACAGACATGTACACATAAACTACGTACATAAATTACAAAAATAATCCTTCCTCATGGTCGACACGTGCATATTGAACTTCATCTTCTTCTTCCTCCTCTTCTAGAGGTATTTCTTGACCTATGCCGTGGACGTGATGGTTGTAGTCATCCTCGTCTGCAATATTTTCCAATCCAACAATTCTCCTTCTCCCTTCATGAACAACATGTAGTTTCTTGTTACACGGGTCAACTATGTAGAACACTTGAACAACTTGTTTGGCGAGAACGAACGGTTCATCCTTGTACGCATTGTTAGCCAAGTTGACAGTGGTGAAACCTTCATTGTCAACTTTTACATTGCGAAGATCGACCCATCGACAACGAAACAACGGGACTTTGAACTTTAAGTAATCTAGCTCAAATATTTGATCAACTCTACCGTAGTATTGATCACGACGACCACCGTCACTAGCAGCCTCGATGCGTAACCCACTATTCTGCACTGTGCATTTGTTGTCTTGCTTTACCATGTGAAACGTGTATCCATTTATGTCATATCCTTGCCAGGTGGTGGCACTCCATTCAGGACCCTATGACAACCACTGAAGTGTTTCACTAGACAAGTTCTGCAACCTAGCAATTCGGTTCTTCAGCCACTCGTTGAAAGAAGGCATGTGCTTATTCCTGACCCAACTCTCTGATCGGCCTGGGTTCTCTTGTCGGATAACTGCAAGGTGTTCATCAACGTACGGCACCACCTCAGTTATATGCTGTAGTACCGTGAAATGAGCTTTATCGTACACCTTCCGATCCAACCTAATAGTCTTTCTTCCAACAGTACCAACACCATCAAGCCTCCCTTCGTGATGAGATCGTGGTAATCCAATTGAAGATGTTTCTGACATGTAGTCCACACAAAAATCGATGACCTCTTCGGTGGTGTAACTCTTGATGATACTCCCCTCGGGGTGTGAACGGTTCCGTACATAACCCTTAAGGATCCCCAGGTACCTTTCGCAAGGATACATCTACGTCATGAATGCTGGACCAGCGCACTTTGTTTGCCTCACAAGGTGCACTGGAAGATGTTCCATTATGTCAAAGAAAGTTGGAGGAAAGTACATCTCAAGATGACATAGGGTTCTCACAAGTTCTGCCTGTAGTTCATCTAGTCCCTCGGGATCAATGATCTTCTGGCCGATTGCATGGAAGAAGGAACACAACCGCTTGATCGTGTGTCACACCTTAGGAGGCAAAATATTCCTTATTGCAATGGGCAACAGCTGTGTGATAAGAACGTGGCAATCATGCGACTTCATTCCTACCAACTTAAGATCTTGCAGTGAAACGAGCCTACTGATTCTTGATGAGTAACCAGATGGAACCTTTATACCACTCAAACATGTTAGCAAATCAATCTTCTCTTCTTTCGAGAGAGTGTAGCAGGCTGGAGGAAGGTAAACCCTGCCAGATTCCGTGGTTATGGGATGTAGCTCCGAGCGAACACCCATATCTTCCAGATCTTGTCGGGCGTTGAGACCATCCTTTGTAGTACCTGGGTTAAGCAGTAATCCCATTAAACTCTCGCATACATTCTTCTCGACATGCATCAAATCTATGCAGTGGCGAACTTCAAGATCCTTCCAGTATGGTAGTCTCCAAAATATTGACTTCTTTTTCCACATGCTCCTCTCTTTTGTCTTTTGTTTTTCCACATGCTCCTCTGTTTTTTCCTTCGGTGTGCTCTTCTCTTTTCGTTTTCCAACTTTCCTCTTTTCTCCAAACTCGTTGGTTATTCCCATCACTAAGTTGTGCACCTCTGTCCCTGTTAGCTCTGCCGGGGGTCCGGCTGTATCTCTGTGTCCATTGAAATTCTTTCTCATATTCCTATACGGGTGATACCTTGGGAGAAATCTCCTGTGATCCATGTAGACCGTCTTGTGTGAATGCTTCAACCATTTGCTTCTTGTTTCCTCCATACACTCCGAACACGCCCATTTCCCTTTCACAGTTTGGCCAGAAAGGTTGCCAAGGGCCGGATAATCGTTGATGGTACAAAACAACATCGCATGGAGGTTGAAATACTCTTGTGCATATGCGTCCCATGTTCGTGTGCCCTCATTCCATAACCTTTCGAAGTCATCGATTATCGGTTCAAGGAACACATCGATATCATTGCCAGGTTGTCTCGGTCCTTGAATGAGCATGGCAAGCATAATATACTTTCTTTTGAAACACATCCAGGGAGGAAGGTTATAGTTAACAAGCAGAACTGGCCATGTACTGTGACGACTGCTCAAATCACCAAAAGGATTAATGCTGTCCGTACACATTGCGAAACGCATGTTTCTTGGGTCATTTGAGAATTCCTGGTAAATCCTATCGATTGTCCTCCACTGTACTGAATCTGCTGGGTGCCTCAGCATACTATCGACTTTCCGTTCTTCGGCATGCCAGCGCACACAAGCTTAGCTTGTTCCTTATTCGCAAACATTCTCTTCATGCGCTCCGCAATTGGGAGATACCACACCACCTTTGCTGGGCCTCCCCTCTTTGACTTATTTCCTTCACCTTCACTCTTTGCTCGTTTGTATCTTGATGCCCCACAGATAGGGCAGACATCCAAGTCAGCGTATTCCTTGTAATACAAAATGCAGTCGTTCGGACATGCATGAATTCTTCTGACCTTCAGGCCCAACGGACATAATACTTGCTTCGCTTCATATGTCATCTGCGGTAAATTGTTCCCCTCTGGCAACAGATCCTTTAATAGCTCAAGAAGTTCTGTAAAACTCTTGTCCGACCAGCCATTACTAGCCTTAAGCTTCAAGAGTTCCAACACGCATGACAACTTGCTGTGCTTCGACTTGCATCCATCATACAACGGCATCTGACAATCTTCCACCAACTTACTAAACTTCTCAAAATCTCTGTCGTTGTCCTCTGCGTCTTCAATGTCATGCAACATTGTAGATAGACATTGAGTGTCCAAATCTATGGTCTCTCCACCTAAAGGAGAAGGTACGAACATGCCTTCTCGAGCTGCGGCGGTGTTCTCTACATCATGATCCAACACTTCTTCAGCTGCGACATCAGGCGCCTCTTGCTCTCCATGCTTGGTCCAGCAGGTATATTTCTTCATGAATCCATTCATTATCAAATGAGCATGCACTTCATCCTTGTCTTCGATCATCTGTTCATTCTTACAGTCCCTACATGGGCACAACATGTGCATGCTCATCCTACTTTTTCTGTCATTATCCGCAAATGTGACAAATTCAGTGACCCCCTCTCTATACTCGGTAGACGTCTGAAATCAACAACATACGAAGAAAAATATATGATGGTCGATATATTGAGAATGAATGGAGAATAATGTGTTTTTTACCTTGAATTTTAGCAAAAAATCGCCCCCCTTGCCCTCCTAACCGATTTGTGAACAGTGAACTGGTCGGGATGGAAAGCAGTTGGCGGTTTGGGGGTATTTATAGACCCAACACACCTCAAACGGGTTAGATTGAAAAAGCCCGTCAAAGGTATTGGTCATACCTTTGACGGGCTTCAATTCAGTGGCCCGTCACTGGTATCCCCTCACCTGTGACGGGCCAGAAATGAAAGCCGTCACAGGTGGTGGCCCATCACCTGTGACGGCTTGTAATGTCTCGGCCTGTCACAGGTGAGGGGATACTAGTGACGGGTTGGAAGCAAAACTCGTCACTGGTATACCTGTGACGGGTTTTCCTTTTGGCCCGTCACAGGTGAGGGGATACCTGTGACGGGCCGCGGCCGGATGCCTCACCGATGACGGCATCCCGTATGACCCGTCAAAGGTGATGGTCACCAGTGACCAAATCGTTTGCCCGTCACAGGTATCCCGTCAGAGGTGTGAGGATCTGGCGTAGTGTGTCTAGACTGGTTTCAGATCATGTGCCATGTGTAGTGCAGATTGAAACAACGATACAAAAATCTACTGTTTTTGGGTTTGAGAACCATTGAATGCAAATACAAGGTTTTTTGGATGTAGTGCAATTGTACTGGTATAGTGACCTTGGGATTTCTGATCTAGCAAAAGACCTCTCAAGCAAGCTCAAGATTTTAAGAAAAGGTAAATAAATGGAGCAACAACCTATCCAAGTTTACTAAACTCCTAGGTCAATGTAACTTAGTCCTAAATTTCTTGGGCTACAAGAATAGAACCTGAGAGAGTTGATCAAAAGAGAGATTTTGGAGCTCTTCCATTATAAGAAACTATACTGGAAGAAAAGATGCTCTAAAAGATGGATGTTATATGGGGATGAAAATTCGAATTTCTTTCATTCTGTGGCCACTGAGAGATATAGACAAAACACAATACCTCATATTGCCAATGATGATGGAGTATTTGTACAGTCACATGAGACAAAAGCTTTTCCCTTCTAGCAGTCCTCTAAAAACAGAATGGGTATAACTACTTTACTTGAGATGGCTTATAATTTGACTGATCTGCTCACAAGGAATGTAAATCTGGATAGGTTGGTGACTCACTTTTCGACCCAAGAGACGGGTGATCAGTAAGACGAATGCCAATATATAAGACCCCAGGCCCTCATGGTTTCAGTGGTGGCTTTATTAAGTTCTGTTGACCACTAATTGCACAGGATTTCTACATTCTCTGTGCACACTTCCATGCAAAAATCCTAAATTTAAGATCTATCAACTCATCCTATATAACTTTGGTACCCAAGATGAGCTCGCCAGAAACAATTAATGATTTCAGACCTATATCCTTGAATGAATGTCTCAATTTTTCGACCAATGCAAACTCTTGGCTGATAGATTGCCTAATATATAAGTGGGAGCCCCTCACCTCATTGGCTAGCTTTTGGGGTGGGAAATGCCCTTTACGATCCTATAATTGGTATCAGAGCTTGCTAGTTCAACATCTCTGACCTGAGGGACACAGTGTATGAAAGCCTGATGGACCTTAGGTGCTTACAAGGTGTAGGGCTTGTATACTTGAGGGACCATGGGGATACAGTGAAGGGGCGGTGAACGGCTGAGGGACACCAATGTGTGAAGACGGAGATTGTTGAATAGTCCCACATTGATTGTGTAAGGGCAAGAAACCTAATATGTAAGTAGGGGAGTCCCTCACATCATTTTCTAGCTTTTTGGGTGGGTAAGACCCTTTACGATTCTACAATTGCAAGGTAAAATAATGGAAGTGGTTCATGCATATCAGTATGGCTTCATTAAAACAAGGACAATCCAAGATTTCTTGCATGGGCTTTTGAGTATTTACATCAATGCCAATAGCCCAAAAGAGAAATAATTCTACTTAAGCTAGATTTTGAGAAAGCTTTTGACATAACAAAACACGAGTTCATCATTGAGATAATGAGGCATAAAGGTTTTCATGCAAAATGATTGTCATCAGTACAAACTACTTTTAGCACAACAACCACAACAATTTTCTTAAGTGAAGTTCTAGGAAGGTGGTTTGAATGTAAATGAGGTGTGAGGCAAGGAGACCCTCTTTCATCATTGCTCTTTGTTCTAGGAGTTGATCTATTGCAATCTATTATCAGTAAATCTTCATCCTGAGGCCTGTTGTCAAAGTCTATTGGAAATGCTGATATGGATTTTTCTATAGTCCAATATGCGGTTGATACCCTGTTATTTGTTAAGGCTGATGCCAGAGAGATTTTCTGTTTAAATGCTGTCTTGAACACGTTTCCTTGGTCCACTGGTTTCAAAGTAAATTATCACAATTCAAGCATGATACCGCTGAATGTTCCAGAGGATAAATCAGGTTCCCTAGCTGATCTCCTTGGTTGCTCCATTGGAGAACTTCCCGTCACATAATTGGGGTTACCTTTGGGCACAACAAAACCGAAAGTTTTAGATATGGCACCCATGGTAGTAGGGTTGAAAGAAGGTTCAGCTCTACTGCCAGATTCATGACTTATGGGGGAAGGTTGACACATGTTAACTCAGTTTAGTGATGTCACCCAACATATTATATGTGACCTTTTAAGCTACCTAGAATAGTAATAGAGGCTTTTCACAAGTATAGAAGGCACTGTCTGTGGATAGGGATGGCAATGGGGCGGGGCAGGTGCAGGTTGAGCAAGAATGGCCCCAGCCCCGACTCGCTGTGGTTCCACCCGTCCCCAGCCCCGAAGGGATGACCGGGGCGAAATCTCTTGCCCCTCCCCCCTCGGCCCCTCCGGGTAGGATGAAAACGGTACGGAAACTTTCCGTATTCCGGACCTATTTTTGAAAACGGAATTTATCGGTCGGAATTTTTTCGGAATTTTTGGGAAATGAAAACAAATTCGGAAATATATTCTCGGAAACATAATCGAATATGATAAGGGCAGTTTCCGTCGGAACTCGGAATCGGTTGGAAACTTTCCGAAAAATTTCTCGGAATCTCCGGAATTATAAAGGCCCATAACATAGTCTATAATTCCTCCCCAGTCCAACCCAATTCAGCATCCTAATTCCTAAGTCACTCAATTCAGCCCAACCCAATACACCCAATTCAAACTTGAGAATTGGACTTGACATGATTGTGTTTTGTGATGTAATGTTGAAATTTGAGACTTGAGAATTGGATTTGACATTGTTTAAAGCTTAGTTTGAGGGGTTTTTGTATTCCGATAAATTTTCTTTACCGTATCATCGCCAGTCTGTTTTCGCTCCGTTTTCGGTTTCGACAATATTTGATTCCATTTTCATATCCAGGGTTTCCGATTCCCTAAAAAAATATGAAAACGAAAACAATAAATGTAGTTTCCGTCCATTTCCGTACCGTTTTTATCCCTACTTCTGGGGACCTGCACCCAACTAGGGCCCTACAAGGCACGTCTCTTGCTCATCTCCGAGCTTGCAGGCAATGACAACAAGTGGGAGAGAATAAGGTGACCATGGTAGAGGTGGGAAGGCAAAGGGTGCATGCGGCACCATGGCAGCTGCCATAGGATCGCAGTGAGGGGAGAAGTCGCACAACACCAGCGGCGGCAGTCGATGACCGATGAGATAGGGGAGAGACGGAATGGCAGGAGCGCGGAGGCGAGGCTCTGTTGACGCGAAAAAACACACACTGGCCTGGGAGATCTGCTTAGCTCCAGTGCAGGTCCAAATCATGATGAGATGCGGGCGTGCCAGTCAGTTTGATCCTGCAACTGACAAGATATGCAAATAGTAGATCAATGAGCTGATCGGCTGGTAGGTCGATGGAGTAATTCCAGCCGACGCCGATATTAGCCGATGTCGATTCCAGCCTATGTCGATAGGGTTTTGAACAATCGGCTATATGCCCAATGTAGATAACGATATAAAGACAATCGGCTGATGATAATGCAAGCAAGCAACAATATAATCCAATAGAAACCAATCGGCTAATAATGATATGCTAGAACAAGTATTGATCCGAAGGTTAAAGCATACATCGGCTGAAAGTCCGATATCATAAAATCCAAATGATTAGATAAATAGTGAAACCTTTGTTGCAATCGGCTAAATCCAACTTGTATGTAATCCTTGTAAGCCGATGCAACGCCCAGATAACTTATCGGCTATCACCCCGATAAAACACTAGCATGAATCTATCAGCTTAACAAGATTTATATTATGAACAATAATCTAGTAGGTTGTGATGTGCACCAGGGTTCCCGATCTTCCGACTTCTTGAATGCACATGCTCTTGAGCCCCGCAATCGCAGCACCACGTCTCCTCTGGTTATCACCGTGTCGAAACGCGGATGACCTCACCGAGAAGGCTAATCCCTATTTACCAATCGAAGAACACAAACAAGAACATGTTAGAATACAACCAAAATTGCAGATGAATGATTAAGCGCACAAGTTGGGGTCTTACAAATTGATCAAGCGGCGAAACTGTTCTCGACAGAATAATCGAAGCAAAACCCAAACCTTAAAGATGACAACGGGTACTGATATATAGAGTTTGGGGTCATGCAACCCGGAAATGCTAATGGGCGGGTGATCCCTCCCCCGTCCGCCCAGCGATCACCCGCCCGCCCCCTCCCCTATACTACTCGATACACTCCTCCCTCCTCTCCCCCCTTCCTTCTCCCCTTCTTCTCTTCCTACTACAGTAAACCACAAAAAAAAATTTAAAAAAACAAAAAGTTAGAAAAATTTATATATAGAAATACTATATATAAAAAATTTGAATTCAAATTCAAATTTGAATCGGGTATGTAAACTTTTGACTTACAAACTTTGGGTCTATAAACTTTAGGTGTATAAACTTTAGATGTATAGAAATACTATATATAGAAAATATTTGAATTCAAATTCAAATTTGAATCGGATATAATTCAAATTCAAATTTGAATCGGGTATGTAAACTTTTGACTTATAAACTTTGGATCTATAAATTTTAGGTATATAAACTTTAGATGTATAGAAATACTATATATAGAAAATATTTGTATTCAAATTCAAATTTGAATCAGATATAATTCAAATTCAAATTTGAAACGGGTATATAAACTTTTGACTTATAAACTTTAGGTCTATAAACTTTAGATGTATAGAAATACTATATATAAGAAAATATTTGAATTCAAATTCAAATTTGAATCGGATATATAAACTTTTGACTTATAAACTTTTGGTCTCTAAACTTTAGATGTGTAAACTTGAGGTGTATAAACTTTAGGTGTATAAATTTACTAAAATAGGAAAGTAATACGGTGCCAAAAAAGAAAACCAGGTGGAGGGAGGGAGGGGGGAGGGGATCGATCGCTACCCCCATCTCCAGGTGATCGATCGCCCATTAGGATCCCCCCGTGCAACCCCCTCTTGAGGCAACCCTAATGGGTTCCATCACGATACACGGCCCAAAGGCCCAAATACGGTGACGCAATACCGGGACAGATTCTGGACGTCAACTTTTTCGGTCAATTCCCGTTGACTCGGAAAAAATTTGGATATGGGTCCAAAACCATTGGAAAAGTTATCTTCTTAGCTTTCCGTCGATATAAAGAACGCCCCAATCCGAGCACGTATGCGACCTGGGCACCCGTTTTAGTGCAGACTGGTCCTGGACTCCGAATTGCACTCGAGGTCGACTTGGTTTGAGCCTCCACCTTGACTTGGACGTCCTCGATGATCCTCCATGGCTCTAAGTCCTTCTCTAAGTGTCTCCTTGTCCACTCCATTGTTCCTAATCACAATATAATCATTAGGTAGCAATATAATCTAAATTCAATTGTCGCGCACGAGCTCTTCTTATCGGTCCTTGAATGACCGTTGGAGGATTGTTGTGTGTATCTGAAGGAGTGATGTCCGTATCAGGTCAAACCTTACCGATGCATCACGAGATTGTATATGATAATCGAATACTCGATGAGCTGATAGATCTATCTAATGTGATGGATATAACAAATCTATTTATAACAGCATTGTGATTGTAGAGATATATCGGCTAAGATAGAAGATCGGACTTAACCGAGACAGTCCCAACTAAACTGATGTGTCTCTAAACACAATGCAACTAGAGATAGAATTGAGATATCAGGTAGGCAAATATATCAACCAAACCAGAGCGATTCAAGAGATCGAAGCGATGCAGCCTTGAACACCACTAATGTAGCTGATAGATTCACCAAGGCCGGTGGAATGTAGGACTTACCCCTTTGCCAGAGATCGAACTGAACCAATGCAGCCCCGCGTCAGGTGCCAAATTCCTCTAGTTGATAAGTAAAAACCTCGGGAAAGAGGGTGGCGATGCGTCGAGAGTGTATTGATCAAGAGATAGTTTAAAATGACCCTGGGTGTACATATTTATACCCATGGGTAGATACTAGTCCTTGCAGGACAAGAAAGAAACTTTCCTAAAGATAAAATGAAAACATGAAATCCTTATCGAACACTAAACACACTTTCATAAAGATAAAAGGAAAACATAAAGTCCTTATCAGACACTAAACACACTTTCCTAAAGATAAAAGGAAACTAACAAATACTACCTAATTAATAGATAAACTGTCATGCCGCATCCTCCTTAAACTCGGTCACTTCTGGATAAGCTTCCTTTAATAGATTAATTTCCTCAACCAAATATAGCAGGAATCCGACTATTAGCGATGTGATAATTCTCTTAGGAGCTTGCCAACTTTCACTGTTAATAGGCTCACAATGAGTTGGCGAGGCAGGATCGGAGGGCAAAGGCACACGGTGACGTGGAGTCCGCTCCTTGCTAGTCACAACCGCGGACAAGTTGTAGGAGATGCCTGTGGTGGCAGGATGGGAATGGGAGGGGACTAGGGTTTTGACTTTTTCCAATGCATCGTATTGTATCTCTTTCTCTATTGGGCCAGTTTGCTATGGATAAGTGTTGGACTTAAATTTGTACAATGGGTTATATTAACATGATTAACTCAAACTGGGGCCCCGTCGGGTGACCAGTAGGTAACAAATGATCCCCGCCCCCCCCCCCCCCGGGCCCCGTAGAGGCGGGTCCCTGGCCCCAACGGTTTGACAAAAATTCAGAGAAAAAGTAGCAGCTTGGAGTAAAGTGTGAAAACCAAAAAATAAAGTAGGATTGGGAATCATTGACTTGAGAAAATATAAGAGACTCCAAATATAACGTGGCATTATGGATGAAAAACCTGCATAAGCTCTATAATCACCATGACTGCCGTGCCGTGGGTGCATCTAATTTGGAAGACATATTATATAACCAAAGTGCTTCCCACAGTTTTTAACAAACGATCCTTTTGGTGGAAGAATATGATTCACTTGTCAAATTTATTTAGAGGCATGTCAATCTGTTCCATAGGGAATGGATAAACTCTAATCTTTTGGGAAGATATCTGGAATGGTTCAGTAAAATGAGGAAGTATGAAAGACTTTATATATTCTTTCTGCAAATTCAAAGATGATTCATTAGCCATGATGTTTGCTAGAAAAATGCATTCAGTTTTCCACTTACCATTGTCACAGCAGGCATATGAAGAATGCACACAATTGGAGGAAACAATGCAATCAATCCAGCCAAGGGACATGCATGATAAATGGACTTATTTATGGACTATGCTAACCTTCAGATCACAATATATAAGCTCCTTTTTGCAGGTTTACGACCACAAAGACCTCTGACATCAATATGAAAGTGCAAATGTGTTATGAAGATAAAGGTGTTTGCTTGGCTCTTCTGTAATGACTGGCTGAATAGTGGTAGATCACAAGCATTGTGCACCAATAGATGCAGTGTTGTCATGTGCAATCTGCCTTACTGCAGGGAAAAAGAATGTACCTTTTCTTTGACTGTCCATGTAGCAAGGCATGCTGGAGGCAAATTGGAATTTCATGGAACTATAAATGGCCATATGGCCCGAGGCCTGACGGCCCGGCCCAAGGTACGGCAATTTCGGCTGCCTAAGCACGGCACGGCCCGACAGCCGGGCCGTGCCTTGGCTGCTCCCTCGGCACGGTGGGCCGACACGGGCCGGCACGACCAAAGAAAAATAGTTCAAGGATCCATCATAGACTTAATTCAGCCATTTGAGGTACAGCGCAAAGACAAGAGATATACAAAATAGACTTATTTCAGCCTGGCCAGAGTCTTATTGGGCCGTTCCTGGGCCGGGGGTGCAGCCCGTGGGTAGGCATGGCCCGGTCCACGGGCTGCATCACTGGCCCGGCGTGTTGGTCAGGTCATGCCTGGGCCGTGCCGGGCCGGGCGGCCCATTTGGCCATCTATACATGGAACACCCTAATGACCTTTTACCATATGATAGTTCTTGCTAGAGTACGTAATGTGAATAAGGGTTCCCGATCTTCCGAAAGGTTCTGGTAAACAATCCATTTGGTGGAGTCATGATAAAAATCGATCCGGCTTCTGAATGAACACGCTCTTGAACCCCGCAATCACAGCACCACGTCTCCTCTGGTTATCGACTGGCGGTGCATGGTCGACCTCGCCAAGAAGGCTAATCCCTGCTTACGAATCAAAGAACACAAACAAGAAGAACAAAGAATGCAACCAAATTTGCGAATGAATGGTTAAACTCACAAGTTGGGGTCTCACAAAATGAAGCATCAGCGAAACTGTTTTTGATAGAATAATCTAAGCAAAACCCAGAACCCTAAAGGTGGTGGCGTTTAAAGATATATGGAGTTTAGGGGAGTGCAAAGACCCCTGGACGCAACCATAATGCGTTTCAACACGATACACGGCCCATAGGCCAAAATACGGTGATATGCAGCACCGGAACAGATTCTGGGCATCACCTTGTTCGATCGATTCCCGATGACTTTTGTTGAATTTGGACCTGAGACCAGAGCCATTGGAAAGGTTATATTCTTTGATTTCCATCCATATAAAAAATGCCGCAATCTGAGCCCGTGTGGGCGCCCGTTTTAGCGCGGACTGGTCCTAGACTCCGAAACATATTCGAAGTCACTTGGTTTGGGCCTCCATCTTGACTTGAACGCCCTTCTGGTCCTCCACGCCTCTAAGATCCTCTCTAAGTGTCTCCTTGTCGTCTCCATTGTTCCTAATCATAATACACTAGGTGAAACCTCACGCATTGCTGCGGGAGTTTGGTATGATAATAATAAATAGAAATAATTTGTAAAATAGCTAGACGACAGAAACTTGCATAAGTTGATGTGGTTTATCATAATCTAAAATAATATATAGAATGATGATCCAACTATAAAAGTAATATGATGTGGCTTTATGAGAGAAGAAAAATGAGGGAGATAATTCTGACCATAGATTAATTATTTTGAGGGCTAGAAACAATTGAGGTGATATGGCTTAATGAGAGAAGTGAGAAATAACATTAACTAAGTGAGGATGAATTGCATAGTTATATAGATATTATACAAAATGATGGAGAGATATATTAAAATATTTTGAGAATTATGTGGAATGATGATTTAACATGCTTGAATTTTAAAAGCTCTAAAATTTAAGTGGGGATGAACTACATAAGCATATAAGATATTATAAAAAGTGATGGATAGATATATTGAAATATTATGTGAATTATGTGGGATGATAATTTAACTAACATGCTTGCATTTTAAAGCTCTAAAACTTAACAAATTAGCATGCTTGCATGAGGTTTGAGATGTAATAGTTATTAGTGGATGATGTGGCATCTTTGCACGTTAAGATTTAAAATTTAGAGGGTCTTAACTTTATAGAAAGATAGGATTAGGTAGCAATCTATTCTCAAAATCATATAAAGAGGAACTTAGGAACGTGCTCACCTCACCTCTAAATTCAATTGTTGTGCGCGAGCTCTTGTGATTGGACCTTGAATGACCAATGGAGGATTGTTGTATATATCCGAAGAAGTGATGTCCTCATCACTACGGTTCATAATGAAAGGGTTTATGGAGATAGTAGTGATAGCTTGCTAGCATATTTTGAAGCAAAGGAATTACAAGATTTTCCAGAATACTCCTACAAATGTGGGTAGGTGGCTGGCAAGCTTTACAAATGAACTTCTCCTGGATACTTGCAGGATGAAATCCTCAAAAAACATTAGTTTTAGACTTGTTACAACCAGTATAGATCTTACAAATTTTCTCCATTTGCCCTTCCTTTGTAACATAAACTCTTTTTTTCCTTATTTATAAAATTGTAACTATTGGGAAAACCTAGTAGTGTTCTCTCAAAAACCACCATCGGAGAAACCTACTCCTCGGAGAAACCACCATCGGACGCATACTCGAACTCTGAGGGTTGGGAGATAAAGCAAGACTAAGTACTACCCAATGTACTCAGCAAGTCATATCGGAACAGAGGGTATGATGTAATATAACCAAAGGAAGGCTAATGGGGATCATTTGCATAAAGCTAGCATTTATAAACAGCAGTTGAAATCATTAAAACAGTTGTAATAATTAATCAATATTAAACCAATCACTGCTCAACGCTACACCACGTTGAGACAGGCCCAAACCACCACCTGCACTAATCAGTTCCATTAACTAACTAGGGGTGAGACTAATCATGGTGAATCTGGTTGACCGCCCATAACCGCGGGCACGACTATTCGAATAGTTTTACTCTGATTAGAGGTGTACAACTGTACCCACAAGACACAGCCCCACGACACGTTACCGTGAGCCGGCATGCCACCACGACATACCGGAAAGGGACCGTGATAGGACCATTCGCGTAACCCCCTCTAACCAAACACACCACACCTCAGGTTTCACCCCCACTCCTCGCAAGGCAGCGGGCAGTCCCCTCTCATGCCTAGGTGAATCCGGAAGCCGCATAGGCCGTCGCTGGGCCTATCCAAACTCTATCACGCCCACCCTTGCCTGGATGCATCAGCTAGAGGAAAGCAACACTACAAGCCCAGCCGTTGCCCACGCTGGCTTGTGGTAAGTACGAGAAATTCTTCCAGGATTTCCTGCGAACCGGTCTTTAATTGCCATGGGTGCGACCATCAAAACCATGCACCCACAGCCAACCATTTAATACATTTTAATTAACCAACACCAGAGCGGTGGCACTAATTCAACATCAATACTAGAATCTGAAGTCTATGCATTAATGTAAGTTCCCCATTGTGTCTAGTTGAGCTAATCATGGCTAAGCAATCCCTAATCCAACATCTAATCATGTTGTATCCCCAAGCTAACAAAGGAACAAGGTAACAAATAGCATGTCTGAGACAGTAGGTAATCATCCCATAGTATCATTATAAAACAATGCAGTATTTAAAGGAAAACAATAGAGCATTTGCAATATGGGATCAACATGTTCAAGTGACAAGCATGACTTGCCTTGCTCTGTGGCTGGAGGGACCTCGGCGACTATCTCAAAGTACACCGGAGCATCGGGAGAGCTGGAATCTATACGAAAAACAAAGCAAACAATACAAACATGCTATAAGACTACTGAAACTGTTAACAACCAAATTTGGTAACATCAGCGTCGGAGAGAAGATTAGATCGAAGCAAAGTCGAAAGCGGAGATCGAGTTCGGAAACAGAGCAGGAATCGGCTGGAGCTCGGATAGGCTACGATTAGGATTGGCTGAGTCTGAGTCGAGCTAAATAAGCCGATGTAGCCGATTCCGGCAATACGACTTGTATGCGACATCGGGTTCAAGTTAATGTACTTCAAGATGATTGCCACGCATGGATAGAGTCCTGGGAAGGCAGTTGTATCTATTAATTAGGATATTTTATGTAAATTCCTTATAGATAAGTGTGGGCAAAAGTCTGCCGCAAAGACTTATGGTATCTTAGAGTTTGTTAGAGATAATGGTCGTGTCCGGTATGGGCATATCTTGTAATCCTCGGGTATAAATAGACCCCGAGCCTTATGTAAACAACAACACACGTTCAATACAATCTCGGCGCATCGCCACCCTTTTTGCTTTAGTTTTGTTTCGACGAGTTCCTGCTTTTAGGTTGAGCTGCATCAATTTCGATCTTCAACAAGAGGTAAAATTCGTTATGATGGATTGCGTTCTCGGGATTAGTGCTTCCATCTTTATGATACTCTAATCTTGTTGATGTAATTCGTCGAGTTATCATATATCTTACATAATCTCTAGCAATATCGCTATCTAACCCACAATCGGCTAACATCTATTAACAGACGGCCGCCGATTGGGTTAGATATCGACGTTGGTTTAGATTATATAAAATATCCACCACTCTATGAAACTTCTAGCGGCTTGATTGTTTAGATATCGTTCTTCTTTTCATACTTAATGCTGCATCAGTTGAGTTTGATCTATTAAGTCGTGCTTAGAATATCGATCTCTAGCCTGCCCTCTAGTTGCCGATTAGAATAGCATCGGAGTTTCAGCCGATCGTATCTGATTTAACTTCATTTGTTCTATATGCCTTATTAATATGTTAAATCTGCCCTTTATGTTAAGATATTGTTGTATCTAAGTATGTTAGGCTTTTGCTCAATATATTATACTTGCTTTAATATCTTGATATAGAGTAGTATCGGAGTATTAGCCGATACATGCTAGATTTATCTGATCGGCTATGCTATAAACATATATAGTCTTGTTATTGACATATATTTCGATCTAAGTGATTTATACTGTCTCGGCATGATGACTGATCTATCCCAATCACTTGTTTTAAGTATACATCGATATAAGGAGTATATATTGTTAATATCTACAGCCGATCGAGTAGATTTAGTCCTTTTTTACTTATTCATGACTGCCGATCGATGCACAGATGACATCGGCTCAAAGATAAATGATATGTCATCGGCATCTAGCCGATCGGCTATCATTTATGGATTTAACTACGGTTTCTTTGCTTCTATTTCTTGTTGATTACAGGATCAAATCAACTAGCACGCTAATACCTCCGAAGGCGAGCTTTGGACCTGCACTGGAGTTAAGCAGATCTCCCAGGCCACGTGTTTTCTGTCAACAGAAACAAAGAACAAAACCATTTTTAATGGATTCTTTGCATTTTTCTGGATTTACTGAGACTTGAATGGGCTTAAACGGAGCATGGATGAATTTTCTATGAATTTTAGAAGATTCACTGTGTTTTTACTTTAAAAGAAAAAAAACCTTAAATCGAATTATTGCGCATTAATTATCCCCAGATGACGTCAGCGAAGGGGGGGGGCGACATTCGGGCCTCACATGTCATCGCCTCAGAGGCGCCGGCCCACCGTGGACCGAGTCCACGGGATAGGGGCCGGGTGCACCACGTGGCACCGACGTGGCGCCGACGGGGCACCGACGTGGCGCCGACGTGGCGGCCATGCGGGCTGCGGATGGACGGCCCCGATCTACCCGGGGTAGATCGGACGGCGGAGGCGGCACGCGGCCGGCGCACGTGCGAGCAGCTTAATCCGGCTCGGCGGCCTAGCGCGCGGCTAGGTGGCGGCACGGTGCTAGCGACTAGGCGGCGGCGCTAGGCGGTGGTACGGGAGAGAGAGAGAGGGAGGGGGGAGGCCTCACCGACAACGACGAGTGACGGCGAGCGGCGGAAGACGGCGGCAACGGCGGGACGAGCTCCGGGAAGACCTAACGAACAAAACGGGGGAGTTTAGAGAGGGAGAGAGGGAGTAGGACGGGCTTAGACGCCGGCCGAAGGCGGCGGCAATGGTGAGCTCACCGGCGCACAGGGGAGGGCGGATTCCGGCGGCGGTTCGGCCGACGGAGGGGTGTACGGGGTGGCAAACGCGATGGCGACGACGGCACGGCTCGGCGCAGTGGCTAGCAACGGCTAGCGGCGGCCGGAGCGATGGCGGCGGCGGCAGAGAGGAGGGCGACAGCGCTAGGGCGATGGGGTGCACGGGAGCGGTCGGTCGCAATGTGAAAAAGAGAGAGAAGGGGTCGGGGATGGTTTATATAGGCTCGAGGGGGCGAGACGTGGCCGGGAGGCGCGAGAATCGGCCGGCGACGTGGGGGAGGTGGGATTCGAAAATCGAATCCCAGCCATCTCGAGCGCAGGCGTAGGCGGGGAAGTGGGGCGGCGGTTGCGGGGTGTGCGGGGCGCGCGCGGGGAGTGGGCGACGTGGGCAGGATGCGCATGAGAGGCGGAAGCGGCGGTTGCGGGCACGGGTGGCACCGGCTGGAGGTAGGGGACGGGCCCGATAGGTGGGCCCCACCTGTCGGCGACCCGGAGAGGGGAGGGGCGCGGGCGGGTGCTGGTTGGGCCTCGGCCTCGGGCCGGCCCAGCTGGGGCACGAGAGGAGGAGGGGAAATGGGCCAACGGGGGAAAGGAGGGAATGGGCCGGCGGCCCAAAAAAAGAAAAAGGAGGGAAAAAGAAAAAGGAAAAGAGAAAAAGATTTTCTAGGGATTAAATAACGCTTGTGCTTAATTTTAATTGGTTAAAATTATTTATAGAGCTCTGAAAATTCCACTAAAAATCATGTTAGCATATTTTGACATGTAGAACTCAAGAAAAATCCCACATGCCACTTCCAATTATTATTTGCATTAATTCAATTAGGGTTTCTCTCTTACTTTTACACAGGTAATTTCTTGAGACCATTTATTAATTTGATTTAGACTTAGGAGAAGAACTTCAGGGTGTGACAATTACCGACCTTTGCAACCATCATAGCTCAGCTATAAAAGGCCTTCACCTCCTCCACTCCTTCACACACTCAAGCAAGCTTAACATTTCTCTCTATACTTTAGTTTAGTATTCTAGTGCTAACTGGAGTAGAATAGAATAGCTCTTAGAGTCCTCGGAGTCTTCGGAGGAATTCGGGTATAGCTCTAGTAGCTTTTCTTTATTCTTTTGTAAGACTTTCGGAAGTAATAAAATGTTATTCTTTATATACTCTCGGACCATCACTGCCCGGTTAGCCTTTGTTAGTACCGTATATTTTTTCGTCCAAATGACCAAAATACCTTGTGTCGTTGCCTTCTAGCTTGCCTGCGCCAGTGCGTTCGCGGCGGCGCGTGCGAACCCCTGCCAGCTCCCATGCACAGCCGCACTGCTTGCTCCCGTGCGCTACTACCGCTTGCTCCCGTGGACTAGCGTCACCAGCAACCACCCCGCCGCTAGCCGCCGCCGCCGAGTGTACACAAGATAGCTAGTATAAAGATATGGTTAGGGATTTGTGTGGCTAGGGTTTGTGAAAATATATACTGATGCGGCATAAATGGGCCAAATGGGCTATTGGGCCATGAGGGGAGATTAAACTATTGAAGGGCTAAACCATATATATGGGCTAAAACATTTTTGGGTCGGGCACAGGTTACCCGTGGATGGAATGGACAACCTGTCAATGCCCACTAAATTCACGGGTATCGAGTCGGGCGTGCCAACGGGCAAAAGAAGATGCCCATGTCCGTGCCCGTCGGGTATTCTTTGATACCCGAACCCACGGGCAATACTGTCATCCCTAAGTTCTAGCTCTACCAAATAAGCTATCTATCTATTATATAATAAAAATCCATTAATCTTCCTACAAACACTCCCAAGCTGCCACGTGGCACTCCTACAAACACTCCTAGGTCGCCATGTGGCATAGTCTAATCTCACCGTCGATTTTCATTTAAATTGGTGGACCCGTTATTTTATACCATTAGATTAGATTTATACATGACATCGATTTTCATTTAAATTAGTGGACCCGCTATTTTATACCAACAGATTAGATCTATATATATATTACCTTTCTCCGTACTGTTTGCCGAAGGAATAGAACGTACGTACGTACATACAACAACCAAAATAAAACATACATGATTAGGACTATCAAAAAGCAAATATCTACAATATAAATTTGAAATATATTGGCCCAAAAATATACACATGCAGTTGAACTAATTTTAATGTTGATTTTCACTTAAATTGAGATGGATTCACTATTTTATCTATATGTGTTATTGATTTTCAAATTAGTGGACCTGTTATTTTATACTATTAAATATGTAACACCTTTCTCATGTACATAATATTTGCCGGAAGAAAAAAATGCACGTACTTACTATAAAGATAAAGCCAAAGTAAAACATAAGTACTTAGTACCATCTGAAAAAATCGATGGCCTTTAAAATAGAACTATCTACAATATAAAGATGAAATATATTGCATGTAGTGTTAAACTAGATCTATAATATAAATATCAAATATCAAATCAACCATCTATAAATGTTCATCTTTTAAAACTATTTTAAAATTATATATCTAATATGTGATCCTACAAACACTTCTAAGTCGCCAAATGGAGCTCTTACAAATGCTCCTAGGCCGCCACGTGGTACTATATAGTCTCGCTCTCGATTTTCATTTAAATTGGCCACCTGTTTAGACCATTAGATTAGAGGTATACATAGTAACTGTTAAAGAAAAACAGTAGGATTGAAAAGGAAATAAAGTTTCGGTAGTACTGTCCGCAGCAAGAAAAAAATATTATATACTAATAGTCTACTAAACTACCTAAAAAAAATTCTAAGTTGCTATGCGGTGCTCTTACAAATGCTCTTAGGTCGTCATGTGGCACTATATAATCTCACTGCCAATTTTTATTTAAATTGGTGGATCACGTGGCATACAAATGGCTAAGTTGAGGTGGCCCAAGTATGTTATAGTACTCTATGAGGATATTATAGTAAATTAGGTATTAAAATTGTGCTTCATGCTGATCTTGAGAGGACACAGCTACATCGATGAGGTACCCAACTTTCAAGTAATAGATCACCCGTTAATGAGGCATTCATGTTTAACTTAAAGGTTGTTATCCTATTAGTCGGTAGAAAGTGATACTTTTAGAATATTTATATATGGGTTTGGAAATAAGTAAGACATAAAGACTTAGCTAAGTAGTGCATTAATAATATATTAGCTTATTTTATTTGCACATATGCAATTTCATTTATTAATAGGTAATCAACTTTTATAATAGTGATAATGAGTTGTTACGATAAATGGAGAATTTATATGTGATCGGAACAAAGTGTTTTTTTACTAAAAGTCCATTAAACTTCATACAAATACTCCTAAGCCGCCACATGGCACTCCTACAAATGCTTCTATACCGTCATGTGACACTTTCCTTTAAATCGGTAGACCCAATATTTTAAATTATTAGATTATTAATTTTCACCATTAAATTTTATCTTCCAAAAAAAAATCTGTATGTTCCCCCTCTCCGAACACAAGTTCACATAATACGTTTTAAAACGAAAAAAAATGCGCGCATGTATGTACGTACTCCCTCTCTCCCTGTCTAACCCTCCCCTTCCATCTTTCCAATTTTCTGGCTAACAACCAAATGAATAGTATAAAAATTAATTAGATAGCTAAATAATCTCTTGGTACATATATTTTTATATAAAAATTATAATACATAACTTGGATATATATACCTTTAATTTCCAGGGGCGAACTCAAAAATAAAATTATCAAGACATCACTTGGATATATACCCTTTGTTTTCAGTGGTGAACCCATAAAATGATTATCAGGACACTGCACACACAAATTATTTAATTATTGATTGATATATTAATTAATATGACATGAATTATCTATTATTATATATTAAAAGTCCATTAGATGTCCTACAAATTCTCTCAAGCTACCACGTAGCTTCCTATAAACATTCCTAAATCACCATATGACGCTCTAATATATCTTAATATAAAAATTTTTGAGAAAAAGAAATCATCTTACCCAAACCAGTGGACCTTATTTTAAAATGTTAGATCTATATCTTAAAAATAAAACCTATCGATCGACCAGGCTATCAAAATCCGTATGTACAATGCACATATCCACTTCCCTCACAGATGAGACGAACCCACCGGCTCTCGCCTCCTTTTTTCCCTTACGGCAATTAAATTAACAACCGGATAAAAGAAAATCCTAAAAACTATCCCTAAAAAAATCCACCTTAATCTTTTAATAAAAATGGTGGACTCAGTACTTCATAATTTTTTAATAAAAATGGTGGACTCGTTACTAACTTAATTATATCTCTCAACATATATACGAGGTCTATTTACCTATACAAATATGTAAAGCTAAATCAATCTACAAACGTACAAATAAATCCGTAAATACGTATATGAATGAAGCTCTTTTTAATTACTGTGTCCATCCTACATTGAATCCTAAAATTTTATAGGAATTAAGGAAGAATGAAAAAAATATACTAAGATTCCCCTCTCTAAATAAGACTCATTAAATATGAGATATGTGCAGAGTTAGAAGATAGTTAGAGTACTGTTGGATAAAAGTTGAATAATGGATGGTTGGATAGGACGAGTAGTATTAAAATCCTTTATATCTTAGGATAAAAATTGAATCCTTCAATTTATGGATGGAGATAGTACAAGGTATGTAATTATGTCTTTAATTAGATAAAGAAGTCATATTACCATATTTTTTAATATGAAATTTCTTAACTTAATATATCCTAAAACCTATTAATACATCTTTAGTATACAAGAAAAAAAGTATTACTTAAAAGTTTAAATTAAGATGCTAAAAATTTTTTAAAAAGAAACACATGTAGTATAAATGATAGTTTCATATAAACCGGATCCATTGTTGCGACATTTTTTCTTATAAATTTAAGATGACATGATTCAAGTAATTTTAGTTTACAATTTGTAACAACCCGTTCTCTAGAACAACACATCCCAGCCCATTCAACCGGCACACCCACTTACAAATATCACCCACACTTACACTTTCATTCTCGCTTCACGTAAAATAGTCAACACGAAAATGATATGGTTAGAAGGGCAGTGCCTTACAAGTGGTTGCACTCTTGCTTAACTAGCAAGACGGTACTACTGAAGTGCACACGACGCTTATAGACAACACATATCACATTCTTTCAATAAAACATCGGCCATATCCTAATCGAACTAGGATGTCACAGACACCCCTCAAAGGACCTGACATCCCCGTCGGTCCGACATGTGTATAGACAAATGTCACAGACACCCTCTTAAAGGACCTAACATCCCCGTCGGTCCAACATGCGTATACACAAATGTCTAGAAACATGTCCCTTTTAGCACACGTCCGTACGTCCAATGATCAAAACTAACTTTCAAAACATTCCTAAACAAATTATTGATATACACATATTTAGAAGAGAAATTTTAAAAAAAAAATCATATATACATAAACATTCGTAACAAAATTTTAAACAGCGCGGGCTACCTTCCTAGTTATTTCTAAAATCTAAACCATTAGGCTATACCAGGCGGGATGGCATGGCAAAATAAAATTCACACGTCACCTACACGTCACACCAACAAGAGCAGCGTAGTCAAATAACGCTGCCACACCACTCACCAGTGAGAATAGCATAGCCAAATAATATTATCACACTAACAAGATCGATATGACAGTAGTTTTGCCACGTCAGTTTGGCTTTGGCTGCATGTGGTTAAAAGGTTCATATCGTAAAAATAAGTTTTTAAAGTGTTTATTTTAAAAATTAAAAATTGAAAAGGTTCAGAAAAAAAAATCCCGCACCTTGATCACCCCTGCTTGGCAGCCACGCTTCCGTACCCGGACTCCGACTCGAACTCGCCTCCCGATAAATCCAACCCGCCTCGCCTGCCGATAAATCCAGCCGCAGGTACAAGAGCATGCCATAAACCAGCTATAAATATATTTTAAAAAAATAAAAGAAGAGAGAAAAAAGCAGCGGACGGGCTACAGCTCTCTGTAGCCAGCTGTAGCACAAACTTCAAGACGTAACATATGTATGACAGGTGAGATCAGGTATTAATAGTGTAGTAAGCAACTATGTACTTCCTCCGTTTTACAATGTAAGACTTTTTAGCATTGCTCATATTTATATAGATGTTAATAAGTCTAGGTATATATATATATGTCTAGATTCATTAACTTCTAAATAAATAGTTGGCTATACTATTAAACTTGCTCTTTAACCCAAGGCCTAGCACCCGCCAACCCCATTCGCCTCGCCCTCGCCCTCGCCTCACGCCGCCCGATACCCCAGCGCGCGCGCGGGGAGAAGGAGAAGATGACGGCCGCGGGCGGCGACGGCGACGGCGACGGGGACGGCGCCGCTCGCAGATCCCGCCGTCGAGGGCTTCCGCATCCCCTTCCTCCCCAGCGACAGCGACCTCCTCGACTGCCTCCTCTGCCCCAAGATCGCCTCCGGCCGCGTCGACTCCCGCTTCGCGCCGCTCGTGCACGACGTCGCCGACGTGTTCGCACTCCCCCCGGGCCAGCTGGCGGCCACGCACGCGCCCGCGCCCGGCGCCGGCGGCGCCGAGGCGTGGTACTTCTTCGGCGCGCGCCCCCGCGCCCGCGCCGGATCCAAGAAGGCGGCAGCGCGCGCGGTCGGCGGCGGCGGCGGTGGCAAGCGGTGGTGCTCGGTGGGTGCCAAGAAGGTGGTGGACGGAGGCGGGTACTGCCAGAGGTTCAGGTACAAGGAGAGGATGGCGTCGGGCGTCGTGGCGCCCCGGTGGGTGATGGTGGAGTACGGCGTCGCGGAGGAACCCGGCGTCGAGGGCGTCGCCGAGCTCGTTCTCTGCAAGATCTTCCGCTCCCCTGAGCCTTCCCCTCGCTCGGAGTCGGGGTCGCCGTCCTCCGCCTCCCCGTCCTGCTCCGGCGGCCGCAAGAGGAAGGTCGCCGAATAGCACGGCGAATTCTGCGGCGGCCGGTGGCCGGAACGCCGCCGCTGCTGCTGAAGATATCCTGGCATTGTGATTATTAGTATATAGTGCACTAGTTTAGTAATTTACTAACTATTGCAAGATGCTTGTAGGAATCAAGATTATCAGACTAGGTCTCTTGTCTTTCCTCTTCTTTTTTTGGTCTCATGGAAGGCACCATGATCTCTTAGATGATAGGATGATGAATTCTTTAAATGGAAAGAAGAACATGTAATCTATGAACTGTATTTATCATTGATTATATATGAATAAAAGATAACATCTTTTTTTATACTTGAGCAATCTTTTATTCTCTGTAATCTCATGACCAAATGCCTCATTCGTTCTGTTGAGCCAAGTGTTCAGATCACAATCACAGATTCACAATTCTCTGTTCTGTTGCTAAAGGAAATCCCAAGTCCTGAATGTTGGTGAACTAAACAATTTTGTTTCTTTCAAGAAAATTTCAGTTACAATTCTGTTTCTTTCAAGAAAGTTTCAGTTGCTGCAAGGCTGTGGTACACTAGGAACTGATGAACTCAACAAAACTCTTTTTCTATCTGTGTGCTGCTGCATCTCAATTCTACTATTATTTTTCAGAAATTGCACATGAAAAACATATTATTGTCAGTCATGGTACAAGGACTACATTCTACTATTAATTAGTGAAGAAACTTGTAGGAATCATATTCGTAGACCATATGTCAATGTCTTCCTCTGTTTTTTTTGTTCCAGGGAATGATATGTGATCTCTGTTAGTACTAAATAGGATTCGAAATTCGTGTGAAAGGAAGAACATGTAATCTATGAACTGTAGTTGTCATTGATTATGAAATGCAAGATGAGACGTGTGGTGCATTCCGAATGACTATGGCTGTGTTTAGATCCAAAGTTTGGATCCAAACTTCAGTCATTTTCCATCACATCAACCTGTCATACACACATAACTTTTCAGTCACATCATCTCCAATTTCAACCAAAATCCAAACTTTCCGCTGAACTAAACACAACCTATGTTATCTCATGACCAAACTCTGACGTCGGTTTAATTTTGTTGCGCCAACAAATTTGGTTTCAGGGAAATTGACCTCAACCATTAGAACTCAGAAACCAGACGATACGAGCAACACCAGAGGTAGAATGACGGACTTTGCCCTCACCGGGTCCGTGCCTCCTCTGGCGAACCAGAGGTGGCGACTTTGAGCAGCCGAGCGTTGCTCAGAGGTAGGGATGTAAGCGGGTTGACGCGCGAACCTACTTAATTGGTAACCCGTGGATTTTCGTGTCATGGTGTGACTTACCGCATATAAAGATACAAATAGGTCAATCCATAAGCCTATTTAGATGTCACATTTATAGGTACCCGCTGGTCAGTCCGCGAGTTTCCCAACAATTTTGCTTATAAACGGATTCGCGGGTTGGTCCGGTTATTCCTAGCTCGAGGTAGGGGGAGGGATCGTGGTGGACCCAGATTGGCAGTGACATTGTCAGCTTATTCGGGTTTTTTAGGGGATATTCCAGGTTATTCCCACTGACATGTGGGGTCGCCCCGGCATTCCCCTTCCCGTCATCATGTACCCTTCCGCTTCGCTTCTAGTTCCACTTCCACCCGAGGCAAAAAAAAAAGAAAAAAGAAAACTGCAACAGTGAAAACAAAAAAGGAAAAGGGGGCATATGGCCACAAAATTAGAGGATAACCTCCGAATAGGCATACAACTACTTGGAGTGATCAAGATGTCGAGGTTATCAGTGCACTTTAAATTGACATGGCATCTAATTGATCTTTCAAAAACAAACTATCTTTTTTAACATTTGGCCAATAGCTTCACAATAAGCTTTAATTTTAAGGAGATCTGCATTGGCATTTAATTATATGTTTGTGGCATTTCATTGAGCTAAGAACATTTTCTTTGAGAACCGAGCAAATGGAAGCCCCGCTGTTAGAGGGGCAGAGCCAGAAACTCTGTAAGAGTAGGG
Organism: Oryza glaberrima; assembly: GCF_000147395.1. Taxonomy (NCBI): domain Eukaryota; kingdom Viridiplantae; phylum Streptophyta; class Magnoliopsida; order Poales; family Poaceae; genus Oryza; species Oryza glaberrima. The sequence continues at coordinate 12,733,516 of NC_068332.1, forward strand.
GTCGACTTACATATACATTATTTTCAAAATTCTCGCTAATGTTTTATAGATTTAAACAGGAGTCTAGGATACAGACCTAGGGCTCGGGCCCTAGCTATCTTAGGCTTGTCTCCGCCACTAGCTGTGTCACACCCTAAAAATCCCAAATATATAAATTGTTGTCTAAATTGGAATTATTATAATTGATTTTAAAATCCTAGAAAAGAAGATCTAATTTTAAATAATAAATTCCAATATAAAATGGGGCCAGATAAAATTTTATTAAATACTTTGCTTGATTCTATAATTCCTAGATTTTTCTGGGATTTATTTAAGCCAAGGAAGTATTTTTAATAAGTGGAATTGCATTTCATGAATAATTTAAATGGAAAAAGGTTTTTAAAAGTCTCTTTTGGCTTTGGGCCAAAAGTCGGCCCAAAACCCTCTCTCTCTCCTCCTCGGCCCAAGTCGGCCCAAGTCAAGCCGAGCCGCCCGCGCGCGCTCGCTGCCGCTGACAGGTGGGGCCCACCTGTCAGGCCTGTCGTCTACCTCCGGCCGGCCGCCGCCCGAACCCTAGCGCCGCGCCGCCGTCGTCTCCTTCCAAATCCAGCCGCCCCTTTCCTTCTCCGGTGAAATCAATAGAGGGGAAATGATCCCCGGGATCCACTCTACCTTTTCTCTTTTGGAATCGTCAGCTAAAATCGTTTGGAAATCCTTGGATTCGATCTCGAATCGGATTTCTCTTTCTCTCCGAACCCTAACCTTTCCTTCGCGTCGCCGGTCGCCGTGGGCCTCCGTCGCCGCCTCCTAGCCGCTATAAAAGCACCCCCAGGTCCTCCGCTACCCGTCGCCACCCTCGCCTTTGCCCGCCGTCGTTCGTAGCGCCCTAGCCCCGTGAGACCTTGCGCCGCCGTCGTCGCCGCCGCTCCAGCTGTGCGCCACCGTCGCTCCAGTCGTCGCCGCCGCTCGGGGAGGTCGCTATCGTGGTCGCCGTCGCGTCGCCGACCTCGTCCGCCCCTTCGCCGTCGCTGTCAACCGCCGGAGCACCGTCGCCGTCGTCAAGCCGAAGAGTGCCGCCGCCTTTTCGCCGACGTCGTCCGGTCATCGTCCGCCGTCGCTTTGGTCACCGGTGAGTTCGCCGCGTCGCCCTCTACGTGTTGGTGTCCTCCGTTCGCGTCGTTGTGCCGTCGTTCGCCGGCGAGCTTGCGCGCCCGAGCCGCCGCCGGTGGTGACGTCACCGCTGACGTCTTTGTCGTCATCCATCCGTGAGCCGCGGTGGATCCGATCGATCTCGGCCGTCCGTTGTAGTTAGGATCGATCTCGGCCGCCCAATCTCGTGAACCGCCGCCGTGCACCCGGTCCACCGCGAACCCTAGCCGCTGACGCAATAATTCCCTTTTCCTTTTCAAAAATAATTCATTATTGCGTCATAATTCAATTAAAATCCATATAAGTGTTTTAATCCGATTTAATCTTTAAAAATTCATAACTAATTCATCTTAGCTCGGATTTAGTTGGTTCAAGTCTCTAAATTTTTCTAAAATTGAGATCTACATGTTAAAAATATCCACATGTACTGTTCATGCTTGTTTATGTGCTGTTTTGGTGTTTTGCTCCTTTCTGTTTAGATTCCGACGTTTCCAGAGAGTCCGTTTTCGCAAGAGAAGAATTTGAAGAGTTCCAAGGCCAGCAAGGCAAGTCACACAGATCCCAAACATCCCTTTGAGCATGTTGATCCCGTTTAAAGCTATTGTTTCTATTCAACTATTGCATTTATTTTCGAATGTCATTGGGTGGAATTAACCTATTGTTTGTTATAGCCCTTTTGTTCTTGATTACTTTATTCCTTGATACCGTGGGTTATTATAACTTGACTAGTTGGGCTTTATATATTGGTTCAGCTAGATGTTAGTTATGATTGCTTAGCCATGCTTAGAAACATTAGCACACTATTGGAATAACTTATGACTCACTATTATTTAATGATAGCTCATGATGGTTAATCATGATTGGTTAATTAATTAATTTGCCAACTAAAACCTGATAATGGTGGGTTGTGAGCACATGGTTTTGATGGTCGTGCTCATAACAATTAAGGACCGGTTCACGGGTTTCGGTTGTGAAACATTAACCGTGCCAACCACAAGCCAGCATGGGCAACGGCTTTACCTTTTGTATAACATGGTTCATTGCGGGACACCAGACTGAGAAGTGGCGGAGATAAGCCCACGGGGGGCGCTGGGGAGTCCATGCCTTGTTTATAAGGGGGTGATTATGATCCAGGAACGGTGCGCTGTGGTGAATTGTGTTGTGCGAGGGGTACTGTCACAGCTCCTTTCCGAGGTACCGTGGTGGTATTGAGGCACATGGTGACATGTTGTGGGGCTGTGTCTTGTGGGTATAGTGGTACACATCTGGCCAGAGTAAAACTATTCGAATAGCCGTGCCCACGGTTATGGGCGGGTCTAACAATGTCTTTCGTGATTAGTTTCACACTTCTCACCCTAATAAAAGATGCTATAACTGGTAATAATTTGATTAGCTCCTGGTTTGGAATGGTATATTCCTGGTTTGGAGATAGAACTGTGCAGCCGAAATGGTTGTTCAGAATAGTTGGGCCTAAACAACAGGGTATGTTGTATAGCGTTGGATTAATATTGTTTAATTATTACTTAACTGTTTTATTAAATTCTGAAATGTTTATTAAATGCTATTTATGCAAATGAAACCCTACTATGCCATCCTTTGTTATCCTATGCACTTACATATTTGCTGCGTGGCTTGCTGAGTATGTCATGTACTCACCTTGCAATCATTCATCAGATGAGGAGTTCTACAGTGATGCTGATGGTGTGGAGGATTAGGTGTAGCCCTGGTCAAGCTGCCTGTGGAGTGGAGTCGTCTACGCCGTTTACCTTATTTTTCCGCTGCTTAGATCTTTATTGATTGAGAGTAACTATCTACCTCTGTAATGACATTTTATTCGCTTATTAATTAGAGTAATAATTGTACTCTATTATCAATTTGTTATTGTGTGCCTCGGCTGATTCCTGGATGAGGGTTCACACACATGTAAGCGTTTGGAATTTTGGATAGAAATTCCGGGCGTAACAAGCTGTTAGGATATATTTTATTAGAAACTTAAAATAATAACGTTACAACGATTCAAGAAGAAAAATAAGGCATCTTTTGATAAAAATCAACCCATTTCTCTGCTTCTAGATGTTCCAAGGTACCAATAATAATTTTTCCATAAAGCATCCTCCTTGGTGCTAGTTATGGGCCTCGATCATCATCATTTGTATTCACATAGAAGTATTCCAAGTTATTTCCATCATTGCATACTGAGATAAGAACACTATTTTTTTGATGGAAAATTGAGATAAGAACAATAGTTGCATATGAAACAACATCTTATTTATTCATCTAGAGAACTCACCTCTTGAGCCGACAATTAAAAAAACTTTATCAAAGAGCCATTCCAGGGTCAGTCTTGGATTTTAAAAAAGGCAAAAATTTGTTATAGGACATTCAAAATTTGTGGTATTTATTGTGAGACACCCAAAAAATGCGTATCTTCTCGTGGACAAAAAATATGGTAATTTGCCACATGACACTCTGAGCATTAAAATACATTATTCAAATACATTATTCACTTAGTTGAGGAGAGAGTGGCACCTCCCCGGCAATCCCCGCGGCCGCTCCCCTGGCCAGCACGAGGAGCAGCCCCGCCGCCGCCGGAGGAGAATCCGAAGACGTCGTCATTGCCGCCGGCGACCCCGAGCTCCGAGGCGAGCGGCACCTCCCCGGCGACCCCTGGGGCCGCTCCCCTGGTCTGCGCGAGGAGCAGCGCCAGCAGCAGCGCGGACACTTCCAGTAGTGCCGGCGCCGATTTGGCCATGGCGCTTCTGCATCTCTGCCTTTGGATTTCGCCGTCGAGAATCAACACTTCCTCTGCCAGTAGTGTCGGCCAAGTTGAGAAAGAAGAATGAGGGTAAAGCGGCTGCCGGCATCGGGGCGCAGCAGAACCGGGGCGGCGGTCGGTGGCGGCGGCTCGGCCACGGAGGCTTACGGTAGTGGGAGGACGAGGGGAACAGCGGCGGGATCTTGATGGTCGATGGCGGCGGCGGCGGTATGCGATATCTCCTCCTTTGTGTCTCCGCAGCGCCACCGCCGCCGCTGCTAGGGCCGGAGTCTCCTCCTCTTCCACCTCGACTTCATCGCCGGAGAAGACCCCAGCGTTCGATGACACCAGCAGGAAGAAGGGTGGTAAGCCGAGCTTCGAGAAGCAGGCCATCCGCCACTGGTCAGCGAGGGCGCCCTCCCAGCGCGCCTCCGTCCACTGGCAGCAGCAGCAGCTGTGCGGCATGGTCGGCGGCGAAGCTGCTGAGGACCAGGAGGATGGGCCGCGTCTCGAGCCAAGCTTCCTTCTCAGGAGCCAGCCAAAGACAGCGCTGTGGATGCACGGGGAAGAAGAGGCGCCGCCGCCTTCGCTCCTCCTGTCGCCGCTGCGTTCCGCTCCTCACCACCGCCTTCCGCTCCCTCCCGACCTCTGATGGCCTCGCCGTCCCAACCACAGGAGAGAGGGGGGAGACCGCTCCTCGCCGCTACCTTCCAGAGGGGATAGAATGTGGAGGCCGCTCCTCGCCCTCGCCCTCCTGCCGCCACCGCCGCCGTTGGCCCCCGTCCCACGCTCGCGGCTTGCCGAAGGGAAGAGAGAGAGGGGGGAGGATCAAGGTAAAGAGGAGAGCATGATTTATGTGGGCCCCACATGTTAGTTGGTCCCACCCATACTTTTGGTGAATGACAAATGGGTCCCACACATTTTTTATTTCTAATGCCACCTAAGCGCCACGTCAACGCCACATGGAAAGAAGATCGAGTCAACACTGCCACGTAGGTGTCACGTCAACGAAACCGCCCTCCAAAACCGCCGAGGGAGTTAAATTGCACTAGTTTTAAGAGTTGGGGGGAGTCAAATTGCACTGGTTTTAAGAGTTGGGGGTCGATATCCAGTTTCATGGTTTAGGGTCATGGATAGGGCTGGATATCGAACCAACTCGGCTCGGCTCGGTCTAGCTCGTTAGGATAACGAGCTAGCTCGGCTCAGCTCCTTTGCAAGCTTGAGCTAGCTCCTTTAGCTCACGAGCTAGAGCGATAAAATTGCAAGACTGCACTTTAGCGACAGATAACATATGTAAAGCCAGCGAGCAAACATATAAAGCGAGCGAGCAGGAGGGCAGAAGCATAGTCTATCATCAATTAACCCAAAGAAGTACCCAAAAATCAAATAGAAACTATGTAAAATTGCAAATGCAACAAGGCAATAAAGCAAATAAACAATAGATTAAGTCCTCACTCCTCCAGTACTTAGGCCGATGAAACACTACTAGAAAAAGCATTTTTCCCGACGTAGGGGTCTCATTTTCGCAGGCGGACATGACTCTTAAAGCCAAATAACCGCCTACAAAAATATATATCGGGGTGAAAATTAGGCGGACCACTTAAGCGGCGCGTGCAAAAATCATTTTCGCAGACGCCACTTAAGTGGTCCGCCTACGAAAATAGACATAAATATAAATAGACTCGGGTAGGGGTTGATTTTTTCTAAGTCTCCACACCTCACCCTCCCCTCCTCACCCACGGCCGGCCTCTCCCCTCCCCATACCTCACGGCCTCTCCCCTCCCCTCCCCTCACGCCTCCTCCTCTCCCCTCCTCTCCCCGGCCGCCGGAGGGGGAGCGACGGCGGCTACGGCGCGGGGTGGCGGCGGAAGGCGGCGCGGCGTCCACGGCGCGGGGCAGCTCGGGGCGGCGGCGGCAGCGGCTCCCCTCCCCCCTCCCTCCTAGATCCGGCCAGAGGAGGGAGGGGGGAGGCCGGCGGCGGCGAATACGGCGCGGGGCGGCGGCGGCGGCGACGACGACGCGCGGAGCCGCGGCGGCGGCTCCCCTCCCCCCTCCCAGATCCGGCCGGAGGAGGGAGGGGGGAGGCCGGCGGCGGCGACTACGGCATGGGGTGGCGGCAGCGACGACGACGACGCGGGGCGCGGCTCCCCTCCCCTCCTAGATCCGGCCGAAGGAGGGCGGCGTCGGCGAGCCGCCGCCGTGATTTTTTTTTGTTCGATTCGTGGATTTTCGCAGGCGGGTTGTTGCTCCGACTGCGAAAATTGTTGATTTTCACCGTTGTTGTGCTACGGCGGTCCAACCCTCCGTTTACAAAAATCACTTTTGTCCGCATGTGGAAATACTTTTTCTAGTAGTGAAAGAAGGAATAAAGTGGCAGGATGCATGCTTGCTCCATGTGAACGCACTCGGTAGTGACGCTGAACGAGGACTGCATGCTCGGGATCTTCAACCATTCGCTCATCGCTGATGCATCTCGACGAAACTTGGTGGCGCCGGTGGACAGTGCTGCATCGTTACTTGCTCGTGCAAGGGGTGGCTGATTATGGCGCTGCTATACGGAAGATGGCGACGGTGAGATGGTGGCTGACTAATTTCGTATGTTGTAAGTCATGTTTGCACATATAGACATCAATTTACACATAACCATGCTTTCCTCCTACTGTTTATCGCACGAGACATGTTACGTTGCGTTCAAGGTACTACGTTAAACAACAATAATCTTATACTGCCATAACATTATTTGAATTATATTGTAAAAATTACATAATCTTCATAATCAGACTAATGAAAATAATATTGTTTGTACATCACGAACTAAAAAGTTGTACATCACAGCTAAATCAAGAAAAATCATTAGAGTACAAAATTGGCCGGTAGCTAGTTTTGCATCAAACTGCCATGCACACGAACCCTAGCGCGAGGCTGCCGGCCAGGGGATCCATCGCGTGCTCGTGGGCAAGGCTGCAATAACCAAAGCTCGAGGCAAGAGCGTCCGCGAGAGAGGAGGCTGCAACTCTGGCGCCGGCAGCGACTGATCAGCTGATTCCTCCACTTCGCTTTCCACCATGTCAATCGCCTGCTCCTTCCTGGCGGCAGCAGCGAGGAAGCCGCCGCGCCGGAGCTCCCTCCAGCGGTGCTTCATGACGCGCGAGGTCCGGCCGTAGACGGCGCGGCCGATCTCCTTCCAGCTGTCGCCGAGGCGGTAGTGGAGGCGCAGGAGCTCGTCGTCGTCGCGGGCGGTGAAGGGGCGGTGGTAGACGTCGCGGGCGAGGTGGTGGCGCCACCTGTCGCGGCACGACCTGGCGGAGCGGCGTGGCATGCTCCTGGCGACCCGGCTCCAGCGGCGGAAGCCGTTCTCCTTGGCGAGGCGCTGCAGCCGCGCGTCCTCCTCCGGCGTCCACGCCGGCGGCAGCTTGAGGCGGACGACGCACCTCGCGCGCGGCGGCGGCGGCTGTGCCCCGATCTCCTGGTCCTTCTCGAATCTCGACCTCTGAATCACTCCCTCTGGGTCTGGAGCGAGGACGACCTAGGGATGAGCAGTAGCACGGCGAGACGAGAGGATTCTGAAAATTAAATCGGTTCAGCGATCGAAAGAACCGAAAATATATAGCACTTCGATGTTCATTTCCCAGTGAAGTGAAATGGAGTCGGAGTCGGAGTGGGAGTGGGAGTCTGGAGTGCTTAATTAGCTTAACTTAGTTTGCACGTACTCTCTGCGCTGGCATGTGTTCGAAAGACCTGGTGAATTAATCCTAAAGCTGCCTACCATGTGAACCAAAACGATCTTAGCTTAGGATTTCTCACTTCGAAAGCCAGATTGTATTCGATATATATGAAGGCTCACTATATATTCTATCCGAAATCGTACGGATTGTTTTCGAAAATACTTTACCTCGGGCGACCGGCGCCCGGGGGGGGGGGGGGGAATCGGGTGCTCACCCCCCCCCACGCGCCCCTCCCCTCATGTGCGCACCTGTTGGACCCACCCACTTCTCCCTCCCCTTTTTTCTACAAAAGATGTTTCACCTAGTGTATTTACAATATTTCACTGTTTATAGATCTAGTGTTGCAATGAATTAAAATATTCTTTTACAACAAAAAAACCTATATATTTTGTAAACTCTCTGTTAAAGGAATTTGGTTTATTTTTTGTTCCACCAAAAATGTTTCACCTAATGTCCTCACAATGTTTCACTATATATAGATCTAATGTTGCAGTGAACAAAATATTCCATTGCAACAAAAAAAACCCACATATTTTGGAAACACCCTATTAAGGGAATTTGGTTTATTTTTTGTTCCACCGAAAAATGTTTCACCTAGTATACTCACAATGTTTCACTATGTATAGATCTAATATTGCAGTGAACTAAAATATTTTTTCGCTATTTGCTGAAACATTGTTTTTATATAAGCTGAAACAACACCCGGTTTAGACGAGTGAAACATTTTCAACCTACTAAGTGAAATAATTCCGATATACCTGGTGGAACATCTTGCAACATTTAAAAATAATTAAATAATAAGCTAAAAAAATTTCGTCGGAATATATTCATATGTGGTCTTGTTTTGAAGATTTAATTGCAACGAATTTAATAGTGCAATCGGATCATAATTTGGATAAATAATTTAGAAGAAAAATCAGTTTAAATTAGTTTTGCACGTCAGCGCCCGATTTTGCTCCAAACGGATCGGTCGTCCGAGCCGTAGGCTCGTCCTTTTTGTTTTCAAAGAAAATTTTAATTTGGGTATCTCGTTCTTTTTCATTTTTCTGAATTTAGTGAAAAATAATTTTAATTAGAGGCCGGATTAATGAAAATCTATTATCTAAAAAAATTCGGTCAAAATTTATTCAAATTTCAAGTTATTTTCCGTTGAAATTTTTGAAACACCAACATTTCTTTTGCCTGCATAAATAATAAAGACCAGGTAATTCACATTGACGCGACATATAAGTAATGCAGAAATAGAGGGATGTTGTCAACACGAATAGTTGTAATTAATTTATGCGTGCAACATCCACAACTTTTGCAAAAAAAAAAAAAGACCTCTCAATTTCTCTGAATTTCACGCAGGTATCAGCCATCATTCACCATTCGATAACGCATGAGGGTCGACCTAACTGTTCACATATGTAGGATCGAAACACACCAACTAAGACAATCAGAGGAGGGGTGAATGGTTGGTATACCCAAAAACTGAAAACTTTTAGCGGAAATAAAAGTTACCCTCGAATTCGACAGAAATCGGTCTGACCGAAGTTGCTCTGCCGGTCTGACCGCTCAGATGCCGTCGGTCTGACTGGTATAGATCAACCGGTCTGACCGCCAAAGTCGCCTGCCGTGCCTGCCGCCACCGCCGGTCTGACCGCTGCTTGCCGCTGGTCTGACCGCCGGTGAGTTGTCGGTTAGACCGCTGAAACCCGGTGAAATACAAATCGAAGAACTCTTAAAGTGGATGATGACTTTATTGATTCTCTCTGTGTTTACAAAGTGCATCAACAGCACTCCTTACAAAAATTTTGACTAAACTCAAAACCCTAACTCAAAACTCAACTCAATTGCTCTCAAAAGCGATACCGGGAAGCCTCATGCTCCCCTTCTATTTATACCCGAGGTAGGCAGCCTAAAGCCACGAACCAAACTCATACTGTTGGAATTAATAGATGGGCTAAGGCACATTCAAAGATTAATTCTTTGGAAAATCACAAAAGCCCACCTCATGGGATGGCATGCATGTGGAGTTTAATACCACCTTGCTTATTCTAGGAGAGGGGGACCTCCTTAAAAGGGAGGATGCTCTCCTAGCCACTTGAAGCATGTGTGGTGGAGAGAAGAGGGGGAACACACGCGCGCGCTCACCTCGCCTCGCCTGGCAGGGCAGGGCAGCGCAGGCGGCGCGCGCACGACGTACGCGTCGAATGGTCCGCAAAATTGGCTCCTCACCCTTGCGCAGATGCAGCCTCTTTTTGCAGTTTTGTTTTGCTGCAGGAAAATTCAGATTTGTTTTGTTGTTGGAAACATTCCAAAAAATCCGGTGCGTGAAAACGGCGTGGAGTCCGGATAAGTTACGCGCGACTTATCCAGCTCGGTTACGCAGAGTGGAGATTGTACTGGCGCCCTGATCAAGCGACCTATCTCTATATAAACCGTGCCGCGGCCTTCACGCAACACACGCGAAATCAATCTAGGGTTTGCCTCCTCCTCTGTGTTGCGCCGTCGCTCATAGACTACTCCATCCCGCTCGCCAGCGTGCACCGGCGATCGGGAGAGCAGGTCTCCGGAACCTCTGCCTTCGACGTCCTGCACCGGGAGAAGGCGGCAATAAGGTTTTTGGGAAGCACTTCGCGCGACTGCTCCCTGTTCGTCCGCGACGGCTCTCCTTCCTCTCCGCTCGCGTGCTGCGCGCCTTCGTCGACGCTCGCAACCGCGAGTAGTTCCTGTCGAGCAACCGGTCTTTTCGCCACCTCGGTACGTGTTCGACATGTTACGCATATTTGATCTGTTCATGTTTTACTGCTTAATTTACATGTGTAGATCTAATGATGCGTTAATGCTAGTATACATCTGTAATGTCATGATTTATTTATGGAATATATTAAATCATTATATGCCTATATCATCAACACATACTAGAAGTCCTAAACACCTTAGGAAACCATCTAGTACAAGAAACAAACTTTACATAACCAAACGTACCAAATTTGGACTCCTTCCAAATTCGACTCCGCATCCCATACGCACACAATTCCTCCATCGTATGCCATATGGAATCTCTATCAACCACGTGCATCAACTCTAGCCTAAGTATTCCGCATGATCTCTGACAACCACGGACGTCGTCTTATCCCCAAGCCGACTCCCGGTCCATCACCGCAAATACTCTCCCGAGGCATCGAGTCACCTACACATGAAATAAACAAAGAAACCATGTTCTGAGACCAAGCTATCTCCAACTTGACTCATTAGTAGCAAACAACAGTATTACATACGTATAGTATCCATCTAGAAGCCATAATCATGAAACAATCACGGATATCCAAACAACCAACCCGAAACCGAAACTGACACAGCGTCGGCCGGTCAGACCGCGGGCTGGCCGGTCTGACCGCGCGCATACCGCCGCTCTGACCGGCATACACAGCCCGGTCTGACCGGTCACATAAAATAACAACAGTATCCCGTAGATTCACCTGTGAAATACAATCATCTCCAAAACCACTTCGAAAATAAATTCCAAATAACAAAACCAATAATCTCCGATGCCAATTTATCGGTGATATGGACCCGGGGGTATCACGTCTAGAGGGAGGAGGCCGCCCTCAAACCCACGTGGCTCCCCGCGAGGGGGGATCAAGCCCGGGGTGGAGCGGTGGCTACCCCCACCCAGCTAGAGGGAGGAGGCTGCCCTCAAACCCACGTGGCTCTCCCCGAGGGGGGTCGAGCCCGGGGTGTTGTGGCGGCTGCCCCTCCCAGCTTGGGGTCGGGCAGCCCCCCAACCCATGTGGCTCCCCGCGAGGGGGGATCAAGCCCAGGGTGGAGCGGTGGCTACCCCTTCCCAGCTAGAGAGAGGAGGCCGCCCTCAAACCCACGTGGCTCTCCCCGAGGGGGGTCGAGCACGGGGTGTTGCGGCGGCTGCCCCCTCCCAGCTTGGGGTCAGGCCGCCCCCAAACCCACGTGGCTCCCCCCGAGGAGGGTCGAGCCCGGGGTGGCGCGGCAGCTACCCCCTCCCAGCTAGAGGGAGGAGGCCGCCCTCAAACTCACGTGGCTCTCCCCGAGGGGGGTCGAGCCCGGGGTGTTGCGGCGGCTGCCCCCTCCCAGCTTGGGGTTAGGCCGCCCCCAAACCCACGTGGCTCCCCCCGAGGGGGGTCGAGCCCGGGGTGGCGCGGTGGCTGCCCCCTCCAAGCTAGAGGGAGGAGGCCGCCCTCGCTTAGGGTCGAGCTGCCCCGACCCCCTCCACGTATCAGCCAACGTGTACAGGGTTAGGTGGGCACGCCTAACGCCCACCTAACTGCATTTAAAGCGGTGTATACAACCGTGCCATGCCACATTTAATGCGGCGTGCTGCACATCTGACTGGTCTGTGACCGGTTGAATGACCGATGGGACGGCGATTGTGTACCCCCGTCATGTCAGTGTGTCAGGCAGCGAGTGGTGTGCTCCGTCCCGTCCCATCATAATGATGAGGGGCTTCACAGCCTCTTACCTCAGTCAGAGCTGGTCCAACCACTCTGAACTGACCCGGGTTCCCGTTTTCTGGTGTGAACGATAACCCGAAAGTCCTCATCCATTAAATGGTGAATGACAAGGGTGCCCTGCATGATTTGATGGGCCCCGCGCAGCAACCGACGTACAGATAGCTTCTGGGCTAAGGCACAAGACATGTGATTAATATAGAGAATATTTTCGCTTCTCCCTAGGTAGCACTCGCACCACATGTGGTATCCCCTTAGAGTATAAAAGGAGGACCATGCCTAGCGAGGAGGGGGATCGGACTGAGGATCCCTGAGCCAAAACTTGTCTAACCCTAGCTTGTATACCAGGGATTCAGGGACTTTCTAAGCACAGAAGAATCATACACACAGGAGTAGGGTATTACACTTCATAGCGGCCCGAACCTGTATAAACCTCTTTTGTCTCATCGTCTTGGAGGAGCCTCCGAGATCAAGATCACACACAGTTTTGCTCACCACCAAATCCTCGAATCTCACCCGCTGCCCCCAGCCGAACTCTCAAAGGGGGGCCTCACAGCCTCCCGCTAGAGAGGGTCACCCCTCGACACAATTGTTCATCACAGAATAATAATCAAAAACACCTTTAATTTTACACCATCTTTTGACGTGGCTAAGATTAGTGGATTATAGGAAATGGATGGCCAAGATTTGCCAATGGCAAAGTGAAGCCCTATATCCTTCTTTTCCTTAACCTCATAGGACTCCCCTCAACCCACACTGCTCTCTCTTCTAAACATCTCGCCGGCCTTCGTCCTTCCCTCCCTCACACATGTGTCGTCATCATAATCTCGCCTCCTCTGGCCGTAGTCGTCGCGCCGTCACCTACTGCTCTCGCCTAGTGATGGTATCGCATCTGGCAGATCTGACTGCCTGGGCAGATGAGAGGGCGCGAGTTTTCGCTGATGCTGCTATCTTCTCCTCTTCTTTCATAACCATCAAACAGTTTTGTTTGATCTTATCCAACCAAAGATTTAAAACAGTCAACGTATATTTAGTTATTTGGCGTTACATCATGGTCTTGTCTCTTTACCTAATTAAAAAATTCATAGTATTTTTATCGTCCCACCTAACATACCGACCGTAAAAATAAGAAATCAGATTTGACAAATCTAGATTAGCGATCCTGAAAATAGGAAATAAAAAAATATTTATCTTTAATTATTCTCTCTAATATTTATCTTTAATTATTCGATACGATATTTTAGTCCAAGTACGTGAGTGGTATATCGGGCATCATGGTTACATTAGCGTCCTATTCAAGCGCATGCCTAGTGCACGCCAATCCGGCCACTTCCTGGTATCGTCGGCCCACCCGCATGTGATTCTGACTCCCTCGTGCCCTTGCGCCTCGCATATCATTCGATTTATAGCGCGCGTCCGATTCCCCCACGCTTTCACGCTGCGCCAAGCAGTAGCCGATTTCAGCTTGGACAGCATCCTGCACTTCCGCCGCATGTGCATCCTTGCCGCAATGACTCGGTGCCTTCTCATATCTCTCTGTTCACATGTCTATAACTAATACTCTCTCCGTTTCATAATGTAAGTCATTTTAGCATTTGCCACATTTATATTAATGACTGTCATTAATATGAATGTGGGAAATACTAGAATGACTTACATTGTGAAACGGATTAACATTAATATGAATATGGGAAATGCTAGAATGACTTATATTGTAAAACGGAGGGAGTAGCAATTTGTTTTCCAAAAATATATTAGGGTTCAGCTGAATCTTCACGCTCCCACATATTAGAGGTTCGTCTCCAAATGCTATGCAATGCCTGGCTCTGCGCTGAGATTTGCTCTGTTCCGTGTGATTAGTGATTGCTCTCTGTGGATCGTTCCCATGCACACGGAAAATTGGGAATAACGCAATTCCCCCTCACATTTACTTGAGCTAATTAATGCAATCACACTTTATTGGGTTTTGTACATTCGGGAATACTCTCTCCGTCTTATTAGAGTAGGTACAATAATTCTATTCAGCAGGCTACAAGATACTACTGCCATGTCATCGTAATGCTAGTTGGAGGGGAGAGAATTGAGGTGAGAGAGGGGACTGGGCGACTATTTTGACGCCCGGCGGTAACACAATCTCCCACGCGCGGCAGCTTGTGGAGGCATTTAAAAATACGGTTTCTGGACCCCACAACTAATCCATCGGACCTGCTATGGTTTTTCTATCGCTTTCCCTTCCGCTGGTCATCCCCATCTATTCCCCGTTCTCATGCGGCGGAGCGCCGAGGAAGATCAACGCCTGTGCCTCGCGCTCCTCTTCCACTGCGCCGCTAATCTCTCCTCTTGAGCCCCGTCAAAAAGCCGTCACGTGATAGATAGAAGTCCTCCTCCACCCCTTGTTCCTCTCCTGCTCCGTCAAATCGACCTCCCCTCACTGCTAGAACGATCTCCTCTCGGCCGGAATTAATCAAGCAAATCGATGCATGGATAAGCTCCTTTCTTTGTGTTTCTAGACATGACTACAGACCACCGAAGAGTTTGCTCCGTCATGAATCAACCACTGCTGCAAACGTTTGCTATGTTTTTCCTTTCGCTTTTGCTTCCATGCGTATCATTTTCTTCTAGTTCTTGTTTCTGTTGTCAATCGATTATAAGCTATGATAGTGTACTGTGATTTGGCTTAGGAAGAAGCAGAGCAACAAATTTGAAGAAGAAATATGAGCTAGTAGCAAGCAGGAAACCATCCACACAAATGGCCACAAAGATAGAGTACACTTTTGATCATACGGGGTAATGTATTCGTGCAAAATTAATTGTTTAATAGATAAGATGTAGTTAATGTAATAGCCAATCTATTGTACTAGGGCTGTGTTTAGATGTAAAGTTTAGATCCAAACTTCAGTACTTTTCCATCACATCAACCTGTCATACACACACAACTTTTCAGTCACATCATCTCCAATTTCAACCAAAATCCAAACTTTGCGCTGAAATAAACACAGCCTAGTTAGCTTCAAAATTAGCTATAATATGACGTGGCAATGGGTGGAGCCAACTATTGGCTATACTATTGACCTTGTTAAATGTAACCATGAGTTTCCGCACCCAACTTTAATCATCCGTCTTATTTGAATTTTTGTTATAATTAATATTTTTGTTGTTATGATATGATAAAACATGAATAATATTTTATTCGTGACTTATGTTTTTAATTTTTTTCAAAAAAGTTTTAAATAAGACGGACAATTAAAGTTGGGCACGAAAAATCATGGCTACACTTAAAATGGGACGGAGAGAGTAGCCATGCACTTGGTATGGATCAGATATATGCATTGACATAACAAGGACTAAACGTATTAATCAGGTTTTAAGGAATTAAATTGCTTGGCATCTTATTATCTTCTGGATCGAGTACCTTCCTAAAAATTAAGAGGGCTCCAGGTAGTCATCTTTCTTCCATGGTCATGTCACAAATGATACGGTTCTCTGGTGGTCAAGTTGAACTATGCTCGGAGCATTTTGGGGTATAGGTCTAACCACCTCAACTCCTCGTTTCTAGCATGCTATTGTTCTTTTAGTTTTTCAACGATGGGAATGGGAGATGGCCGGTAAGCCAGATGCTTCGCGAACGACCAATATATTTAATTGCACTTAGATCACCCTCGTTAAGAGGTGCACTCCGGTACATTGATGTCTAATAGCTTTGATAGTAATGGTTGGATCTACTAATACCCTGTCCATTTAGTATAACTAAGAAGGTAGCCCGCGCGAATGCGCGGGCATGCGTTTTGTACGCTATGTTTGAGACAGTTATAAGAGCGAAATATCAACCGTAAAACATCTACCATTATTTCTTCGTAAATTGTTTTCGTCGACATTAATTGCTTTTTTAATTTTCTAACCTAATAGCTTTATATTATAGGAGTATCATATTTACCTGATATTTATAAGCAATTATTTATAATCTTCTTCATCATTTGAAAAGAAGGTAGACTTATTTTCTTTAAAAAACATGTCAACGAAAAGTAAGTGTAAGGTAAAACTAAGGTATTTTTCTTTTTTTTTCAATTGCATATGTATTATCATGGTTTATTCGATGATGAATTGGGTGAGACATGAAGCTCCACTAAATATATGGGTTTATATAGTCTAATATGATTGATATAGTTTGAGAGTTAGTCAATCTATGAACATTTCATGTGGAGTGGGTAAGAGGTTCCACGCAAGCTAACTTGCATACGATAACGATGAAATATAATTGTACAATAATATTTTTAAAATGTGACATACCATGAATACACACTTGTGTTTCCTTTTATAAGATAGTTCTAACGGTTAGAAATAATGGTTCTACCGGTTTAAAAGATATAGGAGTACTCCAAGAATGTAGCTTAAAAATTATGGTTATTTTAATATCCAATATTATTGCGAAGTGAACATAGCTCAACCGGTTAGGTTACTTGTGATGGAACTTGCCCGAGTTCAGAATTCACAAATTCTTTTAGTGGTAGGCGACGTACCCGTCGATAGCGAGACGTACGTGGTGACTTCGTCAAACTCAAAATATATCAGGCTAGTCTCTTGAAAGTACTCAAAGGGGTATTTGCATGTGTGCATTCACAGAAGTGATTGTGCGCGTTGTGAGCGCCCGCGTTTGTACTTTGTTTCAAAAAAATATCAAACATTATTTATTGTTTCTCTTTTATTTAATAGATAAAACAATAGGGAGGGGACGACAGTGTTGTGTACATGTGAGGGTGAGGAGGTGGAGATTATATTTTTCTAACTTTTTTTAAATAATTTAAGTGAAAGCCAATGATGAGGTGTTTTATTTTTTTCTAAGAATTTCTAAAGTTTTTCCCTTTTTATAGGACGTGACACACGGTGACTTAAGATTTTTTCTAAAAAATAGATTTAATAGTTAAAAATAATGGATACATCAAATTAAATTGATTTTTCTTATAATTTAATTACAAGATCTAATCTATTGGTTTATTATAGATCTAGATTACATGCATATATATACTTCCGTATATTATGTAATATTATATTTTATCTTTTTTATATTATACAAAATCCTATTTTTAGACCGTAGTTTTTTCCACGGATACTAAGTACGCTTTTTTTGGCTTTATTTTTATCGTAGATAGATGTCTATTTTTTTTCTTCCAGCTAACAGTAGGTAGCTTTATATGTTTTTTTAAAAGGGAGTAGCTATATTTATAGCGCCATATTTTTCACCAAAAAATAGTAAAAAAAATAGTCGGTATGTATTTACATTGTAATTCCCTAAATTACATATGTAATTTTAGTGTATTTATAATGTAAGTCTCAAAATTACATATGTAAATCCTAAATTTATATACTAATTATATATGTAAGTGGGGTGTAACTACGGTGTAAATTCGTATAAATATATAAATAATTATTAATTTTACGATGGAGGGGAAGTGCTAATGAGTTTAGAGCTTGATTAGGTGCATTTGGTTCTTTCGCATAAGTAAGATGGGGTGCAACCTGCAAGTGCTTGAAACGAATCTTACCGGACGATCTCACGGTTAAAACATCCGACTGTACACAAATTTAGCAATACCGTTTTTAATTGTACCTACGTAGGGACATTTATTTTTCTTTCCTTTTCCCAGCCACCGGTTGCATATGTTTTTTTAAGGAAAAACTATCACCTTTTTTAATAATAGATCTAATCTAATGGTCTAAATAAATGGTCCACCAATTTAAGTGAAAATCGATGATGAGATTAGATAGTGCCACGTGGCGGTCTAGGAGCGTTTGTAGGAGTCCCACGTGACGGCTTGAGAGCGTTTGTAGGAAGTTTCATGAACTTTTAGTATATAATAGATAGATAGAGCAGACGACGGTATATCGATGAGCAAAAGAATGATACTAGGAAATATGGTCAAATTGAACTAAATTGATTTGACTGCAGAAAGTATATACATCTAGATTTGGCTCTTCAATTATAAGGGTGCATATCCGGATTGAGGGTTTATACCTGGACACACACATGTCCAGATACAAACCCAGGATTGGGGTTTTTTTTGGGACGGAGGGAGTACATTATTTTCCAAAATTTTGTATGTATATACATGTTTTTTGAAATATTTGCAGAAATATGCATTCCCTGCTGATTAGGGGCGCACTTTGAACATAATGGAAAAAATAAAGACCGGTGAGTTACCTGGACGACCCCTCGCACCAGTTCAATAGCCATCCCGTCGCCAGGCATAGGGGGTTGCTCAAGGTAGACAGAAGCAGTCCACAGGATTGGTCACAGTTGACCAATACGGTCATGCGGATTAATTGGTCGCGCACGACCGCGGGCAGCATCACCGCTTGACAGGACCAGCAGTGTCGCATCACCGCGATGGCGCAAGCATGCTACACGGGACATGCACATTCCCGCATATAGGTGCCGCGCCACCACCCTCTCCCATCAGTCCCCACGGCCCCACCATTCGAGCTACGCTGACAGTGCATCCCCAACCTACGGAGAACATGTATTTCCACGAATATTTGAAAAACATGTGTGTGTACACACTAACATACGATATATATATATATATATATATATATATATATATATATATATATATATATATATATATATATATACACACACACACACACACACACACACAAAATCATGAACCATAATGTATATTTCAAAATTTAATTCAGATCATCGTGACTTCCCCAAGCTGATTCTTGGTTATGATTATCGTGATTTTCTAAGCTGATTTCTTATTCACAATTCTAAATTTTAGTTTATTTCTATTGAATTACATAATTTTGGTTTTATCTGTTGCAGTGCACGGGCGCTTTTCTAGTATATATATGGTAAGAAAAATCAATGTATGTCAAGCAGTAATCCTCAGGCATTGGAAATTCCCAAGCCCACCGGCATCTTTCCATGGAGGAGGACATGTAGTAGGAGAAAATACATAGATGAGGAAGAAGAGGATCTCGATTTCATCGGTCTCTCGCCAAGAGAATAGCGATGGCCATGGCAGTCTTCTAGGGAGAACTTTTACGTTACAATATACTGTACTACAACAATATAATTATGAAGGCAATTTAGAACTTGCCACAAAACTAAAAGTGGCATTTAGTAACAACGTGCTTTAGTGCTGACCTACCACCTTATTGTCATCTCAGTATGTAAATTGACGGCAATATGCGTGGACTCACAGTAGCTAACAGAGCATCGTCTTGTTGAAGGATGGCGAGGAATGAAGAATGGGATAGGTCGGGGAAAACGCCTAACATTGTCTATATACTGTGAATTAATAGAGAATATCCATCGCTCAATAGTACTAGAATACAATTTTACCCCTTTTAATTTCATAATATAGTATAAGTGAGAGGATGAATTAACGTAAAATCTTGGATCTGACAGTACATACTACCAGCATATCTCTTATAACGAATTCAACGATGTTTCTCGGGCAACTAGCCCCTGCCACGTGGCGCATCCTAATTCCTAGGTTTGCTCCCCATGCACAGCCATCAGATTGAAAATCAACGGTAAAAAATTGCAATGGACTAAACTATAAATATATGCTTTCTAGGGAGTTTAATGAAAAATGGAACATCTCTATCTAAAAACAATTGAATATCTAGAACACCGGGGAAGGCAGAAAAAATGGAGGGAAGAAAAAAACAGCAGGGCATCACATCTATTGCGTATGGCTAGACCGTGGCACTAGTTGCATCTATACAATTAACGACGACGTGGTGCGTTACTTTTATAGATAAATCAATCCCCTTGATTAAAAAATAAAAATAATATTTCCTCAGTTAAATGTAAGGTTAATTATAATATAATCTAGAAATCATTCGGAAGTACTAAATTAAAAAATAATAATTTAACCACTACATCCGCTTAAAACAGTCACCTATCCCATGGAACTCTGCAGATGTCACGAGATTGAAGATCACCGATGTTGAAATCCAAAATAATCTGTTATCGTCACATCTATAGCATTTCAAGCATATTTCTTTGAAATGAAGTTCAAAATAATAGAAAGAGAATCCCTTATATGCCACTTAAAATTGGTCTAATCCCTTATATGCCATTGAAAATTGGCTCTTCCCCTATATGCCATTGGTCCACCCTCTCATGCCACTCCCGTCTGTTGACTATGTGTTAACAGTTAACTCTAATGTAAAAAAGACATATTTGCCCTTCTGAGTATAGAACCATGCCTAACAACTCGGTGGCACGTAAGGGATTCTCTCAATAGAAAACCTCACCAAAGAATCAGAATATAGAAAAAAAAATCAACAACAAATCTGCTTGGTTCAAAGCCCCTTCTCCTTCCCGTGTCAGATCTGGCATTGGGAGGCAGAGAAGTGATGGTATCAATGGCCTCGCCCACGGAAGGAGAGCAGCAGTATGCAAGAAGGGAGATTCCATGGTGACGACAATGGGTTCCCCATCTCCAACAGGTCTCTGTGCACCAATACTGGAGCCCTTCGCCCAAAGCTCGCATCTACAAGCGTGTAGGAGGCAGTGGCCGGGAGAGCTGGACGTAAATCATAAATGAATGATTGATTCTAACATATCTTAGATATGCCACTCATTATCCCTTCGTCAAAGAGTGACCGAATAAAGAAATTATAATGGCATAAAAAATATTAGTTATCTAATAAATTCATTTTTTTTACAAAGTCGTAATATTTTTTTAAAAAAATATCATAAACTATATTATCATATATTAAAAAATATGCTGGATATTACCATTCTTTGAAAAAGTATTATTTGTTGTAGTTACTATAAATTAATTAAAAAGACTTATATTATTGCTAATTTTATCAGTCACATGCACGGGCTAGCTCTTAGGCGCGCCAACTGGCGTGCCAATTTTCTAGTTTTACGTTAAAGTTCTCATGTTTGAAATTATGGGTCTTTTTCTTTTGAACCGTCTAGCTGCTTTGCTTTTACTCGTTTATCATTCAATTATGGAAAAATCTCTACAGGAAACTCAATTTGGGCAGAATCATACTTTCCTCTTGATGTTATATCGTTCCTCGCACGAGACATGTTACATTGTGCTCAAGGTATATACTAGTTTAAACAAAAATAGTCATATTAATTAGCCATACCATTATATGAATATTGTAAAGTTACATAATCATCATGACCAGATGAATGACATTGTTTGTACATGACCAACCAAAGAGTTGTACAGCTAAATCATGAAAAATAATTACAGAGTACAAAATTAGCCAGTAGCTAGGTGCCTAGGTTGCATCAAAGGATCAAACTGCCATGCACGCAAACCCTAGCGCGAGGCTGCCGGCCAGGGGATCCATCGCGTGGTCATGGGCAAGGCTGCAACAACCGAAGCTCGAGGCAAGAGCGTCCGCGAGAGAGCGCTGCAACTCTGGCGGCGGCAGCGACTGATCGGACTCGTCCACTTCGCTTTCCACCATGTTGTCCACCATGGCGAGCGCCTGCTCCTTCCTGGCGGCGGCAGCTAGCGGGAAGCCGCTGCGGCGGAGCTCCCTACAGCGGTGCTTCATGACGCGCGAGGTCCGGCCGTAGACGGCGCGGCCGATCTCCTTCCAGCGGTCGCCGAGGCGGTAGTGGAGGCGCAGGAGCTCGTCGTCGTCGCGGGCGGTGAAGGGGCGGTGGTAGACGTCGCGGGCGAGGTGGTGGCGCCACCTGTCACGGGCACGACCTGGCGGAGCGGCGTGGCATGCTCCTGGCGACCCGGCTCCAGCGGCGGAAGCCGTTCTCCTTGGCGAGGCGCTGCAGCCGCGCGTCCTCCTCCGGCGTTCACGCCGGCGGGAGCTTGAGGCGGACGACGCACCTCGCGCGAGGCGGCGGCGGCAGCGGTGGCGTCGCCATGATCACCTCCTGATCCATCGCGACCTCTCAATCTCTACGGCCCGAGCTGTGAGCTAGCTACGTACGGCGACAACAAGTGAGGATTCAGATGAAGAATCGCGATTCACCGGTCGATGATGAAAGACAGGGCGGGCGGCTCCGTCCCACTGAATATATAGCGCTATTGCGCTAATTCCTTCATTCGCTTGGGATACGAATCGGAGTCGGATTGATTAGCTAATTAGCTTAATTAGCATGCATGCGTGGATTAGTCGCTACTCCTACTTCGCTAGCTTCGGACTCCGTATTAGTATTTGGCAAATTATACCAAAAAACTGCCTGAGAAAAGACTAGTTCAGGAGCGGCCGCGCGCGATCTGCTGTGCTTGCCATTTCGCTTGCCCAGATGAGTATTCCTGTTTTTTTTTTCCTTTTTGGGCTTTTGTCGCATGGGCATGTTTCAGTATAACTCTTCGCCCGCATCAAAGCCATTGCTGCACACACACATAGAGCTTAGAGCACGCCTGCAAGTTTCACATCTTGCATTAGCGCAAGAAACGAACCCCAATCCATTTTGACATGGCGTCAGGGAATGTGAAGAATACGGAGTGGATTACAACAACGAATCCATATTGGAGGGGGGCGATCTGACGAGCCGCCACCGGTCCCGACCCGGCCGCGGCCGCGAGGCCGACGAAGCGCCGGTGAGAAGGGTGCCGCAGTGGCAGGTGATGCGCGGCCGCGCGGAGGAGTCGCCGAGCCGGCGGCGACGGAAGAGCAGGGCGGCGTGGAGCGCCGCGCCCATGGCGAGGATCGACGCCGTCGAGGTCATCTCCGCCGCCCCCACCGGTGCCCAGAAGAGAGGGGAGAGTGAGAATGGCATGTGGGTGATCCATTGCTCCATCCATCCATCCAAATGGACGCGTTAGATCACTCAAAAGCGATCTGCATCCCGTCCAACCTCTGATCTACGCGTGGGTGATGAGCCCCATCGAGCTTTTGTTATTCCGACTCGAAGCTCTGAATTTTTTAGGGAGGTTTGAACCGCTTTCTTGCTATTTGCTGCAAATTCTGTAAATTTGTATTCAGTCATGCATGTTCTTGACCACTTGAGTCTTCTTATGCATGAAGTAACAGTGTAACACAAATCTGTCCTTGGTAATCTTTTTTATGAGTTTTCCATTCAGGAGTTTCTGTTCAACAAAGAAGCTAAAAATGTGGTTCACAATGAATCCATCCTAGCAATTTTGGGGCTCTAGATTCAGACCACGTTGCTTCTCATTCCCTCCGTTATTTATATATTAGGGGGTGTTTAAAAAAAATAGGACTAATCCAGGTAGAACTAGATTGATTTTGAATTAACGAGGGGGTGAGGCTCGAACCAGACAGGCTAGCTCGCAGCTTGCGTTGCTAGCCGGGAAGACCGCGGCCTTTCTCATATTAGGGGGTGTTTACATGCATGGGTGTAAAGTTTCGGTGTGTCACATCGGATATATGGACACACATTTGAAATATTAAACGTACACTAATGACAAAACAAATTACAGATTCTGCCTGTAAACTGCGAGACGAATTTATTAAGCCTAATTAATCGGTCCTTAGCAAATGTTTACTGTTCAATTATATCATTATTTGGTAAAATTAATAATTATGTGGCTACGTTTATTTTGTTACCAAATATTAACAATGTGTACAAAATTTTAGCAACATTGTTAAGTCAATTTTGCTAAAATTTTAGTATTGCCAAATTTTGGTAAGGTTTATTTTAGCACTAATCTAAACGGACCCGCATTTTCTTTCATTCGCTAAATTTATTCAGATCAGTAACGTGTCGCTGCGCATTTCCTTCTAGTATCATATATCATCATCAACCCCACGAAGCCACGACGGCGGGCCTAACTCCTTTCCCCAAGCACTCCAGTAGCCCCTGCTCTTCCTACCCTCTCTAGGGTCTAGGCTAGTGTTTGT
Organism: Oryza glaberrima; assembly: GCF_000147395.1. Classification (NCBI taxonomy): domain Eukaryota; kingdom Viridiplantae; phylum Streptophyta; class Magnoliopsida; order Poales; family Poaceae; genus Oryza; species Oryza glaberrima. Next base: position 12,757,410 of record NC_068332.1, read on the forward strand.
TTTAAGATTATTTGCGGATAAATTAATAATATGAATACATTAAATATTATATATTATCTAAACATAATAAATAGTTTAAAATAAGTGGTCTAGGCAATAAAGTAAAAGAAACTTTCATGGAAAATTATATTCTTAAAACATATGGAGCAAATAATTCGTAACTACAACTATCAGGTGATAAGCGTAAGCTGGAAAAAACCGGCCCTGCAAAAGTACAAACAGCTCCACTTCGTAGGCTCCCAGACGTCCTTGTGTTGTCTTTCCCCTGTCCTTGTCGTCACCCTCGGGCCTCGGATGCAGCAGGTGAACACAACCGCCAGGCCTTTGAGAGATTAGTTGATCTGGAGTCGATGAGTGCAACGAGCCAACGATCGAGTCGTCTACTCGATCAGTTCTTGGGGCTTTCAGAAAACATTTAATAATAATAATAAAAGAGAGTATGCATCCTGGCATTGCTGCGTCTTAAAGCATCTTTCATAGGGGCCAGAATTGCAACTAGAATTGTCGACACAAAAACCAGGTACTATAACAAAGGAGATAAAAGATATGCACAGATGCACGATGAAATACCTGCATTCCATTATGCACAGAAAGAAATTATCTTTACCCTAGCAAAACAGGCAAATTTGAAGAGCAATTGAGTGCACAAAGACACGTCAGGAAACAGTGGCATTATTTAAGTTGTTGCCGCAAGCAGGAACGACAGAAACCATAGTTATTAATCCTGGAGATTTTCAGTAAGAAATGAGACTAGGATCAGCACGCTAACCGCTGCACCAAGCTGGCACATGTTACAAATCGGACAGTGGTTCAAAACAGGTAGGAAAATGACGGAGGTTAACGAAAAATCCTAGCATGAAGGGAACGCCGGCACTAGAAGGGGCTACTGCCACACCCTGTAGGAAGAAAAATGATATATAGGTTAACGAAAAAGCATCATGGTCATACAATCAGAACAGAATAAGGAGCAAAGATTTTGTAATGTGAAGAATGATTCAAGAGAAATCCCCTTACTTCACAGCAATGATCATCCAGAAAGATCAGCATTGCATTATGTACATGGTATACAGCAGCCACATACAGCTTGTTACCTACAAGACAATTTTGGATAAGACAGAGAACACCTTCAGGGTTTAACTTGCATTATGTGCACACGGAGAAAAAGATAGCTCACCTTCTATACAAAGCCTTGATATCCTGGCGAATAGCATTAGCCTCCAATAGTTCATCTTCAGAGTCATCAATATGAACTTGATTCAGTTTGAAGTCTTCAGTAGTGCAGAGCTCACTCCATTCAAACCATAGCTTTGGTATAACTTCTTTCTTGAACGCAGTTTCATGGAACTTCACCTCTGGAGAATCAGCAGCAACAAGCCTGTACACAAACACTTTCTTCTGCTGTCCGGGCCTGAATGCACGTCCAATTGCTTGACGGGTGACAGATGGGTTCAAATGAACATCTAGAATGATGACTCTCGATGCACCAACAAGGGAGATTCCCTCTCCACAGGCCTTGATGGAACCAAACAAAACTTTTGCATCGGCAGAGTTGTTAAACTGATCCATCGCCACTTCTCTGTCGTCTGCACTAGTATCACCAGATATCATGAAAATCTCCTTCCCTACATGCCAGCCCAGCCTCTTAACCAACAACCTTTCCAAAAATTTCATGGGAAGTATATATTGACTGAAGGCAAGCAACTTCTCTCCTGCAGAGTTAGCAAGAGACAGAATGTTAAAGAAAAACTTGGCTTTCACCCCATCTTTAATGATGATAGACTCAATCAAGCTGTCAACAGTGGCATCTGTCAAGTTGGTCGCCCTATCTGCAGCATCACCCTCTGAAATTTCTGACAGGCAGGGATGAATGTACAATGCAGTCCCCACCGCACTTCTTTTGAACTTTTCATAGGCTTCTATCTTGTGAACAATTTCTTTCTGCTTGGTACTGAGTTTCAAGAACACACTAAAATCCACTAGGCCAGGTAGTTCATCTAAGATATCACCCTTGTAATAGTGAAGCACATCTTTTGTTAATTCTCTAAGACTTCTAATAACATGTGCCTTTCTAGTGAAGTTGTCGTCATTCAGCAGGGTGTCTTCTACTGACTCAGTGAATGCACTGTCATGAACCCCTTTTAAACTCCTGATACCTGATATTGCTACCTGACTCATTATACGTCTAGCGATAGGACGGGATGATTCCATCTTGAGAAACTTAGGGCGCACGAGGTCCAAGATGTTAAACACTTCCGAAACATGATTCTGGAAAAGTGTACCAGACAGGACCACTTTGCGTGGTGTTTGGACTCTTTTTAGTGATGCCAGTACATCTGTCTCCCGATTTCTTGGTGTATGACCCTCGTCTAGTATAAGTAGGTTGGGGACCATAAGCAGCCTGTCCCGGCACGCAGCTGCAATGTTTCCATCTCCATCACCACAGATGATTCGTGAGAACTGCTTGTATCCAAGAAATAGTATGCTCATCCGGGCTTCCCAAGATTTGAGGACTTCCAGTTGCTCTGTTCTTTTATCAGCCTTAACAGAATAGAAATCATATAGTGGTATGTCCTCCACTTGCCACCGCTGAAACTCCCTCTTCCAAGTACCTAAAATCCCTTTCGGAAGCACTACGAGGGGCCTTGCAGAAGGATACTTTGCTAAGAAGCTTTGAATGAAACTTATGAGCATAAATGTCTTCCCTGAACCAGGAGCATGAGCTAGAATACAACCTCCAGGTTTGTCTCCGACTAGATTCTTGACCAGGAAGCTGAATCCTTCCAACTGATGTGGTCTCATTTGCTTCGCATGTCTTGGATGAATGGCAATATCAGAGACAATGAAATCTTCGGAAACTTTAACAGCACCAGTATCAATATCATCAGCATCCTTTGAACGTGATTCATAGTAATTTGTTCTTGTCCTTGAAGCCTGATATAATGTAAGCATGAAGTTAACTTTCTTATCCACGTAGGAAAATCCAACAAACGTTAGAAAACTGATGCAAGCATTCCATCTTTGCTACAGGACCCATGCTCTGAATACTGCCCAGGCTCCCAGCTTAGCTCAGGTACAAGCCACTAAAGAAATCCATATGATTTGCAAAACGACTATTACTATAAACTCCAAAGCGGTATCAATATCAATATAGTTGGTAATGAAAACACTCTCCCATTTTAGGAAGTATTTCAGTAAAGAGAAGGTCCCCCATAGCAGGTTTTTCTACAAAAGAAACCAGAATCCCTAGATATTCATAGTGAATCTAACAAGCATTACAAAAACCATATATCAGTAATTTTTATTTCATTCAGCATGACTCCACAAATTTCTCTTGATCGTGATGCCCTTCCACTGCCTAAAGTCCTTCAAGGTACTGTGCCTTAATATTAATAGCATTTGCATAGGAGGTGAGGAAAACGGTTTTTGACATGAACACGGCAAGTGGATACGGCTGGTGTGTAGTGTCAAGTATAACCAGATCTAACTCTTGGGGCTTTAAAAGTGGACACTGTATGGGACATGAGGGGTTTCATGTAAATAATCAACTTGCAGTTTCTTTATGAAGAAAACAATTCACAAAGTTGATTGTCTGCTTATATTAATTTCCTCAAAGTAAAACTAGAATCTGTTATGGATTGGCTAGGTAAGGGTCCCAAGACCGGGGGATAGGGCACTCGCCCTCTAATAGCAGAGGCAGGGCTTCTCCCTGCTGAGCTAAAAGAGGCTCTGAGGCTTAGGGCTAACTTTAGATTCATTGATTGATTGATACTAGAGTACATGGGGTCCCTTTATATATAGGGAGGACATACTAGACACATAAGGAACTAGTCTCTAGTATTATATAAACCAATCCAATCTCTATCTCTAACTTTCTAATAAACCTCATCTCTTTCCTAACTAGATAATCTCCTATATTTATATGACTTATTCCTAATTTATCATGCCTAAACTGTTGCATGGGCCTGGCCCATTCCCATAACAGAATCATAGACATCACAGGTTTGAGAACTTTGAAGTATCATATGTCCAAAACATGGTATGTACCTTTTTCCACTGATAATCAATTATTGTTTCAGCCTTTCTAACAATCATGCCACAAATACGGCATACATGGCCTAGATCTTCATGAATCCGAATGTCATGATTGCAATCGTCATCCATCTCGTTTTCATCATCCACATCTTTTTCATTGGACATGTCTTCATTTGTATCAAGCTGGACAAAGAATATTACTTTGATCATTATTGGAAAAAGACACAATTCAGATAGAAATAATCAACTGAAATGCTTCAAAACTTTGTCAAAATACGCATTTAACTGATTTAAATGACAAATGAACGCCTTTTCAAACTCTAGCTTATCTTATAAAATACACTTTGCCATGAAACTTACTTTGTGGACAGTGGTATTCAATCTTGAAACAAAAAATAAAGATTACAGCATGTATTTCCGAGTACAATTAGAGGTCAGCTGGAAAAAGAACCAACAGTATTATAAAGCTGCAGAATAAAAGTAAAAAAGAACATCTGTGATTACATCTTGTACCTTTGTACATTCAGCAGCCAATGAAAAATCTTTCCAAAGATCCTCGAGACCATCACTTTCTTTTACAGGTTTCTCCTCTTCTATCATAGTCCTGTAGCTTTGTGAAGGAACATCATTTTGTTGCAAAGGAACAACATTTTGTTGCAAATCCAAGATTGAATCAACTGCTGCTTGATTTTGATGATTTTTCCTTTTTCCTTTCCCTAGGTTAGTTCCACCATCTCCATCTACCAGGGTGGTGGGTTCTGATTTCCTTCGTTTTCTCTCATTAGGAAGAGTAGGCAGAGTAAGGAAAACTTGTGTTTCTGCTATCTTCTCTGCATGGCTTGCTGCCTACAGTGAGCAACAAGAGTTAAAGTTCAAATATGAGATATTTAAGCTTCAAAAGAGTATAGATTCAACAAACACCAAACATTTCCATTCTAACATTCCAGACAAGAAATATCATAACGCTCTTCAGATTTATCAAAGTACAATCACAAGACATGATGCAATAAATTGGTTTGTCAGTGCAGGTTTGTGGAAGGAGTAAAAGTACCAATATGTAGAAGTGGATAGTCCATTGAAAAATTTCAAGTGAAAGATACATACCACCAGATCTTGAACGCGTTGCTCCTCAGGTCTTCTCTGCAATATAACCCTTTCATATTGGATAGATGGTTGCCAGCTGGTTTGCAAAGGGGACTGATTTATTAAAGGTGCATTTTGACCATATGGAACAATTTGAGTGCTTTGGACTCCATCAACATGCAAGGTTCCATTTACTTGGTCTTTCGCACTGGATACAATCCATGTTGTGCAAGGACTAGTTGGTCCAGATGGTGCCTGTTGTTTATTGTTCTCAGATGCGAGCTGTTCACATCTTTCTGCTTCGTCCTCATCATCAGAATCAAGAACTACTATTGCTGAGCTGTCCTTTTGTTTTTGCTCCAAAGGAGTGTCCATGTTAGCATCCATTCTAGTGGTTATCAAAGAATTTGCAGTGCGTTGATGCAGTGAAGAAAGAAAATTGATCAACTGGAGTTTGCGAGCATAACTAGCTTCCCATTCTTCGCGAACACCACCATATCCCCAATCATGAGCCCTATTTGATGCAGGAAATGAAATACCATTCTGACCCCCAGGCACAAACACATTGGCATTGACCTCAGAAGAAGCCTTCCTTTGCCTGCGGTAATACATTCCTACAAAGACAGCAGATTGATTAAATCAGAGGAGATGTTGGTTGTGGTTTGGGGTATCAAGTTAGAATAAGACAAAACAACAGATTAGGTCCATGAAAGAACAGGTTTTGGTTGGGAAGGAAACCAAATGATGCTTGAATAGCCCCTAAGTCTGCAAAACAATGAAACTGTGCAAATGCCAAGTAGAATGGTGAGCTTAATGCACAACTCTTAATTTAAGAATGTTATTTAGGATGTTCTATAATATAATAGTGAGCAATACTGAAACAACATCAACAAGCACATAAGGCAAGTGCCACATAAGAGCTCGATATGTGAATGGAGCAGCTAGTCTGATCTGGATGCAAATCTCAGACACAGAACAACTATCCAATAACCATAATGATTGAGGATGATGTGGCTCAACACGACGAGAAAATTAGTATTAATTGAAATTAGCAGGGAAGAATAGTTTAGAGTATATAGATGTCATTAATCATACATCACCATGGTTTGGCACAATAAACTAAAAGAGTTTTGTGAAATCTACTCTTCTTTATATGTACCATCGACAAGTGCCCACTTCCCAAAGTGCCATCAACAAACACCTCCCTTGTACGCCATGAGAATCTCAAATCACGACATGACGAATGTGCCCCCCACCGCTACCAGCGTTCTAGAAACATTATGCAGGTATTACTCCAAAACAAAGCAAAGAAGCTCCATTCCAGAACCTAGTTCACTCAAACATACAAACAAATGAGGTAGGAGTAGAACAAGCACTTCTCCCCTCAAATGTCATGAATGGTTTGTTTCCGAGGAGCATTTCCAAGCACAATACTACAAACCTTTGTTCTACTCAAATCGAGGTGTACATGTACAGGTGCTTAATGCATAATATCACGATCTAAAAATAAAATAAAATCACCGGAGATTTCGACCAACGGAGGCGAGCCAACATTATCACCGAGGAAAGGCCCAACCAGACAAAAGCCGAGGGTGAGCAGCGACCGCCGAGGGTTGCCGCCGGCTGGGTTCGCGGGAGGATGGGCGACGACGCGGGAGGATGGACGACGGCGACGTGGATGGATGGACGACGACGCGGCCGCCGCCGGCTAGCGCACTCCCGCCGCCAACTCGCCCCTGCTCGCGCTAACCCTAGTCACCGCGCGTGCGGAGGTGGGATGGCGCCGTCCGCCAGATTTCTGGATGAGGTTGTCCCGAATATTCTCTGTTGGAATCTTGCTAGTCTTTAAACCAAACACATGTAAAAGATGGGATGATCCCAATCCATCTCAGGATATCCTCTCAATCAAACACATAATTTCCAACCCCCCCACCCCTCCACCCCCGTAGAACTGACGAAGAAAGAAAAAAACGAACCCGCCCCTTCCGGGGACTTTGCCACCAGACGAGAGCGAGGAGGAAGGGAGAGGGAGAGGGCGAAGGGGGAACCGGAGTTCACTCACTGGAGGATGGCGTCGCCAGCGGGTCCCTGCCGGCAGCGGCCATGGCGTGGCCGCGGCGCGGGAGGCGGAGACCGAGACAGAGACAGAGAGCGGCGGCGTGTGGCGCGTGCGTGTCAAGTGTCGCTGGTGGAGTGGTGGGTGGAGTGGAAACCGTGGTGATTCTTGTGTAGGGGGAATCTCTGTTTCGGAGGCTTTGCCAATTGCCACCCGCTACACTGACGTGGCGCGCCTCGGGCCCACCTGGAAGGGGCCCTACTGCTCTAGGGTTGGTGGGGGTGGGTGTGAATTTCCGGGGTGAGGAAAAAAAAAAAGGAGAGAGACTAGAATATGCTGCCACAACGTGCATACCAGCTGGGTGATTTGCTTTAGAACCAGTCGAATGGGTGGAGCCACGTGGCGGGACTGATAGGTGGGCCGATGATGACCAGGCGTACGACATCACTCCTGGTAACTCCTGGTTGATCCAGGCACTATTGGATTAGATGACTCCTTGTAAAATATTTTCCAGCGATGTGAGCTTAACATGATAGTCCTGAAATATGCGCAATGTAAAGATTTAGGTTCTTCCTCACTGAAAAAAAAAGTTGGAATGAAGATGAGTAATTAATTTCGACAGTTAGGCAAGCTTAATAATTATGAGGATTGGCAAAGGATTTCTCTTATTTATAGAAAGAAGATAGGAAATTTTCTTTAAGATTGTATCCTATCGTCAATTTCATAAAAAAATAAGTAAGAGATAAAGCCTATTGGAAACATTCCTTTGGTTCAATCTTTACTGTGCTGCAACAACAAACTTCTCCTTATGTTTTATGTGTTTTTAAATTCTATAGGATTGAAAAAACATGTTACTTCCATTCATGCATTTTTTATCCCATGTTTCAAAGGGGACCTAAAGCGTAGCTAAAACTCCAAATATCTACATGTGCTTGCGGAAACTCCAGATATGACAAGGACACTGTCATGGGTGTTGATGGTTAGTTTTTATCCATATGAATTATATTAATGGATATATTCCGTATGTCTGTAGTTTAAGATATAGCAAAGTGATTTGGCCTTAAGGTCAATAAAAATAGTTATTACTGCGTCACTCCATGCTAAGAAATTGAATGCAATTGCCCACACTAGCATGCTACCTTGGCGCCTATTAGCATTAGTTTTACCATGCAACCCTTTGTTAGGAAACCAGAGGCCAAGAATACCTGGCCCAGTTACCCGACAAATGGGTCTGTCACTAAATAAGGAAACCACTCATGACTATACCTATAAATAGATGAGAGGAGCTATTGTACTCACTAGTGAGAATAAATGAATAAGAATGCAGTCCTACCCAACATCTTGTGTCTCCACTTTTCGTAGACATTATATAACCCCTCTTGATTAGGCATGTAACGTAGGGGTTGTATAATACGTTATCAGCATGATGTTCTACCGAAGACCAAGACAGAAGAAGGGTAATAACTCGCAAATCCATTTTGCATCTTGTCGATCTAATCACGAAAATGGATTCCTCTCTTCATTCTTGTTCCCTTTTTATTGTTCCTAGAAAAATCTGCCAACGCCGACTTGGAGTCAATGGCGAATGCTGATTGGGGATTTTCCAGAACGGTTGGCCGCCAATGCACGTTTCTCCATGCCGCATCGGCCACGGACTTTGCACCGTGCCACGGGAGAAAACAAAGGAAAGAAGCACCACCGACGAGTAACCGTGGCTGCTTACCGCACCGGCCCGCCATTACACGGTCGCCCCTCATTGTACCTTACAGCCACAGGGCCGCGCTGCCGCAGGCCTAACCGAAGTGTTGCTCCGGCTGCTGCATCGCACGGCCGCGTCAACCTCGCACAGTTGCACTGTCTCCGTCCTCCTCTGCTAGACAGCATCGTTGCACCAACGAAAAAAAGGAAGCGGAAACCGGGGAGGCGATGTCGGCCACTGCCGTTGTTGCTTGCACCGCCGGTCGGCCACGCCGCGTCTTGCCCATAGAGCCGGGCGCCGGCGGCCACACCGCCTGACATCACATGCGCCATTAGAAAGAAGAAATCAAAGAAAAAGAAAAATAAATAAATAAATGAGAAGGCGACGCCGGCCGCACCATCGAGGCGGTGACGGGGCCGCTGTGACCCACGCTGCCGCCGCACGGAAATATGGTCACCGCCAGCCATGCTCGCGCCGAGCCGCCGCCCGGCGAGTGCCGGCCTGGCTGAGCTGGAGCCGGAGCCACCGCGCCCGCCAAGGCCACCGCGCCAGCGGCAGCACGCGCGCCGTGATGCGTGTCGCTGTTGCCTGTCCTGTGTCTCGGCCTCCACGCCGCCATGCAACACCCATCGCGCGAGTCGCGCCAGCCTCCCCGCCCGCCACATTTGTCAGGAGCACCATCGGGAGAGGGGGAGGAGAAAAGAAAAAAAGGAAAGAAAACAAAGGGAGAAAAAGAAAAAGAAAATGATTGAATCTTGTGATTTTGCAAATAAACCCTCATCTTTTGGGAAATCGCATGTTTGTCTGAATTGGAAATTTCATGTTTTAAACCTTGAATTTTTTTCAAAATACACAAATAACCCTTTGCATTGGGATATTTGTTTGAACGGTATTCGGAATTTGCAAAACCACTAAAAAAATCATATTTTCGCATAAAAGAGCCCCGGAATTTTTGAATTTTGATCCCGATTTTGCATTTCAGGCACTTTTGTTGTTGATATTTATAATTATGAATTTTATTTATTGCATCTATGATTAGTGGTTATTTGTAATGCTTTTATTACCCTTAATTGATATCTTTGTGGTAAAATGTATAAAATTGCATAGAATATATTGGAATTATTTGCGGAAATTTTGTGTACCATTATATTGCAACATTTGTGTTTGCGTGTATTTTTTAATAACGAAAGATGACTGGCATCGCGAACAAGAAAGTTCATCGAATCTAGAATATCCCTGACATATGCAACCGAAGTCGACGGTGCAAGAAGCTTTGAGCACCATCAACTCAAGTACACTCTATTTATTAACTTGATGAGATTGATCAAGCATCTTCAGTCTCTCATTGGTGTCTCTATGTTACTTTCATGAATGAGTACACTAGATGAACAAGTGCGTTGACACTCTGTTGACTACACGAAAGAAGTGGTTTGAAAGATTATGATGCACACCCACCTCTCATAGAGCAAGAATGGTTTTTTCTTTTTTACTATGATTCATTGAGAATATGACTCGGAGGCTATTCGGTGCACCGAGTTTACACCAAATACTATGGAAACTCTCAATGATTCTACCCGAACACGACGAAAGTCGCACGTAAGCATCACTAGTGCACATACAAGAAGTATGCCTAATTAGTTGATAATAGAAGTGCGTAACGTTCAGTATCGATTTCGACCGCCAACTAGCACAACTAATAAAGAGAAAAATAGCATTTTGTACAAATATACCAATAATAAATAATGTAGTTGCGTTAGGATTGGAGAAATAACATGGATGCAGGAATTATACATCCAAGTGAAGGAGAAATGGGACCAACATACAAGGAAACACACTTCTGGTGAATCATGTGCAAGCACATGGATTGAGGGGCCCACAAGTCGGGCCAAACCGACCTAAAGTGGGGCCAAACCACCAGGAACTGTCATAGGGGCCCCACCTGTCATCTGCTGGTGAAAGGCAGTGGAGAAAGGCGGTGCCAAGGGTTCGGCCGAACCGCCTCTGCCACCCCTCATCCTGGCCCTCCACGTGTAGCTTCCTGGTTGGCTCCCAAGTCCCAATGGCAATTGTGGGTGTTTAACCGACATACAACTGTCATAAGCCACCTATAAAAGGAGCTCAGTCCCTCACTTGTAACACACACCTCAACGAGCAATTCCCTCTTCCCTATTGTGTTTTCCATAGTTTAGTAGGAATAAAGTCTAGAGGAGTTTTGGTCTTATAGCCTTCTCGGAGTTTTCAGTATGTCTTTAGTACTTTACTCTTCTTGTAAGACTATAGTTATATTAATGGAACTATCTTCTTTATTTATTTATGCTCATAGCATATGTATTCCTTTCTTTAGTATATGTTCTATGAGTAGTATATACTTTGTATATCTGCTTTATCCTAGGCTAGTCGATCCATGCTACGGTAACGGTCCAATGACCTTTATAGGTTGCTCTAGCTCCAACTTGTTCATCCGAAAGGGTGAGAGTCCCGGGAGAGTTAGTGATATTATTTACTAGCATACATGGTGTTTAGGCTAGCTGAATACCGTTGGATGCGGGTGTGACCCAGGACGCCATCAGGCTCTGCCTGTTTCCGTTCTCCCTACTTGGGAGGGCAAAACAGTGGTTCTACTCCAAGAGGGGTGCCATAGACACTTGGGAGAGGTGCTCAAATGCATTCCTCTCTATGTTCTTCCCGATGGGTTAGACCAGTGCCCTTCTCGGGAGAATCTCCGTTTCATCGAGGTAATCCAGAAAATGTACATCAATATCCCATTACTGGATGCGATGCAGGTTCCAACCTATGCTCTCTACCTCCGAGATAACATTAGCAACCAAAGGCCGCAGCCCACCACGGAGATCGTCAAACTAACAGAAGAGTGTAGCGCGGCTATACTCAACCAACTTCCTAAAAAGAAGAAAGATCCGGGGTGTCCCACCATCGACTGTACAATTGGGACACAACACTTCGACCATGCCCTATGCGACCTTGGAGCAAGCGTCAGTGTCATGCCCAAAGTAGTTTTTGACTAGCTGAACTATACAACGCTCTTGCCTACCCCTATGATGCTGCAGTTGACCGATTCTATGGTCCGCTATCTGACGGGGATTGCTGAAGACATTCCGGTGAGAATCCGGGGTTGCTTCATTCCTATGGATTTTGTGGTGCTGGATATGGACACCGACAAGGACACCACACTTATCCTTGTGTGGTCGTTCCTGAGCACGACAGACGCATGCATCAATGTGGGAGCCGAAGAAATCTGAATGCACATCAATGGCAAGTTATACACTTTTGAGTGATCGAGAGAATCATTTGAGGAACTTGGCTTTTATTTGCAACTTTGAAAACTTTTGATTAGTGCTCTACTAACTATTCTATCTCTCAACCACTCAAGACAAGGAGAAGCATGTGTCCCACGGTTATTAGGCGCATGGGTAAGCCACCGTGCTAACTCGCTTAACGAGAGAGAGAGTACTCATACTTTGTACCAACACCTTTGAGATATACAGCACGGTAGCAACTCCTAATTAACAACTAAGTTTGTTTTTGTAAATCTTTTACTCGGGACAAGCAAAGGTTCAAGCTTGGGGAGTTTGTTGGCAGTCGTTATAGACCAATTTCGACCGTCAATATAACCGGAATAAAAGAGAACTAGTTATGCTTGCAATGCGTATTTTATTAGAAATAATCTATTTCCATTTGTACTTAGAATTTTATTTGAATACAAAGATCTCTACATAAACGGAGGAGAATCATCGGAAAATAACTAAACGATCAATCGATGACCGCCGAGTGGCAGACTTATGGATGGATGAGCTTACAAATCCAATTTAACACCTGCAAATAAGCTCACTACCATACCATGAAGAACAAGGCCCAACAAGAAAGTCCTCGGCCAAAATTGGAGGCCAGAGGGGCCGACCCAAGTTCGGCTGGACCAAGGGTTCGACCGAACCCTAGCTGCGGCCTCTCATCCCGGCCTTCCATGTGAATGTCCATGATTGCTCCCCAATGACGGTTGTGGGTTTTTTTTTCGACAATTCCAACTGCCACAACCGTCATTGGCAGTCTATTTATGGAGGTCAGTTCACTCCACTCCATCACACACCGAAGAAGAAGAATCAAGAGCTCTCTCTCTCTAGTTTATTTACTTTGTTCTAGTACTACTGGAGTATAAACAGAATAGTTTTCTAGTTCCTCAAGTCTTCAGGAGATTTCGGGTATGGTTCTAGTAGCTCTTCCTTCTTTTGTAAGACTTATATTATCAATGAAATATTCTTCTTTATATAGCTTTAGTTCTTTACTTCATTTATATTATCTAAGTACCGACTTTATGTTATACTTGTCACAATATAATGATGTAGCTAACCTACCAGAGATATGCAATGGTGTGTATTTAATGTTTATTTTGATGATTGCTCTATGTCTACTGCAACGATATAGTGTAGTATTTAGTAATGTAAGCGTAGTGCTTAGTTTATTATATATCATTAATTGGTATTATATGCCATAGGACAGTAGTGGTGGGCCGCTGATGGTGATAGCTCAGTACAGGTATTCCTCCACGTGGGTATATAGTACTAAGACAATTTCCTGGTGTGGGTACTCCCCCGTATTCATTATCGGTTGGATGGCCATGACGGGTAAGAAACTCGACAATTAGGGGTGGTCTCTCGAAACACTAGGAGGGCATAGTTAGAGGGTATTGGCCGCATTGTTGTATATTAGCAAGTGTATATTAAAATGACTATATACTAGAAGTATTATTCTTTCTCCATTTAGCTTAGACTTTATTTTAATGAGAATAATGTGGTTACTTCTTCTGTGTCTCAACATTTTTCTACCCATAAATATTGCCTAACCCCTGCATAGACTCTGATCTATACAAGTGATATAAATTATTAGCATAGTATTCTCTTATCATATCTCTCATTGGAATTAAATAAATACAATACCTTGGAATACTTCCGGGTAAAATACTACAACGTTATATCCGTGCACTTGCGGATTATATTTGTAACCGTAAAATATATCATGAATATTTCGACGCCATTGCTGGGAATTATATTTCTAGTAATGTCGTTAAGAAATACCAACGTCAATGCACATCCTCCATCCCGTGACGGCTCGTTGTGGGATCAACTCTTTTTTGGAGTTTTCAAAGACCGCCAGTCCTCCCTTCTGGGCACATCTAGAAGAAACTTTTATGTGGAATGGACGATTAGAAGATCAAAGTCAGGGATTTTGAACACGTGGAAGTCTAGGAGGGCTTTGACATTCTTGTGCCTTAATGGCCCTACACATAGAATCCCATAACCTTCTATCATAAGACCTGAGGAACTTCGGAAGGTTTTGTCTATGGGTGCTAACAGTCTGTCCCCTAAGCTAGTTAATGCAAAGGCTGTAGATATGATGTTAGCACCAACAATGGGATTATAGTGAACATTCACCATGGCCTCTTTCATGAGACATTGAATAGTTAAGGATGGGGAGTTAATTCGAATTGCTTCGGAAGAAAGCTCCATATCTCTTAACAGCTCATGCTCACGATGGTAGTTGATCCCCTCACCATGTCTTTGAGAAAATTTTGCTCAATCGCCTCATGGGAACTACACGGGGCAAGTGGTCTCTTTCGATAGGAAAAGCTTGAGGTGCTTCCATAATCTTAAAAAAGATCATTCTCGAACTGGAAAGGGATTTCCGAAGACTGATTTTTTTTTCTTGGAAAGGGATTTCTGAAGACTGATTTTTTTTTCTTCCTCCGTTTCCCGAGGTTTAGGTAAGGGCTCAAAGGTTAACTTTTGGGATGTCGAGAGTTTGGGCCTAGCTCTTGCTCATCTAGCTCGTCAAAGGATGAGATTTTAATATTTTCTTTTCTTTTTTTTTAAATTGACCCCTCTTTTCGGCTCTAATGTCTTCAAAGGTCAGTACTCGATCCCTCCGGTTATGATATGATTAATCACTATTTGAAATTAGGATCTATACCAATCTTAAAAGAAACCGGTGGCGCTGGTAAGTGAGGGCCACAGGTCAGTTATAAGTGCTCCCGTCCGGCCATTTGGGGCTTCTGCCTTCTGCGTGTGAGAATATGGGTTGTTCGTTTCTTTAAAAGGGCAGTTGGGCCTATGAGTGCATGTACAACCGTGTGTAATAGCTGTCTCTCTTTATTGCCATGCAAGTAAATTTGATAATGTGGAAGAGAGAGAGAAGAGGAAAGAAAAGCATGGTTGCTATACATGACAACAGCTCAGAGTCGACTCTTAATATTTGTTAAAGGAAATTTTGTTGCATGAGGATGGAGAAAAGGAAAGAAGGATATAAAAAAAATATTTTGGTGCATTGATGATTAAGAGTTATTGTTGTCTCAACTATTGTAGCAGTATAGTCTCTAAATGATTCTGAAAAGATTCTACTAATCCCCAGTCAGTCACATTAATAATCCCATAATTATTGAACGGGAAGTACTATTCTAGAGCATACAGTAAGATTTTGTTTTTAATCCCGTAACAAAGTATGGGCATTTTGCTACTATTTGAAAATGCTGTACAGATCATGAGTTGCCTTTGTTTTGTGAAAGATGAAAACTGAGAAAAGGATGCTTTTAGACCAGCACGATATGTAAGTGGTGCTAGTTGCGTAGAATTTCTCGTCATCTCACCGCGGGTGCATGGTGAGGATCTCCGCGCCGTCGCCGGTGACCAAGATGGTGTGCTCGAACTGCGCGGTGAGGCTGCCGTCCACCGTGACAGCCGTCCACCCGTCGTCCCACAGTGTGCACTGGGTGCCTCCCATGGACAGAGTAGGCTCTGCATTGCATGCAGCCCAGCCATTAACCAAAACACAAGATCATGTATGTATGTATGTACCTACCTACCGATTGTGAATGTCTGGCCTGCAACCATGTAGCCTGGCTCGTAATCATCTATGTTAAATCAATTAGTTAGGGAGTGTGTTGTCGTCTGTAAGAAATTAACCATACTGAAATTAGACTACATGACATATATATGGTTATTGGCTACTTACAGGTATGACAAATGATCGGTTCCGAGTGGAATATTTTCCCAATTCCATGTCCGACAAAGGGATCGATGCTGTACCCGTACTCGTCCACGTACTCACTGAAATCAGAAATCATGAAATTATTTGTAGAAGCTGGACTATCACTGACGGGATAAGTGCATTTATGATTCATGGCATTTGAAATTCAGCATTATATGTTTTTCCTCTTACTGTTCAGCTTATTTGAGTTTCAGTGCACCAGAAAAAATGTATGATAGATAATATACTACATATATAAGTACATGAAACAAAATTTCTCAGTAAATTTTAGAGGAAAATGTTTGCTTATTACTGGGAAAAACAGCATCCTGATCAATTTTTGTGTTCCTTTTTTCAGTGCTTTCAGATCGATGCTGATTAGTACTTGATTCATCTGAAAGACATCATGAAATTTATGGGTAAGAGAGATTAACACCTTATTCTCTGACCAATTGTCTTAAAACTAGCACCGTGTTTGCAGGCTGATATTCCCCTCAGCATGCACTCTTCAGTGACCTGTTAGTTACAGAACAATATATAAGTTTCTTCAGATACAGGATGAAACATTATCGTATCATGAAACAATCAGCAGAGATCAGCAAGGTCATTTACACCTTTACAAGTTGCATAGTAGATTCATCAACTTCTCCACATAGGTATGTCCTTGAGGTGTCACCGTGGTATCCCTAGGTAAACACACTACATGTCACTTAATTTTACACTGCAAATGTGTCAATAACCAGGTCAATTAATGGCAGAAGAGCAGCACACCATGAGTAACAAATTGAATGTTGAATTTTTTTTTTTAGATAATGCAGATGATTTCAATCGAATTGAATGGTGATGACTGACAAGGAAAAGAGGACAGAAGAATGAAAAAGGAATCACATACATTCAAGTAGACAGTAACATCGATATTAATGATGTCTCCATTCTGCAAGAAGAATGATCAGTAATTGAAACCAAGCATTAGTACCAAACAGAACTAAAATATATATGAATGTAAGAAGCAGAAGGGCTCATGAATCCCTCTCGACCTGTAGCACCCGCGAGTCAGGGATTCCATGGCAGATGCACTCGTTCACCGACGTGCAGACGCTCTTCGGAAAACCACCGTAGCCTAGGGGAGAAGGGTAGGCGCCAGCGTCGATGATCATCTGATGAACTGCTCTGTCAATCTCATCAGTCGTCACCCATGGCTGACACATTAATAAGATATATGATTACACGCATGTTTGATTGTTGCATATTTTTCAAAGCAATTTTTCAAATGAAAATTGGGCAGAAGATGAAGAAACTGTACATATATATGGATCATATATGTTTAAGGGTTACCTTGACTAGTGTCCCTGCGTACTCAAGAACTCGAGCGGCGAGCTCGCAGGCGGCTCTCATACGAGCAATGCTCTCGCAGTCATGCAGCTGTCGATTGGGGTCGACATCAGGGAGGCGATTCGTGCCTGCGTAAGGAGGGAGAGGGATGTGGTCGGGCACAGGGAGGCGCGGACTCACCGTGCCGCGCCTCAAGGGCTCCCTCGTCCTCCTCCGTGGTTGTTCCGGCCACTGAATCTCTGCAGCTCTTCAGTTTTGACACTGAATGTTCGCCAGTTGACGAAAAAATTGTTTGCATCTGAAGAAATGGAAGGAAGAAACTTTGGGGTTGGATTGTGGCTGATACCTGCGGCTGCAGATCCTCTTGGGTTGCTTTACTGTCCACGATTTTCTTGGATCCGGTATACCTGGGCGGTGATGGCAGAGGGAGGGAAGGTGCCACAGCGGAGGCGAGTGCGAGAGCTCCAAACTCACCGACAATGCCATTGCTAGTGGCCAACTCGGAGCTCCCGGTCACAGCGAGCTGTAGATAGAAGAGAATAAGTCATGGAGCATGTGGCGGGAGGGGATTGGCTGAGCTGGTTTAAATCTGTCTCTCTTTCTCTCTTGCATCATGCAGGCCGCAGGGCATCGCCGACATTCCTGCTGGGAGAGGAGAAGGCCGTGTTGGTGGAGGCGCGGTTCGAGCGCACCATCCGGCACGCGCAGGTGGAGGTGTGCACGGCGCTGGAGGTGGTCAAGGAGGCCAGCAGCGGTAGGCATGTGGAGCAGGGTGCAATTCCAGGAGGACGCCTAGACACGGCCGGGCAGCGGCAAGGGCATCAGCCACGTGCTGAAGGGTGGGTCGTGTTCAAGAAGGCCACCGTGAACATCTCCGTCGTGTACGGGGTCATGCCCCCAACGCGTACCGTGCGGCGAGACCCGATGCCACGGCGGGGGACCTATTCCAATACTCTCAGTTGAAGTCAATGTACCACCTTGACGAGCTAAAAGATGCAATAGGTCCAATACACTGTAAGGACCATAAGGCATACACAAAAGTGCCTCAGCACAATCTCAAGCCGATATATGGTTCACTTCAAGAGCGGGTGGGTTGTGGGGTCCTAGTGCAGGATTTCAAAAAATGAGATTTGGAGGGAGAGACATCCCTCCAAACATTTTTAGAGAAGAAATTCTAGTGCAGGATTTCAATCCACTGGAAATGTGTTCATTCAAGTCTAATTACTCGGTCAAACGTATGGGCCTAAACTATGTCACTTAATATTAATATAAGTGGGTTTATCCTTATAAACTTTAAAAGAACCATAAAATTTCCATCTGAACACATGAAGTGACATAACCAAAATGTAAACATCACATGTTATGTTGTACTAGGGTTACCAAGGATATACCAGGTTCCACAAAGGCATGGCTGTATATAGCAATATAAGATAACTGGTCATTGCCGTTTCGAAAGGTTTTAAGTATGCCCAACACATGCACCCTAAATAGTACTACCTCCGGTTTTCATGTTACAAGAGTCAAAGTCAAACTGCTTCAATTTTGATTAAATTTATAGTAAAAAATAATAGAATATTGAACCCAAGATAAATTTATTATGAATGTATATTCAATTATTGATTTAATAAAACTAATTTGTTATTATAAATATTACTATATTTTTCTATAAACTTAATCAAACTTAAAGCAGATTGATTTTGACCAAACTCAAGACGTCTTGTAAACTGAAACGGAAGGAGTACTTCGAGAGGTAAGCAAACTGTCCAAAAAAACGGGGGGATGACTTGCCTTTGGGCTCAGCGTAGTCGTACCAAACGTCTCCTCCTGCAGTAGCGATGGCGTATGCATCAACAGCAAACTCTGACCCTTCTCCTGAACCGATGGCGTAATCTATGGATACACAATTAAAGAGCTGAGCAAATAAAATCCAAATAAACACTAAAACCTCGGAAGGTGCCGTTTAGGATCAAAAGAGGTTAGACGGTGAAATTTGAGAATTTTTGTAGCTTTAACGGTCAGCAAACCCTAAGAATCAAAATTTGGGGTTGTGTTAACAGATGCTCGGATGGCGACGAAACTGATGCGGATGGAGATGGACTCGGATAATCATTCAATGAGTTGGGAACAGGTGGAAGATTTTCGTTTTGAGGTCGAATGGTCACTGAACCAGAGGAACCAGAGAAATTGCCTTTTTATTTCAAAGGGAAGAGACTGCTTCGTTTTTCTTCGGTTTACGGGGGTCGTCAGCGGTTCAAGGCCGCCGGTGGCCAGCGGCCAATGGGGAGCAGGACCGGCGAGGGGACGCCTATTCCGGCGGTGCGGTGAAGCGGGAGGCGGTGGCGTGAGAGGCGGCGGCGCTCCGGCGGGTTCCAGCGAGGAAGGAGAGGGGAAAGGGGAGCACGGGAATGGGGAATCCATTCCTACCTTCAATTTTGGACGCGGCGAATTTCGGAGTTGGTTCGTGGGCGGCCGAGCTAGGGTTTCGCCTTCCCAGCTCCGGCCGGCCGGGGAGAGGCGGTGGAAGGAGGAGAGAAGTGCGCTGCGGTGGCGGGGCGACCTCGAGGGGAGAAGCTCGAGTGGAATGGATAGAGTTGGAGCACAAGTGGGCCGGGCTGCCCTGGGTTGGCTTGGGCTGACCTAGGCCAGCTTGACTTGGGCCAGAGAAGGGAAGGGGGGAACAAGTTCAATGGAGATCCCTCAACTTAGCAGCGAGAATTTTTAAGGTCCTTTAACCACAAAACTAGAAATGTGTACCCTTAAACTTACTCAAACCATTCAAACTTACTCAAACCGTTCAAAGGAGGTCCTTAGCAGTATTTTTACCCGGTTTTACTGACGTGGCATCCTAGTCAAAAATAAAATAAATTAAATTACGTGAGGCCCACTTGTCAGCTGCACTTTTTTTTTCTTATATTTTCTTCTCCTTCTCTCCTCTCTAAGCCAGCGTCGGGCGGCGATGGACGATGGGCCCGCCTGCTCGTGCGCCGCCCACACCCGGAGCTGCCGCTTGCCGCTGTCGCCGCCGCGCTAGGCCGCTGACGACGCACAGCGAGCAGCGGGAAGAAGGGCAGCGCTCGGCATGAGAGGAGTTAACGCGGCCTCACGTGTTCGTCCTCGGCCTGTGCGGTGAGCGGCTGAAGAAGGGTAGCGATGGTGGCAACGTCACACATGCCTGAAGACCTCAATCGCCCGTCCCTCACCCCCAAACCACCACCTCCACTCAGGGCCGGCCATGGCCCTATGCAGCCGAGGCGACCGCCGGGGGCCCACGATGGTGGGGGGGCATGATAGTGGGGGGCTAACACCTAATACTAGTAATCTAGTACCTGTCTATCACTACTAGAAAACTTGTTTTCTCAGGTGGCCTAAACAGGTTTTCATAGGCAGACTAGTTGTCCGCCTGCAAACGAACGACTGTATAAATGGTTGATTTTCGCAGGCGGACAACTGGTCCACCTACGAAAATAGCACCTGGCATTAAAAAAAATGGGCAGCCACCGCCCACCGCCGTTTCGGCTGGTAGCAGCAGCTTCCCATTCTCCTCCCATTCCCCCATCCAGATTCAACATCAAACCAAATCAAATACACAAAAACATCACAGATTAACAGACATCACAGTGGTTCACAATCAAATCAAATGTATCACAAATTTTTGCACAGATGTCATCGTCGCCGTCACACGAACGCACCCCGCCACCAGCCGGTCCGCCCTGCCGCCGGCCGGTCCGCACCCTGCTTGCGCACAACGCCGCGCCCGCCGCCGGCCTCTCCCCTCCGGCCGGTCCGCCCCACCGCCGCCGGCCTCCCCGCTCCCCCCTCCGGCTAGATCTGGGAGGGAGGAAGGGAGGGGAGCCGCCGCCAGCCGCCTCGCGCCCGGCTGCCGATTCACCTCGCGCCCGACGTCGCGCCCCATCGCCGGCCTCTCCCCTCCGACCGGTCCGCCCCGCCGCCGGCCTCCCCGCTCCCCCCTCCGGACAGATCTAGAAGGGAGGGAGGGAAGGTAGCCACCGCTAGCCGCCTTGTGCCCGACCGCCGGTCCACCTCGCGCCCAACGTCGCGCCCAATTCGCCCTTCACCGCCGGCCGCTGGCCTCCTCTCTCCCTCTCCGGCCAAATCTGGAGGGGTGGGAGGGAGGGGAGCCGCCCCGCGTGTGTCTGCCCCTTCTGCCGGCGGCCGGGGAGAGCAGAGGTGAGGGGAGAGGAGAGGAGAGGTGAAGGGGAGGGGAGTGGAGAGGAGAGGATAAATGACACTTACAAAAATATCGGCCGATGCGCCACTATTTATATTACACGCTAATTTTCGCAGGCGCCTGCGAAAATCATTTTCGCATGCGCCGCTTAAGTGGTCCGTCGCAGGCGGACAGTAAACTTCACCCCGATGTGCATTTTTGTAGACGGCTATTTGGTTCTGAGGGTCATGTCCGCCTACGAAAATAAATACCCAACGTCGGTGAAAATACTTTTTCTAGTAGTGTATGGCCTACCTGAAGCAGAAACGCCAAAACGGGAGGAGTTGGAACATTGTTGCCTCATCGCCCGATCTTGGACACTATTGATCTTAATACCGTTATTGATGATTTTGCATCAAGAAATGCCCGAAGAAGTATCTTTTTATGGGAAGCAATGGATATGATGGGGTTATTTTCTTCATTAAGATAATGATACTAGTTTAAGGTATAAATATATTGTTACTTTGGTTGACTTTATTTCTCGATAATTACCAGACATGTTAAATTTAATATATAGATGTATATTTGTTTTGCACGTAAAATTAGCGTCTATATATATAATAAAATTTTATATATAGCTTATATGCCCATTGCGATGAGTTTGTTAGGGACTTCAAAATCATAGGACCGGCCCTGTCTCCACTCCGGACGCCACCGCCTCTCCCTGCTCTCTGGGGATCTGGGCATGAGCTATCCCGATCTCTGGGCAAGAAGCTTGGCGATGTTCGCACTACTTCGGGAGGTTTTTACCTGTGTGCCATTAAAAAATATGACCCCTGCCTCTATGCCACTAAAAAGTTCGAGCCTCTCTATATGCCATCGTCGAACTTTATCGCGCCCTCCACACCATTCCGTCGCTATTCTGTTAGGGTCTAACCGTTTGGTAGCTCTGACATGTGGGTCCGGATAGGAAAAATGTCACTCTTACCCTTCCCGTCACGGGCCCCACCTGTCATACTCTCTCATCTCTCTTTCCCCTCTTCCCCTCTTCCTCTTTCTCTGGTGACTTCGTGAGCGCAGCGGGAGTAGCGGTGGCCGGCAACTAGCGGCGGGCACAGCGAGCATAGTGTGGTGGAGATCTCAGAGGAGGGGTCGAGCATGGCGAGGGCACGGCGGGCGTGGCGTTGAGGCAGGCGACCGGCGCGGCGCGGCGCGGCGCGGCGGCCAGCCGAGGCGAGAGGCGAGGCGGCGCGACGCGGTGGCAAGCCGAGGGGCGGGCGCCACGGCGGCCAGCTAAGGTGAGCGGCGAGGCGGCGTCCAGCCGAGGGGCAGGGTGGCACGGCGGCCAGCCGAGGCGAGCGGCAAGGTGGCGGATGACGAGGTGAAGACGCAAGGACATCAGCAACGCGTCATCCTCGGCGACGGCAAGGACATCGGCAACGCGTTCCGTTCGGGGTGGTGGTGATCCTTGTGATGCTCATCACCATCATCCTGCTCATGCTGGTGATGCTCATCATCGTGTTCGGTTGGTACTACGGCCGGCAGCGGAAGGTGGAGATGCGTCGGCTCCTCACCGCCATGGGGGCCGCCAAGGAGGCCGCGGCATCCGTGGCCGCCGCCGCTGCCGCCGTCCAGGCGCTCTTCGTCGGTGGACGCCGCCGCTGTCCCGGCGCTCTCTCTCTCTCTCTCTCTCTCAACCCTAAGGGCAATAAAGTCATTTGGCTGCGCCGTTGCCCACCGTTAGGACAAAAACGGACGGAATGGTGTGGAGGGCGCAATAAAGTTCGACGATGATATAAAGGGAGACGAATGGTGTGGAGGGCGCAATAAAGTTCGACGATGATATAAAGGGAGGCTCGAAATTTTTAGTGGCACAGAGGCAGGCACCATCTTTTTTAATGTCACATAGGTAAAAACCTCCTACTTCGGTCAAATCGGGGCCTCGTTGCCTACGCAGACTGGCATGTTCTTGTCAGCCGCATGGAGCGGTATCTTTTCTCGCTCAAACTCAGTGAATATTGATTCATGGTGAGGGATTGAATATCCATGTGTTTTGCTGTAGGGAAAAGCTTTGGATTTGGGGGCAGTACTGTCTTGTTCTATGGAGTCTCTCGTCAATCGTCATCCATCTCAGGGATAGAGAAAACACCATGGTTCTTCATCGATCTCCACCACTAATGCTTCTTCCTGATACGGTGAAACAAAGAAGATGAGGGAGATAGGGCCACCGCTCCGCCTGCTCCAACCGCGCGCTGACGCCGCCCCTCCGCCTACTCCGGCAGCGCTGCTCCTCGCCCTCTGCGGCAGCGCTCGCCCACCGCCACTGACGCTCTGCAGCCGCGTCTGCCCGCCGGCGCGCCGCTCCGCCTGCCTCCGGCTACACGCTGCTGCCGCTCCCCCTCTAAAACCGAAGAGAAGAAGATTGCTGACTAGGTTGGTTGATCCCATAATTTTTTTCTCATTTACATGTGGGTTCTACATAGTTATTTTTTTTATTTTTTTTGACTGGGATGCCACGTCAGCAAACCAGGTAAAAATACTGCTATGGGACCTTCTTTGAACGGTTTAAGTGAGTTGAAATACACATTTCTGATTTTGTGGTTAAGGGACCTTAAAAAATCTCGCTGTTAAGTTAAGGGACCTCTAGTGAACTTATTCGCGGGGGGGGGGGGGGGAGGAGGTAAAAGTCCACTTTTGGTTCGTCGAAAATGTAGGTTGAGTTTCATTAGCGTCCTCCTGCCACAAAACCAAATGTAGATGGTTCTCCAACTCCTAAAACCAGAGTAGATCTAGTCCACGGCAAAAGATACTTTCTGTAATTTCTATTAACATAATTAACAGTCTTATTTCCGCTCGCCGATTTGCTCGTGATATTTGGTGTTCCATTGAACAGGACCCTTTTAGCCTCTGTGTAAAGGATTATCCAACCAAGATAGAGATTGTGAGAGGTGCAATAACTCCGTGAGTGACCTGAGTTGACTTCGTTGACGATGGCATGACTAGAACCGGTGAAGAAATCTGAAACTTGGATGAAATTTCTAATTCATTTGATTGTGTCGATGCATGTGTGGTCGTCGCAGCCTCCCAAATTCGCCATCGTAGTGGTGTTTTTGCAGGCCGATGGGCGTTGGTTGCGCCGGCAGCAGAACGACGGGCTGGCCTGCGGCGTCACTAACTTCAACAGCAATTTTGTGCTTTGAGATTAATGAGATGAAAGGTGGCACAAATCTGAAGAGGGACCTCACACTAGGGGTTTGAGGCTGCACCCCGGAGAACCTTTTTCCGGGTTGGGTTACGTGACAAAAAAGAAAAACACAGTCAATCAAATACCATAACAATTGGGGTTCAATTTGTACTTTTGGATCATGCAGTGGAGCACTTCGGCTATCATATGATCAAAAGTAATTTTTGGAATTTCAACAAATTAAAAGCTCACCACATTTTCGGTCCCAACATTGTTCCGAGGTGTCAGTATGAGCCTCCATCAGAGTACACTGACAATGGTCATCAAAATAAGTACGATCTCATTTCATCATCGTAAGCCCAACAGTTTGCAGTTGCAATTCGCGACTAATACTGAACATTTTCAGGACAGCTATTCAGGAAAGTAAATTGATCACAAACTGACATATCAAAACACGATCAAAGTTACTGGGCAGCCAAACATCAGACACAGATCGAGCCCATTAAATGAAATTTTTAAAAAAAGTATCATTAGGTAACATGGGCATCTCAAACGTTCAAAGCTGCAACATGCGCATCTCAACCGTGACACCTGATGTGTACATAGCATGAACATGCCGTCCCAAATGATCTCAAACGATATTCATTAACAAATCATACAATCCGCTCCAGCTCTCTAGCATAGCTGAGCGTTTGGTTGATAACCTGCAAAGATGGTATCTCCTTGCAGGGCTGGGTCTCCTTCGCCTTCTGGAAGAAGACGGAACCATCCTTTATCTCCCATTCAGGGTGCTCCTGTAACACCACATTAAATACAGGGTTTATATCATGTAAATTGACGAGAGGCACATAAATAGAGGGGAGGAAGAGCAATTACCTCTGCGATGTACTGGTGCAATTCTTTGTCAGAGCTGAACATCAGCACTTGTCTTGCTTCAGCTATTGACATATAATCATAACCCTTCTCACTGCAACCAGCCAGTTCATCTCTGCATGTGCAGAACAAGCATTCAAATAAGGGATTATGGGCTGCATAAATTTTAAATCAATACATCAAATAAGAAGCACCAGTAATACAGTAATATAATCATACTGACCTGACTGTTTTGGCAAGAAGATCCATGAAGTACACATATGTTTCGTGGGGCACAGCCTGGCGAGCGCTCAACACTCGGTTGTAAGCACCCTCCATAAATGACTGCTCAAGCTCCACCGCATGCTTGATGCAAGGATTTTCAAGTGCTGTGACCGGCAGAAGTTCCAGCTCAGTGTGGAACTCTGCAATTCTGTTCTGAACTAACAGCCTTAGAAGATTAAGACCCAAGATTGGATACTCCTGCGGTGATGGTGGAATTATGCCGCTTCATAAAACAGAATGATTTAGAATCACATGACAGAAAAACATAAAACAACCATTACAACAAGCCCCTGAATTATTTATCATGCAAGTGTTCATCTAATTTTACATCCAAAGTTAGATATGACCACGTTTTAGAGGCATACAAAATGTTCACCATGCTGGTACATAATATAGATTAATACTTGCTCAATCAAAAGATATTTCATAAAAAAACCAACAAACTACACTTTAGCGGTAATATAACCCACGCTAGCCTAAACTTGACCAGTACAGGCTCAAATCAGTCGCAACTTGCGCCAAAGGAAAACAAATTATCCTTGATTACTTCTTCATTTTTAGTTTCTAAAAACTAATGGTAGATAAAAGAAAATTACATGCATCAAAATGACAGCCTACAATTGAATATACGGTAACAGAACTGATGTGAAGTGTAGACAGGAACTAACCATGTATCCATGTAATAAGGTTTGAGTTGACAGAAGTCCCTTTCAAATGCATCTTGGTCTTCAATTTTCACACTCAGAACAACTGCATGCTCATAGATGTCCCCTGAAAGATTACACATTTATCTTAGTACTAGACAGGTGAAGGCTATTTTAATCAAATTATTGTTATACAGTTTAATTAAAGTGAAATTCACTGTGGGAATTCGCTTAAAATCATGAGTTGCAATTAGAGTCCGATCACCTCAAGTTTGCATGCGAGTTCTTTTAAAGAGATTTCTTATACGACTCCTCGGTATTTCCAAAAGCAAACGAACTTAATAAACGACTCAAATACTGATATGTATTTCCAAAAGTGAACGAACTTGAAAACCGACTCATACACAGATGGCGTACCAAAGTACTGGCAAAAACATCTTCAATTTTTATATATAAATAGTAGAGAAGAGATAGAGATAGAGATGTGTTGTCATGGATAACTGCAACGTTACATAAAAAATAACTGGCTAAAATACTTCCTCAAATGTCTTGCTGAATAGCTAGATCAAAATCATGAGTCGATAAAACATAAGCATACACAATTTCCTGAGAGGAATCAAGATAGGAAAGATATTGACCACGAAAAGCATGTGGATAACATGCTAATGAAATACAGCCACCAAATTTCAGCATCAGATATTCAGATGTAAGTTTAACAATGAAATACACTGATCTATAATTGTGTGCAAAGGAGAAGTTCAAGAGTAACCATGTACAGAATCAATCAAATGTAACAAGTGTAGCACATTTTAGGCAGAAATTAATATAAAAGCAAACATCCAATTAATCTTACTCGCAATTTTCAGCTCTTCCACTGCATTCGGTGTCTGCTGAAACGATGGAGGAAGGCTGGGGAACTTGGTGAGGCGGACCTGCACAAGGAGGGGTACCACATGTAACACATGAAATTCACAAAATTTACACCTCCCTGTAGTGCCAAATCAGATTTGGACTTCGATAATAATCTAAAACCTAGTAAAATCCCAGTATTTCTTTATTCTCCACAGTAAATAAAAATAAAAATTAAAAACCCTAACTGACGCCAGAAGAGGAGGTCATGTATCTACTACAAACTCGGATCTAAAGAAATCCTTCACACTCGTTTGTAAACTAGGAATAGATCCGCCTTCCCGGGCAAGAAACCCTAGCTAGAATCGAATCCAGAAGCAATCGAACCTATGAAAAAAAAACATATCCCATCGTGACAGCAGATCAATCCCTACGCCGACGAAACAAGAGCAAGCTTGGACGAAATAGCGATAAAAAGAATCGAATATTTCTACGCGGCAGGAGCGGACGAGATCCACGCGGGACAGACCTTGAGCTGCGACAGCAGGTCTACGCAGGTGTCGAAGTCGTTCCTGGCGAAGGCTGCCTTGAAGCGGGAGAAGAGCTGCGTCACCTCCACCAGCTTTGGATCCATGGCGGCGGCGGCGGAGGAGGAGGAGTTGGATCGGCGGCGGAGGCTCCCCTTGTCTACTCTCGACTCGGTTGCGTGCTAGAGAGAGAAGAAGCGGACGTGGCCGATTGATCGGGCTATTAGGGCCTAGGGGTGTGGAGAGAGCTCTGGTCGCTTACATTTGGGCCCATAAGCAAAGAGGCCCACGTATACGTTTTCTTGAGGGATAATAAGTTGGAATAAGTTCACTTTAAATCCCTTGACTAGGGACCAAATCTGATTCGTATCCTAAACCACAATACTGGATATCTCGACCTCTAACTATTAAAACTAGTGCAATTTAACTCTTTTGATGGTTTTGGAGGGTAGTTTTGCTGACGTGGCACCTACGTGACGGTGTTGACCTCATCTTCGTCCCACATGGTATTGACGTGGCGTTTATGTAGTGTTATAATTAAAAATATACGTGAGACCAATTTGTAATTCACACAAAAAAATTGTAAGGCCCATATGTCATCGTCTTTCATTTCATTCCTCCTCCTCCTTCCCTCTCATCTCCCTCTTTATCCCCCCCCCTCGATCTTGCGCCTCCTCCATTGCCATCGCCGGCATCGACGCGGCCGGAGGACGAGCAGTCCCGTGGACGGTGGCTGGAGGAGGAGCACTGGTGAGCTCCGCGGCTGCACCGAGGAGGATGTGAGGAGCGCTGATGAGCTCAACGCTGTCATCATTCGGGATGGAGCTCCTGCGGTGCGGGGCAGCGTCGGCGGAAGCGGCCGTGAGGCAGAAGTCGACGACACTCTACCCCCATGTTGTAGCTCTATTTTCCTCTCCTTTCTATGGCTGGCGGAGGCGATCGACCCGCCCTAGCTCAATGGCCTGCCTACCTCTGTGGCCTCCAGTGCCATCATCGGTGCCAGCCCACCCCGCTTCCACTCCTAGGCGAGTCGAGGGCGTGCCATCTTCACCTAGAGCCTGGACACCGCCGAGACGTCCAACTGCTTGAAAAGGCGACGTCCTTAAAAAGGGGCAGAGAAAACGAGAGATAAGGGAGAGGGAGGGAGGAGGAAGGAAAAGAGAGAGGGTGACATGTGGGCCCACAATTTTTTTTTGTGTGAATTACAAATGGGTTCGACATATATTTTTAAATTTAATACCATATAAACGCTACGTCAATGTCACTTGAGACGAAGATCAAGTCACCACCGTCACGTCAGTGAAACCACCCTCCAAAACCACCGAAGGAGTCAAATTGCACTGGTTTTAATAGTTGGGGGGACGAGATATCTGGTATTGTTGTTTAGGGATATGAATCAAATTCGGTCACTAGTTAAGGGAGTCAAAGTGAACTTATTCCTAATAAGTTAGAGGATATGTTTTCTAAGGGAGTAGCAGCGCAGATTAACCGGATCTCCTCCATCGTACCGTATGACGAGTCAAGGACGGTTTATGCCAATCTTTAGCCTACTAAGGCTCTCTTAGTTTGTTTGGGTTAGGTTTATTGGATTAGGCATTAAGTCAACTTTTGCTCATGTGGTTTATAAGCCAGTGACAAGTCAATGGTGAAGTTGTACCTCCACTTCAAATAAGCTAAAAAAAACCTAGTTCAACCTAGTTTTTGGCTTAATAGTATAAAAGTGTCTCTTATGGCTTTAGAAAAGCCAAATAAAAAAATTGCTTCTTTGTTTAGGCATAGACTTTTTGGTTTAAAAACCTAAACAAAGAGGGTCTAAGCTTTATTACTACTCAAATAAAAAGAACAGATTTACTATACTACTTGCAAAAATTTTTTTCTCATAGTAACTTTCAAATTGTGAATCGTTAGATCACATTAATTAAGATTAATGTAGATCGGAAAGAAACAAATTGTGCAAAAACCGCGGGACCTAGTTGTCAAACCTGTGACCTCCCATTCAAAGCTAACCAAGTGGGCACACTTGATTTTCAATTAGTTACGTACTATTTACTTATAATACTTATAAGTTACTCCCTCCATTTGATATATATTATAAGTCGTTTGATTATTTTTCTAATCAAACTTCTTTAAGTTTGATTAAGTTTGTAGAAAAATATATAGTAACATTTTCAATACAAAATAAACATATATGTTATCAAAATATATTCAATATTAAATTTAATGAAATTAATTATTGTTATATATATTCCTAGTTTTTTCTATAAACTTAGTCAAACTTAAAGAACTTTGATTAAGAAAAAAGTCGAATGAATTATAACATGAAACAGAGGGAATACATTATAACTATAATGAATTCCGATCAGTTACAACAATTGTAACTCATTGTAACTATACTATTACTACATTATAATTCATGTATAAAAAGTTAACATATATTTTTCTTAATACTTATATATGTGTAGTAGCTATAGTATAGTTATGATAGAATTATATTACAACTACACTAGAGTTAGATCTGAAAATTTTCCACTCAAAAAACTTGCGGTAGTTTTTTAAGTAGACCTAAGAAGAATATACTCTGATTTCACTTACGTAAAAGCTATAAGAAAAACATATGGATTCTAGCAATAAGGTTATGTAACAATTAACGGAATTTAAAAACTCCTGACTGCCGATTTCAATAGTACATTATTATTATTAAGTTTATAATAGTGTGCAGAATCCTATTCCTCCCGCAATCTTCATATGGCCCAAGAATAATGTTAGCTGAGGAAAAAAGAACATAAACCTATATGGGGTTTAGAACTTGGTATCACATGGCATTTGTCACATATTTACTATTTTGTGTCACGTGGGTAAATATATGTAACGTTTAAAGATTTAAAACGAATAAGTCATGATCATAGTTATGGATGGCTAAGTAAAGTCGTATAAGTATAGCAGAGATGATTTTTTTTTTGTCCCTTGGATGTTCTGTTTCTTGGAAGTCATTCAAATAGTTATAAAAACAATTTAGTCAACACGTGATATATAACACCACAAACATACAAGGTTAAATTTGACTTCTATAAGTTATCAAAAAAAACTAATTAAACTCTAACTAGTACTTGTATTATTCACATTCATATTTATTAGTTTTTAATAAATGTATGTTAAATTTGATTTGCATGTTTCTAAAATGATATATAACATATTGATCTTTTAAAAGTTTTTATAACTATTTAAATGATACGTAATAAATGGGAGTAAATGTTAGGAAACTTTTAGCCCATGGGACCTAATC
The DNA here is from genome assembly GCF_000147395.1 of Oryza glaberrima. NCBI lineage: Eukaryota > Viridiplantae > Streptophyta > Magnoliopsida > Poales > Poaceae > Oryza > Oryza glaberrima. The sequence goes on from NC_068332.1 coordinate 12,788,436, forward strand.
GAATTTCCGGTAGCAATCTCCTTTAAAGAAAAAAGAGTTTCCCTAAGTATAGTCCTATAAATTACGAAGTGTTCAGAGAAAATATTGGTTTTACTCTACATTGTTTGCTGAAATAAAATTGTTGGTTTGTCGTCGTGGAAAGAAGGAAGCATGATGTTCTTGATGTTATTAAAATTTTAAGAGTAAATTTCAGAAAACCCATTAAAAAATCACAGGTATAATAACTTGTAAATCCGTGGTTATGTGACACACATCATAATAACTTAAATTTTAAATATACTGTTGTAAGTTATTTCAGCTTGAGCAATTGTGAAATAAAATTTGCTTTAAGCTAGCATATACTAACATTTCTTTAATTGAGGTTTATACGCATATGGTAGGTTTGTATACACTATTGGGGCTATTTGTGGATTTTAGTTGATGGCAATGCCTCACCCATTCTTTTTTATAAATTGAGGATACTCTCGTGAGTTTAGAAGCCTGTTTTTTTTTCTATATTCGTGTTGGATCATTTTTGATAATACTAAGATAATTCGTATTTGCTTTTATCCGAGCTATTTATATTTACTTTTATTAAAAAAAGACGAATATGATACGAACATTGTTATCCATCCATATACACTTTGTTTTTCTCCATACATGTAACCATATATGTACTACGTAATATGAATTTTGTCAATGACCCTCATTTTCCACCAAACAAAGGACTTATTTGGGGAGCTTCTAGTTGCTTTAGCTTCTCTCAAAATCATAAGGTCCCTAAATAGTATAGTTTTTGGTTCAGATTCTAAGAAATTATAATTGTATAATTCAGAAAATAAAGTAGAAGCAATAAGCTAGAAAACTTAGTTTTTTCAGATTTCAACTAGGTGCTTCTATCTAAACTCCCCAATCAAGCCCCAAAAATATCTCCCATGTTCTGATGAGTTGCCAAAAGTACGCATGTCACGCAAGCACGCAACTCACTTGATCTGCGCCAAGTCAAATTATATTGCAAATCAAAAGAAAATGCTAGTACTCGCGATCTCCACTTATGGCAGCGAATCCATCCCATGGCCGCCAGGTTATCCACATCATCCGCACCGGCGGATAAGGTGCGCCACGCGGCGCCTCCCCACTGGCCGAAATCCAACCCGCACCAGCCTCCGCTGCAGATAATCTCCCCGCGCCATTTTACGCCTCACTCTCCTCCTCCACCTCCACCTCCACCACCTGCTCCCACTTCACTTGGAATTCGAAATCCACACGAGCGCGGCGGCGGCGGCGGCGGCGGCGATGGCGAGCACCATTAACGTGGCGTCGGCCACCTCGAGGTTCCTGCTGGCCGGCGGGAACGGCGGCAGCGGCGGCGGCGGGGCCAGCCGCGTGAGCTTCGCGGCGAACAGGGTCGGGAGGAGGATGGTGGTGGTCCGCGCCGAGGAGGAGGCCGCGGCGCCGCCGCCGCCGCCGCCGCCCGCGGCGGAGGAGAAGCCGGCGGAGGCCGAGGCGGCCGTGGCGACCAAGGAGCCCGCCGCCGCCAAGCCGCCTCCCATTGGCCCCAAGAGAGGCACCAAGGTGAGCGTTGGTTGCTTAGCTAATGTATTAGCTTCCTTAATGGCGTTGTTTAGATTGTATTAACGTTTAACTAATCACGCAATGTGTTCATGGATGGATGCAGGTGAAGATCCTGAGGAGGGAGTCCTACTGGTACAACGGCACTGGCTCCGTCGTCACCGTTGATCAGGTACGTACAAATCTCATAGCCTTCACATGAATCAGTTCAATTCTCCTAGTACTCCAATCGATAATCAAAAGGAAGAAATACTTTTAAGCAATGAATATAATCAATTAATGGTTGAATTGAATTGACTGGATGCAGGATCCCAACACTCGCTACCCGGTGGTGGTTCGGTTCGCCAAGGTGAACTACGCCGGCGTGTCGACCAACAACTACGCCCTGGACGAGATCCAGGAGGTCAAATGATTTTAATTCGGATGGATCGTCGTCGAGCTGGAGCTGCAAAGAATCATCTTAAATTGATCACGGAGTGAGGAGAGGATGCATGTCGTACATGTGGAAGAAATTAATTAAGCTGCTTGATCGAGCTTTGTGTGTATTAGTGTAATGGTGGTGGTTTCTTCTTTATAATCCGTATAATACTATGTAATTTGCCTGCCTCTGCTTCTTCCTCGTGGACTTGATAATCCCTTGCTTATAACCATTGTATTCTTTCTTCTACGGCCAAATTGTACATGCACATAAATTTCCATCATTCTACGAACCCTACTTATGTGCTGACCGACCATTTCACTCGCTTAGAATTTGCAGTGCGAAGAGAAGAATGTAGAAGGTTCTAGAAGAAGTAAATGGCCAGAGCTAGAAGCGTACGCAGACACTAATCCTGAGATCATCATATTGTTACAATGAGACAATTGAGCATTCCACAAGGCTCTCTGCAGGCTCGGTTACAGAGCATGTAGAACACATAAAAAACCATTAGCAAACTGAAGAACACTATAACTCACCTAAGTTGGGTCGAACTCAAGCTTCCAATATCACTACTTTTTTAGTTCAGTTCAGCTTCAGAGACCACAAAAGCTTGTGACAGCACAAAACCTCTTTTGGAATAGCATAGATTAGCTCGGTGTTCCTTATCTGTTTATCCTAGTACACAACTACCTTTGCCACGATTCTGGAACACTCTGTATGTCTCACTGTTACTACAGAACTAAAATAACAATAGGGTACAAATAATTTGAACCAAAATTTAGGCAGCACAGATGGCTCAACACGTGCCCTGGCTCCAGTTAAGTGTTTGGCATGATACACCATCCATCATCGTATACGAGCCCGTAGAAAGACCAGACATATTGCATTGCCTTGTAAAACCATCTATTGTTTTTTTTTTCGAAAGCACCTTTAGTCGCAATAAAGCCTAACGACAGAGTCAGCACCAGCAGTGAACAACCAAGGCTGTCTTGGGTGGAATTTGCAATCCAGAACTCCTGCACACCAACAAAGGCACAACTGATGATTAGATATTGTGCCCAAAATTACTTGAAGAATTTTGAAGTGCAACAATAAAGCAAGCAAATGAGTTAAACATTATTGGCATCCTTCAAAGAATTTTGAACTAATGCAGTAAAGATATCACTAATAATTAGAAGAAACAACAAGAAGAAACTTCTTCCCAAAAGGCAAAAAGGAGAGAACAAATAAAATATTTCAACCAGTATCTTCAATTTGCAGCAATGCATCCACACAGTTCTAAGATTACTCGATCAACTCAACTCAGTATTGACTTAATTATTTAGGAATATATGTGGTTAGTACATTTTATCAACAAAAAGCTAATAATGCATGTATGTAAAGAAATGTGTACAGGAAAAAGGACATGTTAGAGGATGCAAATTAAAAAAGACACTAGATATATATGTACCTCTTCCATCTGAACTTGAATGACCACGAAGAATTTCCAATGGTACAATAAGTGGGTTTTGGTTAAGATCTGAATAGACCATTCCATGGAATACATAGGCCGTACAATCCTCTGAGGATGAGGCAAAAAGAGGATATTTCCGGTGAAAAGTAACATTAGTGATATCCTTCGAGTGGTTCCTGAAATTAAGCAAACGAGTTACAACAGCACAAAATAGAAATATCAGAGTTCAAAAGATCATAGGGCATAATAATGCGATCTCCCAGTAAAAAAAAAAAAGGTGATCTGAACCATGAAAAAGAGAAGAGTCATAGTTGGATGACAAACAATAATAGCCAATCCTTTGACTAACTGGAAAATCTTTCTGAAAAAATATGGATTATGTAAGGTGTAAATGAGTAAGATGGAACAAGGGAAGACATTCCTGAGCACTAACTAGTAGCTCTCCTCTCAGAGAATCCTTAGAATTATTAAAATCTAGTCAGAGCTATCCCTTTTAATCCAAATCAAAGCATAATTCATTGGAGCAGAACCTTATACACCATGTTTGGAAATGCATAGGGCATAGGCTATGCTTATTTACGCTAGGTTTAGAATTAAGAGAAGGCACCAATGTTTCATTGCTTTTAACCTTTTACATTTCAAATTTAATAAATACTCAAAATTATGATAAATTTATAATTAGTGTGAAATTTTTGAAGACTGCAGAGAACTTGTTTTCATCCCGGAATATTTTCCTGGAAAGAATGGCACCACACAGCAAAAACATGTGACCCATGCTGTCCATATTCAAGTATTTGATACATAACAACACTTTGAAATACACAACATCAATGTTAAGTTAGCAGAAAAAAAAACTCAGCAAACAATGATAGGACAATAAGTAATGATAAAAGTAATGAAAACAACATTGAATTTCAGCTTCTTTTTAGTAGGAAATAAATCAGCTTTTGCATGAACCTCAAACAGAATTGACAGCATTCCTTCTGAGCAAAGAGCAAATTCGCTTGGCATGATGCTTACCTTTGTAAGACATCACAGAAAACATTTTTTTTAAAAAAAACTATAGATTTCCTAAAAGAAAAGATGTTTAAAGATAAGATAAGAATCATACTTTAATGTCTTGTATGGTCGCGTGGATAGATCAGTATCGAACCAACACAATTTACCATCTTTGCTGCCCACGATAACATTATCACCTAAATGAAAGAATTATAAAAGATCATCACTGCACCAATCAACTCAATAGTAATGCAATAATACTGATATAAACAAGTGATTTATTGCTTAGGACAATGCAATGTGAAGCAACTCTTGCCCCAAATATCTAGCAGTTAGTTAATTAACATACAGCTAACATATAACTTACCACCAGGATGTATCGAGATGGAGGAAATCTCACGAACACCTGACTCCAACTTCTTGACTAACTGTGCCTTCTGGAGATCATAAACCTGAACAAATTTCTTAGTGGCCACAAAGAACATCTTTTGACTTGGATGAAACACTGCTGCAATAGGAAGGCCTGGCAATTTACGGAAAGGATGATGCGAATGCTTCTTAGAGAGCTGATGCAACAGTACAGCTCTTGAATCACGTAAGCAGGAATTAAGGAATACACTTGAATAAAATCATAATGAAGAAGCATGTCTATAATTATGCATTATATGGGGACATGCAAAAGAATAGAAAGCACATGCCCCTACCTGAACAAAGAACATAGCTAATTTACATGGGACCTTTGCTGTAGACTGTAACTGATAGTACTCCATCCAGCCAGCAAATAATCACTATCAAGAATGCATGCAATCAAACCATATTTGTTTTCACCGAAGTTATTGTTTTGAATGTCTAGCATGGTTATACAAAAATGTAAAGAGTAAGTTCTTGATAAGACAAAAAATCATATTAGTATATTACACTTCGTAACTTTCCGGTATATAGCAATTAAATTAGTGGTTAAAGGTTCTTCTTGTTGACTTTAAAAGGTCACAAAAAGGTACTTCCATAACTAGTGTCATCAGTTCTCTGATTGGTAGTGGGAAGACTGAATTAGAAAAAGTATGTTTTTAATATTTGTTATTCTGCCAAGGTGCACTTGCAATAAAACAAAACAAGATTGCATGCTTCATAAAGGATATCACTTGGCACAACTGTGGTGAAATAGTCTCCCTTGAAATGCCACTCTACAGTTGACACAGCCTGATCAATAAAGTAGATGGTAAGCAAGGAGAAAGACAAGCTGCTAACTTAAAAGGAAGTCATATTTTAAGTAATACTACCCAGTTACCTTATGATGAATCAACATGATTCCATCAAATTTTTCATGCTTGACCCACTTGACAGCTGGTTTCTTATCACCTACAATATAGAAATAGTATGAAGAATTCAGAAACAGTGAATGAGTCTGTAAACATTAGCAGAATTGCTTGGTTGAGTTTATCTTACCATTATCCTCTTCCTGAGCCAGTTCCTCGATTTGGAGGAGCCCTTTTGTCTTCATTTGAGCGTCTTCATCCCCAACCTCAGCATTAAGAAGCAGCAGATCATGGTCTCTGTTTCAAAGATGGAAGATTGGAATTTAGAATACATAAAGGTCAAAGAAAGGAAAAGCATCAAAGGGGACAGCATGAGCTTACACAACAGCAGCAAGAATGTGTCTATCAGGTGAAGGATTCCAGGCAATACGGTGAACAACACCACCAACATTCCAAACCTTAATGCAGCGACCAGTTTCAACCTCCCAAACACGAATTGTTCCATCAGATGAACCTACATTAGAAGTAACTGTTACAATAAACTCGTGCAATCATGGATGTCAAAGGACCTAATCCTTCAAATCTTGTGCATTGGTTAATGCCAGATCTTCTAACACCTGAATCATTAGAATATTCTGCACGTATATATGCATGTGGCTCATAGAAAATGAATATAGTACCAGATGCTATCCATTGCCCAGTTGCTTCAACTGAAAGAGACTTCACTGGACCATTATGCCCCTTGAACTCAAGGTAACATGTTCTTGGGTATGGCCTCAAATCCTTTTTACTGGGTAACTTTGGCTTGAGTGACTCAGGATCAATGTTTATCTGCAGATTATAAATTAATCATCACGTACTAGAAAATGACAAAAAAAAAAAGAATGGTCCAAATTGATAAATGGAGGAAAAGTAAAAAATGAACCACATGTCCTCATGAAAAGAGGTTTCTACTTACACGCTTCTTGCGTGTTCTAGGGCAGAGATAAAGATCTAGACACCGATCAAAGCCTTCCCTAAGTGCCTTCTCATATGCAGGTACACTTCTAAGACAATCAAATCTGACAAAACCAACAGATAAAATATTAAATATATTTAAGACATACATAAGAGAACTAAAATAACAATGTAGATATCATACTTTCGTGGAATAAACTTTGGCCTGTCCTCCTCATACATAAGCTGATATGAATCTATCTCCTCTTGTGTTGGAATGTATTCAACAGAAGGATTATATGACTCTTCATGACCTGAATATGCAAATTAACGCCATTATAAGAATGGATATAAGTTGAAATATAATGAGTGCTCAGCACAACTGCACTAAATAACTTTGCTGGCACGGAAATGTTCATGTCCAAACATTTTGTGGCTGATTACGCAATTGCAGCATGGTACCTGGCAAATTTGGTTTGGGTGCAGGAATGTAGCTCAGGCCTTGCCGCTTATTGTCTGCTGTATCAGTTTCATCTCCCCACAAGAGATAAAAGTTAGGTTCCTCCTTTGGCTTATCAAACTTTATCCATCCTTTACGAATGGCTCTAACAAGTTTAACAACCTGCACAAAAGACCACATGAGCTACAAGGCTATCTCAATGGCAATGCCAACTGTTTAATAGTTCAATAGCGTGCCAGAAACATGACAGCATGCACTAAAAATTCGAATGTATTTCAGACGGAAGTTAACAAAAAATTCTTATGGACAATTGAGGCATTTGGTATGGCTTATTAATTTTAACCGAAAACAATATCTTCACAATGGAATAAGAGTGCATGTAGCATCATTAAAGACTAACTGCAATGTGCACTCATTTAGAATACCAAATGCTGAAACAGAAGATAGTGCAATAGAGCAAACATAATAAAAGAAAACAAGAAACACCTCATTGTCCTGTATTCATGAATTTGATTCACTAAAAAAGATATTTGTAACCTGCCAGCATTCATTTCACTCTAGCAAAAAGAAAATAAATTATTCCATATAGAATATGCATTCATCTATCTTGTCTTTTCATCAAGTTGAACTCGGTAATAAACATCTACACAGTTGTTTATATCTTGAAAAACATAACTAAACAAATAGGGGCATTACAAGGAACATACCTTCTTCTGTTCCCACTTCGAGGGTACAAATCGCCTCTTTGGCTCCGGAGCACTAGAAAGTGGATGGCCTTTACCATCATATTCAAACCAATCAACATAATCCTAAAATAAGGCATTAGTCAGCCCATTTTCGAGCAACACACATTATAATCATAAATAGTTGGAGGACTTTTTTACATTCCTTAAGAGGTATTGGAAGGTACATGTATCTCGTAGTGTTAATCATAAAGTATAGCTCTACTGAGACTTGTAGACACTAGGAGATACCTCTACCTCTCAATACATCACCAGAACCATAAAAACCTTGAGGAAACACTATCTATCTAGATGTATGCAGGTAACCCCCATTGAATTTTGCATAGTAAATGTAGATTAATATTTTTGTAATGGCAAAAATATCAGTTTAAATTGGTACAGATATGTATGCCACATGTTGGGAATTCTTTTTTAGAAATGTTTATCATAAAATACATAAGCATAGCAGCATGCATAATTGCATACCCATTAAGACAACATTGCCCCCTACCGATAAGCATTTACTATAGCTATGAACTTTAGCATTAAATACAAATGCATAATATATGTGTTATTGCACGTACTGGATATGGATCCACATTTGTGTGTGGAGTCTTTCCCTTCAGCAATCTACTAATTATCTTAGCCTCTTCCTTGGTAATCTGCACCTCTTCATCATTATACTCGTCATAGATCTTTCTCCTACAAATCGGAAAAAAGCAATGAGGATAAATTAAATTCATAAGTAGATTAATAGCCAATTAAGCTAGCATTAGATGATGTGCAAAGCAATAGTGCATGCAAAATGCATTTTCCAATCAATGGAGCGACAAGGAAAATATGGACATTTTAATTGTAATGGTTATCAAGAACCTTTCACTTTATTGGCCAAAACAAGATTACCATCTGGACCCGACATCTTTACAAAATGTTATGCAACGAAATATTCAAAATGAATGTTAATACACATGTGGCTGCACCTTCTTACCTGAAATCATGATTGAGCTTAAGCTAGCATGTTTTGAGTATGACAAGACTCGGACAATCAAAAGACTTAATGAGGGCATCCTACTGGAAATGAAAAAGCAGTAAATAGGGAAGCAATGAAGCATCCTACCAGCCTCATCATTTACTCATTCATCCTTTTTGTTGTGATGCTTATGTAGCAAAATAGAAATTGTAGTGTTATGGATGACTAATCCAATCCTATGTTCATCGGACCAAAGTTTTTTTGGCTGCATCAGCTACTGAAACTACACCAACCAAAGTTCTAGCAGCAACTCACCAATTCTTAGCATCATCAGCATTCCTGAGGTAGGCCTCAATTCGGCCCTCCCTATCCCGCTTCTTGATCTTACTACCAGTGATGTCATAGCCGATGTGCTCCTCGTTCTTGTACCATTCCAACGGCACATCTCCTATCGTATTCCGTGGCGCCACCTGCAACAAGAGAACACGAAATTGCGGAATCGTTAATGAATTAAAACCTGAAATAATTAAACGGGCGATGTTTTACATCAAACAGCAGATGGGTCTCACCTCGTCCTCAGAAGAGTCGCTCTCCTCCACCGCCGGGGCATCCGGTTCGTTGGACTCGGCGTCGGAGCCTTCGCCGCTGTCCTCGAAGGATAGCGATCCCTGCAGCTCGAACAACCGGAGATGAACCATCAACGCTTACTCACAAACCAAACAAACAAACAAAAAAAAAAAGCACGCCACAAACAATTGGGTGAAAAAGGTCGAAATCCTTCGAAGAGGAGAGCCGCACCTCGTCATCGTCGTCGGACCAGCTCCCCTCGCTCCACGGGGAATCGTCGGCGGAGAGGTCGCTACCGTGGTCGCCGTCGCTGTGCCCCATATTCTGTCAAAGGCCTTGGCGGCGGCGGCGGCAGGCGCGTAGTTAGTGGCGGTGGCCGCGGGCGCTGCCAACCGGAGGGGGTGGAGACAGCCGCCGCAGTTGGGGTCGAGGCGGCGCCACCAGCGCGGCGGAGTAGGGGGGAGAGAGAGAGTGCGCGCCGCCGGCTGGGAGTGCGGTCGAGTTGGGTCGGAACCCTCTAAAAACCTAGGTTTTAATGGCGGGCCTGTTTGGCCCATTTAGATTTGGGTCTATTCTAGAGGCCCATTAAGGTAGATTTGTGGATAGGTCCAGCGAATAGATGGGCCGAAACTAACCGTGTGGGAGAAATTTGATAATTCGACATTTTTTTTATTGTCCAATTGCTTTAATTGACAGGATGACATATGGGACCATCTAAGTGAATAAAAGTGCGGTTGGATGTCAAATAATCGAAACCCATTTCTAAGGAGTGTTAAATTATTAAATCTCTTGTGTTCCCACGCCGAGAAAATATTCACATCTCGCAAATCTACGACAATATTCCCTTCATACTTGTTAAAGGACGGGATCATGCGGGATCATGTTCAACAAGTGGAACACGTTAGTCATCATCCGCTTAGTGATTGGGCAAATAAGGGCATGTTTAGTAAGACTTTAGCTCCTATATCCTTATTATCGGGTGGAGTTAGAGCCGAACCAAATATCTATCTATCTATTATATACTAAAAGTCTATGAAACTTCCTATAAACGCTCTCAAGCCGCTACGTGAGACTCCTACAAACGCTCCTAGGCCGCCACGTGGCACTATCTAATCTCATCGTCGATTTTCACTTAAATTGGTGGACCCGTTTATTTAGACCATTAGATTAGATCTATTATTAAAAAATGTGACAGTTTTTCCTTAAAAAAACATATGCAACCGGTGGCTGGGAAAAGGAAAGAAAAATAAATGTCCCTACGTTGGTACAATTAAAAAACGGTATTGCTAAATTTGTGTACAGTCGGATGTTTTAACCGTGAGATCGTCCGGTAAGATTCGTTTCAAGCACTTGCAGGCTGCACCCCATCTTACAGCTTATGCGAAAGAACCAAATGCACCTAATTAAGCTCTAGACTCATTAGCACTTCACCTCCGTCGTAAAATTAATAATTATTTATATATTTATACGAATTTACACCGTAGTTACACCCCACTTATATATATAATTAGTATATAAATTTAAGATTTACATATGTAATTTTGAGACTTACATTATAAATACACTAAAATTACATATGTAATTTAGGGAATTACAATATAAATACATACCGACTTTTTTTTTAATTATTTTTTGGTGAAAAATATGGCGCTATAAATATAGCTACTCCCTTTTAAAAAAAACATATAAAGCTACCTACTGTTAGCTGGAAGAAAAAAAATAGACATCTATCTACGATAAAATAAAGCAAAAAAAAAGCGTACTTAGTATCCGTGGAAAAAACTACGGTCTAACAATAGGATTTTGTATAATATAAAAAAGATAAAATATAATACTACATAATATACGAAAGTATATATATTCATGTAATCTAGATCTATAATAAACCAATAGATTAGATCTTGTAATTAAATTATCAGAAAAATCAATTTAATTTGATGTATCCATTATTTTTAACTATTAAATCTATTTTTTTAGAAAAAATCTTAAGTCACCGTATGTCACGTCCTATAAAAAGGGAAAAACCTTAGAAATTCTTAGAAAAAAAATGAAACACCTCGTCATTGGCTCTCACTTAAATTATTTAAAAAAGTTAGAAAAATATAATCTCTACCGCATCACCCTCACATGTACACAACACTGTCGTCCCCTCCCTATTGTGTTATCTATTAAATAAAAGAGAAACAATAAATAATGTTTGATATTTTTTTTTAAACAAAGTACAAACGCGGGCGCTCACAACGCGCACAATCACTTCTGTGAACGCACACATGCAAATACCCCTTTGAGTACTTTCAAGAGACTAGCCTGATATATTTTGAGATTGACGAAGTCACCACGTATGTCTCGCTATCGACGGGTACGTTGCCTATCACTAAAAGAATTTGTGAAGTCTGAACTCGGGCAAGTTCCATCACAAGGAACCTAACCGGTTGAGCTACGTTCACTTCGCAATAATATTAGATATTAAAACAACCATAATTTCTAAGCTACATTCTTGGAGTACTCCTATATCTTTTAAACCGGTAGAACCATTATTTCTAACCTTTAGAACTATCTTATAAAAGGAAACACAAGTGTGTATTCATGGTATGTCATATTTCAAAAATATTATTGTACAATTATATTTTATCGTTATCGTATGCAAGTTAGCTTGCGTGGAACCTCTTACCCACTCTACATGAAATGTTCATAGATTGACTAACTCTCAAACTACATCAATCATATTAGGCTATATAAACCCATATATTTAGTGGAGCTTCATGTCTCTCCCAATTCATCATCGAATAAACCATGATAATACATATGCAATTGAAAAAAAAAGAAAAATACCTTAGTTTTACCTTACACTTACTTTTCGTTGACATGTTTTCTAAAGAAAATAAGTCTACCTTCTTTTTAAATGATTTCAAATGATGAAGAAGATTATAAATAATTGCTTATAAATATCAGGTAAATATGATACTCCTATAATATAAAGCTAATAGGTTAGAAAATTAAAAAAGCAATTAATGTCGACGAAAACAATTTACGAAGAAATCATGGTAGATGTTTTACGGTTGATATTTCGCTCTTATAACTGTCTCAAACATAGTGTATAAAACGCATGCCCGAATGCGCGGGCTACCTTCCTAGTTAGTATAATAATTCAAGGAGCGCGCAGTCAATCATTCTTAAAAGTCGAAAAAAAGGTGGGAGAGCTGTAGTTGGATTTCATGCAACCACAAAGAATTCAAGGAATATGATTCCAACTTAGCAACCACATTAATTGTATGGAAGTTATAAGGTGGTGTTTGAATCTCTTGAACATAAAGATTAAGTGTTATAAAAATTAAGTGTTTCACGCAAAATGAGATGGTAATAACGTGTGATTAATTAAGTTTTAATTATTATAAACTTGAAAAATGGATTAATCTGATATTTTAGTACAACTTTCATATAGAAAGTTTTTGTACGAAACACACCGTTTAGCAGTTTGAAAAACGTGCTATAAAAATCTTCATCTTCATCCAAATATTGTTGGAGAAACGAACAGTACCTTAAATCTAGATCCGCATGTTAATAACTCATAAACATATGCTAATATTCGTTTTTACTTGAGGTGTGGTGCCAAATGATTGGTTTTACGAAGTTGGCCAAGTAATCATGATAAACATTTTCGCACTAACCTTTTGTTGGCCTCTCTTTTTGGGAAAAAAAATGGTTTGGCAGCAGGTTTTCAAGAAAAATGGTTTGACCAGTGTAAGTTGAAGGGTTTAGACTTCAGATTTATATCATCGAAAGATCTTTCTAGAAGTTTTTTTTTTTGCCATTCCATTCACTATCTATACTACTTCTCCTGCGCACGGAAATGGAGCGGTACATTAGCGCGTGATTAATAAAGTATTAGTTTTTTTAAAAGTAGATCAATATAATTTTTAAGCAACTTTTGTATATAATTTTTTTGAAAAAAAAGTACAATTTAGTAGTTTAAAAAACGTACGCGCGAAACACGAAGGAGAGGAGTTGGGAACACGTACTGCCGAACACATTCTTAAGGCAGTAGTGTCTGCCACCACCACCAACACCGGCCATGTGGCCCATGATGCTTGTGGAATAATTAACTACTTGCCACTTTTACGAATGGTGATAAAGAATTTATCAAAGGATCCACATGTCATAGACACATGAGGGCCCACATGTTATAGACAGCGAGTGGCAAATCTTTAATTTACACATTTTAAAAGTGGTAAATAGTTAAATGTCCCACTTGTAGTATACTAGTCCTATGTAGTTTGCAGATTTCTATTGCGATGCTTTATCTCAATTCAACAAAAAAAACTCACAAAAACTTATTAGCGTGTCAGTAATCCATATTTAAGTAAGAAGATATATCCTATATACATCTATATACATAAAGCTTCTCGTGCACGCTAACTAGCAAATATCACAAACAAATCTACAAAAAATTGGATATTTACTCCTAATAGTATTGCACATATCTAAAAAGTCTCATATTCAAATTCATTATATTTTAGCCGTAGCAAAAAAAAGTGAAAAATCTGACAAATTAAATTTGTCAGAATTTTGTTTTTTAGGCTAAAATATAATGAATTTGAATATAAGGTTTTACATGTAGGCCCCGTTTGGCACAACTCCAAACTCCAACTCCAATGGGAGCTACTCCCTCTGTCCCAAAATATAACAACTTTTAGCCCTTAGGATTTGTCCCAAAATATAATAACTTTTCCACCAACATTCTCTTCTCAACCAATCACAACCCTCCACCATTCACTTTTTCCACCTACCTCCACTACTCATCCAATCACAATCCTCCACCACTCACTTCTACCTACTTTCTTAATAACCGTGTCCAATTCGAAAACTTCTTATATTCTGGAATGGAGGGAGTAGAGGGAGTAGCTCCTATTGGAGCTGAGGTGTGTGTGAATGTTTGGCTAGACTTGTTAGCTCCACACCACCACGTCCCTTATAGTCATTATGTCAAACAGTTGGTGGGCGTCGCCCAGGCCACCACCCAGCCCGCGCCGCTGCCGCCCACCGCCTGTGTCCACCGCCGTCGGCGCCTCCAGCCCGCACGCCGCCACCGCCGACGTTCGCTGCCGGCACCTCCACCGGCCAGCTCGCGCGCCGCCGCTGCTGCCTGCCGGCGCCGTCACCACCCAGTCTGCGCCACTGCCACCCGCCGCCCATCACCCAGGCCGAGCGCCGCTGCCAGCCCCCGGGCCACCGCCACCAGTACGCGCGCTGCTGCCCAGCCGGCACGCCGTCAGCTAGCCCACGCGCCGCCAACAGCTCTCGCGTCACCGCCGCCAGCCAGGCTGCCGTCGTTCGTCGCCGAATCGTACCAAATCTCACTGGCGGTGATAGGAGGATGGGAGGAGAGAGAACAGGAGGAGAGAAGGTGTGAAGGGGTACTTCAGTGGCATTTTTGTGTAAATACGTTAAAAAATTAAAGGGCAATGGATCTTTTAGGGTGGTTTGGAGCTGTGGAGCAGCAAAAACCTAGCTCCACCTCTGTAGTACAAATTTGTGGAATAGCTCTGCCAACTCCGCTCCAAAAAATAGAGAATCTATACCATTTGACACAGCTCCAACTCTATGTAAGTTGGAGTTGGGAGCTAGAGCTGTGCCAAATTTAAGAGTTCTGCCAGCATCCTCTCCTTGCATGCTGGACGAATTTCTCCCTCTAAGATAGATGCTGGAGAATGATCATGAAGTAATGAGGCTTCTTCAGTGTAGACTGCTCCAGTAATCTTGACAAATGGACATTCGAAAAACCTTACGTGAGACAACAAACACCAGCAAATGGAAAAGATCCAAGAGATGACAAGAACACCTAATGATATCTGACAGAATACGGATATATTCCCTCCTTAAAAAAAAGAAAGAATTTCTGATTATGAATCTAAACATATTCTTAAGTTTTTTTTTTAACGGACGGTTTATGCCCTGCTTCTGGGAATCTTGATAGATCACCACCGAGGAATGATGATGCTTTTTAATGTTGTGAGACAACAAACAACCAGCAGATGGAGAAGGAGATCCACGAGAACACCTGATGATTTTTGATAAGGTACAACTGTATACCTTCTGTCTCTGCACATTCCTACATAATGTTTAGCTGTACTCTTGAGCTGCCAACCGGGTGTACCCCTCAATTGATATAAATAATGTTGTGTTTGGTTTCTTCAATTAATAAGGTGTGTTTTGTTGGTTGTCGAAAGTGCCAACGTATGCAAATTGTTAGGTATTATCTAAAAGAAATGCAAATTGTTAGGTGAGATAATGGCTTGGGTCGCGGTTGATGTTTGCTTCGTCAACGGGTTTTAATATTTTGGATCGTGGTTGATGTTTGATTTGTCAATGGTTTTTAATATTTCTGACACTCAAGTCAAGCACAAAAAATAATATAAGGCATTGGCATGTACTCCCTCCGTCCAAAAAAACTCAATTCCTGGGTTTCCGTGTCTAACGTTTGACCGTCCGTCTTATTTGAAAAAAATATAAAAAAAATTAAAAAGATAACTCATGCATAAAGTATTGTTCATGTTTTATCATCTAACAATAATAAAAATACTAATCATAAAAAAATTTCACATAAGACGAACGGTCAATCGTTGGACACGGAAACTTAGAATTGAGTCTTTTTAAGACAGAGGGAGTACAATAATAGAACATCGAGGATATTTTGCAGATCAAGGAGGGCGAGGCAAGAAGTCTACAGAAAGGGATCAGACTGTTAAAGCGGGTTAGCCGTTGAGGTCTATGGCGCCTATCATGGATGGAGCCTCAGGACAGCAAGATTACAAGGGTCATGGAAGACAAATGTCTGGTGGGGGATCTAAAAACTGGAGGAATCGTGATCGTGCAGTTGTCTGAATATTTAGTTTGGAGTAATGAGCGCCATATGTGAACGCTTTGTTTCGATGGGCTTCTGTTAGCTCCTTCTGCTCTTGTAAGCTGTGATGAAATCGGGAGAGGTAGCGGTGATATGTCTTTTAGGGGAGGACACTGAACTTGCTTGGCTTCTCACCCCCAACCATGGTGCGATGGTACCTGGTGAGGGGGGAGGAAGTAGCTATCTATACTTTTAGTTTACGATGAATCACTTTGTAAGAGAGGACTTTTAGGGTACATTTTACTTGAAGTATATACTACCAGTATATTTGATCTAACGGTGTAAATTCATCTAATCTTTCTCCCAATTATTCTGCAGTATAAATTGAATGGGGGTATATTTGTCTTTTTTATCTATTTGTGTGGGGTAATTTTGTAAATTCGTGTTTCTCACTTAGTCAGATCTGGCCGCGAATTTTTCTCGAAGCCACGCGTGGGCGACCGCCGTCTCGCTGACTGCCTTTGCGAGCACGCTGCGCCGCGCTGCCGTCGACAACCAGAATCGGCGTCGCTGCCATCGGGAATCGATTCGATTTCCCTCCCCCTTTCCTCACCCAAAACCTAGTTCTTCCGAAAATCCCCAAATTGTCGGGTCTGCGGGAGGCGGCGCCGGCGGGCTGCTGAAGGCGGCGGCCACGAGCAGTTCGTCTTCAAGGGGTTCACCAGCGCGAATCTCAGCTTTGATGGCATGGCAATGTTAACGTGACCAACCACCTCTTCGCCGTTGAGTTCGACACCATCCTCAACTCGGAGTTCAACGACATAAGCGGCGCCCAGTCTGCGGGAGGCGGCGGGCAGGTGGAGCTGCAGAAGGGCGCCGGGAAGAAGGCGTGCAGCTGCGGCAGCTCGCAGCGGCAAAGGCAGCCCGGCGGCAGCAAGTGGCAGCGGCAAGGCGGCATAATTAGCATAACTAATGTGTAGTTAGCATGGTTATATGCCAATATAACTAATGTATGAACAGTTTATGTGACTACTATCCATTCAACTCCCATGTTCCAGTCTTCCAGAGAAGGCCGTGAAAGAAGAATGTTCAGACTCCAAAACCATTAGCATCATTTCGAACTTTAGACGATATAAACCATGTTTAGACTCCAAAACCATTAACCCTCGCCGCCGTGGTTTGGGGAGGGTAGAAGCTGTGGGAGGTCGGATAAGGGGGAGAACAGGCTAGGGCTGGAGACAAGGCGCCGGGGACGCGGAAGACGCCGGGCGCGTGGAAGATCGGCTTCTCTCGGCGCCTAAGGAATTATCGGGATGGAGGCGCTGAGCCGGGGCGGGAGCGAGGTGCGCCAGGAGCTTCCGTCGTCGGGGACGCCAGATGAAACGAAAAGAAGCGCTACACGCGGACGACGATATCCACAACAGAAAAAAACCACGGGAAAGTTTATCACTATTCGTGATTAAAAACAATCTCTATTTTAAATGACTAAACAACCCTTTTCAGATTTTTAACAAATATCAAATCTACCCTATTATATACTAACAGTATATACTTGCAGTAGAATGTACCGTAAAAGTTCTCTTTTAAGAATGTTTTCATTTCTACTAATAGAAATAGGAGAGCGTTGCTCTCTTAGTTATAAAAAAACTTTGATACGAATTGAGAAGAGCAGGCCTAATTTCAGAATTGATCTAGTTCCATTCTTCTTCTTTTTTTTTTTTAACTCTGGCTGGGTTTGAAACTTTGAAGTTTGAACCACTAGTCTATAAGCAAAGTATAGATTCCCTCTTTAGTCATTTAAGTGGTCAAATTTTGAATTTTAAATTGGTTAGATTCTCTTCCCATGCATCTCATCGGCTGAAAATGTATAGATTTTTGTGTATTGGAATTAATGTTATAGAAATGGTTATATTGTGTATAAATTTTAAATCATAGAAATTATTATATTTTAAATTGATGGAGGATTTCTTTCTGTGTTAGAAGAGACACATCTCCTTCGCACACAATGTACTCTTACGTGGCGTTGTGGATTAGTGGTCCACACTAGAGTGTTGTAAATGCTCACATGATGAGTCTTTATCATAGCTAGATCCCAAGGGTTTATAGACACACACTCCGTATAATATATGTATAATTTATGCGTACAATGATTACATATTTTTATATTTTTATATTAAAAAATATCGTGACCAAAAGTTCATGTTTGGATGATAAGAGAAGCTACCATTCTAGGTACACAATTTCTTTTCCATTCCTTCAGAATTGTGCAGATGAAGTTGTTACTCTCTCCGTTTTAAGTTATAAGATGTTTTGATTTTGGTTAAAGTCAAACTGCTTTAAGTTTGACTAAGTTTATAGGCAAATATATTAATATTTACATTACCAAATTAGATTTATTAAATTAATAATTATATAATTTTTTATAATAAATTTATCTTTGGTTGAAAATATTACTATTTTTTTCTGTAAACTTGGTTAAATTTGAAGCAGTTCGTCTTTGATCAAAGTCAAAACATCTTATAACCTGAAACGGAGGGAATATTTATTTCTCTTAAAAATATTTATAGGAAAAATGTGTAAAAGCAATTGGGATTCTCTACGACATTACTACATGTGTTATGTACAACATTACTACACGAGTAGTAGTAGGACACCAACGGTACTGCAGAAGATCCAACCTATGTAAAAAGACACATCACCTAGAACTCCATGATCTTCTCTGGCTGTGCGTGATTTGTTCACACATCGTACGAAAGAAAAGACCATTGTTTGTGTACAAGTACATTTTTTTATTCATTAGTTACTACTACTAACCACAAAACTCAAAAGTTTAATTTGGCCATGCAAGTGTGGTTTTGACCCACTGTATCACTCAAAAAAGTTTAATTTTTTGTTCACTGTATCACTGCTTCTCTAGCGTGTGTATACGCGCTAGCACATATATACATCTAACTAATGTATATGTTGGCGCCCTCCTTCCATTTAAAATGAAAAAACAAACATGATTAGATTAAGTTTGGGTGGTGAGGATAACTACCGCTTTGGTTTGGCTCAGATTTCTAAGGATTCACTTGCGTACTTGTGTATATGCATTGCAACTACAGTGTACACAGTGGCGAATTCAGAATTTAAATTGAGGGGTGCTACCGTACTAGCTAGTGTAAAAAATATATCCCACCACATATTCACATTAATTGAAATACATGATAATTAAGGCCAGTGGCGGAGGACGGAAAAAAACAAGGTGTGGCTCATATGGACTAGCGCGAGAGTGAAAACCCAACAAGAATAAGGAAATAAACAATCTCAATTGCACGGTATCGTACGGCAAAATATTACGTCAATAAGCCTATGTTAAGCAGGGCAGCAACCATTGATCGTAATCCATTGTCCATTTGCACATAAGTATAAATAAAAGAGTATGCATTGAAGAATACTTAAAGTAATAAAGTATTTTTTTTTTTGGGAATACAAGTAAACGCTGAAGTGCAGCAAGTGCTAAACGCTGCTCTCTCCCTGCTTGGTTGCTTGCCGCGCGGTGTCGGTGCCGTTCCCAGCCGCAGCCCGCACCAGCTTGCTCCCATCCTGCAGGTACCACGGTACCAGCCCAGTATCAAATCTCAGCCATTTATTCAGCTCGATCGAACGGTGGAAATTATGCGATACCTCCAGGTACATATTTGTCCATGAGGTGGTACCGGAATAGTTAGAGGGGTGGAATGGTAATGTTGTCTTTTCGCGTAGGGATCCATCTCGATTCAGCTCTGATCCGTGAGAGGTGGCGGTGGTGCTGGACGGGAGCAACGCTCAGAGGCGGCGGCGAGGTGGTCCTTGGGAGGTGGTGGCGGCGGTTGATCCGTAGGCGGCGGTGGCGACAGCTGATTCGTGGGAGGCGGCGGCGGCGGCAGCGTGGGAGGTGGCGAGTAGGTGGTCCATGGGAGGCGACGAGGAGGTGGTGGCTGGTCCGTGGGCTGCGGTGGTGAGGTGGTGTTGGCGGTAGTGTCTGGTGCTTGGGCCCGTGTCCGTGAGGTGGCGGCGGCGATGGCGTCGACAACGGGTGGTTCGTGGCATGCGTGGTGGTTCGACAGCGGGTGGTTCGTGGTGGGCATCCTTCTTCAACCTCTGGTTATTCTGTAGCACTGCCCACAGCTCAAGCACTCAACTATTATGTTGAGAAAACGAAGGCAGAAAAGAGAAAATGAAGCTAGAGCTGGAAATGGCTGACCGGCTTTCAGACATGGAAAATTCATTCAGGAAGTTGTCCAAGCAGAAAAAAGAGACTAATGACATTAGAAATGGGTAAATTGGAACCATGCCATTATAATTTTCCAAAGTTTGAGACATGCCATCGGTATCTCAATGACATGTAGGACCCACATGAGTCAATGACATGTGGGTCAGGATGGCATATCTCAAATTTTGCAAAATTATAATGGCATGGTTCTAATTTTCCCATTAGAAAGTAGTTCATAGGAACAGTAGTTGTAGCTGTGTTCCTTCTCATGAAGCTATTTGATAATATGTACTATGCTTGCCATTGTTGATTTTGTACATGTCAATTACCAAAATTAATGGATGGGGATCACTCAGCATGTTGATATCTCAGCAACCAATCCATGTGAATTCTGTTTATCTATCTCCCACTATCTGAAACTCTAAATTACAGCTTCTTCAGATGGGTTGTCTAACTTATCCTTCAGTTTTAGATTCTTGCTAAGTTCTAGTTCGTTCTGTTTGGCTGAAAATTTGCAGAATTCTGTTTATTTTAGTCTCTCCCACTATCTGAAACTCTGAATTACTCTATGTTTGTTTTAACCGTCTATTCTGTTTGGGAGAGCACCTAACCTCTCCCACTGTCTGAAACTCTGAATTACTCTATGTTTGTTTTAGTCTTTCAGAATCATGTAAATTATACTTTTTTTCAGTAATTATTGCCCCTGTGTCTAGCACTCTACTCCAGTGATTCCTCAACTTTTACATCTCTAGCTGGATTGCTGTTCATTGAAAACACTTGTTTGTAACCATTGTTGTGCTGCTAATCACTCCACATAATGACATGTCTTTTACAGGAGATCGAGCAAAAATAGCAGACAAAATATTAATGACTCTCAATACGACATATATACCATGCTCTGTTCACAGCAGACAAAAATTAAGTCAAAAGCTCCATTCAACGATAGATCATGCCCTGTAAACAGCATAAAAAAACAGACGACAGATGAAAATTTTCCATTCAAAGATTAAAGTCTCCAGCAAAAGCTTGTGCTTTTCTTATAAATTCATTACAAGAAACATGGCAGATTGAATTGTTCATTACAAATAACTAGACCATATAGTGGAGTAGTTTTTGAGCCGTAATGGGGGCCTAGGCTGTGCCGATGGCAGCGGGGGAGGTTAGGTACTTGCTTGAGCCGTCGAGGGGGGGATAGGGGACACAAAATACCACGACATCTTCACTCGTGAATGCGGCGGCATTGCTAGTGACGGAGCGCGCCGGTGGCTTTGCTGCCGCGAACAGCAGATGGATGGGGAAAAAATCGGCACCGGCGGAGGCGTGGATGCGGCGCAACTACTCTGTTTCTGCGCTCGGATGGAGTAATAGATGAGAAAGAACCGATGCGGGGAGGGAGGAAAGAAAGAGCGCAGTGAGGGAGGAAAGCGGCGGCGTGACTCCGGAATCGTTCCGCCTCTTTTCTGTTTCCCAATTGTAACCTTTCAAGGTGGACGGCCAGATTATCGGTTGGTACAGGCTGCCGGACGGGAGTAAAACTCAATTGTATCCTTTCAAGGTGGACGGCCAGATTTAATCTTGTACCTCCCGGTACTAGTACCGGTCGGTACAGGCTGCCGGATGGGAGTAAAATTCATTATAGGATTGGTCTATATAATCATAATTGTTGCAGTGATACAATAATATGTTTGAAATTTGATGGTGGATCGTCCTACTTACACGAATATTGAATTGGTGCAACGAACTAAACACCTAATCCTTACCATTGTTTAGTATATGGCTCTGATTAAGAATTGGATCTTTTACCCGTAGATTCCTTCTAACCAATTAGTTTCCATTTAATCTTTATTTTCGGCAGCAATGTAAAGCACTGCTTCAATTTAATATTGTGAGAATGTAAAGTTTCTATTATATGAATTGTGATACAACATAATCATTTCCGTTTGTACATACAACACAATCATTTCCATCATGGTTCTCATCTAATTTTCATTGAAACAATTAATTTTTAAGTGTGTTTGGTTTACTACACAAGTCTGCTTGGAAGATGGCCACTATATAATTTATGTTTGGTTGATAGAAAAATAAGAATGGGACCACCAAGGAATATTCCCCTAATATGCTGGATGGTGGTCCCGAGCCAATCAGTTGAATGAAACCATCTATATTTTTCTTATGACAACATGTTATATCTTGATTGGTTACGATGGATTCAATTTTTGTTAATGAGCTTGGAATGATTTTTTTTTCCTTCTAAATCATTCATTTGATTTGTGATCCGATTATAATGTTGCCTTTTGTAATTAATGTTTAAAATAAGATATCATATAATCATATTTTAATGAAAAAATATACTGGCAAAGAGTTGGATTGCCCCATCGTATAGACCATTCGTGTAGGGACTGAGCCTTCCTTACTCCTATTTGTCTCGTCTCTTAATTTCTTACTAATTTCTAGGCATCCAGCACAGTATGCAAACAAAAGTTCCCTAGAAAAGTATCCTAATCCCGATCGTACGGAACTGCCGCATATCGTCAAGAATATTTTTAAAAATAATGTTATTTTATTGGAAAATTGCAAAGTAGTTGGATTTAATTATGAAAATAAATGTCCGTTGAACTGAGAAAGTTCGACATGGGGCATGTCGTATGAAGGACGAACGATAGATCTGCGGGGAGCCACGACTATATCGAACTTTGATTGTTCCAACGAGCCCAGTCAAACAGTCGAAACGACCAATGTTCGATAAGCCTAATGCCCAAGCCAATCAAACTGCCACCATTTGACTAGCTTTTGGAATATTGTTTAAAATAGATTTAAACTCAAAAATGTTTTGTTCGGTTAGCAAATTTAAAATTTTATATTAATCCATTTGTACTCGATTAATTGGATTCGGTGAACAATACAGCGCACTGATGCATGGACTAGGTTCACACCGTGAAGGAGATGGGTGTGGTGCACAGTTTTCCTGGTATACCTTGTTATTAGTGTGCTGAAAATTAGCTTACCTTTTTTTTTTAGATAATGGGCAACGGCCTATGCATTCTAATGTGAATGCACACGGCCAAAATTGGCTTTCCTATGTAAGTGAATTTGTATTCACACGTGAAAAGGTGAAATAAACGTATTGTTGCATCTCATCTCAGCTTTATTCACGTGTTGTGTTAGAGCAAGTACTGTAAGTCCCTAGGCACTAACCCCAAGATATCACTTAGCTAATATGGACATATGGTGAGATGGAGAAGAGAAGAAAGGAGAGAGATAGTAGGAGCCATCCCTCGTGAAGTGGTAACCTCCACACAAACTCCAAGAAAAAGTAGGGAAAAGAAATAATGGATTGGATAAATAAATAAAATAAAAATATTAAGAGTATTGTGCTAGAGCTAGTGTAGAGGTGATATATTGTACATATTACCTCTTAACTTACATGGATAAAATTAGGGGTGACAATTGCCTCTTCTATAAAACTTGCTCTTAGTGGTGATGTGTCGAAAGTTTGTTGTCATCTCCCGCTTGCAAAGGTATGCATGGCGAGGTGCGCTATTGTACAACCTACCCACCAACTGACTATAAAAGGGACCTTGCGGAGGGAAAGAGGGCAAACTTCACTTGAGTTATCACTCTGCGGAGTTCAATGTTAGTGAACTGATGGTGTGAGCTTCAATAGGTTGAAGCACTTGGTAAATTCGCAGGCCCTATCTTGTGGTACAAATAGAGTACACACTTATTTATTATGTGTATTGCACGCTTACCGTCATTGCTCTCGCCTGCACAGTCGTAGACGTCGCCTCCTCCCGACCACGCCGACCTCCTCTCCAGGCGACCGTGACGGCGGCTCTCTCTATCATGGTGGTGGAACACCCCCCCTCCGGTGCCGCTCGGTGGTTCTCCATCCTTCTAAAAAATTACTCCAATTGAAGTGGTAGGGAGGGTTTTAAAGCAACCAGTCGAATGCCCATTGTTCGGGGGCCTATTGAACTGCCAGTTCGATAGGGCCTGCGGCTGCTAGGTTGTCACACCCTGAAGTTCTCCTCCTAAGCCTAAAATCGAAATAATAAGAGACCCTAAGAAAATACCGGTGCAAAGCAAGAGTTAACCCTAGTAAATCAATGCAAATAACAATCGGAATTGGCATGTGGAATTTTTCTTGAGTTCTACATGTCGAAATTCACTAACAAGATTTTTAGTGGAATTTTCAGAGCTCTCGAAATAATTTTAACCAATTAAAATCGAGCATGCAATATTTTAAATCCCAGGGAAATTCTTTTCCTCCTTTTTTTCCTTTTCCCTCCTTTTCCTCTTCTTGGGCCGTTGGCCCAGTCCACCCCGCCGCGCGCGCCCTCCTCCTTGTGGGCCGGCCCAAGCCGCCCCTCCCTCTCTCCCCGGGACGCCGACAGGTGGGCCCCACTTGTCGGGCCCGTCTCCTTCCTCCAGCCGGCGCCGCTGCGCCCGCAACCGCCGCCGCGCCCACGCCTCCGCCTCCTCCGGGCCGCGTTGGCCACGCCCGCGCGTGCGCCGCATCTCCCGCACCCACTTCCCCCTCTCTCGCGCTCGCGCCCGCGCCCGAGATGGCCGGGATTCGATTTTCGAATCCCGCCTCTCTCTCCTCCCCCACTCCCCACGTTGGCCAGCGAAATCTCGCCCTACCGGCCACGTCCGGGGCTCCCCTCCCCTATTTAAGCTTCCCCGTCGCCCCCTCTCGCTTTTTCCTCATCTCGCCGAACTCCCTCGTGCTCCCCATCGCTCCCGCGCCGTGCAACCACCCGCCGCCGCCGTTTCCGCCACTCCGGTCGCCGCTAGCCGCTACTAGGGTCGCCGCCGCACCGCGCCGTCGCCGCCGTCGGGTTCGCGAGGCTAAGCTCCACCCCGGCCGCCCCTTCCCCGCCGGGATTCATCGCCGGAATTCGCATCCCCTCGCGCTCCGGTGAGTTCAACCTCTACCGCCGCCTTCGGCCATGAATGCCGGTCGCCGTGGTTCATCTCCCTCCCTCTAATCTCTCTCTTCTCCTTCCTTAGGGCACCCCGAATCCCGTCCGTCGGTTGCCGTCGTCCTCCCGTGGCTCGTCGTCGCCGTTCGCCGTCATCTTCCTCCGCGCCGGCCACCCTCGGTGAGGCATCCCTCCCCTCTTTTCCCCTTCCTCCCCTCCTAGTGCCGCGCCGCCGCTTCAAGTCGCGCGCCGTCGCCTTCGGCCACCGCCGCCGCCTCCCGTGCCGCCGGTCGCCGCCGCTGTCGGCCGCGTGCCGTCGCCGCTAGCCCTGGCCGGCCGGTCGGCTTTGATGCCGTGCCGAGTCCGGCGGCCGCCTCTATCACCGCCCGTCCGATCGGCCCCGAGGGCGATCTGGGCCATCGGTCCCGTGGACCAGCGGTGGACCACCCGCGTGGTCCCGGTCCACGGTGAACCGCCCCCCTTGAGTCGCTGCCCAGTGGGGCCCGCCTGTCGGCGCCGCGCCTCCCCCCGTGCTGACGTCAGCCCTGGAAAATATTGCGCAATAAATTATTTAAGGATTTTTTTATAGTAATAAACACAGTGAATCTTCTAAAATTCATAACTAATTCATCCGAGCTCCGTTTAAGCCCATTCAAGTCTCAGTAAATCAAGAAAAATGTGTAGAATCCATTAAAAATGGGTTTGTTCTCTGTTTCAGTAGTCTTATAGCCTGTTTGCAATGTTTGCCTTGTATGTCGCTAGATTCCGGTTCTTCCGACGCTCCGATGTACTTCGAGATAGTCGCCGAGGTTCCTCTAGTAGCAGAGCAAGGCAAGTCATGCTTGTTACTTGATCATATTGATCCTATATTGCAAATGTCCTAATGTTTTCTTTCAAATACCGCATTTGTTTTGCAATTATACTATGGGATGGTTACCTATTGTTACAGCCATGCTTTTTGGATACCATACTCCTTTGTTAGCTTGGGTTATAACATGATTAGACTTTGGACTAGAAATTGCTTAGTCATGCTTAGTTCAACTAGCACACAATGGGGAAATCTCATTTAAAACCTAGACTATAGGTTTATATGATAATGTTGGATTAGTATCACCGCTCTGGTGTTGGTTAAATAAAATGAATCACATGGTGAGCTGTGGGTGCATGGTTTTGCTAGTCGCGCCCATGGCAATTAAGGACCGGTTCGCGGGATGCCCTAGAAGAACTTATCGTACTTACCACAAGCCAGCGTGGGCAACGGCTGGGCTTGTAGTGTAGCTTTTCTCTAGCTGACGCATCCAGGCAAGGGTGGGCGTGATGGAGTTTGGATGGGCCCTGCGACGGCCTATGCGGCTTCCGGATTCACCTAGGCACGAGAGGGGACTGCCCGCTGCCTTGCGAGGAGTGGGGATGAAACCTGAGGTGTGGTGTGCTTGGTTAGAGGGGGTTACGCGAAGGGTCCTGTCACGGCCTCTTTCCGGTATGTCATGGTGGCATGTCGGCGCACGGAAACGTGTCGTGGGGCTGTGTCTTGTAGGTACAGTTGTACACCTCTTATCAGAGTAAAACTATTCGAATAGCCGTGCCCGCGGTTATGGGCGGTCAACCAGATTCACCGTGATTAGTCTTACCCTAGTTTAGTCTAATGAAATTGGATAGTATAGGTGGATGGTTGGGCCTGTTGCAACGTGGGATAGCGTTGGACAACGGATGATCAATATTAATTAATTATTGCAACTTTTTAATTCTTTCAACTTCTGTTTATAAATGCTCGCTTTATGCAAATGAACCACTCTAGCTCTCCTTTGATAATTCCCTGCATCATACCCCTATTCCGGTATGACTTGCTGAGTACAGTGGGTAGTACTCAGTCTTGCTTTATTTTTTTTCCCAACCCCAGAGTACGAGTATGTGTCAGATGGAGGTTTCTCCGAGGAGTAGGCTTCGTCCATGCCGTCGAGTATACCTGTGGAGTGGTGTTCCCGCTGCAGTTCTAGTCAAGGCTTAGCTCCTGTTGTCCTTCGTTTTTTCCGCTGCATTTATGAAAGACTTTTATGATGTTTGTAAGACGTGGATTTGAATGTCAACATTGTCGTTTGTGTACCCCGGCCGGTCCTGGACGGGGATTTTAATGCACATTCTGCTTGGAATTCTATTCGGGAATTTCTAGGCGTGACATAGGTGTGGGCCCAATTGAACCTCCACCGTTCGATTGGCTCCACCAGTTGCGCGTACACTGTTTGATAGGGTGCTATCGAACAACAACAAATTTACGGGAAGAAAACCGCCAAAATATTTGAAATGGATTTGGAAGAGTAAATGTACTATGAAAATTAAGTTTTTTATTGGTTATTGCTTATTGCTTATTGACCGCCTAAACACCATAGACATGCTAGATAGAAAGAAGTGTGCACCTGAAAGACCTGTATGCATCTGTTCTTTGAATGTCCTTTTAGCATAGAATGTTGAGAGAAGCTTCGGATTAATTGGAACACATCTTCTGACTTCTGGTTTAGGACAATGCTTCATCAGGTTGCAAATGTTTACAAAGTTGCCATTTGTTGAAAAAGTCCTTTATGTAGCTTGGAACATTTGGAAACAGAGAATTGAGTTAATATTTCAGCAAATAGTGCCTTCAATTCATTCTTGGAGCCTTTTTTTTTTCAAAAAGGACATCCACCACCTATTTGCTTTTAGACTTAATCTTGTAAAGAGATATATTGTAACTTTGTTGCTTTAAGCTATGTAGTTTTTTCCGATTTTAAATAAAATTTCTAACTGACGGGGTTTCCCATGCTTTGGTCTTGTTAAAAAAAACAGCAACAAATCGATAGACCCCATATCAAAGTTTGTCAGTTTGACAAGCATCTATTTTCACAATTAAATCCAAGCGTTTGTAATTTTCCAACAAAACAGTATTATCTCTAAAAATACCCTCAACCTCAATGCAGTCGCTGCTACTGCATTTCTTGCAGCTTCACAAAAAACTCCATATGGCCGTCATCCCACCATTCTAAGAGCAATGCTCATCAATTAATGTTGATGTTCTCTTCGCAACATCAGTACAGTGGCACAATGGATGGTCATAGGCATGCGAAGTAAGAATATGTTTGGGGAGCTTTACGTTCTAAGGAGTTAGTGGGAATCTAGCTTGCGAAAACATGGAGAAGCTGGGAAAATCAGCTTCTGGATTCTTATTCATTTTCTGGATTCTATAACTACATCTTTTTAGAATTTGAGTGAAATTATGGACTATCTAGAGAGCTTTAAATTTTGGAAAATATAGGGCCAAACGCTCCCCAAACATGTCCTAAATCTGTAGAACCAAATTGTTGAAGTTCACAACGAGATCATGAAGGGGATAGATAGGAATGGCATTACAAATTTGTCTTTTTTCACGTATATGATTTGTGGAATTCAAGTTCTTTTTACTTCAATTTTATATGCTTAGGCTATTCTTTTTTTTTTTATTTTTGATATCTTCATATTTTGTCGAACTTTTCATGAACTAGAAAAATAATAACAGGTCTAGAAATTATATTTATTTTTATCAAGAAACACATGACTAGTGAATAGGAAAAATGTGTGATTTGGTGTGCATACAAATATAAAGCAAACAAAGGATTATGAAACACAAAAAGAGCTATTGAAATAACCGTTTGGATAAGCTGTAGGGCAAATGGATAAAAGGAAAAAGTCAAAGGAAAGTTTCTATGAGGTTGGATCTCATATTAACTTCCCTCTTAAATCTCCATCATTAAACCATACCAACGGAATGTGATAGGATTATAAAAACTTTAATCCTTCATTACAAAAGATCAAATAAGGACATTTTTATTAGACTTCAATCCTACAAAATTCCTCCATAAATTCTTTGTCCCAAGAGAGCCATACTTCTTTTTTACATTAATTATCTTTCCTCCCAATTGCAGTGTCCACATTAATTATTTTTATAAACCCTTTCTTTCTATTCCTCCTTTTCAAAATATAAGCATTTTTGTGTGTTTTAAAAATGTATCTGGATGCTTAGCTTGTATGGAAGATGTCTGCTATATTTTTTTTTATGTGTTTGGTTGATGGGCACACAAGAATGGGACCACTAAGGATATTAATGGATGGTGGATCTAGCCAAATGGAGCCATCCATATTTTGTTCCTAGCGACGTGTCATATTCTGATTGGTTGTGATGTGTTCAATTTTGGTTAGTAAGGTTTAAATGATTTTTTCTCCTAAACCATTTATCCAATTTGTTATCTAATTATAATGTTGTATTTATTGCAATGAAATGTTTAAAACAAGATCTCCTATGATTATATTTTGATGGAAAAAATATATGGCAAGCGGATTCCACTAAATTTTGGTTTATCACATTCAAATTGTATCCCTCCAACCAAACAAGAAATCTAATCACTACATCCATAGAAAAAGGTTGGATTGCCCCATCTAGCAAATATGAATTTCCATTTCCTATCCATCCTTACCCTTGAATTTTTTTACCATTATTTCTTATAATATATTCATGAACCAAATAGAACATTCAGTTCTATAGTTGTTGAATATATTATAAAAATAATGGTCAAAATATAATGTTGGAAACTATGTTAATAAACCTAGAACAACTACTCTCGTGAATTACGTTGCTTGGTTGTACCATCGGGATCAACACTCATGTAGCTCACCAGTTTGCCACGAACAGTCATTTGGATGTCAAGGTCACTTTTATTGGGATACATGTTGCTTTGCTTGGTTCTGCTGCTAGGCATTAATCGGCAATCTAGATCTAATGGTTAAAAAAAAGAGAAATTTGGACGGAAATACGTCCCTCCATTTTAAGAAGTTGAGGATTTAACACAAGACCTCAAGGTTGAAACCACACCCCTTGTCACTGTACCACTAAGTGCATCTCAACAATCTCAACATCTCATGGCCATGTAACCATACAGAATTAAATGATAAGGTGGATGACAGAAGTAAGAAAAGAGAAGATGAGCAACACTCCTCATGCAAGGGCAACCACCACACAAACTACAAGAAAAAAATAGATAAAAGAAGAGTGGATTAGACAAACAAATAAAATAAAATCATTGGGATTAGTATGCTAGAGATAGTGTAAATGTGATGTATTGTACATATCATCTCTTATTTTACATAGACAAAATTAGATGCCACAACTAACCCTTATATAAAACTTTCTCTTATCATCAGTGTCATTTAATAAGCCACCTACTTCTAACCACTTTTTCTCTAGCTCACATAGGTACTCCCTCTAGTAAAAAGAATATATGATATATTGAAGATTGCCCAATTCTCTCGAGATATTTAACTATTTACCACTTTTGGATGTGACGATTAACTATTTATCATTGGACCCACGTGACATAGGCACATGAGGGTCCTTATGTCATTGACATATAGGTGACAATTAACTATTCTCTCCCTTTTCTTCTAGGGCTGCTAACAACCTACTATGAGGCAGATCTGATAATCACCCCTCCCCTAATAAGGCTAATTTTGAAATGAGATTGGATATTGCTACTCTATCATTTACTGTGAGCATGCTTCCCAAACGACGTGTTTTTGCAAGTAAATTATATAAGTTTCTTTTTAAAAAAATAAACTCAAGTTTTTAATAATAACTATAATTATTGTTTCAATTAATTATATACTAATGGCTAACTTCTCTTTTAAACTCAGCCTAAGTTGATTTGATGAACTGGAGCTCCTATTTCCCCTAAGTCTCAACATTGAGCTTTTAGTGGCGTTCTTTACAAGCTAATACAGAAGAGGAGTGGTAATGGTGGTAGGGCGATGGGGCCGCCAAGGGGATGACTAGCAATAAGGAAGACAATTAAGGTAAATAGAGATAATAGAGCAATTTTAACCAGGAAAAGTCAATATAGAGCCTATGTATAATGTGGATCTAACGACTTAGGACATTCACAATGTGAACATAGTAAGAGACATAAAGGTAGCTAATAGCCTTATATATTGTGAAAGTTGGCAATAAGCCATTTGATGCTAAAGTTCACCATAAGCTTATGGCTTGGACATTAAGACAAAAGAAGAATAAAACTATTACACAAAGGAGAGGGAGTTAGTTCATTCTTGGGGTGAAAGATTTCAAATGAAGCAATATTTCCTTAATTCCTAACCATTGTGAAGTTTGTCATAATTAGTGCTTCCTGCACAGGACCTCATCATTATTGCTTATCGATATATACACATAGAGGATGCCCTTAGGTTACAATACCTACATCCTGGTTACAACTACACCCTCTGTTATAAAATATTATGTTTCTAGCTTTTTTAAATAGGGATTAAGGAAGAGGGAAAAAGACTTTGGTGTCCCTTAAAAAAACAAGAATGAGTTAGGGTGGGAGGGTGGTATGGAAAGAAGTTTGAATGGAAAGTGATTGATGTGATAAGTAGTAGTGTGAAGTGATGAAAATCCTTATATTTTAAAACAAGATATGCATCTAAAAATTCTTATATTTTAGAATGGAAAGTAACAAATGACCAAACCATTAGAGCTTGTTGTCATGTTATAGCTAAAAAACAGCTCAATAGGAAGTACATCCCTTGTGTGGCCACAACTTGTAATTTGATGCCTCAAAGGGCCTCATCTTTTCAATTATGCTTATGCTTATCAGCCAAAATTTGAATTTTCAACGAATAAATTTGAAGCTGATTTTGAGGTTTTTTTTATCGAAGTTTATTTTTTAGCCTTTGATTTTAGATCGCTAAAAACACGTGTATAAAAGTTTTATTCACAAATTACTTTTTGTTTGTAAATATGTTGTTAGGCTTATTCCACGAATAAGCCAAACGATGGGACCGAAAGTTTTCATCCCTTATGTGACAAACAATTTAAGGCTGTGTTCGTTTGCAGCAGTTCCCAACTCCCTACTCTCGTTTTCCATGCGTACGTTTTTCAAACTGCTAAATTGTGCGTTTTTTGCAAAAAAAGTTTCTATACGAAAGTTGCTTAAAAAAATCATATTGACCCTTTTTGAAAAAAAAAATTAATACTTAATTAATCACGTGCTAATAGACCGCTCGGTTTTCCGTGCATAGCAGATGGATCCCAACCCCACCAACGGACACAGCCTCAGAAGGACACAAAGACTCGGGTTGCTCTAATAGCCAACAAACAGGAGGATGTGCACGCCTAGCAAAAGACCTTTTGGGAAACAGGGACTTATTCTAAGTACCTGTCACATCGGATATTCGGACACTAATTTGAAGTATTAAACATACACTAATAAACCCATTCCATATCCTTGACTAATTCGCGAGACGAATCTTTTGAGTCTAATTACGCCATGATTCGACAATGTGATGTTACAGTAAACTTTTCATAATTATGGATTAATTAGGCTTAAAAAATTCGTCTGCATATTAGCTCTTATTTATGAAATTAGTTTTTTTATTAGTCTATGTTTAATACTCCAAATTAGCGTCAAGCATTCGATGTGACATGGATTTAAAAATTTTTAGCCCCATCTAAACACCCCCTAAGTGCGTTTTGTTCGGTCTCTTGTTGCTTTGAAACTTTCTAAGGCCAAATTTTCCCCCTAAGAATCACCATGTCGTGTTGAGTAGCAGATCTCAGCTAATTCTATCAACGAAATGGTATATTTACGGTTCTGGCTAAGTTCTACACAGATTATTTGCTGGGCTATTTTATCATTTATTGTGAACATGCATTTTAAGTTACTAAACAGTTTTTTAAAAAAGTTATATATAAGTTTCTTTAAAAATAAAATAAATTTATTTTCTAATATTTTATAAAAGCTACTTCGTAAAACTTAATTAATCATGTGTCAGTGGCGATTCGCGTGCTACTAAAATAAGATAAACCAAATAATCCTATGGAATAAAGCATTAGATGTAATCGACGATACCACGCTACATGAAAAAAAAGTAGATTAACCGTTTATTTTTTTCTACATGCATATGGACCATTTGCATTAAGAATATTTCACAAAAGTTAGGGAAACGAATTATAAGAAAAATAATATGACCGTCATTCTCCGTTTTTTCATAGTCTCCGAATATTTATTAATAAGTTGATTTTGTAATAACTCATATTTAACTAATAAAAATCAACGTCACATCAATTCAAATAAATTAATCGTTTAAAATCCGCACGTCCCTATCTCAAAATAATAACATATAAATAAATATTATAAAGATATATCGCCGTCTTATCGAAGCGATATACCATAATTGACCCTGCACCTCGGGGAGGTGCAGTTGAGCATTTACTCCACTCTTTTTCTCGAGAAACCCACCAAGTTGTCGTGTGGACCTGTTTGTCAGTGACTGTTGAGAGCACGAGGTGATGGGTGCACGGGCCTTAAAGTTTAATCCTCTATGGATTCGATTTTTTCACTTATTTTTTTACTTTTCGGTGAAGCCCGGGAAAAAGGGCGCTCCATTTCGGAGATTTCGCACTTCCCACCCCTTCCCTTCGCTTCCTCCCTCCCTCGCCTCCGCCTCATCGCCGATTCAACCGATTCGCCATCGCCCCCCACCTCGCCGCCGTCGCCGCCGCCGCCGCCTCGTAAACCGGTGGGATTTTGCGGGGAGGAGGGAGTTTGGTGCGGGAGAAGGGGGCGGAGGAGTGGGTGGTTTTGTTTTTTTTTTTTGTATTTTGTTTTTGTGTGTGAGAGAGAGGGGGGAAGGGGGCAATGGAGATGGACACATCGCCATCGTCTTCGGCGCCGTCGTCGCCGGCGGCGTCGTCGGACTCCATCGACCTCAATTTCCTGCCGTTCCTCAAGAGGGAGCCCAAGTCGGAGCCGGCTTCACCGGAGCGAGGGCCTCTGCCGCTGCCGGCAGCGGCACCGCCGCCTCCACCTCCGCCGCCGCCCCCACCACCGCCACCGCAGGTGCAGGCGGCGACGGTGGCAACTCCGGTGCCGGCGACGCCCGACCTCTCGGCGGCGGCGGTGATGACGCCGCTGCAGTCGCTGCCGCCGAACCCCGAGGAGGAGACGCTCCTGGCGGAGTACTACCGGCTCGCGACGCTATACCTGTCGTCGGCGGGGGCGGCCGGCGTAATCGTGCCGGCGGCGGCGCCGGAGGCCTCCGCGGGGGCGGTGGCGCAGCCCGGGTCGGGGTCCGGCGCGAAGAAGCGGCGGCCGCGGTCGTCGGAGCTGGTGCGGGTGTCCTCGCTGAGCGTGCAGGACCAGATCTACTTCCGGGACCTGGTGCGCCGGGCGCGCATCACGTTCGAGTCTCTCCGCGGGATCCTGCTGCGGGACGACGAGCGCGCGGAGGTGCTCGGCCTCACGGGCGTCCCCGGGTTCGGCGCCGTCGACCGCCGCCGCGTCCGCGCCGACCTGCGTGCCGCGGCGCTGATGGGGGACCGAGACCTGTGGCTCAACCGCGACCGCCGAATCGTGGGGCCGATCCCGGGGATCTCGGTTGGGGACGCCTTCTTCTTCCGCATGGAGCTTTGCGTGCTAGGGCTACACGGCCAGGTGCAGGCTGGGATCGACTTTGTCACGGCTGGGCAGTCTTCCTCAGGGGAGCCCATAGCCACATCTATCATCGTGTCCGGTGGGTATGAAGACGATGACGATCGCGGCGATGTACTTGTGTACACAGGACATGGTGGTCGTGACCCCAACCTCCACAAGCATTGTGTTGATCAGAAGCTTGAGGGTGGCAACCTTGCCCTCGAGCGTAGCATGGCCTATGGTATTGAGATCCGCGTGATCCGTGCTGTCAAGTCCAAGCGCAGCCCCGTCGGCAAGGTATACTTCTATGATGGCCTCTATAAGGTTGTTGACTACTGGCTTGACCGTGGGAAGTCTGGCTTCGGTGTTTACAAGTACAAAATGCTGCGCATCGAGGGGCAGGAGTCGATGGGCTCTGTAAATTTTCGACTAGCCGAACAGCTTAAGGTCAATGCCCTGACTTTCCGGCCAACAGGGTATTTGAGCTTTGATATTTCCATGGGTCGAGAGATCATGCCGGTTGCACTGTACAATGATGTTGATGATGATCGTGACCCACTTTTATTTGAGTATCTGGCGCGGCCAATATTTCCGTCCTCTGCAGTCCAAGGGAAGTTTGCTGAGGGTGGTGGCGGGTGTGAGTGCACTGAGAATTGCTCAATTGGATGTTACTGTGCACAGAGGAATGGCGGTGAGTTTGCATATGACAAGCTCGGTGCTCTTTTACGGGGCAAACCACTGGTATATGAGTGTGGGCCATATTGCCGGTGCCCACCTAGTTGCCCCAACAGGGTTAGTCAGAAGGGGCTTAGGAATCGGCTTGAGGTATTCCGGTCAAGGGAGACTGGGTGGGGTGTTCGGTCTTTGGATCTCATTAAGGCTGGAACCTTCATCTGTGAGTTTAGTGGGATAGTGCTCACTCATCAACAGTCAGAGATTATGGCTGCGAATGGTGATTGCTTGGTGCGGCCAAGCAGGTTCCCTCCAAGGTGGTTAGATTGGGGTGATGTCTCTGATGTCTATCCAGAGTATGTGGCACCAAACAATCCAGCTGTTCCTGACTTGAAATTTTCAATTGATGTGTCAAGGGCAAGGAATGTGGCTTGTTATTTCAGCCATAGTTGCAGTCCAAATGTGTTTGTCCAGTTTGTGCTGTTTGACCATTACAACGCAGCTTATCCTCACCTCATGATCTTTGCCATGGAGAACATTCCACCATTGAGGGAGCTAAGCATTGACTATGGAATGATTGATGAATGGGTGGGAAAGTTAACCATGTAGTCAGGCTGTCTACTAGAAGGCAATACTCAGTTTATCTTCCTTTGTTTTGATGCTTTCATAATCCTTCTCATGGAGATTTTTGAGGTGATTGCTGACAACAAGTTTCTCTGATGGTAACTCTCCCAGTCCTTCCATGATCTTTTTATTTTGAGATTTCTAGGATTATGTTTCGAACTCAGTACTTATAATATGCCTTTATAACAAGTCTACATTACTTGCGTGTGAATTGCTTCAATTTGCATTTTCTGTACCTCCTTTTGATTGACCTGTATTACTTCCTACTTAATTAGTATTTTGTTTATCTCTTGCTTATTCAACTTCATTGCATTTTTCAATGCTGGGATCATGATTCATAAATTGGTTGTGGTACTTGAAAAGATTGAATGAAGTAATGAATTGGTTAAAGTGCAGCCTTGTGAAGTAGTGCTCCTGGGTGCATGCGTTCCTTGCCCTCTATAAATAGGCAACAATCTCCATACATATGTACCATAAATGTTATCTTTGATTTACTAGTCTTCATTTCTTTCAGTCAGAAATATTTGGATTTTATCGTACTATTGGTGGTCAGCTGCTGATATGTGCTGTTCAAAAAAAAAAAAACTAGTGGTTTCAAAATTTAGTTTGAAATTAAATATCTTATACCAATTATCATGATGATTTCTGGGGATATTGTTCTTCAGCCTGGCTTATGTTAGAATATCAATTATATATTGTTACATTTTTTTGCATCGTTTCTGGAATCTGGAGGTCAATCTAGCCCATATATGGTAATACGTGCCCATATAATTCCCCAACGAACTTTATGGTTGTTAAGTAGTAAAGTTGAGTCAAGTTGCCCCTCTACCGACTTGAGAGTTGACACTAGTCTTTGGTAGTATATCTGACTTTTACTACATTTACTGGTTGCTTCTACCACTCGTCTTGCACTACATGCTGTGCTGATGGACCTAATGGAACTCTTTTCTTATCTCCCTTCATTCAGTAATAATGGGCCTGACAGACCAAGCCTCCTAAGCAACTCATCGTTGCTGCCTTGCTTCATTGTGTCTTCTACTGCCAACAACTTCTTGTGCCCTCAAGTCATCCTCTCTGGCCAATATGTGGATTTGTTTTGTGGGTTTGATGGTAATGTTATCCATGATGCTACTATGGGACACATATGTTCACAGTAAATTGGGTTCAGTGACCTAATAAAAGAAACAAATATTATTAAGATTAGGCAATGCCATGATTTAGAAATAAACATGGCCTTGTGCCATCTCCCAAAACTACCTAAAAATAGAACAAAATGTGTTTGATCTCCATGTATAGGCAGTAAAACCATAGTTTTGCGGCCATAACTATTTGGAAGCTTGTTTCATGGCACACCATGAGAAGGATGCACACATGTATTTGCTTGTCCTATGTTTTATGGGCTCATGGCACTGATTGTAAATGTGAATGTCTGGTCCACCATTATCTTCATATGTGATTGTACTTAGCATGCCTATAGAAGCCTATCTTGGCATCACTTGGATGGAGTTTATTGAAAATACTCTCATGTATTTTGATGGTGTGTTTGGTTGAGGGAGGAGGGTGGATGGGATAGGAAAATGCATGATGGATGAAATGGTCTAGAATGGACTGTGATACAAGTTGTCCCTCCATCTCAAAATATAGCTACCTTTAGCATTCAAGTTCTGTTAAAACAAAAGTTCTCATCAGGTGTTAGCGCTATCTTGTTCACTTTTGTCAACTGAAGTCGCGCCCAAAATGTAGCTACTTACACCTACCCGTCATCTCAACCAATCACAACCATCTCATTTAATTTCTCCACCTACTTACTCATCCCAACCAATCACAACCATCCCCATTTAATTCCACCTACTTCCTTAACCAAGGTAGCTAGCTATTTTGGGACGGAGGGAGTAGATGTTTGGTTGGTTACACAGTATGGTACAAATTTTCTTTGCTTGGTTGTGTCGGATGGTTCAGGATGGTACCATACGATGTTTGGTTTGTAAGATGACAAGTAGGATACTGTTTGACACGCATGACCCACCTCTGTCCTGAACAGCATGGTTCAACATTTTTTTTCTCACATGGAATTGTACAGAATCAATATAGAATATTCCTGGAATATGTATCCCACCATCCGGGAGGATATTATCCCATCTGTGAAATCAAACAGCATGATCAACCTTGAAGTTGAAGATCAAACCATCCACTCTCATCCCCTCATGCATGCGTGTCAGACCATGCCATGTCATAGCCTTGCCATGCCAACGTCCCTGGCGTGGCAACGAAGCGCTGCAATGCCGTGCTCCTTGGTGTAGCATAAATGGCTGCTAGTGCTTGCATGCGTGTCAGACCATGTCGTAGGTAGCTGCATGCTTTGCCTGTGTTAGCTAGTAGGTGCATACCATTGATCACCACTCTTTGCATATTTTCTAGATATTCATGTACAGTAATATATGAAGATAATGGTCATAAAAGTTACTCCATCCCATAAAAAATAAATCTAGTACGGGATGTTTTTTATGGGACGGAGAGAGTACATCATATATATCACTTTTACACAAATGCATGTATGGCTAAATTACATCTATAATTTCAAACAAAATAAACAAATAGTTATGAGTAACCACTGGTATAGCAGAGCATGTAGGGACCGGACTCATACTGCATGCTTTGTTTTTCCTATGGCACTTTCAAAGGACTCTTATTATTTTTTCCTGTGTTTTTTTATTGATGTAGGATTTAAGAAACATACTATTTTAATTTTTGTGTTTTTTCTATTCATGTATTTTTCCAATCCTACAAATCAAAGGGCCCTTCACTGAGTGGCTTGCGACTTTGAAATAATTCAGAGTGCAATATGTTGTGACCCCCTCCTGTAATATAATGACATCACTTCAAAAATACTTTTAAACGATCAATCAACATTATTTGTTACCTAGCTGGCAACTCAAACTAATTAATTAAAGTGTCATACATGTATGGCACGCTAGGGGGCCATTACCTCCAATAGGCATGCAAAGCCTGCTCGCATCCAAACCAGGGCATGATCAGCATGCATGCAAATCTCCGTCATGCCGCAGGGCACGGCAATTCAGAGCAAGGTTGTCACGCCAAGGATGTTGGCGTGGCAAGGCTATGACGTAGCACAGTCTTTCAGTGTGTCACGTTCCATCATGCCAGGGTTATTTGGCAATGCCAGTATTCTTGGCATGGCCAAAAGTTTCAGATTTGGAAATAAAATTTTAATAGGGTCTAATATTAAATTATTATATGTAAAAGGTTTAAAAAATAAAAACAATTCTGCGTGTTGATCATTGTTGTTAAGTTGTAAACTACTAAAGTCAAGTTGATGCATCCTTCTACCAACCTGTGGACCAGTCATTACTAGTCGATGAGTTGATTAGTGTTTTATAAAGGAGATCAGGGAAAAGAGGGAACACATGAGCAAAGGAGGTGTGAAATTCTTGCTGCTTCCTCTAATCTGGCTCTAGCTCTGGTGGCTGGCTATATATGGAAGAGGAAAATAACTCTCCTCTTTTTCCCCTTTCCTATGAACTTGGCCTCCCAAACAAGACCCAGTTTGCTCTCAAGCAGTCCCAAGTTGAGTCGTGTCCCTCTAGTCGTGCTCTATGGTCGACTTGTCAACTAGTCACCTACTGTGTAATAGTGGTTTGGATTTGCTGTTGGGACGGTAGACGACACTCTCTCTTTGTCTAAATAGTAGTATTTGTTATGACATGACTTTTTCTGCGTGCGTTTTAAATTACTGCCATGCTGTACCATATTGTTTTGCAGATCAGCATCCTATTTGTTTTTACCAAAGCATTTTGGTCTACAGCATATCTGAGGTGGTTATTGTATTTTACATGTTCAAATTCAATCAGCTGTTTCTACTTTGCTAGTATTTTTTTTTATGTTAGCTTTACATTTTTCCAACAACATCATTATGCATTTTTGTCAAACTAGTGCATTGCTTTCATTTCCTGTAAATAATAGTTACACTCCTTTTTTTTTAACTCATCATTGCCCGTAATAATTCCTTTCCTTTTTCAAATATGAATGAGCCTGTTATTTCTTATTTCAGGCGAATAACAGAAGCTTGCATATGGGATGATGTATCAAGCCTTCCCATGAGGAAGGCAAAGTCACAGCTCATTGTCATCCACTAGGCATCAACCGTCCGTTGTATATTTTTGCATGGTAGCTGCAGTGCCCCGTGGCTGATTCCCTCTCACCCTTGAAGCTTGATGCTTGCTTTTGTAGGAAGCTTGTTTTGCGCAGCAAGCACCGAGTTTCATACTTGACCTCTGTTTTTCTTTTTTTTTTCCCTTCAATTGCTACGAGAACTCCATATGTACATATATCTGTACATTACATGACTTCAAAATGTGTCCCACTTCTGTCTGTAAATGCTGGTTGGCCATGTCTTGAATGGTAGGGTAGCTCATAGATTTGGAGCTCTTACAGAGGCTAGTCCTGGAGAGGCATTCTGTCCAGGACATATATATGCCGTACTGATGGTTTTGCTAGCTATTCATATATTCAACTGTCGGGCTACTGGTGTCAATGTCACCCTGGTATCTACAAGTGCAACCTGTTGAGGTGGTCATTGTAGAGATTTCATCAGCAATGCCACTCCCTCTGTTTCATAATATAAGACTTTCTAGCATTGCTAACATTCATATAGATGCTAATGAATCTATGTATATAATAATGTCTAGATTTATTAGCATCTATATGAATGTGGGCAATGCTAGAAAGTCTTACATTGTGAAACAGAGGAAGCAGTTACTAATTA
Organism: Oryza glaberrima; assembly: GCF_000147395.1. Classification (NCBI taxonomy): domain Eukaryota; kingdom Viridiplantae; phylum Streptophyta; class Magnoliopsida; order Poales; family Poaceae; genus Oryza; species Oryza glaberrima. The sequence goes on from NC_068332.1 coordinate 12,829,314, forward strand.
CCTGTGCTTTTAAGATTCTGTTGCTGCATGAACCCAGGTATCCTGGTCTAAAAATCCTAAGATGTTTGCCTCGTAGGCAAACCATCAATAGCTTGTTTTTTTTTCTTCTCCAGGTGTGCCCTTCATATTTCCAGTTGATTGCTCTGAGACCGATGTTTTTGGCCTTCTTTCCCGATTGTTCTTCCTTTTAGTTTAAAAGAAAAGGTAGGTTGTGAAATTTCGAGCATTTCTTTGAGTGGCAAATTACATATTTACATGGGTAAATCTGTTCTATGCCGTCGGAAAGACTGTTTTCGTAAGGTCTTGGGCAGAGTTTAACGACACTGAAATATGGTAAGCTCTGTGAATGCCAATCACTAGTTAGAAAAATTCATTAATACAATATTTAGCTTTGCTAGAAGTATAGTAAGCAGCCATGAACATATCAGCTAACAGCCTCGGATATAACTAGGTTTGGCTTTGATATAACTAGGTGAAACCTTGCGCGTTATCGAAGGATTTTAGTAAAATAGTTAGACAACATAAATTTACATAAGTTGATATGATTTATGATAATTTAGAGAGTATATGGAATGATATTCAAATGTAAAAGTAAAGGTGATGTGGTTTTATGAGAAAAGAAAAGAAGAGATAATTTGAATCATTGATTAATTATTTAAGAGCTAAAAACAATTGAGATGATATGGCTTAATGAGAGAAAAGAGGAGGGAGATAATTTGAACCATAGATTAATGGGTTAATCATCTAATAACTAAAACCAATTGATGTGATATGGCTTAATGAGAGAAGAGTGAAATAACATTAAGTAAGTGAGGATGAACTATATACCTAGGATAATAAAAAATGATTGAGAGATATGTTGAAACATGTGAATTATGTGGGATGATGATTTAACATGCTTGCATTTTAAAGCACTAAAATAAAAATTAATAATTATAGAATAGAATAATAGATAATATAACATACTTATGTGATGCTTAAGATGTAATAATTGTTAGTGGATGATAATATAGCATCGTTGTATGTTAAGCTTCAGGATCTAGTGAGTTATAACTTACACTAAGATAGGATAGGATGTTATGTAGTAGTTTCTGGATCCAAATAATTGTAAAGTTAACAGTTTCTATTTAATTTATACAGTTTCTTTTGATTGCTTGAAATAATAAAGACACATTTGTATTTTCTGAATTTACAAAGAATCCCCAAAATTCAAATATGCTTATTATCAAATATATTTACCTCCTATAGATTTATTTATTTCTGGCCTTTTACAGATAACTCCTGCAAGCAGTCTATCACTTCAAAGTGTTCACATTGTTCCCAGCAAAATAAATACAAAGGCCAGCAAGAAACTTAGCCTTTTCTTGCGAACTGCTCCTTCCGTTCTAAAATATAACAAAAACAAAACTAGTAGTACAAACTACGAATAGATATCTATATCTATAGTCTATATACCTAGTTAAAATATACGCAAGACTTCCGCTTATTCAATTTGGGACATTGCCAAGTCCATCTGCGACTCGGCTTCGCGTGTGTCTGTATATGTAGCCGGCCTATGATTTTTTATTTTTTGCCAAGCAGCTTTATATAGAAGGCACAACGGTACTAAAATTGGTTTGCTTTGAATTTTTGGAATTTCATTAGCTCTCAGATGGTTTCGGCTACCAAACCTTCAAGCCCTGCAGGCCCATGGGTAAAAAAAAAAAAAAAACTGCCAGAGTTGAAAAAAAGAAAATTGGTTTCTTTCGCGTAAAAAAAATTATTCCTTAGCTCTCTCTTCCTGGTAAGAGTGTTGTAATCCGTTACTTGCATGCGAAAGTTACAGCCACAACAAGGCCCATATGTGAGTATGTGACCCACATGTTAACTTTGTTGGTTTGCTCTGAGTGAATCCATGTGAACTAGTCAAATTATATGGAAACTTTATCCATTATATTTAACATGTTTTTTCTAGTTTCCAAGAAACTTTTATAAAAAAAACCTCAAAAAACTTTTCTCTACTTCTCTTCTCTATCTCTATTACCGACAATTGCGCTCTTAAAATCTAATGCTGCTTAATTCCCTTGTGCTCGAAAATTTATGATTCTTCTTTTACCTAGCAAGCAATTGACGTGCTATTTGATTTTTTTTTCCTCCAATCAAATGTTTTATCTTAGGATAATATTTTATCAAACTTTTGAAATGTTTAGACTATTTGAGCGACCTACATTAATAGGTTCTCTTTAAAAGCTCATATCACACAAAAAAATGAATTTTAATCATCAAATGCGCGTCGCCTGCCCAAGTCCACCGCCCACCGCTGGTCCTCCGCCGCTCATGGCCATCCCTCTAAGTCTCGAGTAAACCTCTCTCTTCCCCCTCCCCAACCCCCTTCTACCCTGACACCCCACCCCCCCCCCCCCAACCAAACCCTAACCTGTATAGTCCTTGTCGGAGTTTGGGTGTCGCCAGCGCCAGAGAAGATGGGGAGCCCGCCGGAGTTGGAGGAGAAGAAGCCGATGCACAAATCTTAGTATAGATCCAATGGTCCAAAATCTGTAAGGTTTCATCCCCAAATTTCATTCGAATGATATATAGCAATTTCATTTAAGATTATCCTAAAAGCAGATGATTCTTTTTTAACTATCCTCTTTTTTCTGTTTTTCTCCAACAAATCCTTTTATTGAACTAACCATTTTTATTTTTTCCTACAGTAATATTTTTTCTTGCTCGATGACGACTTGCTTCTAAGTAGTAGAGAAATTCTTTTTCTTGAACTAAACGTTTTCAGTTTTCAAAAAGAATATTTTCTTTTTGTTTTTCTTCAGTACTTTTTTTTGCTTGCAAAAAGTGTGCTGTGCGTTAGGAGAGAGGATGACGACGACTCGCTTTACATACGCTTTTGCAGTACTCTACTCGGTCTACATATGTGTTTTGTGGAGTGTTTAAAGGGACATTTAACTCCATGTCACTTTTAAGATGTGCTTATCTATGACATGTGGGCCCTCATATGTCTGACATGTGGGCCCTCATGTGTATATGACATATGGGTTTAGTGACAAATAATTTAGCACCAATTTTAAGCAAATAGTTAATTATTCCGTGTTTATAACCTATACACTTCTTGATTATGGATTAGCTGAGCTACCAACCTACCATAACTGAAATGAGCTGAACCACCCGCACTGTTCCCATTATCATTTCATTTCGTTCGTTACCTGTAGAGGTCGCACAACTCCATCATACATGACACATCTCTCTGGCGGCTGCAACAAAAGAAAACTCAACTACTGTAACGTACTAGTACATTGCAAAATATAGTACTAATGATGCAATTATTAGGAGGAAACGAAACCTAGTACTGTACATTGATAAGAACGTGGGCAAGTACATCAGTGTTCTCCTGACGAACAAAAGAATATCCATGAGGAACAAAATAATATCCAGCATCTTTTTTTTTTTTTGTTGCAAATGTGGTAGGCACCCCACCTAGCACCAAGGTTTGAAATTCTCGGTTTTTAAAGCCACAATAGGGCCCATTTGAATCGTAGGAATGAAAAAATAGAGGAATAGAAAAAACACAGGATTCTGACAGAAATATAATTGTAAAACAGAGGATTGCAAAACACAGGAAAATACAGGAATGGCCGTTTGATTAGACCACAGGAAAAATGTAGGAATCAGATGAGAGAGATAGACTCGGAAGAAATGTTCCAAGAGGTTAGACCTCTTGCTAACTTTCCTCCAAAATATGCATAGGATTACCATTCCATAGGAATTTTAAAGGATTTGATAGGATTCAATCATTTGTTTCAAAGGCCTTCATAGGATTTTTTTTTCGTAGGATTGAAATCCTCCAAAATTCCTACATTTTTCCTACAAATCAAAGGGGCCCTAAACTTCACGGAAACCATAGTAAACTTCACGGTAACCATACGGTTTTCACGGTAATCACATGGTTACCATGATAACAACCTTACCGTGGGGTTGCGATAACCTGATCCGAAACAGTTTGGTGAACCTGCCTAGCACCAGGACCAAACCACACAAATTTGTGCAGCAATGTTATGTAGTACATGTTCTTGACTGCTTAAGGATTGATTATACAAATAATTGAAACTGAGACGAACAATTAAACCGTGGTAATAAGCAATCATCAGAAATATAAATTTTAAAATTTGCCTGATATGCCCAAGCTTAACCAATACGAAGTTCAGAATAGCAGACCAGATAAGACACTAAAGACAAATTCAACCATGAATATTGATCCCTGCACCCAGCAAAGACAGAAAATTAATCTACCATACAATGATCTACTTAAGTTAAGTGTGCACCTTCATGTCACAAAATTTGTGCCACCCCAACATACAGAAATATGGTACTATGCATTTGGATGTTGGCACGGTGAAGATGCAAAAAAACAGGCAATAACTTTAGAACACCGCGACACCAGCATTATCAACAGACACCTCGGTCAAAAAAAACTACCTGCAGGTCGATGCAATAATAAATGGGATTGAAATGATTTGGGTTAAACGAAAGAATGTTGCGAACAAATCTTTTCATCACATCGAAACTAGACAAGCGGTTGTTTCTTGACATTCGACATCAGTCACCTGCAGCTCGTCGAAATCTTCAAATCTCCCACTCATCCTTCCTGTTAGATCAGAAGGTATCATCACACCAAGTATTGCCCTTTCAATGATTTCAGGGTCATCCACGACATTGTCTCAAACCACCACCAGCGCTATCTATCTATGCCGCCGCATTTCGGCCTTTCTTCGACTTACTCTTGTTTTCTTGTGTCTTCTTTTTCTTCTCTTCTGGTGTCGTCCACACATAATCAGCAGGGATGACAAATGGGTCCTGGATGTCCTCTACACGGCTGCTGGGGCCTGGAGCTGTTGAGAAGTTCTGATGGTAAGGAGCCTTGATCCATTGAATCCAAGAACTTGAGGAAGACTGCGCCACTGGGCTCTTGCTATTGTCAGGGCTGGATGGCGGTGTGGTGAACTCCTCTAATGGCTGTAGCTCTTCAAACTTTGTGAATGTCACAAGTACCCTGATTGTGGGTACAACTGGGATGGCAACCTGAGAGTAATAAAGTGTTAATACATCACCAATTCATCATGTTACAGAATCCAGCAAAATTATTTCAACAGACTAACAGCTATAATGTAAAAATTTCTGTTCAAGCAATACCAGAAGGCATATATGGCAAATAGGATAGTATTATCAATGCTTTAACAACTCTGCACACACACTGCTCTTTTCAAAACTGTTTACCTACTGACTATTATCATCTGAGCTGAAAGTATCACTGTATAAGTGTCGGTAGCAACAATATCAGATAATACACCGTATTGTATTCTGTAAATAGAACATAGATAGCACTGGTATCTTTCTTTTAATAGTAAGTTTTGAATATATTCTCTCCAGTTCCAGTTATCCGTTTCTTACACCTCAGCCCATTCCCACAACACCTATTGACCTCCCTACATAATTGACGCCCTGGTTCCTTCCAACAAAATCAAATGGACTTCCAACAAAATCAAATGGACGGATTGCCATAATTCTGTTAATGCCCTCTGCCGGATATGCCATTTTGAAGATACCAAGATAGCAATGACATGGAAACACACCACTATTGACAGAGCAAATGCAAAAGTATCATATGTCATTTATAAGCGCACAGCTATGTCATACATTTGCTATCTGAATCCAGAGAAACAGATGCCATTACAGGTCAAAGCTAGTGCATAAAAATATCTAAGCCAAATCCCATAAACAAACCACTTGAATTATAGACATCACAAAAGTATATCTCAGTAACTAAATTTGAATAATTAGCTCCATATACTCTAGACCTCTTCATTAAATAGAGTATCACGTCTAAAATAACTGAGCTCTATAAACAATCAAAGGATTTCGCATGCTTTCCATGGAATGACGGAATTCCCCTTGCTTAGTTTTCGCTCCGCTCGTGCGCGGCACTCCTTGCTTGCGGGGCGGCATATCGGAAAGTCTATTATATTCTTTGATGGATGTGCTGCTTTCAATACAATGCATCGATGAAGTTGATATCTAGCACTTTTTTGCTAGGAAATGAAGCTACAATATATCATATGAGCTATGAATCTACAGCATGCAAATATGGTGTTAATCTCAATTTATCTTGGAGAAGACATTTGATCAAATAAGCAATGTAGATACAAATTCAGATCAAAATATATAATAGTTACAAGTTAGCATGTCAACCTTACAAACTAGTAGTAACTAGCATCATGCCAGGCACTGCAACATTGGTCAAATAAGCAATGCAGATACAAATTCTGAGCAAAATATATAATACTTACTAGTTAGCACATCAACCTTACAAACGAACTCACATGTTGCCAGGCATTGCAATAGTCAATAGACACCAAATATGACAGTTCAAAATGCTAAATATAATTATCCTCAAACCTAAAAATGTATACAATCAGCAACCTACCTTAGTACCTACACTGATACACACATGTGCAAAGAATGCAGCTATTTACAAACATGATACGAAACCACAAACATGTCTAGGTGTAACTAATTACAAAATATCTTTATGAGTGGGGAATGGGTGTAGACTACACCATCACCCACAACTACTTTTAAAACAGTATGGAAATGGGATCAAAAGGGAGAAATATCTTGATTTTGTAATGTATCGGATGTCACCATAGCAACTCAACTGAGAATAGTTACAGCTACCAGACTTAAAGTGCCAATCCAAGAAAAATACAGGATAGCCAATATTATTGAATTTTGTTTCAGGTATTCATATGTACATTCAATATGACATGTTTGGTTTTATAAGATTTTGCATCTGTCCATTAAATTCAAGAGGCAATCAGAGTTTGAGACAACTTCCAGTCTTATAAGTGCAGAACAAGGACTAGATCTCCCAGAGGAAAAGGAGAAATGACGCATCATAGTTAATACTGTAAATGAAAGTATATCAAAGATACAACATATATGGCAACATATCCTATGCACACAGGCCCTCACGTGTACACACGTGCACACCAACTAAAAAATGTCACCAAAAAATCTAGAAAAAATCATACACATACTTTCAATTGTATTACACCTAGGGTTAAAATCTTAACGTCAAATTCATTATATTTTAGCCGTAACAAAAAAAACAAAAAATCTGACAGTTTTAAGGTTGCAATTTTGTCAGAATTTTATCTTTTTTGTTATTCTCTATGTAGAATGAATTTGAAGATGCGACTTTGCACGTAGATGTAATACTATTGAAAGTATATGTATGAATTTTCCTAGAATTTTTTGTGATAATTTTTAGTTGGTGTACACGGTGTGTACATGTGAGGGCCTGTGTGCATAGGATACGCTCCCCAACATATATACCATATAAATTCTGATATCGGGGGCAAATCTACCTTGCTAGTTGCTGCCTAACAAATAATCCCTTTGTTCAGAAATACATATAATTTTGGACAATTACATGGTCTTTAAAATACAATTGGACCATTATTTTCTATTGTTATGTTATGTACTCATGAAACAAAACAATTTAGATATTATGTAAGTACTCTAAGACGAATCTACACATATATGATTTTCTTGCATCCAATGTAAACATTTTAAAAGACATTGATACAATGTTTAAAAAGCTTTACCAAAGGTATGTCCAACACGAATATTTATGACCAGAGGGAGAAACTCTATTACAAATCTACTATAAAAGTTATTTTTAGATGGCTATCAGGCTCATGCTAATCCAAAATGCATAAGGTCTATATCGTCCTTTTATAATGAATGAAACAGGAGACAAGTGGAAAAGGAATAAGAACTCTCGAGGATTTAATATTACAGGGCCACTCAAGATATTCAAGCATAAGGCTCCTCTTGTAATAAATACATAGCGCCTTTTCTTGGAGTTCATTTATTTACTAGTTGAGTAGCTATATGTCATATATGATGTAGAAATAGCATCTATTCAATACCAAATAATTATTATTTGTTTATCAACTTATTATCCATGTCTTGACGTACCACCAAGTGCAAAGTGCAAACAAGGACCTCAAATTATACATTATTAAAAAGAACGAGAATCTAAAAAAGCTCTATAACTAACAATGATAAAGGCACACAAGTACACATTTATATGGACTCATTGATTACTAGTAGATGGTGCTCTAATAGTTCAGTAACATGCACGCTCAACAGTGCAAGGAGTTCAAAATTGTACAAATAACCAGAAATGAACATAGTAAAACTTGCACGTTGTAGCCGAACACTAACAAAATACTGTAGCTCTGACAAGCAAGAATAAACTTGACACTAGTTGGGGCAGAAAGAATTGCGGCACAGTAAATGCATAACAAACATATACGTGCAATTATAAGTTAAGCTAATACCTTGACTGGAAAAGTTCCTGGTGGCAGTTTTGTTGTAAGGAGATCTCTCAAGCGACGGATCGCCTTCACCTTGTTCGCAAGAATATCAAGCAGTGGCAAGAGCTCCTCAGTCCGAAGAGGGAAGTTAGGAGAAAGCCAGAGAACAGGCCTTAGACCTTTCTTGTACTCGCTTTCTTTGCTACCTTCTTTGCGCCTATGTCCACACTCCGACGAAGCAGCAGGTCTCCGATAATCCCTTTCCTTGCCCCTTCTGCTCTCATCCCCTCTTACTACATCTACCGAATGCCTTCCTGGCCTAGTTTGTACATTCGATGGAGATTCAATAAGGATATCGCTCACCTTCTCATCTACACAGAGCGAACTCCTTGGAGGTGCCATCTTCTTCGTCCCCTCTAGCTTGCTACTCTGAACCCTCTTTCCCCAATGACCAAACCAACCTTTCTTATCATGTTTACTATCCCCATTTCCGGAGATGCTCAAATCCTCAATTGGTATCTCTCTCTCCCTCGGCTCAACACAGCTATGTCGAGGACCAACAAACGTGTCGGACTGGCCTTCACCACCAGCACCATCAGGAGAGTCCATCTTAAGTGCGGCTTCCAACTGCTTCTTCTCCTCTTCAGTCAGAACATCGTCGAAGCCCTCGCTCTCGGTATCGTTCTCGTTGCAAGCCGAGAAGAATTCCTCGTCCGTCATCGCGCCGGGGACCCTCCTTGATTTGACACTGACCATCACATGGTGCATGTCATACACCTTGGCCTTCCATGGCCCAACCGACTCGGTCCTCTCCTGGCGCCGCCATGTGAGCTGCGGGAGCAGCACGGCCTGCGTGACGTCTATTCCGGGGCGGAAGATGTTGGTCTGTGACATGGCGGTGACCTCCTGCTGCACCTCGGCCTCGGAGGCGGGCGCGCCAGCGCCTTCCAGGGCGTTCATCACCTCCTTGTCCTTGTGGTTGATCATGCAGAGGGAGCCCGGGGGCACCTTGCCGTCGTCGGAGCCCTCGCCGAGGAAGAGTATGGTCTGGTCGGAGCGCTGGATCTTGAAGCCGTCGAAGCCGGCGAGGGTCATGTCGGCGCGGAGGTTGGCGCCGCGCTTCCAGACCCGGTAGGTGTCGGAGGGGGCGATGCGGGAGATGAAGGGGATGACGGAGCTCTCGAAGTGGAAGGTGATCTCCATGTAGAAGTCGCGCATGCGGCGCATGGCGGCGACGACGCGGGGGAGGCGGCGGCACCACTTGGCCCAGGCGAGCGGCTGGTAGTGGCGGACGATGACGCGGGCGAGCGCCTCCTCGCGGGCGCAGATGGCCTCCTGGAGCGCGCTCCACCCTTGCTCGTTCTGCAGACTCCAGTCCGCGCCCGCCGCCATCAGCATCTCCGCCGCCGCCGCGTCGCCCAGGCGGACGGCGAGGTGGAGCGGCGTCTCCCGCCCGGGGACGTCGCGCCGGTCGATGACCGCCGACGCCGCCTCCGCGCGCGCCTCCTCCGCCACGGAGTCGGCCTCCGTCCGGATCTCCTCCGGCCTCCGCGCCCTCGGCAGCGCGTCCAGCACCCGCCGCAGCGCCGCGTGGTCCCTCGTCGCCACCGCGTGGTGCGCCTCGCTGTGCGCGTACCTCGCCGCGTCCACACCGGCCATCCCTCCTCCTCCGGCGAATCAATCCAAGAAACGCCTCCTCCTCCTCCCCCCACCTCCCCGCTGATCTGCAACAGCAGCGCAAGCAAAGAATTGAGGCGCAATGCTACCCCCCGCAAGCCAAGAATCCAAGAAATGCCTCCCCAATCCTTCCTACCTTTCTTGCTCCTTGCTTCCTCCTCCTCCTTGCCTCTTCTTGGCTTCTTCTTCTTCTTCTCCCCTTGTTGCCTCTCTCTCTAGAGTTGTGCTATTGCTACTAGTACAACAACTAGGATGGACCTCTTCTCTCTCTAGAGCCAGGCTAGAGTAGACCACCCTCCTCCTCCTCCTCTCTCATCTCATGATGGGGTTGCCCAGGAATAGGGGGAAAGTATTTGGAATCTAGAGAGAGAAAAGAGATTGGGACAGCAGCAGCAGCCCAGCAGAAGGCAGAAGCAGCTTGCAACCGAGGAGGAGAGAGAAACAAATGTGAGCAGAGCACGAGCAAAGCAAAGGGGAAGAACTTTTTTTTTTTTTTTTGGCTCCACTCCGTCTTGATTCCCCCCTCCGTTGTTTTTGCTCTCTTCTTCCACCGTTCGCAAACTTCAATCAATTTTGGGGCTGGATTTGAACAGTTTTTTGAGTTTCGAATGGAAACGATTCGTTCGCATTTGCTGCCTCTATTCTATTTTATGACTGTATTTGCAACTGGTCAGAGCGATTAATTTGGATTCATTAATTACCTTTGGATTGTTTCATTCGCAATTTCTCAAGCGTGGGAGTCAAGTGAAAGTGCAAGAAACTCTTTCCAGATAAGATGTAGCTTTGACAACGAGACATTCGTGGTGATTTCGTTAATTCAGTTTTCAAAGATAATCATGTAAGGCGTGTGTGCATGTGCGCTAATTAGAATATATATGCACATGTTTATACGAGTGCGTGCGTTTAGTTTTTTTTTTTCAAAAAGAATTGATCAACTACTATAAAAGGTGTCACGCGAATTTCCACTCCCGTGACTTTACCAAAAATCGACTTCAGTTTGTCACGTCCAAAACGAAATGCATGACGAAAATTTTTGTTCAAAACCATCTGTCATTCTACAGCTATTCTACAGCTACAAGTTTTTTTTTGTCTGATTTTACTATTGGAGCCTTGACTGTCATTGTAAACTTGTGGCTTAAAAGACAAACGGTTCACCAACTGCGTAGCGCAAAACGCCAATTCAGCACACTAGAAGCTCGAAAAAAGAGACGTAAATGTCTCCTTTAATAATATTTTTTTAGTGCACCTTCCTAGTATACTACTCCATCCATCCCTAAATATATGTGATTTTAGCTAGACGTGACATATCATAGTACAATAAATCTGGATACAGAATACATCACATTCAACTAAAATCTCTTTTATTTAGGGACGAAGGGAGTATAGCATAATAATTGTTGCTGATATGCATGAGATTGAATGCATGGATTGAGATGCAATGGAGAACTAGCTTTGGGTGTGTTTAGTTCACGCTAAAATTAGAAATTTGATTGAAATTATAACGATGTGATGGAAAAATTTAAAGTTTATGTGTGTAGAAAAATTTTGATGTGATGGAAAAGTTGGAAGTTCAAAGAAAAACTTTGGATCTAAACTAGGCCTTAGGCTTCGATCTACAATGCAAGTTGGGAACCTTTCCCAAGAAAAAAAAAGCAACGAATCAGTGCATGATTAATAAATATGAAGCTTAAAAACCCTTAAAAATGAATTAATATAGTTTTTTAAAGTATCTTTTCTATAAAAAAAATTAAAAAAACATATTGTTTAGTAATTCGGGAAAGAAAAAAGTCCAAACTCCCTCTTAACTTTGAATGTAAATATGTCTGGCACCCTTTATAAATTTCAAAACATGACATTCAACCCCCTAAACTTATAATATCATTTATAAAACCCTCTAAAATGGTTTTTACACAATGGTTTTTATCTAATTTATATATAACTTGGATGAATTTGATCACGTGACATACAAATTTGACATAAATATTTAAAATCTTCACTTAAATTTTTTACCCCTTGTTAGCTCTCACTTGCAAACAAATACGAACTAGGTATCACTGTAAAAGTATAAATTGATGACTTACGACCGATGATATCCAAATATGTTATATTAATTATTCGAAGTTGTTGCAAAACCATCATCCAAAACTATATTATGAGGTAATATAATATGGATAGTATTTCAAAGTTTAGGGGATTGGATGTCTGATTCTAAAGTTTAAGGTGCTAGATGAACTTGGGAGGTATTTGGACTTTTTTCTTCGCAAAATATGCGCATGGAAAATAGGGAGTACAAGCTTGGAATTCACTGCCGAATGCACACTTAGCCTGTGTTTACTGGTAAGGGTTGGAAATTCTCTCGTGCGCATGTAAAGCGGAACGACTTATTAGTACATGATCAATTAAGTATTGTATTAGCTAAAACCATGAAAATGAATTAATATGATTTTTTTCTAAAAGTATTTTTTTATAATTTTTATATAAAAAAACGTATTGTTTGATAGTTTAGGAAGTGTGCGCGTGATATAGTAGAAGTTAGAAACTTGCCCTGCCGAACTCATATAGCCTGTAGTTCTTCTGGTGAAACAGTAAACTTATACCGCAAAATAAACGACTACTAGTCAAACAAACCGCCGATAATGACAAAGTTATGCTCTATTGCCAATTTTTTTAGAACTCTGTGACCAGTTTGAAATGCATGGTTTCTATTTTTGTTACAGTTTCTGAACTTTTCTTTTTTTTAAAAAAAAAAAAAGAACATTATGCTATCACATACCAAAGACAACAGGCTACTCCTACTACCTTGAAGTTAAAAAAGAAGGGAGAGAAAAAGGCAGAAACAGAAAGTGAATATTATGGTATGGATCATACCGGCATAATTCTAAGACCCCACAAAAAAGGCTATAAAGCCTTTTGGACCACAAATTATGCAACATTCAAAAATTTCATGAACTCCCTGATAGGGGACACTGGACCGGTGGCCAGAGTTTTTTTTTTTTTTTTTTCATCTCAGCTAGCTAGCCCTCCTGCAGTTTCCCAACTGCTCAATTCATTAAAGAAATAAAATTCTTTTTTGAAGAGAGATATAATACTACTTGTTTCTTAATATAAATAGAAATAATAATATTTTCTTTTTATTCAAGTTATTTTTTTTCTAGGGGTAAAGGAACAAGAGGAAATGGATGGATGATTAATGCTTTAGATCTGGGCTGGGCACCATGCATGTATGTTTGAGGGATCAATCCATTGAGAGGGATCTCAATGTCATAGTCACATGGCCTTGATTCAGAGTGTGGTCCCCATAAGTCAGCCCCTCATTATTTTTTTCTTCTTCTCAATTTTGGTTAGTTAAAGTCAAATGATGATGCAGTAACATGATATCATGAGTTTGATATATTCTGTTGTTTTGTTGCCCAAAGAATATTAAGGGGGGTGTTTGGGAACTAGGGACTAAACTTTAGTCCCTCTCACAAAAGCATAAGTCCCGAGAGGGACTAAAGTTTAGCCCCAGTTTAGTCCCTCCAACCAAACACCACCTAACTCTACAGTGCAAATGCAGCCGTGCCCTTCAAAAAGCTTAGGGAATGCAAGGATGTCCAGGTTGAAACAAGTGGCAGACAGTATATATTCAGTTATTGACTTATTAGTCATGGTATCCTCCTTTTTACCTATGGATCCTCTGCCAATAAACAATGGAAAAGATATTTCCTCCTTTTACTCCCTTTTACTCTTCGAACCTCTAACAATAAATATAAACGAAAAGGTCTATATAACCCTCCGAAGTGGTTAATCTACTTAACCCATATAAAAATTGAGTATTCTACCATAAAGTATGAAAACCGGTCCAAATAGTCTCATGGAGTGGTTTTGCAGGTATTTTTGTCCACATCGACAATGACGTGTCGTGTGGTGTTTCTTAAGTGGCCGACACATTAGGATATTTTACTCAAACCAACTTTCATCCTTCTCTACCTAGTGAGCCCATGAATTACATGTTACTAACATTTATGTGCTTTTAAAAATCCATATAACTTATGTAAAAGATATTTATCTGAATCCATTCCCATATGTTAATGTCCTTGTCATAGTTCACATGGCCAAAACTACTTATAACTGCTCTAGTCTTTAGGGCTTATTTGAACATGTTTTCATTCTTTTGGGTTTACTAGTTTTTGTACTTCAGGGTAAGTAGATCAATCCCAACAAGTATGGTTATATACAATTCAAATAAAAACTAAAAAAAACCAAAAAGAGAGAGAGAGAGAAACACCAAGTAGATTAGGGTTTTAAGTGGTGATTATAGGATTATCCTAGTTAACACTCTATATCAGTAGCTTGAAAGTATTTTTTTCAACCTATCATAGATTGCTTTTGGTTTGGGATGAGAAGTGCATGTGTAATGGGGTTGACATGGCTAACATAGTGAATTATGACCTATATAATCAGAACTGGGAAAGTGCGGTTAGCAATGTCAAACATGAATTAAATCTGGCATATAACTTTAAAAAACCACCAAATTATCGAGTGTAAAAGAAAAAAAAACTAATCATGCTAACCTCAAATAAGGGGAAGTATCAAGTGAAACCATCAAATTACTGAAGTTGTGGAAAGCCTTTCCCAAAGTAGAAGTTATAAAAATTTACTAAAAATATGGTAAATATGGGAGGTGCTATTTTACAGACATATAAAAAAATTGAGATTAAACTCAATCTTATTGGGAAGATAGGAAATGCACAGTTAATGAAGTGACTAAGGCTAAAGAAGATGACTTCAACTGTTCCTTGTTTATCGATTTTCCTTCCAAACAAAAACAATCTAGACTTTAAAATTTTACGGTCATTTGAGTAGAGGTTACTAAAATTTTCACCAAATTTGTGCCTTCGTCCTCATATTAGCGCATTGCTTTCCGATTAGTTCATGCTCAGAGTGTAGATTTAAGAGGTGTCAAAGATTTTAGATTTGGTCTAACCAGCACAAATTTGAAGTTGTATTTTTAGCAGGGCTACTTCTGCAATTATATAATTTTAAGAGGACGGGTAGTATGAACTAGGATCTAATTCCCTTTTTCCTTGTGCCATCCCCCATATCATCATTTTGTCACCTTGCACACAAAGTACTGCTACTGAGATCATTGGTAATAGAGTAGCATTTTTTTTTGTCACGTGACTGTTATCAGCAACTGTTCATGGAAAGTACTTTATTTCATTATGTCACAATGTGATTGTTGTAGTAGCCCTGTAGGCAAAGCTAGATGTTGTAGTTGTACCTCATCTATCAGATCGTGTCTGTACGGTCCAAATGTATTTATTTAATTATTAAACCGACCATTTTTCAGATTTAAAGAAGGCCATGCGTTACTTTGTCCCACATTTTCCTATATCCTTATGTTATGTTTATGTTTTTATTGTCATGTATATTTCAGTTGTGTATCTTTCGATGGTAAAACTTAGCTTAATACTTGTTGAAAACTAGATAGAAAAAAAAAATGTACACATGTCTAGAGTGGGTAATAAGGTAGAACTCACCTAAAAGAATCTCCAAACATGTTTAAAAATAGATAGAACCTACTATAAAAGTGCTTACAGCCTGTTAGTAAATCTATGACTTGGTAGTAGTTATTTACTCCTACATTGTGGATGTCATTATACTCCTGCAGAAAAATGTCTAGCTGCTCTACAAATCGTTGCCTCTGTCCAACTTATGTGCTAGTAAGTAATATTGCTTATTTCTTTTATTGATGTATTTTTTTACAGGATTGCTAATTTTATGCCGTCATATTTTTTCACTTTATTTGAATAACTTTTCTCCATATGTGATCACTCCATCTCTCGTATGTATCTTCTATCTCCTCTTTTAAGTAGATGATAAATTTCTTTTAATCCTAATTCTCTTTATATATGTGGATTAGAAGAAATATAATGTAAATATCAAAACTTACAATGTAATTACTGTCAGGGTTATAGATAAGACATACCTCCGTTATACATACATCATATATACGGATTTGTGATATACAAAAATATCACGTACCTAATAGTATACGGGAAGATATCCTTAGATGCGGAGTTTATACGAGTCTGAAAGGAAATTGTCTATCTGAGATAGAAGGTGTCAGAGTCCTACTAAGGAAAGACAAGGTTTCTTCGGCTCGTGTTAGCCCAAAGTCTCAGTGTTTTACTTAGAGAAGAAGGTACTCATTGTTATTAATACATGGTCCTCCATGGAGGGGGGGGGGTGCATCGAATTACAGCCATAGCCTAAGCCACATCAAGATACAATCCGGATGAAGTTGAAACCCTAGTCGTCGATTAGATCTAGCTGGACCGTTCTTGGCGCGTTCTAGTCGGCGGATTAGATTAGTCATCTCTTTCCCCTTCCTTGTAATCCATGTGGCACATCTCCCCAGCAATACATATAAACTAAAGTAAGGTTGTTACTCATCTTAAGAACTCGAACTAGTATAAAACCTTGTCCCTTGTCTTCTTGATACAATCTCACGTATATTTTGATATTCAAGATCTCCATACTCTAAAAATAGCGTAGTCGGGCATAGTCCATAGACAATTACATTGTAAGTTTTGAAGTTTACAACATTCTTACAATGTAAGTGTAGGTAATTTACATCGTAAAAAATATTTTACTTTTTTTTTGAAAAATAAGTATAGCTACTCCCATCTTTTTAACACTTTAACTGATTTCCTGGATTTAGTATCTATAAATTAGAGAAATTAATAGATATCCGTTTCCAAATTCAATTATGGGGAAAAGTATTGGATATGAAATGAAATGAATGATATGTTATCCGCCGATCCGATTTCAACCCTAGCCTGAAATGTTTGGAAATTGATTAGAATTATGTGTATTCGAGTTGTATTTCTTTGGACAATAATATACTTGTATGGAAAAAAGTCTAAATGTTGCACGAACTCTTGCTTCAGTCCAATTTACCTCCTCCACGATTAAAACGAGGGGAATTACTAAGGCTTCCTTCGGCCCTTCGGGGAAGCCCATCACGAGGGGGAGAAATCCCTGTGTTAACACAAAGTGCATAAGTGTGTTTGTGTTTAACTTGGTCTTTATCCTAATTAGCGGCGGGTTTGATATACAGTATTAATGAATCTCCCCCTACATATGTTGTTTGTCCAAACCAAACAAACTTATTAGCAGCGATATATTAGTTGTTGGTTCTATAATTTTGGGGCGCGTTGCCTGCTGCCAAAACACCACAACCCACTGGGCAAAACACACCACCTCCCCCGTGGAGTACTACTGGAGTAGTTGAGACGCGGTTTGACGCGGCGTCTACGTACCAAAACACAACAACTACTGGGCACAAAACTGGCGTTGCGGCGCACACACGGCACGCGGCGCCTCTCCCTCTCCCTCCCCCTCCGGCCGTGTCCGTGGTCGGCGTCTGGGGTTCAGCGCTGAGGCTGATCGAGCGCGAGAGCGACGGCCGACGACCACCGTGGAATTCTGCAGGGCCCCACCCCTCCGGTGGCACGGTGGTGTGGGGCCCACATCCCTTAATCAAATATCCACCCCACCCCGATAATCCGGATTAGGAGGGAGGATGCAGCGCGTATCACGACGCGCCGCCCGCGTTGTTGTTTGTCTTTTAATTTGGACCTAATCCATTTGGGAAGCAAACTCCCGGATTGGATTGTACTTTGGGTCTATCTTGCCTCATCTTTCCTGCTTGGCTTGGCTGCTTCGATCGGTTGATTTCAATAATAAAGCCATTGAATTTTCTAAAATGATCTAGTAAAGCAAAGGTTGTGGGTATAGTATTTTGAATTATTTGCTACTACCTCCAGCCTCGAATGATCCATGTTTATGCATGATATTCAATTTTAAACTACTAGCGGAATCTCCGTAGCATAACTACGGATTAAAAATATGTTATGATACTTTTTAAAATGAAATGTATTACGCATCTTTATGCTAAACGGAATATATATTCACCTTAATTTAACTATCCATTTAGATTTGGTTAATTTATAATATAAAAAATTGAAGGGGCAATCCACAAAATTACAATAAAAGTAGGTTAAGGTGACAGATACCCTGTCGTCATCGTCACTATATTCTTTTAAAGTAGCAACATAATGATTTTCTATACTACTTTTCCAATGATAAAGCAGTAATTTCAAAGTACTATAGATGGTTACTGCTCATTGCAAAAGCAGTAAATAATTAACCTATGTGCACCAACTATTTCTAGTGTAATGAGCTCACAATTTCATTATAACATTGTTGACGAGCATCCCACATTTGGGTTGTCTCATGTTACACTCACTGCCTTGATCTTTGAAAACATTGTCTCACAACGTTAGGATCGATTAGTATTTGGATTAGGCCTCACAAGTCAAAACCTAAGTATTTATCATATGCTATAGCTAATTATAAAAAAAGTTAACAGTTAGACATGTCCTTTGGTCTCTGGACAGTGTCTGATCAATTGACTTAATTGTCGAGCTCGATCGAGCCTAACATTTCGATTACGGCATTGCTAGCACAGTGCCACATTGTTGCTATAAATGTTGCCTTATTACGGCATCGAAATGTTAATCAATTTCGATTAACACAGTAATGCACAGTAATGTGGCAATGTGATTACAACATTGCTACTGTAATGCACAGTGCCACATTGCTATAGCCTAACATTTCGATTACGGCATTGCTATAGCCGATTAAGCCGACACAAGACAGGACAGGTACATAGGTCTAATTAATCCATCAGATAATTAAGGCCATATATTAGTACAAAATTGGACATAATTAAATCCATTGCCTAAGATGTTTGCACTGGATTCCAGGTGCATGCTTTCCTCTCTCTCTCTCTCTCTGATTCTATTTCAGTTAAGTCAAGGATACCAGGAAGCTAGCTAGCACCATTGTTTTTGTTTTGCATCACTTTCTTCAAGGGTTTGAACCCTCGTTTGTCTTTACCGGTGATAGAATTAGTGCGTAGTTAACTTAACCATAACCACAAGCTTGTGTTCTTTACTCTAGAAATTTGACTCAGGGACAGTGATAATTAACATACTCTCAGTTATTTTAAAAATTGATAAAATGTCATTTTTTTAAAAATCTACTACTACTTCTTTACAGTTTCACTGTGGACGTTTCTGCTTGTCTTCATCCTGCAATAGTCATTACTCATTAGAATTCGGTACTGCAGTTACATCAGCTACTTTCTCGTTTGTACATACATACATCAGCATAGTATAGTAGTAGTACTCCTAAGAGCAGGTACAATAGTAGACTATTAGCCAACTGTAAACATATTTTAATGAGATAAAAGATAAGAGAGAAAAGTAGCGGGCTACAGATCTATAGCCAGCTGTAGCGCAGACTCTAAGACACAATGTGTGTATGACAGATGGGACCATATATTAATAGTATAGCAAGCAACTATTGTATGAATTGGCTATTAGATTGGCTATAGATAAATTAGAGTAAGTAGTGGGCCATACTATTAAACTTGCTCTAACAATCTTTATTCAGTTGAGTGCAGCTATCTATAATTCCTAGGGCAAAGGGCTTGATTGTAGGCTGGCAAAGGTATAAATTCATGAATCATGTGCCCAATCATAGTTTACTCAATGCTTATCACAAGTTCAGAAACACAATTACTTTTCATGGATCCTGCAGCTACCTTTGTGGGGCTGTGTACTGTATAGTACTACAGTGCATGTGATGTGCAGGCTACCTCAAACTGGAAGACTAGTGGTTGCTACTATTTGCTATACCACAATCAATCTCCACTCTTCATTTCAAATTATTTGTCGTTCCGGTTTTATTCTAAATTAAATATTTATATATTTGATAATCGCTTTCTAAAAAATTATATGGATTAACTCTATTAGATTTACATTTATGGATTTATCGTGAGAAGTGCTTTCATAATACATACATACATATATATATATATATATATATATATATATATATATATATATATATATATATATATATATATATATATATATATATATATATATGTATGTGTGTATGTATGTATGTATGTATGTATGTGTGTGTGTGTGTGTGTATATATATATATATATGTATGTATATATATATATATATATATGTATGTATGTATGTATGTATGTATATATGTATGTATATATATATATATATGTATATATATGTATACATATATAATACATATACATATATACATATATAATACATACACACACACATATATATATATAATTCACATGTTGCTTAACTATACAAATTTCTAAAAACTAATAGTAAAATATAAATATTTGATTTAAAACAAAGCTAGAATAATAAGTAATTTGTAACAAATGGAGTAAGTTATATGGAAGGCCCTGTTTAGATCCCACCCAAAAATTTTCACCCTGACACATCGAACGTTTGAACACTTATATGAAGTATTAAATATAGGCTAAAAAAATAACTAATTGCACAGATTGTGACTAATTTGCGAGACGAATCTTTTAAGCCTAATTGCTCCATGATTTGACAATGTGGTGCTACAGTAAACATTTGCTAATGGTGGATTAATTAGGCTTAATAAATTCGTCTCGTGGTTTACTGACATATTCTGTAATTAGTTTTTTTATTAGTACCGAACACCCCATGTGATACCCTATATAATATCCTATGTGACACGCCAAATTAAACTTTACACCCCTGGATCTAAACACCCCCGAAGTTAAGAGACCTCATGTAGCTACTCCCTCCATCCCAAAATATAATCATTTTTAACTATGAATCTGGACAACTGTGTTTCTAAATTTATAGCCAAAAGTTGTTATATTCTTGGACGGAGGTAGTAGCTAGCTAGCTAGGAGCCTAGGAGGGTCCTGATCTTGTTGTGTTGTGTGATGGTTGATCTGAATCTGATGGGACCAGACCGGACATGTTGCTAGCTACAGATCTTTTTCAGTTAATTGTTCAAAGATTTGATGAGAGCACGATGCTGGAATTGAGGGGAGCTGGTTGTTTGGTCTTGTGCATCACCATCACCAAACTTTGTTTAGCTCACCAAACAAACACACATGCATATGGATCACTGTGGAGAAATTAATTAATACTATCCTAAATCTTCCATTAAGGTCAACTTGAACCCAATGAGAGCTATAGCTAGCTAGCCAAGTTTAAGCACTGGCAATAATGCTGCTTTAGTTATTAATAATTAAGTATAAATGGCAAGCTTTGCACTAGCAAGAAACAGATGCGTCTTCTTTCTTGTGTTTGTTGGTAGCGGACTGTGGAGTGCATGTTCAGAGTTTCAGTCGCACGCTGCCTGCTTGCCTGGGATCCTGGAAATGATTCCTGAGATTCCAGTGCACTTCAGTCCAGTGGATAATATTCTGGTTTCAGTCAAGCTGTGTGTAAAACAACTGTGAACAGTTGTGGATGCCGGGGCCTTCGACGACGTAATAAGGATCATGAAATAAAATCCAGTCTGTGCAGATTTGCTTTTGTATTTTGTTTATTATGTTGCCGGTGCTAGAGATTCAGTGCCATTTTTTCTTGGAAGCAAAACCAATATGTATTCTACCATGAGTGGTAGAGCAAAGATGTAAGATAAAATGAAGGATCAGAGAAACTCTATCTGGGGTTGAAACCAGGGAAAAGAAAAAAAAAGAACTATCCATATTTATGTGAAAAAAAAATGTTTAAAGGTGCTCATAAGAATATGATGTATGTATATGCGTTTATAGTGTCCATGCGTGAGTATTAGTGTCTATGTTGGTGTTTGTATTGTTATTATAGAGACAAGTCAATTTTTAACTACTACCACCTCCGTTCTCGAAAGGATGATCATTATTTATCAGACTATATATTTGTAAAAGAGTATTAATAATATAACTATTGGCCTGCTCGGAAGACATGTATTCGGTCCAAAACGGGTGTAAATCATGGCCATGTTCTAGTAAAGTTAAATCCTTGATGGGCCGTAACACAACAAATTTCCACCCGTTTTCAGCCCGATCCAGCGAAAAATAAGTGTGGGCTAAGGAGGTCACACTTATTTTCGTGAAACATCGGGCTCGGCTCACTAGGCTCGACTCTCCATGTTGATCAACGCATAAAAGATAAGGGAGTTTGGGCTTGTTGATTTGCGGTCTTCATAAGAGCTGGCCTTGATGATTTGCACGGCTAAACCATAAATTTCTTTTCATTTCTCCTATTTCTCTAATTTGATGTTGTTTTGATCTAAAACCTTCGATGCCTGGGATATCATACGAACCGAGAACATCTTTGTTGCTAATTGGGATGAACCTGAATTTTCTTTTCATTTTTCCTATTTTAGCTTATTCCCCCCCCCCCCCCCCCCAAAAAAAAAAAAACAGATTGTCCTGCATTGTTTTTTATTTCACTGGTAAAGTTGGGGCACCATTACAGGTGCAAAATTTTTCGGTGTTCCCAAGCAGGGCCTACATGATAAAATTTTGATTACCTGTACATTCATGATGCATGGATGAAATGATATACTGTATAATTTTTCACCAAAAAATAATGTATAAAATTAGACAAAATCATTTTTACAAATTTATTTCACAGCGACCAAATTTATATATTTTTCTTGGGGAAAGTTCAGATTGATAGTTCAAAGTTGGGAGGGATCCGGTTTAGCCGTATACCATTGATTTTTAGACTTGCAGAAAAGTTCAGCGTTGATGATGCGAGGGTGTGCAGATTTTCCGAAGAGAAGATAATCCGATTGAATGGAACGACGTTGGTGATCCGACTAGAGACGTTGCGCGTTAGCAATCATTACACTAACTCTAGAGGCAGTCTTGAATCTGAGCGGATGCATAATCAGCCTAACCACAAGAGTGATTGTTTCTGTAAGCAATCGAGAACTAGAAACAATAAGATAAACAAGCAACTCAATTTACGGAATAAAGATGTAGGATTAAATCAACAAGAGTGTCAAAGGTGGGGTTCCGTAACGAGCAAAACGGCAATCTAATTGATCACAAGATTACATGGCAAAATAGCGACACTAAACTTTGACCTAAACAAAACCCAAGTTGATCTATGGCGGCTAAGGGAAATATATAGGTGGAGAATGAGTTGGGGTTGTCCTCTAACTATAAGGCGTGTCTCTAACGGACTCAACTTGGTACGCATCACATTCGACCCAAATAAGGTGACGTAGCACCGTGGACATAAAAAAGTCTTTGTAGTAAAATGATGATTGCAGACTCTCCAGAATAGATATGGACATGAGGATGGATCCATTTGTACTTACATGCCCAAAATGGAGTTTGTATGAAGTCGTGGCAGTTGTCACAAGTTGTGATGTCCTTTAGTCCGAGTCCAGCCCGCGCAAATCCTCTCCCTTTTTGGTCCTCTCAATCATTTCTAAGTAAAACATGAGTACACATGTCACACCCTAAAGTTTCCCCTTTCTCTAGCCTTAATTCAGTTAATAAATTGCCTCAAAAAATAATTTAATTTAACCTAGAGCTAAACCCTAATTAATAAATGCAATTAATAATCGAAAATGACATGGTGGGATTTTTATTGAGTTCCCCATGTTTAAATATATTAACATGATTTTTAGTGGAATTTTTAGAGGCTTGGAAATAATTTTAACCAATTAAAATCAATTCTCGGTAATAATTAAATCCCAGCAAATCCCTTTTCCTTTTTCCTTTTCTTAGGCCATCAACCTAGTCTGCCTCGCCCGCAAGCTCCCTCCCACCTCGCTGGGCCAAGCCGAGGCCGTGGCCCAGTCGGCGCCCGCCTCCTTCCCGCTCAGGGTCACCGACAGGTGGGGCCCACTTGTCGGCCCCTTCCTCAATCTCCAGCCAGTGGAGCCCTAGCTCCAACCGTTGCCGCCGCTTCCTCCGCTCCACCCCACGCCCCCACTCCGCGCGCACGCGCCACGCCCACATTGCCCGCCCACTCCCTCGCCTTTCCCATACGTGTCGCGCCTGCGAGATGGCGGCACGTGCGCGCGGCCATAGGGCCACCTCCCCCACGTCGTCGGCAAAATAGGGGCACCTCCTGGCCACAAACTCCTCTCCCCGGACCTATAAGATTCTCTCCCGCGCCCCCTCCTTTTCCTCACTCGCCGCCTCCTCCCGTGCCTTCTATTGCGCCTGCGCTATCACACCCACCGCCACCGCCTTCGGCCGCAGCTAGCCACCGAGTCGTGCCGTCGCCACTGTTGGTTTCGCGAGGTTGAGGGCTACCGGTCCAATTGAGTGCACTTCTCTAGTTTCTCGTATAGCTTATGAAGTTGGGTTAGTGTCGGATGCTCAAATTTCTTACATTTCCACACCCCGTTCATATGTTAATGAGGCATATTTGGTGCAAGGCCATACACTCAAACATGGCCCGGATGATTTGCTTGTATTTTTCTTCCTCGGCTATACGAATGAAATCACGTTACCTAACTGGGGTTCTATTTGTATAATTGTCGAGTGCTACTATTCCTCTCCAATTGATAGAGGAATCTTGTACAAATGATTTCCACGCAAGGTGACGTGAAGCATGGCAAGAGTGACACCTTAAGAGGTGTCATCCTCTTCACCGGCAGTGCAGATGTATGAGGCCGATTGAGCCCCAACTGAGGATGCCCCCGGTTGGACACAAGGTCCTCAACATGAGGCCGGAGGTTCGTCTTGGCAAAGCGCTTCTCCAGTTCAAGTGGTGTACCTCCCTCCACCTGATTGCGTTGCTCTGTCTCCTCTCGAGGGTATTTATGTGAACTCACTTGGAGGATATGCAATCTTGAGCTGCAGGCCAGAGATATCCAGCACACGCTCAAGGAACATGTCATGCAGACACAGGAGTGGCAACAAAATGTTGATGCACAACTCTCCAACTTCAACAACACGATGCAGCAACAATAGGCCGACTGGCAGGCCCACTTTCGCCACCAGGGGTTCAGCCCCTACCTTGGACCATGAGCAAGAAACAAGCTTGGGGGGAGATGCCTTTCCCCCACTAAGGTGACTTGTATTATTACCCTTTCATATTGCATTTTCCCCTTCATGTTGCATTTATAAACTTGAAAACAAAACAAAAATTTGTAAAATATAAGAAGAACAAAAATATAGGTTAGATTTTTATATGCTATGTAAGTGCCCTTTGGTATCAAGAAAATATAAATTCATAAAGTATATTGATGGAGTGTATAAATTTATTATATGTGACTATTATATTTATGAGTTTATTCTATGAGATATTATTTAGCAAAAATATTTTTTATCGCACAATAAAAATAAATTATCATAAATAATATCTTGCGTAACAAAGTCATAAATAATGTTTATGATAATTTATTTTTGGGTATGACATAAAAATAAAATTTATTTATTAGTTATTAAAAATTATTTATTTAGCATGTAAATATATTTATCTTACAAAAATGTCGTACTATTATAACAAAATATGTTATATATACAGTTTTTAATGGTAAAAAATATTATTTTTTATTATATCTAAAAATAAATGTTGTCATAGATAAAAAATATTTTTGTTTTGCCTTCGCGGAGGTGAAACTAAAATATTATTTTTGTTAAATAATATCTCACAAAATAAACTCATAAATATAATAGTAGCATACAGTAAATTTATACACTCCATCAATATACTTCATAAATTTATTTTTTCTTGATACCAAAGGGCAAAATAGACTTTATGATAGGAATTTAATGGTCAACTAACGTAAGGGGTATAGAAGGGATCCAAACTTAAATTTAGGGGTATAGAAGGGAATGAGCAAATCTCAGGAGTATAAAAGAGATTAGGTGAACTTTTAAGGGTACACAGGAAATTTTCTCCGAAAGTATCTTCAAATTTAGCGTGTTTTCTCTCTAAATAAACAAGACTAAGTCATATTGTCTCCTTCTAAAATGAAGTAACCAAATTATGAATGAAATGTGGTACATAAAGGGTTTGTTTAGCACAGCTCTAACTCTAGCTCTACCTTTTCTGGAGCTGGAGGCCAACCAAACGATTTCAGCTCCACCCAAAAAGGGAGTGGAGCCGACTGGAGTTCTCTCACAAAATAAACTATAAAGGTGGACCTGGGTTTAGGTAGCTCCATAACTCCACTTTAAACCCAGTTCCTAGAGTTAAGTGCTTGTTTGGTAGAGCTCCAATTTCTAAATTTAACTACAGGAGTTGGGTCTGGAGTAGAGTTGTGGAGCCACCTAAACCCAGGTCCACCTCTCTAGTTCATTTTGTGAGAATGCTCTACCTAGCTCCACTCTTATTTTAGGTGGAGCTAAAACTGTTTTGAGCTTTAGCTCTAGGAGAAGTGGAGCTGGAGATGGAGCCGTATCAAACAGGCTCCATTTTCACACGTGTTGGATATGACATGCAAGTAAAAATTATTACCACCTCTGTCCTAAAATATAAGGATATTTAGGGGTGTACATGATTATTAAGAAAGTATGTAGAATTTTTTATGGTAGAAAGCAGGTAGAATTAAATAGAGAAAGATTATGATTGAATGAGCAGTGAAGAATGGTGAAAAAATTGAATGGTAGAGGATTATGATTGGTTAGAAAGAGAATGTTGGTGGAGAGTATAAGAATTTTTAGGGTTAATATAGTTATTAAGAAAATATGTAGAATTAAATGAGATTGTGATTGGACGAGAAATAAAGGTAAGTGGAAAAATTGAATGGTGGAGGGTTCACTACAACATGATAGATTTTCCTGGATGCCGCCCCCTTATGTTGCCATGCGGTCCGTAAGTGGAACCGCAAGGGAAAATAGGGGGACCGGTGCCGAGCTGTCGCTCCCACGGGAAAACGCATTATCCCGTGCGGGCGGCTTAAGCCAACCGCATACGAAAATAAGCATATTTTCACCCACACGCGAAAATAGCCCACCCCTTTTAATCCGTCACGTGCCCGCACACTTCGCTCATCTCCCCCTCCGCCCGCTCCTCTCCTCCCACCTCCCTCTCTCCCTCTCTCCTACTCCACTCATCCTCTCCTCTTTTCCCCTCTCCCGGCCGGCCGACGGCGACAGCAAGCGGCGCGCGGCCCCTTCCTCCCTCTCCCTTGATTGCGGGCGGGAAGAAGGGCGGTGACAACAGGCGGCGGTGGGCGACCACGGTGGCCCCTCTCCTCCCTCCCCTTGCAGATCCGGCGGGGGGGAGGCATGGGGCCGGCCGATCTGGCGGCACGCGGCCCCACCCCTCCCTTTCCTTGCAGATCCGGCGGAGGGGAGGCATGGGGGCCCGGCGGATCCAGCTGAGCGGCGGCACGAGGGAGGCGGCCCGTGCCCCTTGGCGGCGGGAGGCGGTGGGACGGAGGCGGCTCGCGCCGGATCTGGAGGTGCGGCGCCGGTTGGAGGTGCGGCGGCGTCAACGGCCGGCGTGGAGGTGGGGCCGCCGGCAGGAGGTGCGATGGCGTAGGCGACCGGCGGATCCATCTCTCCCCCTCCTTCTCTCTTTGTTATTTGTGACTCTTTGTGATTTGTGCGATGCGTTCTTGGAGTTCATTTGTTGAACATGTGAGATGTGCTCTTGGAATTGATGTGAGATCTGTTGTATCGATGTGCGACTACGGATCCGGCACCGGCGACCGCGGGGGCGACGGCAGCGGATTAGGGTTAGGTTTTTTTTCTTTTTTTTGTTTCGATTTTTTGTTTTTCCGTGCGGGCGATCGCGATTTTCCCAGATGACTGGGTGTGTGCGGGCCGTCCACCCGCACGCAAAAATCGTTTAGCCCACACGGGAGAATCGGTATTGTAGTAGTGGTTGTGATTGGGTAGGAAAAAATATTGGTGAAGAAATTGTTATATTTTGAGATAAATACTGAAAGTGAAAAAATATTATATTTTGGTATCGAAAGAGTAGTAGAACAGAAGTGCGAGAAAGGAAATCTAGTTAACGAACAGGAGGGATCGCATTGTGAAACAAAGAGTGGAAAGTAGGCCAGTTAAGCGCCGTGTCTCAAATGTCATCAGAACACAACAATTCTTTTACACGAAAGCATTTAACGGAGTAAAATGTCTATCTCTTCTCAGCATACCGTTCTTTTTAAAAAATCATATGTAAAGTTTCACCTGAAATTAATAAAATAGCTACGAAGTGAGGTTGTATCTTGTGGTGGAACTACCTCATCTGAATTCAATCTACACCTGATACTGATGATTGTGTTGTAGTTAATTATTGTTTTAATGGTAGACGATGTACCCATTAACAGTGATATGTTCATGATGACTTTATCAATCTCAATATATTACCGACTTAATCTTATGTAAATACTCATAGGTAGAGGTGTGCATATATGCGTTTACAGGAATAAGCATAAACGCGTTATGAGAACATGCATTACTATTGGTTCCGAAAGAAATTAATAAAACAGTAGATATTTTCCCAAAGAATTAATCCCAGTATAAAAGAAAAGGTAAACTTGATACCAAGAAAAGGTAGCAAGTGTTTAAGTGGCCACAAGATAAGACAATGACATTTTAAAGCAAAACTGGAATCAACCGAATTATGTAATCGAGGAAGAGAACATACCTACACCACGCCATTTAGGAGACCTTTTGGCAAGAGAAAATAATCAATATATACATAATCAACCGCGCCATTTAGGAGACCTTTTGGCAAGAGAAAATAATTAACATATACATAATCAGCCAGAGAGTCCCGGCAGGGGCGACCTGAGAACACACGAAAGACCAGACCGCCTCATCACCGTGTGTTCCCAGCTCGCCCCTGTAGGAACTCCCTCGCGTTCCATCTCTCTGTCTCCATCGCCGCTGCCGATGCCGATAACGATGCCGATTCCGATTCGTTCCCTCCCCGCTCTCAGCTGCAAAAATCTCCAGGCCTAATTAACCTTTGCTGATGACCGGATTAATGATGGAGGCTGCGTTTGCCTGGCCAAAACGCAGGCAAAGCGCTCACGTATTATAGACTCCTTTCCACGGGGTCGGGAGGAGGATGACATCGATTGGCGTCGTACTTTTTGCTGCTCCATCGCTGGGAAAAGACTCGGAGTACGTGAAGTACGTACTACACTGGCTTTGCCCGAAGCCAAGAGTACAGCTTGTACTACTGCCCCGGCTCCCCGCAGTACAGTGCCTTCCGCCGCAGCCTCCTCTTATCTCCAAGTCCGCAGGTTGCTGTCCAGGATTAATTAGCGGACTGACGTACGTACTTGGACAAACATGCCAGTCAAACTGCATCTTGGGACTTGGTTAATTTGCAGATTAGCAAGATAAGATAAGAATTTCGTTGTGCAAAATGGTTGTACACGAGGATGATGGGTTAGTTAGCATGATATTTTTGTACGGTGCCTTTAACTTTACAATAAAAATGTAGAACTGTGATTAATAATAACTACTTTCTTCCTTTTATATTATAAGTCGTTTTTATTTTTTCTATTCAATTTTTTAGGTTTAACTAAATTAAAAAAAATAACAACATCTACGACAACAAATTAGTTTCATTAAATATAATGATAATATGTTTATTTTGTGTTAAAAATTGTTACTATACTTTTTATAAACTTGTATACTTTTTTATAAACTTGGTTAAAAGAATTTGACACTGAAAAAGTTAACGTCAAATGTATAAACGGAGAGAGTAGTACTGTGAATTCTTTTGATGACATGCATGATTAACTCCACACTGCAAGGCACGTCGAGTACAACGCATCATCCCATGTTAGTACAAGTACGACCATATAAGCAACATAAATTCTATCCTCCCGCCCTTCCATGAAAAAATGACAAATTTTGCTACAAGACATCACGACATCGTGGTTATAGCTGTAGGACACCGCACGAAGTGACTTTTGAGGAAGACAATGTGGCCTGGTTTAGTTTCTAATTTTTTTTCCCCGAAAACAACCCATCGAATCTTTGGACACATGCATGGAATATTAAATATAGATAAAAACAAAAACTAATTGCATAATTTGCATGGAAATCGCGAGACGAATCTTTTTTAGCCTAATTAGTCTATGATTAGTTATAAGTGCTACAGTAACACATATATGCTAATGACAGCTTAATTAAGCTTAAAAGATTCGTCTTGCGGTTTCCAGGCGAGTTATGAAATTAGTTTTTTCATTTGTGTCCGAAAATCCTATCCGACATCCGGTTAAACATCCGATGTGGCACCCAAAAATTTTCTTTTCGCGAACTAAACAGGGCCTATGTAAATGTGGTTATTTGCCACGGGACACTGCATCCACTAATTTAGTATTTTTGTGCTGACCAGGTGAGAGGGGACCCACATTTTTACACAGCGTGACCAAATTGCCCCTCTTCCTCTTCCTATCTTCTCTTCTTCCTTACCTCTCTTCCACTCCCTCTCCTTTCTCTCTTCTCCGGCAAGCCAAACGATCCGCGAGCGGCGGCGTGACCAGCGGGCGGAGCGCGCGCGGCGAAGACAGGGGTGGCGCAGTGTGAGGACAAGGTCCTCGCCATGAAGATGCCACCGTGCCGCCGGCCTCTGGAAACCGCCTGGGAACGTTGCCGCCTCTGGAGCCCTTAGTGCCGACTCCTCCGCCGGGAACCGCCGCCGCCGAAGTTCGACGCCAATTCCTTCATCGGGAACCGCCACCGACCTCAGGAAACCGCCTGGGAACGTTTCCTCCTCCGGAGCCCTCAATGCCTCCTCCTCCGCCAGGAGCCGCCGCTGCCAAAGTCCGGCGCCGATTCCTCCGCCTGGAATCACTGCTGCCGCTGCAAGCTCCTCGATGAGCTCCGACGAATGCCGAGCCGAGCACCACGCCTTCGCGCACCGCCTGCAACATCGAAACCTGCATCATCCCAAACCGGATAGAGAGAGAAGAGAGATAGGAGAGCTAACATGTGGCCCATGGGCATTTTTGACATTTCACGCGATTCTCTCTTCTCTTCAACCGGAAATTATTATTTTAAATGAGCGGGATGTCTACCAGCAAATATCCAACTTTTGATAATGTCTTCCCCTAAAAGTCACTTCGCGCGGTGCCCTATAACTAAAACCCGGAAGTCGTGATGTCCTGTAGCAAAAAAAAAAGATAAACCTACGACAAGATATGACTGTCACATCCATCCTATCGTAGGTTTGTTTTTATAAGGACATGGAGTACTCCCTCCATCCATAAAAAACCAACAGGCTGAATATGACATATCCTAATACTATGAATCTGGATATAATATCACATCTAATTCTAGATTTGTTTTTCGTGGGACGGAGCAAGTAGGTCCCAATGAATTATTTCGTCTGTTTCAAATAACATGTTTTAGGTTTTCAATCTATTCAAGCATTGATCAATATATGTGCTTTGTATATACCTTTAAATTCATATGGATACTAGTGAATATGATAAATGGAGAGATTGAAGCGTCTTATAACGTGAAACTGAGGGTAATAGAAAAGATCTGTAAAATAAAAAAAAAAGTTTAATTGGATCCCTGCAATCGCAACTATGCCTAATTGACAAAATATATCTTTCTTCTCTTCTCGTTCTCTTCTTCCCCTCGCCTCCTCCTAATTCATCATCCCTCTCCTCCGCCAATTACGTATATGTAACTATTTCACATCAATGAATATAGGTAGAGACTCTCTACCTTTTCTCTTTAAATTTTTTTGACAAAATAACACTAATATTTTCGATACCAGCTAGATGCTATCAGTATTTTGTAAAAAATAAACCATGCCATTATATACATCACGGAAACAATTAGACCGGGTTTTTACATCCTGTATTTTCATGCGGACCAAAATGCTCCTAGCCTTAGAGGCTGACAAGAGAGATCCACCTTGTCATACTTATTTTCTTCCCCAATACTTCTATCGGGGGCGGCTAATTCGCGCGCGCCAGTTTGCAGCCCCTCCCCCCCGCGCGGCGTTTTTTTCGCTTTCTTTTTTTCGCATTTTTTTCTTTCTTTTTTGCTTTTCGCTTTATTTTCTTTTTTCGCTTTTTGGATTATTTTTTTAATCTTTAGCACACGTGTTTTTAAATAGTTTATGTTGAAAGTTTTTAAATCTTGACTTAAAAATTTTTAAATCTGAACTTGAAAGTTTTTAAATCTCTCAAATCTGAGTTGAAAGTTTCCAAAGTTCGAGTTGAAAGTTTTCAAATTTAACTTGAAAGTTCAAATATCAAGTCGAAAATTTTAAAAATAGTTTCAAATTTTGAGTTGAAAGTTAGAAAGCTTTAAATTTCACGTGAAAGTTTATAGATTTCTTTTCACTCTATTAGTTAAAAAAAACCGAAGAAAGAAAAGTATTACTACCTTAAAAAGAAAAAAGTAATCGGATAATTATTGTCATTATCTAAAAGTCTAAAACTAGTTATGCTTGTTACTCTTTTTTCGCTTCTATCCAGTCATTATCTTGGTGGTTGCGGCAAGCAAGTGACAAGCAATCAGCGACGACCGGGTGGAGCGAGATGGCGGTAGAGCAAGCGGGAACATCAGCCGCGAATCGAGTAGCAGCAGTTGCATCAATGGAGCAGCAAGCAGCAGCGGTGGTGGTGGTCAGCGGGAAGGCGACGGATCCAGTACGTGGTGGGCTTAAGCAAATCAGGCGGGGGAGAGGCTGTGACAAGTTCGTCGCGGCGGTGGTGGGTCTAGCAGCAGCGCCAACAGGTCCATTAGCGGAGGCGAGTCTGTTTGCGGCTTGGCGTACGTGGAGCGGCATGAGGAGGCCCGGCGCCTGCGAAGACTCGAAAGATGGCGATGAGCTCCATCCCCATCCTTCTCGAAGACGATGGTGACGGCGGCGCGAACAAGACTTGGAGACCTGCCGCCGTCCTCCTCGAGCTGCCGTGCACGGCCCGGTCTCGTTAATTAAGCTTCCGCCCTTCCTAACCCGACGTGGGCCTGGTCGAGCTCTCAACAAGCCATCAGCTTCGTCGAGCTAGAGAAGGATTAAGTACGTGGATTCCACTTCTCAACCTCTAAATGTTATAGGTATTTTGGTCGTGACTATACAAACAGTGGTAGCTGGTTAAACAGCTACCCCTTCATTTATAAAAGACACTATCCATCTATACTTTAAATACAATTTTCTCTTAAATTACTTATCCGACTTACGATCCGATTACACCGTTGTGTTCGTAGCAATTAAATCTTTATAACAAGATCTCACATGATTATATTTTTATGAAAAATAATAAATTACTTTTATAATATATCTAAATTACTTCTTAGACATATAAAAGTAATTCAATAAAACCTAAAAGTAATTTACATATATTATAGAAGTAACTTATAACAAAACAAAAGTAACTTTAATTAATATATTTTTTCATTGGACGTGACTACACAGCTAGTGGTAGCTAGTTTGTACTCCATCTAATATCTTCTTTTAACTTGAACCATGCAAACGTTACTTTCAATTAACATTCAAGTTACTTTTAAAAATTGTTAAACTTATGTGTGTTGATCTATGCTGATTAAATTTAATTTCTAGTCATATTTTTATCCCTACAACGAATTTACTTCTAATATCGTGACAAAGTTACTTACATTTTGTTTTAAATTACTTTTATAATATATGTAAA
This sequence comes from Oryza glaberrima, assembly GCF_000147395.1. Classification (NCBI taxonomy): domain Eukaryota; kingdom Viridiplantae; phylum Streptophyta; class Magnoliopsida; order Poales; family Poaceae; genus Oryza; species Oryza glaberrima. Next base: position 12,862,845 of record NC_068332.1, read on the forward strand.
TTACTTTCAGACTTTATTGAATTTACTTTTATATGTCTAAGAAGTAATTTAGTGAAATCTAAAAGTAACTTATATATATATGATAAAAGTAACTTATGTATATAATAAAAGTAATTTACAAACATAAATATATTTTTATCGTAATATAATCATGTAAGATCTTGTCGTGAAGATTTAATTGTAACGAACACAATGGTGTAATCAGATTGTAGATCGGATAAGTACTTTGAGATAAAACTTTGTTTGAAGAAAAAAATGACATGGGGGGAAACTGTAGCCTTCCTCTCTGTGACTCTCTCTGAAGCAGGAACCGCGTGTGCGTGTGGTTGGAGATCGGACGGCTTTGCCAACGTCGCGCGATAGCACTAAAATGAGAGGGATCTCGAATTAGATTTTACGTAAAAAATATGGTATGAAAAAAATCCGGTCTAACTGTGTCCGATATAGTGGCATGATTCAAATTTTATAAAATACCAATGGCATATAACCGATATCGTGAATAGTAGCGGTATTTTTTTAATTTGCCGAAGTTGTAATGGAATGGATCCAATTAAAAAAAGGGTAAGTCCATTTTACACCCTCCAACTCTTCGTTTTGTCTAAAATACACCCAAAACTCTAAAACCGAATATTTCACACCCTCCAACTTTCAATACCGTTCACTTTACACCCTCGAGTGGTTTTTCAGCTGGTTTTCGCCTACGTGGCATTGATGTGGAAGTCCAGTCAGCAAATAAAAATAAAAATTAGGACCTTATGTCAGTCCATAACCACGGCGGAGCCACCTCTTCTTCTTCCCTCATCTCCTCTTCACTTTCTCTCTCTATCCTTCTTCGTCCCAGAGCAGGAGAGAAGCGGCGGTGGCATTCTTGAGCTCATGGAGCAGGAGATCGGTGGCGGTGGAGCAGGGGACTTGTTGCGGCGACAAAGCTCAAGCACATCCCTAGCCTTCCCTTCTGTGCGAACCGCCGGCGAGCCCAAGCTCAAGGTCCGCCTCTCCTGCCACCTTCAGGAGCTCTATCTTCTCCACGAAATCGAGCTTGCCGTTGGAGCTAGAGCTGCTTGGGGATGTAGAGTTTGGCGGAGGTGACGGGGCTTGGGGACACGTGTGGCTCCGGCGAGATCCGCCTCTTTTGCGCGGGGCAGCAAGCTCCACCGCCATCGCTGCTCTCCTTGCCGGCGACTGCGCGGAAAGGCTTCCGCCGACGACTGCCTCCGCAACCCTGGCAGCGCCGCAGCCCTCGCAGCCGCTCCACACAGCCGCCGTCGCCGTAGCTACCGCCCTCGCAGCAGCTCCATGCCGCCGTCAATGGTCACGAGGAAGAGAAGCACAACAGGGCGAGGAGAGAGAGAGAGAGAGAATATGGACTTGGCCCATATTATTTTGTGGGCTGACTTGGATCCGACGTGTCAAAAACCACGCTAAAAACAGCCAGGGGGGAGGGGGGGGGTTAAGTGCGGAAAAGCTAATACACGCGCGTGCACCGGCGGCACGCGTTTCGGGCCCAAAAGGCCAAGTGCCGCTGCGCTGGCGCGCGCGTCTCCTCCACTTTTTCCCCCTTTTTTTAAACCCTTTTTAAACCTTTTTTCCTTTTCTTTTCACTTTTTTCTGATTTTTTTATCTCTAGCATGTTTTGAGTTTGAAAGTTTTTAATTTTTGAGTTGAAAATTTTCAAATCTGAACTTGAAAGTTTTTAAATCTCGACTTGAAAGTTTTGAAATCTTGAGTTGAAAGTTTTCAAATCTTGATTTGAAATTTTTCGAATCTCGACTTGAAAGTTTTCGAATCTCGATTCTTGAGTTGAAAGTTTTCGAATCTGAGTTGAAAGTTTTCAAATCTCAAGTTGAAAGTTTTTAAAATTTGACTTTAAAATTTAAAACTTAAATCGAAAGTTTTCAAATCTAACTTAAAAAATTGTCAATCTGTTAGTAAAAAAATCTCCAGAATATTTCCTAATTACTATCATTAGTGTTAAGTATATTAATAACTAATATAGTTACTTAAGACTAAAGCGGGGAGGAGTGCTCGCTGCTTGTGCACACGCGCCAGCTAGCAGCTCCCGGTTAAGTGTCCGTATTGAAAGTTCGAGGGTGTATTATACCCGGTTTTGTAGTTCGGGGGTATATTTTGAACCAGCATAAGAGTTCAAGGGTGTAAAATGGACTTTTCTCAAAAAAATCACAACCATAGAAGCCCATGGCCTGCTCCGTGTGCGTTGCGTGTCTCCGGCCCACGTAAACATCCTTTTTCTCCCTCACCGGCCCACCGGCCCAACTGTTATCATATTTCTAAGGAATAAGTTCACTGGAGGTCGCTCAACTTAACCACAACATCAGAAATGTGTACTCCTAAACTCAAACTGTTCAAAGAAGGTCCCATGGAAGTATTTTTTGCTGATTAGGATGCCACGTAATTTTTTTAATTTCTTTTGCTGATTAGGATATCACGTGAGTAAAACCGGGCAAAAATACTGCCATATGACCTCCTTTAAACAGTTTGGGTGAGTTTAGAGGTAGGTTTGTGGTTAAAGGATGCTGTTAAGTTGAGGGACCTCCGGTAAACTTATTCCTTTTTCTAATTTGCCTTGTGGGAAGTCCAGCCGGGCACCGGCGGGGCGCCGCCTCGATCCCGAAACCGAAGCATGCGGCCTCTCCCGCCGGCCGTGGCGGCGCGCCTCGCCGCCGTCCGCGCCGACCCAGCCGCCGTCCCGCTCCCGTTCTTCAACTCCCTCCTCTCCGCGCTCGCCTCCTCCCACGCCCACCTCCCGCTCCACCTCTTCCGCCGCCTCCTCCTCCCGCGCCGCCGCCCCGACGCCTTCACGCTCTCCTCCCTCGCCGCCTCTCTCCTCCCGCCGGCCCACTCTCCCTCCGCCTCCGTCACCGCCGCCGCCGCCGCCGCCGCCTGGTGCCTCCACGCCTTCTCCCTCCGCCTCGGCCTCCTCCGCGCCGACCCCGTCCTCGCCAACTCCTTCCTCCTCCTCTACCTCCGCGCCGCGTCGCCAGGCCTCGCGCGCAGGCTGTTCGACGAAATGCCCGCGCGCACCGCCTCCACCTACAACACCCTCATCTCGCACTCGCCCCCGGGTGTCGACGTCTGGCCCGTCGTGCGGCACATGGTCGAGGACGGGTGCGTGCCGGACCGGTTCACGGTCTCGTCGATCCTGCCAGCGTGCGAGTCCGAACGCCGGGGCAGGGAGCTTCATTGCTTCGCTCTGAAGAGTGGGATGTGCGGGGCAGGCGATTTCCATGTTGGGAGCAGCCTCGTGTCAATGTACTTCAGGGTTGGCCAACCAGGACATGCACGCCGGGTTTTCGATGGGATGGAGCAGAGGAATGTGGTTTCTTGGACCGCAATGGTTGGAGGGTTCACAGAGAGCGGGATGTTTGAGGATGCCGTGGATGCTTTCCGGGCAATGTGGGTGATCGGTGCTGTTCTGCCAAACAGGATTGCGCTGATTAGTGTGCTCTCAGCTGTGGAGGCCCTCACAGATTTGGCTGCTGGGAAACAGGTGCATGGCTTTGCGGTCAGGATGGGATTGTCTGGGGAAGTATCCCTGAACAATGCTTTGATTGTTATGTACGTCAAATGCGGGGTCTTGTGGTATGCACGGCAGATCTTTGATGATGGTAGATGGTGCAAAGATGTGATCTCGTGGTGTTCGATGATTCAGGGGTATGGCCTTCATGGGAAGGGTGCAGAAGCAGTTGCCCTGTTTGATCAGATGCATATTTCTGGGGTTAAGCCAGACAGCATAACTGGCTTGGGTGCGCTTTCAGCTTGTTCTAGGGCAGGGTTGGTATTTAAGGGCCTTGAGATATACAACTCTCTGGTGAAGGATTATGGAGTTCATCCAACTGAGGAGATGTCTGCTTGCATAGTTGATTTACTTGGTCGATCGGGGATGATTAATCAGGCCTTGGACTTTATAAAGTCAATGAGTATAGAGCCAGGCCCTAGTGTCTGGGGAGCACTTCTGGATGCCTCCATTGTTCACAATAACAAAGAAATTCAAGATTTGTCCTGCAGATACCTTCTTAGACTGGAAGAAGGGAACCCATCTAATCTTGTCTCAGTATCTAATCTGCATGCCTTTGAGGGAAGCTGGAATATTGTCGAACATGTGAGGGCTAAGATTAAACAAGGGGCATTGAAGAAGATCCCTGGTTTTAGTTGGATAAATCCTACATAATGAGGTAATAATGATTGCAATGAATTATTAATGGTCCTCTCAGCATATCCCTGAACCCTAGCAGCATTGTTTAGCTGGTTGTGCTATGGAACCTGTTATATTGGACATGAACAGACACTACAGTTATTGGAATAGGCTGCTTTGATATATAAATACAGCTACAGTGCTTCTTTAGTTTTGTATACTCATTGTCTTATACCCTCTAGTATTGGAGTCTGCTTTCTAAAGCGACAAATTGCGTTCCTTAATGATGAAATTGTCCAAAATTTCCATTCTTCTGATGTCCTCATGCACAAGTAACCCATAATTCCATCTTTTTGCTAGGAAAAAGTCTACTATACAACTAACGTAGTATGGTCTGTCTACTAAATCCCTTGAACTACAAAATTGGGTCTTTAACACCCTAATGTATGGGAACTGATTCAAATAATCCTGGGGTGGTTTTCCCAGTATGGTAGTTGATGTGCAATGACTCGAGCAAATGGCGCTGACATGGTTGCTCATTGCCACTGGGCTGCTTCAATTCGGTTACTGAGTGCAGCTGCACTCTGGCCACCAGGAAAAGGTATTAACTGAGGAAGAAGATGGGAGTGAACACTGAAACATGGGAACTAATCATCGCCATGTCATAGCCACGTTAGTTGCCGCCTCCAAACCCGCTGCTGGGGATTATTTGAATCATTTTTTCATCACTTAGAGGAACAACACTGGGTTTCGTACTTCAGAGGGTAGGTGGAAGGGGTTAGACTAATTACTTTCTGTTATTTATGTATTTGGAGTTTTGTCTGTATATTAGAAGCAGTTGTAGACCTATTTATATAAAAGGTAATTGCAGGGAAACCTAGAAACGGGGTTGTGGAAAACACAACATTGGAAGTACAGTCTTCTTTGGCTGTTCCTGTTGAGATTTGAGCCCTGCTTTGGGCTTATTGGTAACATGTTAAATTGTTAACCAAATATGTTTGACAATATCTTTTATTGTTATTTTTATATATAACAGTGCATAACTGCATGCTGTGTAAATAGTGTCATCATACAAAAGTAATCCATCTGTTTCATTTTACTTGTCATTTATGACGCGATGACACAGTCTCCAATACAAATCCTTGACCATTACTATTTGTATTTGGATGTCCATAAAACTGTTAGAAGTATAATGACTGTTAGATGTCCATAAAACTGGCCACAAATCTGCTAATGTCACATTTTATGACTGAAGTTTCACCCCCTTTTTTTTTCATGAATCAGGGGCTTCATTTTCATTCATCATATGAAGGAGCATAATCCTTAGCAACGCAGTTACAGAGGAAACCAAGCACCAGCTCCCACAGGCAGGCCTGCCTACATCCAGGTACTAGCTTAGCACGTGTACTTCTCATAGCTCTGATGTCATGCAGAGAACATCACGGAGCACCAAACTTCAGAAACAAGAGCGTTGGCCAAGTGAGAGTACTAGCGAGCCTGTGTCTCACTTTAAAACTTTTCAAGATCTACTCTAATGATCATTTGAAGTGCCAATCTTTTCTACTTCATTGTAACTCCCATATGCATATTGATCTTGACATAGGTGACGTCTAAAGGTGTCCATTATTGGTTCAGCAACATAACTTACCAGATTCCTTAGTTTCTTTTGCTTCTTCTAGATCAAAACCTACATCCTTGCCCACACCGGTTGCAATGTATTCTTTGGGCCTCCCCACAGAAACTTAGAATTCAAGAATTCTTAGTTACATCTACTCAAGAAATCAAGATAGACCACATTCTGACAAAGGGTTGTTACCACTTGATCTCCTCCACCATTTTGATTAAGCCTCTGATCTTATGCTTCTCTACACTCATAATAGCTCTCCTCGTACCCTGGCCCATAAGGATTGTGTATTTGTTCGCAATCTTCACCCCTGCATTTCAAGCACTTGACTTTGGTTTTGAATGGTTTTCCACTTTTGCCGTCACATCCTTCACTTCTCAGCATTGCTGGTCCACCAGTGTGTTACTGATCGTGATTTTCTTGCATGTACAAACTGACAACATGAAACAACTCATAGAATATATTGGTATTGCTTGCACCATTGATTTAATGAGCACCTCCTGACCCGCATACTCATTTTCTTTTCAGTCCAGCCGCTCACAAGTTTCTGAACTCATGAAGGAATGTGTTCCAACAGCAAAAGGGACACCTAGTGAGCATTAATACCAACAAGAACAACTCGGTAAAGGAACTGTGGTCTTGAGTATTTTGGACTAATACTTGACAAATGTTCATCACACAATAAGAATAAATACAGTGAGTTGGGCCTTCTGTCTGGTTGTCTGAGAAGGGTTGAAGTAATTTGAAAGCTGTCTAAAAATTCACCCAAACAGAGAACTTCGGACAAGCGGCTCTATAGTAGTCTAACTCTAACCTCTCTCACCAATGAATGGCAGCAACAGCCTCAGCCCAGTTCCTCATTGTGCGAGGCTCCCCTGGCTGCACTGCCCGACTGGTCTTTCTCCAGGCTGCTCTAGATCTGGACTGGCGCACAGTGAGGCACAGGATGATCGATTGTGGCTCCAGATCAGGTGGCCCAACCATGGGAGGCCAGCTAGCACATCGGTGGCTTGTGGTAGACCTGCCAGCGAGTTAGCTTCCACAATGGCTGTGGTGGGGAACCAGCACATGGGCTTCAAGGTGAAGGAAAAGATCGAAGACAGGGTTGAAAGTGAAAAGATTGGTTAAAGGAGGTGCAGACTGCAATTCACACTAATACTTTTTACATATATTATTGGGTATTGTTAGTAGCAATTCTTTTGGAGTTTAACTCCACCCATTTAAAAATAATATCTACTTGAGAATATGTTGGAGGGGGAGCGGGTACTTGTTTTAGACTAGAATACTAGTACTCCTTGCAATGCATGCATGGTAGGAATTTATGTCAACCATATAAGTAAAGGGCATTATGCAACATACAAGGAAAAATGACATTTCACCTACCAGGCCAGTAGACTGCCAAGCTGGTTGTTGAAATTTATTTTGGTGCATATCAAGTATGCCTTATTGATGAAGACATTCTGATCAAGTTTAAATGTTGGATTCTGAGGATAAGATACTTGGCACTACAAAATAGATGCAATACCATTAGACCTTAGACTGTGGGCAATGCCAACAACCATTGGCCACTAGATTGTCTTCCACATGTTATAAAATATTTGAATTAATCCAATATGCTTGGAGTGCTTATGGGACTATAGACATAATTAGTTGGTACTGAATTAGATAACACCACCATGCTTAGTTGATATGGGGTTTGCTACACGAGATGTCCAGATCGTACATACAATGCAGTGCTGTGGGTTTGTGGTATGCAGATGTTGTTGGAAATATCATATTCTGTGCTTTGGTTTCTATTCACTCAGTTAATGAATATGCATTTTAATGCATTTTGTTTGAATGATAATAATCAGGGTTGATTATATCTTAGGGGATGCTTTCCAAGACCAAGATCAGTTGATGAGTATCAGTCCATTTCTGGGGCAAGTTCATTTTTTTTCTCAATTTTCTTTGAGTGTTTGTAGGGTTTTCAACTTCAAACAACATATGAAGCATGTATGACTCAAATGAACACTAGCACCAGATAATAAAACATATTCTAATGGGGAGCACTTTAGCTCTCTGACCTCATTGGGAGATCTGGTTCATGGTAGTATCTGTTCAATTACTGAGTGGTCACTAGCTACCCTCATATTGATTTATGCTTGCAACTTCTGTAACTTCCTTGTCATTATCAACCGCGAAATCTCCATCAATCTGGCAATCTTATCTTGTAGACACCTACAAACCGCGTGTTGAAGTGATGAAATGATAATGCATAGCGGTCCATGATTGAAAACCAATCGGGGTTCATTGAATAGAGAAACCCTGCTCTGTCATATGAGGAAGTTGCTTCGACGCTTACATGATCAGTGTACAGTGATCGTGGCTTTCAAGTTGTGACAGAATTGAGTGGTACAAAACAGATAAATCCCTGTGTACACATTAAGCTTGATTGCATAGGTGATGCAACAGCAGGTATGACATCCAGAGGCTTTCTCTATTTCTACTGCAAAACTTGTCCTGATTCTTGCATTTAAAACTTGTGGTCTATTGTTGTAACATTTTGCTGAGATGTACAGATCTTTGTTAGTTGTCATAATTCTGTGATTATTATTCTGGTCTATGGAATGCCATTTGGCTTGTTCATCAGTGCTGGTTAATTTGTATCTGTTATTAATCTGTGATTATTGTTCTGGTCTATGTTATGCGCTATAATCTGTATCTCTCAAGAAATTGTTCACAATTATGCTTTCTTAGTTATATTTAGAACATGGTCAAAATACGTTTTCTTGTTTTGGCTTGTTAGGTTGCTATCAGTAGTTGGTGAACAATAACAGCCTTTTCATCTTATCTTTTCACTGTTTGTGAATGTGCTTGGTATTTACTTGCGATCCATTTTCATATGGTTCTTGCAGTTGAGTGATGCTTATAGAAATAGTTACCATTGGAGGAGCATTTGTAGTGATCAATGTTGGTTGATAATGCTGGGACATGAATTGACAGTAAATCTCTGTTGTTTCTGTAAAGATTGCTGGATATATTTGTATAGTAATGCATTTGTTCAAGACTTTGTTCATATCCGGTTTCTTGATATGTCAATTTCATTATTTTCTGTTCAGTTGCCATCACCCATCTATCATTATACAAGATATGATGGGCAAATTATAACCAGCCATTCAGTATCATAACATTACGTAATCATTCCCCATACTGTATCCAGATGGAGGTCGGTACTAGACTAACACTTGCTCTGAACAATACTGTAATACATGTATTGAATTTGACCCATTATTTATTCGTATGTTTTGTCATGCTAACCTCTATGATGGGTGTTATGAAAGGTATTTAGAATGGTAGACGGGGCTTTTCTTGGCATTATAACCCTTGAGTAGAAAGCTTTATTTTAGCATCCAAACGAGATAAGATGGCCACTATTTTATTGGCATGAACTTGCAGTAGGTGTTGTGGTAATTTTGCATGCTCTTGTTGCTATGGTAAGAGGAAAGCATAAATGATGAAATCTGCATTTGTGTATGTTGCTGTGTTCTACTTGTGGCTTGAACCAAGCGTTGTGCTATGTTAATGTGTTCCTGATGATGAGAGCAAACAATGTATGTAGCATATTTCCATGACATCATGGAGTGACAATTTATATTTCCCCGTGTTTTTGCTACTTCAATTTTTAATCATTTGTTCCATTGTTTCATGTTTTAGTTCTTTCTGATTAAAATATTTGTTCTTACCAGCTTGTTTGGCTAACTTTTCAGTAATCTTTGATGCCCAGACAGATGTGAGAGTGGAAACAGGAAGTCAGATGGCCATGTGATATCAAGAGGTAAACTGTCAGACCTGCGTCATGATAATTGTCATATTTCATCTGCCTCTCCCGCATTGCTTGGAACTGATGTCAAAAGTGATTCTTTGCTTTGGTTAATGCCATGAGCAAGGTGCCATCTAGATCAATCAGTCCTTCCCTGATTGGGCCGTCACTGAATTCACTTTCTGAGGTGACAGAAAGTTTGGTCTTGTGGCCCTTTTCAGAATATCTTGACTTGTGAGTCAGGATTTTGCAAAGTTAGGGCCGTACAGTTCCATGTTGGTTAGGTCCTCGCCATCACACATGCACAAAGAAGAGCACAATCTCAATTTAAGCATGCTATTGACTGGAACAGCTTGAGGAACTGTAGCCTTTCATCTGAATTTTTTGGTACCATGTCTTAATTATTCTGGTTTAAACATGCTTTGTGTAGGCTGCTCGTGCTTGTCTTGTAGATAGCGGCATACTTATAGCTTGTTGAGTCATTTAATATGATTATAAAGCTCACCTACACCAAATATTATTGTTTTGAGAGGCTTGTCCACTTCTGAGTTGATTTCTGCTTCAGGAAAGCTGGATACATATACACAGTGCCCTTTCTTTGGACTGGCTTGCTCTACTCAAAGGAGGTAATTTCGCACAAAAGGCAACAGCAGAGATGGTTCACATCAGGTACATGCTTGCCTTTTACCACCAGTTCCTGGCATCTATCATTCTGTCTATCAAACGGCAATTCTTACAGGCATTGCTCATTACCCATATTGTAACCTCATTTTTATTCTCGATCGTCTTGTGGGTTGCCCTCACGAAGTAATTGTGATGTGGACCTGACAGAGCACTGATAACCAGCCAATCATGAAGTTGTACCTTGTGCTATTAAGCCCCGTCTGCCCATGAAGAACTCACGTGGATGGGATCCACCGCGCCACTGTTGGATCCAAAAGTACGCACTTGAGCAAGAAGTAAGTATCCTGGCGGCCGGGCCAGCTGGAGGACCGCCGGCGGCACCACAGCACCGAGGCCAGCCAGCCGGCGGCACAGTTGCTCCGGGCGCGGCGCGATTCCACTGCACGGCCAAGGCCGGGCAGCGCCACGCCTCGGGCGCCATGTCGGAGGGTGGGATCATGTGGCTGTCACATGGGCAAGGCTAGCAGAGCTGGCAAACGGCGAGGCCCCCGTCGGCACCTTTGGGCTCTCCTTCGGGACAGCGACGGTAGCTGCTGGGGCCGGGATCCCCATTTATTCCTTCTGGCGTGGCCCCGCGGGCTGGGCGGGGCGGGCGCGTCGCCCTCTTGGGACGTCGCTCTCGCGGCCAGTGAGATCGCTGGAATGGGACACAGAGGCTGGAAAAAACAGGATGGAGGGAAGGATGGAAGGATCATTTCATTTTCTGTCATCCTGTTCTGGTGCCCGTAGCACCCCCGCCATGATTGCGCGTTGTTGGATACTCGGATTGGCTGCCTGTCCGTACGTGATTGGCACCACCCTACTGCGCCTCCATCTAGGTGATCCCCCCTCCCTCACCCTCTTCAATCCCTCTGTTACAATCCTGTTTGTCATTGGTATATTCCCCTGTCCTTTATCAGCCATGGATGGTGGCAGTAACTCAGGTCTCATATTGCTCAGGAAGCTAATGTTGCGATGGTGGCTATGTATATCAAGACTCTCAATCAGTTCAACCCAAAACACGAAAATCTCACTAGAGTAAGCTATACCATCGCTGGACCTTAACCGAGTGGACTGTTCGTCGTCGTGTGGATGACAGTTAAGATGACACAGCATGCCGCGTGCGTGTGTGCATGCACCAGCTTTGGGATGATCAGTGAGAAGGAATGTTTGAAAGCTGAAGTTGGGGACTAATCCTGTTGGAGCACCTGGCATGTTGCATCATCATTTGACAGTTACGGCCCTGCTGAATGAGGTTGATGCTTTCACCGATTTGGACCACATGGGAGAGCGAGCGAGCGTGTCTCCCGAAGCTTACACCGTGAAATTCTCCGATACAGCTCAGACCAGACCTGCTGATCCCCCTCCTACACCATAATGTCAAGACATACTCACATACATACGTACGTCCCACTTTGGCTGCATACATTCATACTACGTGGGCACCTGTCGTGTATAAGTATAAGCAGGCAATTAGAATGCTGCTGATCATTCATCATCTAATGAAGCTGGGCACTATAAGGCTGATATTGTAGGGCACCCGTCATCCCTGTCACGTGTACGGACACGTGCACGTGGCACGTTGATTTTTGGGGTTCAAAGTACGATACAATGGGCATACTATAGCTTGTCCTAACAGTCGATGGGGGAACCTTGTGCAGTTGCTGACAGCGGACGGGGGCTGGCTGATGATAATCGTGTGCTGCAGTGTGCAAGTCGACAGAGGCTTCTGACGTATCCAGTTGCCGAATTGAAAAGGCCACGTACATCGATACAGATACAGCTAAGGCATTATCGATGCTCTGCAAAATCAAATATATTCATTCCCCTTCCAGTGGCCACGCTCTTATACACCTCTGGTACGCTTGCTACCCAGAAATCTCTTGTGTACTTCCCTATGAGCACTGTCAATGGTAGGTGATCTGAATTCTTTTAGCAGCAGTTACTTATAGTTATATAGGGCATACAATGTTTTATGCCTCCGTCTCAAAAGAGTTTAAAGAGTTTATTTTTACCTATCTTACATATACCAATATAAACCCAAAAAGGCTACAAGGGTCTCTCTTTGGGGATAACCTCGCTCCGTTCTTATCTACCCTCGAATCTGATCTTGGGTAGGCGCTTGGGCAAGTCCCTATTTTCTAAACAGCCCTTACTTTCTCACACTCCAACGTGTTTGTCTCCTATTTTCTTAAACTCCAATATATTTATCCTCACTTCTTAAACTACATTACGTTGATTGCATTAAAGATGGAGTTTTTGTGAGGCAAATGAAAAAGGAAAATTAAAATCTTCATGGGGTGGAGTAGTTGGGGTCCATACTATGAACAAAATTTTAAAATACTATATTCACGCGCTATGCCATAGTGTCTTTTCCATCCTCCAAAGTTTTTAACACCTTAAATGGTGACTAGATTGGTATGCACTTCACCATCTGATCTTAGGAAGGCAGACTGGTGGGCCCTGCACCTATTTTTTTTTTGGTATAGTTTATTCCTTTATGAGAAGGAAGAAACTATAATTTCGAGTCAATGGGCTGCTGGCATGGAGTAGTCAAAACTGCAATCCAGGAATCCTCCATAATGATTAAGATGTGCCTTGTGCAGAAATAAAGGCAGGTGTAAGGACTACTTGTACAATCTAAACAGCACATCATAATGAAGGATTTGCACCAATGTTATTGTCACTGTTTTTTTTTCTTCAGATTTATGTTAAGGTTTCATCTACTCGCCCCGTCCCAAAATATAAGGAGTTTTGGTTGGATGGGACATGCTGCCTATCTAGATTCGTAGTCCAACTAAAACTTCTTATATATTTTGGGATGGAGGGAGTATGTTTTTTTAGCAACACCTTTGGAATTACGAGGTAAATTTCAATTCATGTGCAACAAATTAACATTATAGGCTTCTACAAATAGCTCATTAGTCACTTGTATGTATGACAAAATTCCTCACATGTACAAAACTTTCCATTCGATTATATTCTAAGGCTGTGTTCTTTAGTTTACTTTTCCAACTTCACCTCTCTTGTTTTTCTAGCACGCGCTTCCCAAACTGCTAAACTGCTAAACGGTACAATTTTTACAAAAAATTTCTATAGAAAAGTTACTTTAATAATCATATTAATCCATTTTTCTATTTTTTAGCTAATACTCCTTCTGTCCCAAAAAAAAACTAATTTAGGACTGAATGTGACGCATTCTATTACAACGAATATGGACAGAGGTATGTCTAAATTTGTAGTACTAGGATGTGTCACATCCAGTACTAGGTTGATTTCGTATGGGACGGAGGGATTACTTAATTAATCATGCACTAAACCATCGTTTCGTTTTGTGTGCAATGGTTGAAGAGTTCCCAACTCAAGCTGGCAATGACCTTAGAGGAAATACCCAATCACATATATGAACTGAAGATTAATTCTTTATTAACAATATGTCAAAACTCTAAACAGGACAAGTTTGAGAAGCCGGCGAGGAAGAAGAAATATTGGAGGGCAATTGTTCTTTTGTGCTGGCCACAACGACCAGCTGCTAGTGAAAACTCAACTGTCTGCAGGGGATAAGAAGATGAAGCTCTGGACACATACAAGATAAAAAATGAAACTTAATGGTCTGCAGGGGATCAAACATATCATAGGAGCATGGAAGGAATGAGTGAAAACTCGGATGTAAGGTATTATCTCTTTAAACACAGGGAAGGTTTCAAAGTTTTAATGAATAGCTTTATCTGATATTTGTATATAACTTGATTGATTTTTTTTCCTTTAAAGTTGCATCCCACTAGGTAGAGTATATGTCTGGTATTGTGATCAAAATGTTATATAATGCCAAAAGTAAAAAAAAATGTTTATATTTCTTTCAGCAATCAACTTTGTATGTCTTGCATTTATTGAGGACGCAGATAATGATGGTAATTGATTAACATTTGGAGTTATGCAAAAAGTTCTGGAGTTATGCAATAGGATAAAGATAGAATTGTCTACTGGATAATCAGTCCATTGGATCATCCTACAGATGCTCTGTAAGAGCTGTATTCATATTAAATACCAACAGTTTAATACTTCTCTTAATCAAGTGGTTCACGAAAGCAATGAGATCATGAAAGCTGCTGCTGCGAGAGGGGGGGGGGGGGGGGGGGGTTCTCGGTGGAATGTTGTATCGATTGGGGAATGTTTTTCGTGACAAGACTTGAGACATAACCAAATGAGACTGCTGACATGACTAACCAGAAATCTTCATTATTCGGTACAGCTATTATTACGGGATATCAAGTTGTCAATTATAAATAAGTGAAGCATAGTGTAGTTCTCCTTTTGGCAGAGTAAGGAAGCATCTTCCAAGTAGCATAGACAGACAACTTTACTAAAGGCTATTTATTATTTTTTTTAAAAAAAACTTAAGAAATATTATAAATCGAAATTGCGTCTCATCATCATCACCTCCATATTACGTAAACATTAATCAAGTACATATGAATGTCAACTCTAGATTCCCTACCAACCATTAGATGTACACAAGCTCCACTACATAACATTCTGTACATAAAGGCCCATGGGTACAACAAAATTTGGGCTCTACTTGATGCATCTTAATCTGGCCTCCTCATCAATGTTAAACCTAGCATCCATAGCACCCCTTTTTTTCCCCTTTGTTGTGGCATCCATCTCCTGAACTCTGAAGCTTCATCTACTCTGAAGCTTCATCTCACCCCTGTTTATAGTTTTTTTTTTTGGACCCTGACTTGGTTTCTGAATATTTTGGTGTCTGTCTCTGAACAGAGTTTGTAGCATGCAGTTCTTAGCCAGTTGAGTGCCATGTTGCGCCTCAAGATATTTGATTAATTGCAATTTGTTTGCAGTTAGCAAGCTGATCATGGTTAATTCCTTAGCAAGTTAAATCAATCATCTTGTGGTGGCGGTTTGGTGGTTCCATGCCATGGCAATGTCCTGTGCAACCTTGACAGCATCTGAGGAGACACCAGAGAGGCCTCTCCTTGTGAAGCCAACAGAGTAGAGCCCTGACTCCCCCTTCCAACCATCTGGGAATGGCACCCTTGGGTACCCCTCTTGTGTGAAGAAGTCACTTCCCTAATCATGACAAGCAATTAAGAAATTAATCAGTGAAATGATTTTCGTGATTAAAATAAAGTACAACAACATGGAGCACACTTTTTAGTACCTAACATCTTTCTAACTGCCAAATTAACATTAGAAAGCCCTAACTTTGTTAGGCATCATTATCCATCTTTTTTTAGAAGCCTTTTCCGGCAGAATACACCTTGCTTTGTCCTCTCATAAATTAAGTCCTTGGAGAATAAATTAAGCTTTGAGTTGGAACTTAGGTGGTGTTCTTTCCGTAATTGTTTTCACTTTTAAAACTCAGTTCCGATTAAATATTGTTACGTTAAAGTTTCAAAAGCTGCCCACTATCGTAACTGCAATTAATAATACTAGTAAGTAGTAAGTTTAAGTAATAATTAATTAACGAATTTACCTTGAGCCACTGGGGGACGTTGCTTTGGTATCCGGTGGCCAGTATGACGGCGTCGGCCGGGACGCGGCGGCCGTCGACGAGCTCGGCGCCGCCGCGGAGGAGCCTCCTGATCCCGGGCACGACCTCGATGTCGCCGGAGCGGATCCTGGCGAGCGCGCCGATGTCGAGCACGGGCGTCCTCCCTCTGGTGTTCTTGAGCTCGAGGGGCCCCCTGGATGGCCTGGTGATGCCGATCTTGGCGAGGTCGCCGAGGAAGAGCCATGCCAGGACGACCAGGATCCTGTCCACCACCCACAGCGGCAGGAACCGGAGGAGGAAGACGGCCACCGAGAACGTCGCCACGCCCAGCATCTCCCGCGGCAGGACGTGCACCTTCTTGCCATCACATAGCAACAGGTCAGACATGGCGCTCAATTCGATCATATCAAATATATATATATATATATATATATATATATATATATATATATATATATGTGTGTGTGTGTGTGTGTGTGTGTGTGTGTGTAGTTTTGCATGCATGGACATTGGATGCTCACCGAGTCCCGGACGACCATGGCGGGGAGGGCATTGTGGTGGCAGAGGTCGAGGCAGACCTCCATGCCGGAGTTGCCGCAGCCGACGACGAGGACGCGCTTGCCGCGGTACGCGGCGCCGGACTTGTACTCGGCGACGTGGGACACGGGGCCCTCGAAGTCGTCCGCGCCGTCGATCTCCGGCACGACGCGCTCCGCGTTCTCCCCCGTGGCCACCACCAGCCACCGCCCGATGTACTCCGTGACGTCGCCCGCCGCATCGACGCTGACGTCCTCGGCGCGCACGCGCCAGAGCCCCGCGGCGTCGTCGTAGCGCGCGGAGGTGACGGACTGGTTGAAGCGCGGCTCGACGCCGGCGCGCGCGGCGTAGGCCTGGAGGTAGTCGACGAACTGGCGGCGGTCGGGGTACTCCGGGTAGCCGTCCGGGAAGGGCATCCCGGGGAGCTCGCAGAAGTGCTTGGGGAGGTGGAGGCGGAGGCGGTCGTAGGTGCGGCGCTGCCACAGCGACGCGATGCAGTCGGCGCGCTCCAGGAGCACCGACGGCACGCCGCGCTCGCGCAGGCACGCCGCCACCGACAGCCCCGCCGGCCCCGCCCCGACCACGATCGGCCCGTTCACCCACACCACCCTCGCCGCCATAGCCGCCCGCGCCTGACCGGCCGGAGTGAGACTGTGAGAGTGAGCGAGGGACAGCGAGAGCGAGGAAGTAAGTAAGTAGTGTGAGATATGAGAGTAGCTAGGCAAGGCAAGGATGAGGAGGAGGGGGAAGGTGGTGAAGGGAGTGAAGGGCGGGAGGGGGGTATAAATAGGGGAGGGAGAGGGTGGTTGAAAACTTGGAAATGAGCACGCTCTCTCAGCGCGTGTGTAGCTGTGCCTGTGCACTCGATCGATATATCGTTTGTTTAGGTGTGTGGAGGTATACTTTCTTTTTCACTCTATGTCTTGGACCGTTGGACATCGGCACCGTCTTTCGACCCTACCTTTTTTTTTATAAAAAAGAACTAATTAAATAGTCGTAGAAATAGTATTAAAAATATAAAATTATTTTTTGACAAATGTATTAGTGTCTTGATATTTTCTACTCCCTCTGTCCCAAAATATACGCAGCCACATATAGTCCAAAGTTTGAACTACACGGTTGTGCTTATTTTGGATAATTTGAACTATATGGCACGCTTATTTTGTAACAGAAGAGATTGTGTGGATTTTAGAGGTATAAGTGCTTCCTACATTTCAAAATAAACCACCTTTTATGCACGAATCCTAAAATAAACCAACACACGCATCTGAATATAGTTTGAGAGTACTAATTTCAGTTCTGGCATTGGCTCTACCGTACTACTTCTTTTGTCCTATAAAGATTTCATTTCTAGCATTCAAATTTTCTCACAAAAACTTCATTTACATATTTTACAGCCAATAATGCTAAAACATAGGCATTAATTTGGAGCCTAGGAAATACAACAAAGAGTATTAATGATTGGCACCATTGTCTCACTACTGATTTATTTGAGAATTGTTAGAAATGATTTTTTTTGGATGGATAATGGAGTGTCTTTTTCTTAAGTTAATAGAAGTGGAATTGTGGGCGCCAATTTGGGATAAAAAAATATTTTTGATATTTTGGTGTTGAATGGATCTTGACTTCATTTTTTGAGAAATTACAAGTCAGATTGTTGGTATGTTTTTTCACATACTATATAAAATATTGTAGCCAAATAAAATTGGTGTTATGTTTAAAACTTATTCCTTTTTGTAGGAAGGAGCCAGCTCTTGGTCGGTGGTAAAGTCAGAGGTGATGAGTTGTTTCTCAAGGTCATTGCATTGACCATTATTTAGATTATTTGCAGGAAATTTCAGATCCATTTGATTTTTCAAATTTTATTGAAGTTCATTCAGTAAAAATACTTTTGGAAAAAAAAAACTCTCGGTGAGATCGATCATCTGATAAATTGAATCTCGCAAAGATCCATACCTAGCTTGACTTCTACACTATACTTCATCAACCAGCTGAGTTTAAACCCTAGTCCTTCCATTTATCCAGACTTGTGTTTGCGTTAATAGAGATTTCTTTCAATTTAACAGATTTACCACATATCATCCATTCTTGGTTTTATGGAGGCACACTACCTTAGCATATGTGTACATGGCAGCATGATTGTACATGTCTTCTTTATAATATAGTTTGAAGCAAAGTTGTCACAGTTTGCAAATCTTTCTAAGGGTCATCACACAAACCGGCAGGCCTAGCACAACAATCACAACAATCTTAAGGTTTCACACTTGACAAGTTGACAACACATCAAGGTCCATGCATGGTGTGTCTGTTAGACCACACGACCAATTAATTATAATTAATACCTGATCTGCATCCAAAACCTCTCAAACCAAAACCAAGTGCTGTAGCTCGATCTACATGTATATGTATGTATGTGGCATGAATGGAGTGTACATGTAGACTACTACTACTACAACGGCATGGTTGCATGCATGGGCAGTGTACAGTGCAGTAGTATACTCTACTGCTACCTGTGAGAGAAAGAGTTCTCTGACTTTCGGCCGGCTAAGCTAAGCTATGGCTAAGGCGAAATTGGGAGGAAAGTCAGTATAGTCCCAGCTCCCAATTTGTTAACTCATATTCCTCACCTTTCGGAGGGCACGCGGTGCCGGTGCTTGCAGCAAAAAAACAATATAAATGCATAGTATTATGCACATACATAGCTAGCATGATGGCCCATCAGCTGCAAGAGTTAAATTTGTTTACATACATCAGTGGAGTGGAGCACTGCATGCCTTCTCGTACTTTACAATTTTAGTGTACTACTGGCATGCCGATCAACGGCCGGCCGGTTACTTGTGTGTCCGCGTCGGTGATTAATTAACTGGGGCCCTACCCTGTGTTTGCGTTTTCTAGCTATAGAGCTATCTCGGTTTATAAATATATTCAATAATTCTCAACATACTTATAACAGCATGATCTTTAAGATATATCTTTAGGTATAATTAATTTTATTAAATTACTCGCTCTGTTTTATATTCCCTCCATCTATTTTTCGTAGTTATATTTTCAAATCTGAAAAAATTATTTTTGATAGGCATATTTCAATCCAACAACCTATCATCTTAATGACTTTCTCGGATTTAATATGTGACTCTCCATTCTTCCACACAAAATTGGCTACATGGGTATCGAGAAATGTAAATATTAATGAACCGCTTGTTTATGAGGAATGGCTAGTAGTATGTTTAAATAGATGATAAGTAGAATTACTTATCCTTGGTCTGTGTGCCAAGATGAAATATGACTATCAAAAATAGATGGGGGGAGTATTATAAATTGTTTCGACTTTTTTCTATTCAAATATTTTTAAGTAATTATAAACAAACATATTATTAAAATATATTCAATATTATAATAAAATAAATTTGGTGTTGTAGATGTTACCAAATTTTTTTATAAACTTGACCAAACTAAAAATGTTTGACAAAAAAATTAAAGCGGCTTACAATACAAAACGGAAGGAGTGCTTTTTAAGATTAATCCAAATATCATGTTATAGTGTCTCTAAAATAAATATTGAGAAAATTATTGATAGGCAAAGTTTTAATTGTTTGATCTCAATAAAAAGTGTCTCTAAAATAAATATTGAGAAAATTATTGATAGGCAAAGTTTTAATTGTTTGATCTCAATAAAAAGTCAAAAAATTATGGAAGCTATAGTATTTTTTTTCAGAGACAGCTAGAATCCTAGAGGGAGATAGTTCATCTTGGAACAATTTGATTAAATATCAGAATCATAACATATTTTAACTGTGCATATATATTTAAAATATCGACATGGTTTAACTGTCCAATTTTTCTATTTATATGTTGTAAAATATATATAATATGTGCCTAGGGTATCATGAAATAGAAAGTGTACATATAGAGACTCTTAATGCCATTTATACATGACAAATATATGTGCTTTTATATGAGTTTAATTTCTAGTACTCACAATATATAGGCTTCACGTTTTTTTTTTCATTATTGTTGGGTCTTTCGCTCTTGGAGAGAGTTTGCTTTGTTTGCTCATTATTTGTTTGTTGGCCTAGCTATCTTATTTGTAGCTAAAATTTAAATTTTTGGTGTTAATTTTTTTAACAATGACTTTTATACACCTAATAATACAGATGTAATAGTTCTACCCGTAAAACATATTTATTTGCTTTGTTTATGGATTATCAGTCATATCTCAATAAATTACGCACCATCGTACGTACGGTTCGTCCCACTCCATCCCAAAACCATATCCATTCCCTGTACCGCAAACAAATAATTAACCATCTCGTCCCTTATCCAAGAGAACAACCATGCAGTCCTTTCTCATCCCACTAACTAAACTATACATGGTTTTATTGGATTTTGTTAAATTTATGGTTCCATGTATATGCGGGCTTAAAGAGGATCTAGAAGCATCAAGCTATACCCAAAATTGTGGGATGTCTGCCAATTAAAGGAATTGCAGTGGCAAATGCCTCGTTAGCAGCTTCGGCAGCATATATATTGTTTAGGCGGCATATCACATTATATTATCACCGTGAAACATAATTAAATCCTGAATTTTTCATCCATATTGGGGATTGTGTGGTGATCCCTACTGGACCTTGATCTAATGGAAACTAAAAAGCCGTGACTTAATTTTATCTTAAAATAAGGTGTCTTAATTTATCTCAAAAAAGTATAAACCAGTCTCCTTATTCCGACAAACGGCATATTTGAGCGTCGTTTTCACTCTTGGATACGTGGTCAAGACGTCTATCTTCCTCCCTGGTGGACCCACAAGATCAAAACATTGTCTTGGTTTCCTTTGGACCTAGATGGATGGCGGACGGTGTCACCCTTCGTCGTGTTTCTTCCTGCAAACGTCATCTTGGGGAGGAGGGGGGGGGGGTTCACATTATCACCAAATCCATTCTCAAACAATCTGTGGGAAGCTCTTCGATGATGGCAAGTCGGTGGGCTTGTGCAAGAGAGAGGGATCTTTCTGCTCTCTCTCTATCTGCATCCTTCTGCTTCGGCAACATCTAGGAGGCTAATGTTCAGTTGCTTGGAGTCGGCGTTGCTCACTTGTTTTGTAGCTCTTTATAGGATCTAGCAATGGCTGGTTTCTGCTATCCCTTCCTCAGTGGTGTTGGTATATGTGGGCGACATAGGTGCATGTGGTGGTACTTTTGTTTTTTTTATCTTTCAAAGTTATAGTCTAATAGCCTTTTTTTTAATTAACTAAAACCTCAGAGAGGACAGGGAATGCCTGTTTTCATTTAAGAAGGAGAGACTTGGTCCAGTTTTTCAGGAAAAACCGGGCCCAAAAACCTCACATAAGCACAGTTTAAAAGGGCAAACCGAGCAAAACCCACACGAAGAACAAACCAAAAACTTGCGACAGCACAACTGAAGGACATAGGTCATCGTTGCCGAGCTCATAAGAGCAGCTCCGACTTCCTAACAACACACCACAGACAAAGTAGCGCAGGGTCCTCAAGACGAAGCCTCCAACGAGCAAGGTAGCGTCGCAATGCCAAACAACATCCGTCCGAACACCGGAACAAGGTTTCACCCGAAGAAATGGGAAAGCAAGTTAGGTAACGATGCCTTCAAAAAGGAAAACGGCGCCCACAGACGCCGACATCGTTGGCTCTCACCCAAGATCGAGCAGGGCCTTCGCCCTAGCTCTCTCTCCCTGCCAACTACAACAACCCAAGCTGCCATAGCGCTGACATGACGAAAGCGGAAGAGGGTTATCATTGCCGAGCTTGCCACCTCTGACAAGCAGCTCCGACTCCCCCAACACGACTCCCCCCAACACACTAACGCAAAGCCCCGCTGGGAAGCCACTTGCACAACAACCCCAACGAAACTACCAAGAAGGCAAAGGGGGTTACGTTGCCAAGCTTGCCACCCCCAGGCAAGCAGCTCCGACTCCACCCCAAACACCAACAAAAGGTTATGTCGCGGGGTCTCGTGCAGCACCTCTCTACCATACCAAGCATTTCGCTATCGCAAGAACAATCAAAGCACCGGCAGAGATGAAGGCTCCCAAACTCCACCAATCAAAAACTCTTCCAACCAAACTGGCTCTCTACCTTGCCATGAAACTCCCCACGTCTGGTGTTTGAGAGACCGGTCAACAGAAGGGGAGGAGCTCCAGGGAACGGGAGAAGCCCCAGCCGATCGTGGAGGATCACTTGCCGTCGACCAGGCCGACATCCACACTGTTGTTCCCCGTGTCCTGCGGCTTTCCAACAAGCAAACTGCATCACCGACGGCCTCTCCAAGCGGCAACACCACCGACCACCTTCCAGCACTCCAACCACCTCGCCAAGCCACTATGCCGGCCACCTTCCCCAGCTCCTCGCCGGCCAAAACAACCATTTTCTGCTCCACAGCCACCTACTCCAACTTGCCCCCACCACATCCGCCGGCCACCTACGACTTGCCGACGTCGTCCTCAACACCTCCGCCGGCCACCTACTCGCCGATGTCGCCCCCCTCACCTCCGCCGGCCCCCATCACCTCCACCGGCCACCAGCCACCTACTCGCCATCGCTCCCCTCACCTCTTTTGTGTTTTATTTAATGAAACTCCGCGTTGTCTGAATGCCAATTCTTTCAGAAAAATACGCTGTGGGTCACTCGAAAAAATGAACAGAGGACCAAAACGCACTCCACACACTTTCAGGTTTAATTAGGTAGTGGCCTTAAGTAGTTAGTGTCAAATGTAATTAGCCTTGGAATAAAGGGTAACAGGACATCATACGGAATGTTGAGGATCTTCTCAAGTCATGGGATGCTTGCCGGTTGGTAGGGTTTCGGCTTAACTCTAGAATTTTCATACTATGTCTCCTCGTTTCAGTCAGTTTTGTTGGCTGGGGTTTGGCCAAGTAACATTCCTATTTTTTTAAAGAAAAAGTTTATTGAAAAAGTAGTAACTAATTTAAATTCACAGTTCCCATCTTTCTACAAATGTGAGCCTTCTAGAAGCTGGTCTAAATGACACTTTTCCATAGAAGCTGCTCTAAACAGTCGTCCATAGTGCTTTTGCATTTAGCTTTCTTTTTTTTTTTCCATGATAGGGCATTTTGGACGTTTTCACTAGCTAGTCCTGTTGAACACTATGACTAGCTATCACTTATCTGTAATTTTTTAAGAGTAATTAACCAAGAATTAATAGTGACAGAGAGATGCGAGCTTTAGCCACTTAATTAGCTAGCTAGAGGAATCCCATAATTACTGGGCATATGCATTTAATTTGGCCTGTTAACTAGGAGTGATTTTTACTCTAGTTAAAAAAAGGCCAAAGGCAAGCTGCTGCTAGCTAGTGCTATATACTACTACTAGTAGCACACTAGTAGTTGCTTAATTAAGATTAAGTGAATAGTAAGTTTCAGCTTAATTAGCATACATATACTGCACAGACCTTTCGGAAAGAAAGCAGCACTAACAATATATTAGTGTTTACGGCGGGCGGCGCCGTCTCGATCGTTTCCTTTGGAGCCAAGAGATCGGCCAAATTTTAAAGCAAAAAAGCCTAAGCGTTTCAAAAATTAAAATTATATGAGGTGACTATAGAAAATTATCTGCTACACTTTGTAGAGGTAGGACCGGAGAGAGTACATCAAGATCACACTTTTCAGGGGTTTTTCAAATTTTAAATGATTAGTACTAACTTAATTTTTGTTTCCCGATCATTCAAATCCAAAAAATAGTTGAGTATAAACTGTTCCCACTTGCTGCATCTTAGACATATTCAAGTACACACGTCAAAACCATGAGTGGTCGTACGTAGCACTGTGTGCCAATGTCAGGAAAAATGTGGGGATATACTCATATACAGTACAGAAAAAACTAAAGTTTCCTGTACAAAATATGTTTTTGACGTCATGAAAAAGATATAGAATCTGGCAGTACTACCGAAACAAAGTCTGCACTATTTTAAATAGAAGCAAAAAAAAACATGTATGTATATAAATGTACTTGTATTATTCGAATTTATTCAATTATTGCTCCTGAAATCGAGTAGCATAGACAACAGGAGACGAGCAGGGGCTTGGCCTCCATAATAATTTAATGTGCAAGTTGATGCGATTTAGCTGGAATTTTTTGCTATTTTTGAAAAAAACTTATTTCGCAAATAGACTAAAAAAACTTATCCTGAAAATAGTCCTTTTTGGGCGTCGTCCAACGGGACGGCGCCACAGAGTCGCTGGCGCCGTCGTTCAACGGGACGACGCACTCCCCTGCCACCTCAGCGCCGACCTGCCACGGTTGCTGGAGGACGGCGCCAGAGAGGCAGCGACTCTGGCGCCCTAAAAAAGACCATTTTCGTGATAAGATTTTCAGCGGTCTATTCGCGAAATAAATTTTTCAAAAGGACCAAATTATGAAAAATCCAGTGCGATTTAGTGTAGGAACTTGAGAAATGAGCATGCTAGGACAACAACTTGCCAAGTGGGTACAACCTAATAAACAAAACTTAATAAATAAGCTTATGGGTACAACTACTTGAAAGGTGGGTGTGATTTTGATATAATAACTTGAGAAGTGGTGTAAAAACTTAATTATTTTGAGTATTTTTGGCTATATGTGCTCAGTTATTAATATACTTATGTAGATTTGCACAAGCATATTCTTTTTTGTCACTCTAGTAATTAAAAGTCAAATAAATTTTACTGTGTAGAAATTTTCTAGTTGGTATTTGAGTATGGTGAAAAAAATATCTAAATCGATGGTGTAAATTAGGTGAGCAATATATTCTTACAGATTACATCAAACATTGTAAGATTATATCTACAGGATTGCTATGTGGATATTAACATCATGAACTTTCATAGCTCTCATTAACCAAAATAGCACATATCTAGCCAAATTATTGCACCAAAATACTAAATTATCAAATTCTTGTATTAAAGCGCACCCACATGCCAAGTTATTGCACTTAGAAGTCACATTCTTAAGTTCTTGCACTAAATCGCACCCACCTATCAACTTGTTGGACCGTGCATGCAATTTACTCTAATTTAAGATTTACAATGCCCTAGTGAGTTTTAAACAAAATTTGCATTTGTTAGATCATCTTAGCGAATAAAATTTATAGTTCTTGGCACCCACCGGTGGAGAAACCGTTTTTACTCCCAGTTGGTAACCCTCTTTAGTTCCGGGTTTCCAACCGGGACTAGAAATCCAGGACTAAAGATGCCCATCTTTAGTTTCGGTTAGTGTTACCAACCGGGACTAAAGAGAGGGTATCTTTAGTCCCGGTTGGTATTACTAACCGGGATTAAAGATAGGGTAGCGGTCCCAGTTGGTCCCTTTTCTTTTGTTTCTTTGGCCAGAGTTAATCTTTGTATTTTCTCCCGAATCGAGTGCCATGCTTATCCCCAAATCAAACCCCAAATCCCCAAATCCCCGTTTCAATGTAACATCCCAAATCATTCACATCACAAATCTTAAGTTACTTATACACACAAATCAAATACATCACAAATCCTAAAAAAATACACACAAATCAAATACATCTCAGTTCCATGCAATGAATCACAAAATTATACATCTCAGTGAATCACAAATTATCCAAAAAAAAAGGAGAAAGGACGCCGGCCGGCAAAGGAGAGGGTGCCCGGCTGCCGCTGCTCGCCACTCGCCCCGTGCCCGCCGCCGCCCCGCCTGCCCGCCGCCAACCGCCATGGCTGCCGCCCGCCTGCCCGCCGCCGGATGGGAAGGGAGGAGAGGGAGGAGAGGGGAGGGGAGGAAGAAGGGGAGGAGGGGGAGGAGGAGAGGGATCTGTGAGGAGGATAAGTGTGAGGAAGGGGAGGAGGAAGGGATTTGTGAGGATGTGGTTGCGATTGTGGTGGAGAGGATAAGTGCGAGGGATTATATACTACGTATTGAATTTTAGTCCCGGTTGGTAATACTAACCAGGACTTGATCTTTAGTCCCGGTTAGTATTACCAACTGGGACTAAGAGTGGTGATCTTTAGTCCCGGTTGGTGTCCTAATGATCCTTGGCCCCCTGATAGGCCACTGACAGGGGATGAACCGGAACTAAAGATGATTAATCTTTAGTCCCTGTCGGTGTTATCAACCGGGACTAAAGATCATAGAATGGCTGTGGGGTTTTTAACCGGGACTAAAGATCATTTTTAGTCTAGGTTCTTTTTGGAACTGGGACTATTGTGGTTTTGGGTCGACCCAGTAAAGATCATTTCTCCAATAGTACTGACCATTACCACTTAAACGTCACCACATGAGACGAGTCCACCAATACCCTACACATGCATCTTGATCCATTTTGCAAGGTTTGCAAAACTATTCGGTTATCACGTGCGGTAACCTTTTCAGTTTTTGAACCTATGGTAATACTCGTGGTAACCATACAGTTTTTACGGTAACCACTTAATACTGCGATAACCACCTTATTGCGGGGTAGAGGTAACCCCACCCAAAATAGTTTGGTGAACCCTGCCCGTTTGTCATTCTCTATTAGATATTGGAGGGTTTTTTTTTTATCCGAGTTAATTGGTTGATTCATAAAAATAAGGCTGTTAAGTTTCCATATTGGTGATGGATGTATATATCGCGGGTTAATGTCCCAACATGTGTTATGTTTATACATGGTGCCTTTATGTTCTTTGAAGGATATGATCGTGGATTTTTACTATTTTGAGATTTTCATATCTTTACTATTTTGAGATTTTCATATTTTTTATTTTAAAAGTAGACTATCCCAAAACCTATTTCTTAACCTAAACCTCTTGATCATATCTTTAATCTGGTTTGAAATTGTTATATTTTAGGACAAAAGATATATTGTATAAACATTATTAAGCCCTAGCTAGCGGTAAGGTTAATCATGGAGACTCCTCTAATAACGAGGGCATGTCTCCTATGTATGTATGTAAGCTTGATTGATTTATAAAAGTTTGATCAGAATCTCTTGGCAATCTTGGGATCAGGGATCCTTCTTGTATACCCATGACTCTACTAAATCCCTCTTGAATTCATGGTACCATACTCATGGCTGACCATGTCCTTGATGTCTTAGAGCCGTATACATTGAGTAGTCATGTCCTACTCAGACTCTATGACAACTAGTATATCCCTTTCCCATGACACCGACAATATGAATCCTATCCACAACACAATCTCATACCATATCAACAGCCATTTTTTTTTTTTACCTTTTGTGTGTTCTCAATCCTAGTCCTAACTAAGAATAACTTGAATACTTTCTCGATCTGATCTTGCATAGAGCGATGATACTATCGATTCACCGTGGAATTAAGGTACTTTGATGTTGTTATGTTTTGAGTGCATGATTAACTGTAAAACATATATGATTGTATCGATGTCGAATTCCTAAATGACAAGTAAGAAAAAAAAAAGGAAGAGAGTATGTGTAATCAGGAGCGGAGCTATGTATAACTAGGGGGTGCCCAGGAACCCGGTTTAAAAAAATTTTAGCTACAATATATTTATCTATTTTCACCATATATATACCTATCAGTTTAAACTTAGACACCCGTATTAAGTTAAATTTGATTCAAACTAAAGTAAAGTAAGCGAATTGAACCCCTTCATTTTGTTCTAGCTCTGCCCCTATGTGTAATAGTAACATGAGAAGCTAGCTTCAATGTAATACAACCAATGCCAATATTTGCATGCACGAGGCTTTGATGAGTGAGAAGCTAGGACTGTTTGTCGATCGTGCCGGTGCAGCAACCATCAAATGATGCTCTCTAGGAAGAGGTAGCAATCTCCCTCATATGCATATGTTTGGTAACATGAATGAATTGACACCAACGAACAGTTAGCCCCTTGGAAGCAAACCGGTGGACAAACACCATTAAGGCAGCAGAGAGCTTCTTGATCTAGCTACACCACCACATATGCATGCATTGCATCACAGAGAGAGAAAGATAGAGAATCATTGCATCCAAGAAATAATCATCCACACAAACAGTGGCCAAATTGCCTCATCGCCAGCATGGACGACGCATGGACCCTGACGCTGGCTAGTAGCCACTGGATATTTTAATTTCAATTTTAATTTGGTTAATCTAACATATGGTATATTTCAGCTCGTCTTATAATTAAGTAAAATGTTAATTACTCGGTCGTTGCACGGCGTGTCAAATATTATCGACCAGAGAAAAAGTATATATTGTTGTATACTGGGAGGTTATCAACAGCGAAGTGCATTCAATATTTCAATCTTCTCTCAGCCACGAGGGTCAGGGATGGACTGCAGATGGATTGGCTTGACCAGTCGTTTTCAGATCGTTGGGGGGCAATTGGAATTCTGCTCAATAAGAGAGAGCATGCCACTGTACACCTCTCAATATGATGTACATACAATCATCCAATAGAAGGACATGGATCCTCTGTAGTACGAGACATGATAACGAATCTATGGTTGTATCTTTTTCTCAATTGCTATGGGTTCATTTCTCGACGTAAATCCAAAAAAAAAAATGATCCTCAATTGAGCATGGATAATTTTATGTACTAAAGCTACAGTGCTCCGATGATTCGACTCATTATCGATCGGAGAACTGCCGACAATATATATAGATCTGGGATGCACATGATCTTCCGTTAAGGCAACGTCGAGATCCGAAGTTACAGGGATGATCACAAGCAAGGGACATATATTCCCCTCTCATCAACAGTGCTATCATCCCGAGAGTCGCAGGAAGAATCATGCGTCGCAACAAGTAGCTATAGCGCTTTAGCTACAATTTGGCGTCGTTTCTCTGCTGTCCTGGACTGCAGGCCAGTACTGATCGATGGATCCATCGATCGATCGATCGGTTTCGTCCATGTCAAAGCCCACAGCAGCAAGCCAAGCCGGTGGACGGTGGTTAAGGGGGGAAGTTATGTTGCATGCTGTTACTTGGACAGCGATGCCTGATTATGCATTGATGTGACTAATTCTAAGATATTTTTAGTGTAATTTTTTCTAGAATTTGCCAGTCTAAATTAAATTGCCTGATAATACTCCCTGATCTGTTTACACATTCTTGACACTAGGCACTATTCTAATGTAAACTTTAAGTACTTTAGATCCTAATAAATATAATCATGAAACTTTCGTTTATTATTAGTGGTAAGAAAAAACAGTGAAAGAAAAAGGGAGCTAAGTAGTTGTTTTTAGTCGTGTCACAATAGTTTAGGGTGAAACGGACTAGCTCTTCTAACAAAGATAGGTTTAGAAAGAAGTGTTGAAAATAAATGTAGAGGTGAGCTCAATTCGTTAGGGTTTTTTTTTTTGTTAAAACCTATCAACCTGGATTTAATTCATAGATTTGACACATATATATGCTCGTATTTATGGCTAATTATTCTTTTAGTGGTAGACGACATACCTGTTGATCTCGAGTAGTCTGATGTGAGATGTTTATATGAGTGTGTGCGCTTGTATTGAAATTAAAAAAATGGATGTACCCATTGATCGCGAGTCGCGTCTGCAGTGAGATGTTTATACAAGCGTGTGCGTCTGTATTGTGTTTTGAAAAAAAAACAAATTTATAATACAGTCAGAATTGGGAGCTGGTCGATCTGCAATAGTGATTTATCAGAGATAGCATACACATGATTTAGGACCCATATGCATGAAGCTTTGTAGATATGGACTTATGGAGATACTTATAAGAAAATGCTAAGAAGCACCTACCAAAGCATAGTGTGGACACACGCGCACTTCCTCTTTTAAATATATATATGTATCTGCATGTGTGTGGCATAATGGCATGCTTAATCAAGCATATGCAGCTTTGACCACTAATCATATATACTTGTAAAGTTGATCTAAAGTCTATGGCCTCGCTAAGGCACTTCATATATAAGAAAAATCCTGACCGTTCAACATGATTAAAATAGAGAAAGTCATGGGCATCAAGTTTTGCTTAAAAGCTACACTTTGGAATTTTAATGTCATAGTTTTTTAGATCATTTGGTCATTCTTTCAGCAACACAATCTTCTGCCTAACTTGCATGCATGTATGCAATAATAATTTCAGGCTCCTTTTGAAACAAAGGAAAAACATAGAAGTTATAAATTATTTGTGTCCTATAGAAAATAATCCTATGGAGTTCTTCTAAAAGAATGGATTGAATCCTATAATTTCCTTTGAAATTTCTATGTAAGAACAATCCTATAGAGATTTTCGAAAAAAATAAAAAGCTTCAACATACCTCTTGAATTTTTTTAAGTCTATCTCACATATCTAATTACTGTGTTTTTCATATGGTCTATTCAAATGATCATTCCTATAATTTTTTTCATGTATATTCTAATTCTCTATTTTGCATTTACATTCCTATTCAAATCATATGTTTTTTCTATTCTTCCATTTTTTTTTTCAATTAAACGATTTAAAGGAGCTCTCAAAGGTTGGCCACCCGAAAATGATATATAAATTAATCTGTGTGAAAAAGTATTTAGGATACTATCAAAATTTAGCAATAGTATGTTAATTAGTTAAACCATCGATTTAAACATATATAGTGGCCGGTGAAAATAAAGCTTGCAGATCATAAATGTTCAAGAGTGACATGCATTGGTAATTAAACGGGGGCGTAAATATAGGAGCCGCTAAGATATGCCTCTTAATATTGTGACTCGTGACAGTGGCACAAAATTGAAAGAGTTTCAGCTCTGCAGTGATCGTCTAATACAGGTTAATTGGTAGAGTTATCGCTCTCGGGATGTTGACCAGAGATGGGGCTCAATTCCTCTGGGTACTTCTAGTGGCGCGGCTGTTGTCGCTGTTGTTCTTCATTGTTGCTTTGCATGCACAAAATTGTATGTAGTTTAATTTGCATGTATTATTCATTTGTGATTTTGTGATGATATATAATTTGGTTCACCTAAAACACAAAAAAGGCAGTGATTGCCCAATCAATTGAAGTTTAAAACACCGATGATAATATTATTTCAAACTTATCAGAAAATAAAATAATATGTGTTGTGTCAATGTTTTTTTTTTCATTACACGGAAATCACACAAACGCCCACACCACCATGCACGCACACCCACGAGTATGCCCCTAACACAGGCAGGGCATAGTTGTACAATGTTATTCTTTCCATTTATGTATATATGCATGAGTAATGAGTTTGATTTAATTTTAGTTTTAGTACAACATAACTAACTTCCTTGGAACAATAGTTACTTAAATTTGATTGATTTGTGTGGAAGAAGGCAGATTCAGCTGACAGATTGCTGGAAACAACAACCTCTGAGAGATAAAGATATAAATTGAAACATAATATTGTGTGTGTGTGTATTTTTGTATGGCCTAGTAGATCGATGGTTTATGATTGTATCTGTAATTTTCCACTATTAATTGAAAGTCTGATCTCAATGCTTCGTGACAGCAATCATGAAAGCATCAAGTCATAGATTGTGCAAAATCAATGCAGACAACAAGCCTTTCAAGGTCAAGTTCAAGTGTTAAGTTCACAAGGCGGCTATTTATAGAGTATAAACCATGACACACTTTTGTGGTGACCACGCCGGTCAGTATAGCAATTAATATCCCCATGTGACCATCCCAATGACTCATTATGGTGTCAATGTTTTCAGACTTTTCTTCCCAAAAACAATAGCAGGCCTCTCAAGAATTTTATAGCTATGGAATTTAATTTAATTTAGGCTATGGAATTTGCAATTCGGAAATGGCATTAAAAAGCCCATTACTTTTTGTGGGCTTCTGTTTCACAAAGACGTAGAAAAGATGCGGGGTTTTTTTTCACTCTACTTTTACTTCCAAATTTAGCTGATTATGTAGTTAGAGGAACATTTTATTTTCACAATCCTGAATCAAAATAAATAAATAGATCTGATCTTTAAAACCACACACTATTCAACTAAAAGTATATGAACTGAACCATATACTTTGGTATGGATTTAAAGTGGTTTAGATGATGCCACGTATGTGCCATGTAGAATTAACGCCATCCTGCCACCTTGTGATTTGCGGAGAATTTTGTATGTTCCGAAGTTTTAGGGTGTTGAATGTTTGGGTATCATAGTTTAAGAGTGTAAATTGAACTGGCGCAATACTTTAGGAATGTAAAATCGGACTAATCCGCATTCCATCTTGATGATCTTCATCCTTACCACATCATGTTGTGGAATTCTGTTGTTGCCAAAGCCGACCCTATACATGTGGAGACGGGAGCACAAGGTTCATCGTGAACTTTGCACTGCACTACCATTGTGATTGGCCTAACTAACGTACCGGTCGGCAACCTCTTTGTGCCTGTAGGCTACACCCGGGAAAGAGAAACAGGGAGGAAAGACCAAAGGAGGGGACTGAAATGTGGGGCCACTACCACGTATGCACAACGTATGAATAAAGCCATCCTGTGTTTGAACTTAGGGAGTTAATCCGCATGGTATATATAAAAGATTGGTATCATAGTTACATGGGTTTTTAGTTAAGGAAATAAATCTGACTTATTCATTGGTTAAGAAGGCTTTTCTAGTATGTAGTGCTGTTAAAGTTTTACTTAGATTACCAGTCAGACACTTTAAGAGGATGAACTTGTTAAGGAGATATCTATTTAGAAATTGGTAGCTCATCAGCCTATAAGCCGCAATTAAATTTGAATTTTAAAACTTTATTTCAAAATAGTCTAGGTGTTTTTTCATCATTTTATATTTTTGTTCTTGGCTTTTAAACTGCTAAAATAGAAGTATAAAATTGCTACCCTAATTTATTTTTCCATTACTTTGGTCACGTGTCACGGCTAGCTTACAAGCCACAGCAGAATAAAATATCAGATCGAATTAATATTGTATATATAGTACAAGTGAGTGTTGCTCCCAAATTTATATATATTTCTCTTTGACATTATAAATTAAGGAAAGCTGATTATTATGGGTATCAAACCCAAAATGCTACAAGCTAGAGCAATTTCCAAGCTGTACAAAATGCTGGCACATAGAAGAAGGGTCAGTCCGGGTGGATAGCTAGGTAGGTTTCAACAAAAAGTATCCCCTACTGTTTTGATGATAGTGATGAGCTCAATGCGATAAATTAATTAGTACAAGGATATATAGCCTCTTTATCACTTCGCTAGTGTCAAAAGAAGAAAGTGTTAGGACAGCTAGCTAACCCCTATGGAGTAGTACTTGATGCTCGAATATGACCAATGTTAATT
This sequence comes from Oryza glaberrima, assembly GCF_000147395.1. Classification (NCBI taxonomy): domain Eukaryota; kingdom Viridiplantae; phylum Streptophyta; class Magnoliopsida; order Poales; family Poaceae; genus Oryza; species Oryza glaberrima. Next base: position 12,896,329 of record NC_068332.1, read on the forward strand.
TCTCTCGCTATCGTACTTGCAAGAGCCATGTGCTTTTGTGAATGCATGATCGACCAGATGCACGCAATCATCATCCGTGCGGCTAACAATGCTATTGGACCGTATCAACAAAATAATCCTCACTAGTAGAAAAACGATTTCCGTAAGTCACTCAACCTTAATTTTATATTATAGGCAGATAAAAAAACACTTACTTGTAGTTCATTATTAGCGGAGATGGGTCAACAGCCACCTATGTAAACAAAATACCATGACACCCGTCGCCCGTGAAAATTATTTCAATTTATTCCGATGGCTGCCTTAAGTGAACGGCCATGTAAACGGCGCGCCTTATGGACAAACATTTTATGCACCAGTAACCAATTTTATGGACTCAATATTCTTTCTAACCGATAACCAATTTTCAAAAAAAGCACTCTTCCCCTCTTTTTTTTTCCAGTTGAATTCAACATGACATTTTGTACAAGATGTCGGTGTACAAACCTCCACACTACAAAAGTTATGGATCATCGTGGGTGGTTCTTTGAACTGTCTTACTTTAAATTTTTGAACTGTCTATCATAATATCCATCATGAATGGTTTGGAGCTTGAACTGTCCCTGATATAGTTGATTGCCATATATATATATATGTCTAAGCTTAGTTAAATTGCTCTGCTATCAGTACTATATAGAGGAAAAAAGTTGGTAAATTTTAGAGAAAATCCTTTTACACCCTCGAGCTTTTACTCATTTCCTTTCATCTCACTAATATTCATGTCACTAAGTTATGCTTTATCTCCTATGTGTCCTTGAGTTTTAGTTTATTTTTCAACCCCCTACATGTCCATTATAATAGTTGACGCCAGTGTTGACCATTAACTTTTTTCCAAAATGACCAAATTCCCACTGCTCCTAACCATAGATGATAAGGCTCTTCTCAAAAATTAAAACCCTTAATTTCTTCAACAATGAGAAAATCAAGTGGATGAATTGCCTAAACCAGTAAAGTTATATAAATGTCAGAGGAACGACGGTGAAATTTTCTAATGAGCAAATTTTTTCAGTATAGTCACCATGAATTTCTAAACCAAAATTTAGTTTCAGAATGATCTTAAAATGTGTTTTTTTAATCTTAAGATGTGTTTGGAATTCATACCCAAAATAAATAAATTTTCATGTTCAGATTTAATTTGTTTGAATTTTTAGTTTTTGGTGATTTGGCTCATATCACCTCTTTTGGGAAACTATTCATATGACTGAAATTTCTTTCTGTAGTTAGATTTATATCCGGACATAGAGATCTTTCACTTTTGATAGGACTAAGGAGTCCAATATGTGTCATGCATGCTGCATTAGTAAAAGCAAATAGAGATCACCAAGGATTAATTGGGCATAGGGCACTCTAATGAGATGACTGGTCCTGTGTGTTCTGTACTGTATGTAGATGTTATTGGCCTAACCTAGAAAAGGATTACCAAAAATCAAAATACTAGGTTGCTAAATCTATAAGTAGGGTACACTACTCTATAAGGGCCACTTCTAGCTGGAACTTTTTTTTAAGGTAACAATGCTCTCTAATCTCAACAGGTGGGAAGCTACAACTCATCGGACATAGAAAACAAATTAATTAAAGGGACTATAGGGCATTATAATGTTTCTTAGGCGCAGTTAAGGGCTTATTTTGAATGTGGAAATTTTGTAGGAATTAAATAAGGTGAGCACCCTCAATAAACGTTGTGTTTACTATCAGTGGTTTGGAACACAGGGTCTTCTAGCAAATCCACCATATTATATTAAAATGGTTCCACAATGCTTGAAAAATATTTGTGTAGTACCAGAAAATTCGTTACAAACTTAGAAAAATAGAGTACCAAATTTATCCTAAGATATGAAACAAACACAAGTTGTCAATCTGACAACATCCATCCTATTCTAGAAGTGTATCCTCGTGTCTTTGAGATGTTGATATTAGGGATGAATTTGAAATTAGAGGTTTTTCACAATCCTTTGTTTGAGAATGTACCTCGAGGTTTCACATTTTTTATGCTTTTTTTTTAACTATCAGTTCACCTTTTTCGAGTGCTACTTTTGGTACCTCTCCATACTTTGATAGACACTAAAAAAATATTCTACTCCCTCCAATCCCAAAAAAAGACAAACCCTGGTTTTCGTGTCCAACGTTTGACCGTTTGTCTTATTTGAAAAAATTATAAAAAAAAATAAAAAGATAAGTCACGCATAAAGTATTAATCATGTTTTATCATCTAACAACAATGAAAATACTAATTATAAAAAAATTTCATATAAGACGGACAGTCAAACATTGACACAGGAACCCACGGTTTGCCTTTTTTTGGGACGGAGGGAGTACTTGTCAAATACAGTAAAAAAAGTATTGTTTGAATCCTATATATCAATAAAGTTTATCCTCACTAAGTATAGTTAATACTAATTCTCTCATCTCTCATGAAACCACATCACTTCAATTGTTTTTAACCTTTAGATCATTCATAAGGTACAAAATGCATCCCTCCTCCCCAATAGCCACACCATACAACCCAATCATTTATAACCTTTGGATAATTGATAAAGGTACAAAATATATAATAAGCACGTGGAAGAAAATTGTATAATAAGTAACAAAGAAAATTTTACAACTCATGTGTACTATTTTATCACATAACTCTCCCACATCAACGTGCGAAATAGCTTAGGATTCACCTCGGGTGTTGTGTAGCGGCCCCCGGCTCTATTTCATTTGATTAATTAGGAGATAAAACATAGGATTGTGGTTCTTTACCTTATCTTGGTACAGTGGATATTCCTTCTTTCCAGGTAAGTAGCCTGTAGCTAGCTTTGATTCAAAAGGATATCCTATAATGCAGATGAAAATGAGGGCTTTATACTATATATATGCTAATTGTGGCTACACGGTTTAGGGATTTAGGGTTAGTTTTCTTCACAACTGTGCCTAGATCAGGAGTCAAGGGTTTAGGGTCCATCCATAAATCCAATTAAAATTTTCTTTCGCGAGGATCAAGATTCCAATTGATGACTTTGCAAGAAATGCCATGTTACAAAAGCTTCCTATGACTGAGTACTGTTACGTCCATTTGCCAGAACAATTAATTGATAGTCTAGTTCTATATCTACAGGCCATAATAAATGTGAAATGCTCCAGCTAGATTAGGACATGCCGGGTGTCGCATTATATTAGCCCAATAAAACTAATCAAGAGATCATGAATGATGCAACACTTTCTATTTCCCAAATCTTCACATACTTTGTAACTAAGAATGCCATTCATGTTGTAATCTTGACTACGTCATCCTTTGGTAAAAAATGGGTCTGAATGAAGTATCAACTGGGCTAACCAATTTTTATCTAAAAAGATTTGCTTGCCTCTGCTCTAGAAAAAAATAAAAAAAAACTATATATGTTCAACCAAGTATATTAACTTTCAAGGATAGAGGATTTTATGAACTGACTCAAAGGCGATCAAGGCAACCTCTCCCCCCGTCCCCTTGCTCTTTGTTCCATTTTCTGTACTAGTAAAACTTTCTCATTTTGGCCCGCATCATATCAATGGCGGAGTTTTCCGTAGTAGTAAAACTTTCTCCTTTTGGCCCGCGTCATATCAATGGCGGAGTTTGGTTATAGACCGACTAGCCAAATGTCCATACGTTGCAAAGTATTAGTAAAATTAGTAAAATTAAGTCCTCGTTTAAAAAATCATTTTCAGCAAATGAACTTTAGCCAATGCAAAGCCCATAATTTACGCTCCCTCGTGTAAAAAATATATACGTGTGTATATATATTACCGGGATTGCCAAGTTTGAAAAACTGTATTAGCCATCTGTTCTAAAAATTCTACAAGTTCCTACATTTATTTGTAAAAATTTTATATATAGCATGCATATAACTGACGTATTTAAATGCAAAAGTTATATGTAAGAATTATATAAAATATATTATAATAATAAGGAAAAGTCTAAATTACCCCTGCAATCGAATACCAAACATTTTAGACAATCAACTATTTATACCGAACAAATAATCACCTAAGCACTATTTTAGGTGGATTTAACTTGAGTTCTGAATATATGGCTGCCAACATGACATCCAGTTAGCGAAGAAAATAAAAAAAAAACCTACGCCCACCTGTCATCTCTTTCCTCAAGCCAATCTCCCCACTACCCATTCCCCCATTCTTCCCCCCTCTCTCTCTCTATGCATCTATAGCTGGAGGATGACGGATAGGGACCTCTCTCGGGGAGACGACGGCTGGCAGCAGAGGCGGATCGACGTGAGCTTAGCTAGGCACGCGTGCTCACTATTCTCCAACCCACACACCTGCACCAGTGCACCATTCTCCGTCCTCATGAACGCGAGTGGTGATGGTGGATTCAAAAGACAAGCCTGGTGCCAACACGAACCCCGTCACGAATCTGGACCCGCCCGGCTACCACCATGGCGCTGGTCGCTGATGCTGGAGGGGACGCCGACGTGGCCGTGGCAGCAGCGGCAACGGAGACACGGCAGCCATTCACAGCACTCAGCAGGTTGACGCCAGCGATCACCCTTGCCCGCGTGCTCCAGGTCAGCGAAGGCAACAATTATGGGAGCTCAGATGTTGGGAGCTACGAGTACGACTACGAGGATGAGGAGGACTACAAGGAGGAACTCCGCGTGCCTGGTTAGGCTTGCGCCGATCCGCCTCCACCGCCGACTGCCGTCTCCTTGAACGAGGCCCTCTCCATCCTCCTTCTCCAGCCATAGATGTACAGAGAGAGTAGGAAAGCGAGGGGAGTGGGGAATGGGGAGGGATAGGCTTGAGGAAAGAGATTACAGGTGGGCCTAGGAGATATTTTTTTATTTTCTTTGCTGACTGGATGCCACATTGGCGGCCACATATGTAGACTGAAGTCAAAAGCGCCCAAAACAGTGCTCAAGTGGGTTATTCGTTCAGTATGAATAATCAGGTATTCAAGTTCACAAGGTAATTGGGACTTTTTCCTAATAATAATGGTATACGGTGTTGCAACCGTCGGAAGTTATTCTAGATGGGAAATTATACAAAGGGTAAATTCCTTGTGTACCTTTTAGATTTCAACAATTTATGTATATATCACTAAGTTTTGCTCATTCCCTTCAATACCCATGGCTTTTGGTTTTTCATCCCTTTTATATCCATTTCATCTGTTGACCGTTAGTTGACCATTAAATAGGTGTGAAAAAAAAATAATTCATTTTAATCTTGTGCAAGGAAACAAGAGCGGATCCAACATGGGTGCCAGGGGTTCAAGCCACCCTACACCGCTGCATCCCCATCGAGAGGAAAAAGAGGGAAGGGAGAAGAAGAGGGGGGCGGAGGAGGAAGAAGATGTGCCCCCCTCTCCACCATTCCTAGAACCACCCCTTCATGGAACTAATGTATAAATTTGAGCAATCAGGGGCGGATTTACTGTGGGGGGGGGGGGGGGGGGGGGGGGTCTTGAGACCCTACTACCGCTCCCGGGATAGTGGAGACCCCCATAAGCCCCCACTGAAAATTTTTATGGGATGTGGGGGCTTGAGGTTAGTTAGATCGGCTGGAGAGGGGGCGGCTGGAGGTTGAAGAAGAGAAATTCGTGATTTTGGGCCAGAAATACGGAGGGAAGACAGCGTAGGACCACCCCGAGCTCACTCTTTCTATTTTGGCCCAGCCCATTGGAATAAATTTTGGCCTACTCGGCCACTAATCCAAGTCTCCAACCGGCCATTCCAATCCCCAATCCTCCTAGCCTAAACCTAGCTGTTGGCGGCGGCACGGCGCTGGTCTGGGCTGGGGCGCTGGGCGGCGCGCGGAGGCCGGCGGCTGACGGGCGACCGACGATGGGAGGACGAGCGGAGGCGACACCGATACCGGCACGGCGCAGCGATACCGGCGTGCAGAGCGCCCGTCAAGCAGGTGGCAGTGCGGTGCCGCGGCGGGGTCGGGACAGGAGGCGAGCGCCGGGCGCGGCCAGCCGACCAGCGCAGGAGGCGGCGAGGCGGCGGGAAAGCGCCGCCGTGCTGTCGGGGAGGCGGCAACCCACGACTCCGCGACCGCGAGCCAGCGAGGGCGCGAGGCGTGCAGGCCGCAGGCGGCCAGCGGCAGCGCAGTGGGTAAACTACTAACCTCTGATTCTCTGAATAGACAGTTAGAACTTAGAAATTGTGTCAAGACTTCAATTTCAGATTTTCAGTGACTTCAATTTCAGTGAGCTAGTGATTGTCTAATTTTAAACTTATAATTGTTTTCTATACCTTTTTACTTTTTAGATTATCAACATGTCAAAAAGAACACTACTCACGTATTATTCTAGTTCAAGCAACACAGATCCTTCACCTAGTATCGAGAATTTAAGTCAGCCAAAGAGGCCTAGGGCAGAGTTTAGTCATTCGGATATAATTGGTGATCCAGGGCTTCACAAACCAATTGAAGCTTATCCACCTGAAATTAGAGATCAAGTAAGGAGGGCATATGCATTGAGTGGCCCAACTCAACCTGATATTACTATATTTTCTTGTAAATGACAAGGTGGTGAGTGGAGATCCTTTCAAAAAACTTGGTTCAATGAGTTTGATTGGCTAGAGTATAGTGTTTGAAAGGATGCAGCTTATTGCTTGTATTGTTACATTTTCTTTGAACCGGGAAAACCTGAAAAGTTTGAGAGTGTTGTCTTTGCTATGGAAGGTTACGTCAATTGGAAGAAAGGTAAAGATAGGCTTACCATACATAGTAATTGCAAGACTCACAATGATGCTAGGAAAAAAATGTGAAGACTTTATGAACCAAAGAACAAGTGTATCTAAAAAAATTGAGATTGTTTACAAGGAGGAAGAAATTCGATACAAGATTCAGTTGACATCTTCTTTAGATGTTGTAAGGTTTCTCATTGAATAAGGTGATGCTTTTCGTGGACATGATGAGTCTGATACTTCCCTCAGCAAGGGTAAATTTAAAGAGATGTTTGATTGGTACAAAGACAAGGTTCCTGAAGTGAATGATGCATATGAAAAGGGTCTTAAAAATTGCCAAATGTTATCACATCATATTAAGAAGGATCTTACTAAAGCTTGTGCAGAAAAAGTGACGGCAATTATTATGTGTGAGATTGGAAATAGAAATTTCTCTATGCTTATTGATGAGTCTCGAGATGTATCAATAAAGGAGCAAATGGGTGTCATCTTGAGGTTAGTAGTTCACATATGTAGTTTTATATGGTTTGATTTTTCAGATTCTATTTTAAGTACTAACTTACAAATAATTATTGTTGTGCAGATTTGTGAATGATGAAGGAAAGGTGATGGAGAGGTTTCTTGGTCTTCAACATATTGAGAGATGTACAGCTATTGCTTTGAAGGAAGCTTTATTTGGTATGCTCTCTAGTCATAAGTTAACCATCTCTAAGATTCGGGTCCAAGGTTATGACGGAGCTTCTAATATGAGAGGGGAATTTAATGGTGTGCAAAAATTGATTCGGGATGAAAATCCTTATGCTTTTTATGTCCATTGTTTTGTCCATCAATTACAACTAGTAGTTGTTGTTGTTTCAACTTCTATTCCAGCCATTGCAGATTTTTTTTAACTATATGCCTTTAATAGTCAACACTGTGGGTGCATCTTGTATGCGAAAGGATGCCTTGCTTGCAAAGCATCACGATGTATTGTTAGAAAAGGTGGAGAATGGTGAGATTACCACTGGGAGAGGCCTGAACCAAGAAAGTAGCTTAGCTAGGCCTAGAATACTAGATGGGGTTCACATCTTAAAACTTTGCTTCATATTCTGGTAATGTGGGAGGCTATCATAGATGTGCTTGAGATTGTTAAGAAAGATTCAACCAAACCAACATTTAATGGTGGAGCATTTGGTTTGATGGGTAAAATGCAAAGCTTTGATTTTGTATTCATCATGCATTTGATGATAGACATGTTGAGCATTACAGATGACTTGTCACGTGCTTTGCAAAGAAAGGACCAAGATATTGTTGAGGCAATGAGTTTGCTCATAGATGTGAAAGAGCTCTTGCAGGACATGAGGGAGAATGGATGGAAGCCACTATTGAATAGGGTGATTTCATTCGGTAATAAACATGAGATTAAAGTGCCAAAAATGGACAAGGAAGTTAATGAAAGAGGGACATCTACACGTCGAAGGCACAATGTAACAAATAAGCATTACTATCATGTTGAGATCTATCTTGCAGCCATCGATGCCATTTTGGTTGAAATGAACCATCACTTTAGTGAAGTTAGTTCAGAGTTATTAGTATGCATGTCATCTCTTAATCCACGGAATTCCTTCTCCAACTTTGATGTGGATAAGCTTGTGAGGCTTGCTGAAATTTATGCTGAAGATTTTTTGGTTTGTGATCTTATGCTACTACGGACTCAACTTGGAAATTTTATTAGCAAGGTTAGGAGAAATAAAGAATTTCTTGGATGTAAAGATCTTGCAAAGGTTGTTGAATTAATGGTTCAGACTGGAAAGAATAAAACTTATCACTTGGTGTATAGGCTCATTGAGTTATCATTGATACTTCCGGTGGCAACGGCTTCAGTTGAGATGGTCTTTTCAGCTATGTCTCTTATAAAGATAGATTTGCGAAACAAAATGGGGGATGAATGGCTCAATGACTTGATGATTTGCTACACTGGGGAGCAGATTTTTATAAATATTAGTGATGAAAAAAAATCATCCAACACTTTGAAGAGATGAAAAAGCGCCGTATGCTAGTGCCTCAACAGAAATTAGTGGAATGCTCCGTGCCTCCATTCTCTCCCCAAGTCTCTAAATTATTTGAATTCGAAATAAGTCCTTTTCGATTAATCGTTAATTTGCCTTTTTTTTATTTGTACAGATTACTACTCATGAAGAATAATAAGTGGTTGGCAGAGATACATCATCTATTGGACATTGGTTTGGTATGGACAAAATTCCCTACTAATCATTAATTTGATGTATGTCTACTTTGAACTATACATGTAGCCAATTTATATGTGAGATGTTTCAATTTATGCTGGCTTAGTTTGTTCAGCCCCCACTACTTTTTTTTCCTGGATCCGCCCCTGTGAGCAATCTACTATAAAATATGGTAGTTTGAAAAATAATATATATTTTTAGAAAGTATATATAGAACTTTTTTTTAATACAATATATACAATTGGTCACAAATATCGTGTTTATAGCATCACAAAAACATGCTAAATATAATTTAATTTTAATAATAAATGATTAACCTTTTGTTATCTTTACCTAAAAGATAAACTTTGTTGTGAATAAAACTGTACACAATGAACTCACATAGTCTCATATATCAAAATCTACACTTCCAACGGTATACTTGAGAAATTTCTATGTTCCTTTGATTCCTAAGGGCAAAATGGACCTTTCACGTATCAATTAAACAGTAAACTGATGAAAAAGACATACAAGCGATCAAATCAAAACTCATAGGTATAGAAGAAAGTGAGAAAAATCAAAGACATTGGCTAAACTTTTATGAGCGTACAATGAATTTTCTCCAAAAACAAGAGGCTAAAACTATACAATACATATTTATGACTAAATTGCATAGGGCTACTACAACTTGTACACCATGAAAGCTGCATTTCCTTAAATCCCAATAAAAACACGAAAGTTTACAGGGAAACTCGTAACAATCCACATTGGCATGCAACTCATCTCAGAGAAAAAAAAATAACAGCATATTTCAGAACATGAGCTAGCTAATAAAGTTGGAGGTAGGACGCAAGTACCATGACTGAATTTTTCTAATCCATGTTAAATCTATACTTTCTACAAAGTTATAAAGTTATAGTTCACTAGGTCTAATGCCCAATACGCAACCGTGTCTTATCATCACCCAATAGCAACAATTATATATTTAACCTCATGCAAACATACAACATCATCTATAATTAGTTTATTTAATTCTACAAATCAACATGCAAGCATATCTTTTTTTTGTTTGTTTCATGTTAACTACTGGTAAACCTTAATGTTTTATTATTTGTTCCCTTAATGTTTTATTATTTTTTCCTTTTTACTCTTAGCTTGATTATCGAAAAAAATATATTAAGAATTGCTTATTAATTTCCACAGCAAAACGCGGAGAATCACCTAATTAAGGGTTAATAATATGGGGTCAAGCTCTGTGGGCCATGGCTGTCAGGAAGCCATAGCTGTATAGGCCGCATGATATTCCTAATGGGCTGGCTGACTGGCTCCCATACTGGACTTCAACTGAAGTCCACCTACCAACCTGCTCGTCAACAGATCGATGACCCTGCTAACCTTGCGACGCCCGTTGCTGGGGCGAGCAGTTTCAACCGGTCAGTCTTTTTATATATATCTTATAAAATGAAATCCTAACGAACTTTCAAAGGTACTTTAAAACACACGATTGAAAAAAAAACAGAGCAATAAAAAGAAAACCACAAGATTTTTGTTTGTGACATAATTTGGCTAGCGACTAGTTCTATTTGGTCAGGCCAAATTATTTGGATCATCTATTATATTCAAGCTAATAAATAGCGTTCGTAGAGGCTGCAATAGCGGCTGCTATAAGGGGGTGGCAATTCCACCCACGGGGCCGGGTACCCTGCGGGGACCCGCCCCTACGGGGGCAGGGACGGGTGACATTTCTACCCCACGGGTCTGTTGGGGCCAGGGCCCCGCATTTTGCGGGTGAAGGGATGGGGCACACGTTCCACCTGCGGGTAACCCGCGGGGCCCCGAGGGTAATATAATATACTTGATATGTAGCCCATTACAAGAATGCAGACCCAAAAAGCCCATGGGAATCAGCACATATAAGAAGGAAAAAACCAAACCCTACCCCAACCCCCAACCAGACCGATCCCCTCCCCCCACCCCACTGCCGTACAGCACCGCCAGCAGCCGAGGAGGTGGTGGTGCTCCCCGCCGCGGCGGGATCGGTGAGGGCTCCGCGAGATGGACGCCGTCGTCAGTCCCTCTGCAAGCCGCCGTACCTGGCCATCGCCGTTGCCGCCGCCGTCCCTTTGCGCGCCGCCGTGCCTGGATCCCCTCGCCACCACCATCCTTCTGCGCGCCACCGCGCTTGGAGCCCTAGATCCCCTCGCTGCTGCGTCCCTCGGCGCGCCGCCGCCATGCCTCTGCGTTCGCGCCGTGCGCCTGGACGCCGCTGCCGTGCCTGGATCCCCCGGCCATCGCCGTCCTTCTGCGCACCGCCGCGCCTGGATCCTCTCGCCGCCGCGTCTCGCTGCGCCTAGACGCCGCCGCTCGCCGTGCGCCTGGACGCCATCGCCGTGCCTCTACGTCGTCTGTGGCTGTGTCTAGTGGTGGGTTCATCAATGCAGGGCCCCGGAGGGGCCGGGAACGGGGGCTGATTTCGCCCCGCATGTCCACTCGGGGCCTGGGGCGGGTGGAGAGTTCGGGGGTCGGGGGCGGGGCCGTTCCAGCCCAACCCACACCCGACCCGCCCCGTTGCCATCCCTAGCTGCTATAGCGGTAGCGGACCAGGTAGCGGACGTATGTTGTAACTTAGCGCCCGGTATAGCAGCTTGTTATAGTCCTTCGCGATCGCTATAACAGCCCACTATTGACTTTGTTGGACTGTTATAATGCTTAAATGTTGTTCTTCATATATGGATTGTAGAACTTTACATTGTGTATCTTATATTTATCTTATACATCTATATGTTATTTCATATTTTTTATGTTATGAAATATAGGAGTAGTTAAAAATGTCTTATAAATTGTAATTTTTACATGAAACTTGATGTTAATATTGATATATAATCTAAATTTATGGTTATTTTTCTATATTTGCTATTGGAACTTAGCGCCCACAATAGCGGCCGCTATCCATAATCCGCTACACAGGTACTAATCTGCTAACAACCCGCTGCTAACAACCCGCTATACACTATTTATTACCTTGATTATATTCGGTAAGATGTTTTCTTAAAATCTGGGTAAATACATACGTGCAGCGATTTGTGATTGTATGTAGGAACCGTGTGAGTAACCTGCTGGACTGCTGGAGGATAATCTGTTAGACTGCTAGAGCGTGGTGAAATGTGATGATAGAATGCAGAGGAGGCAGATTAAATGGAGCCATCAGCCATTGAGAGATTTGATTTAGTGCAGATGACGGACGCGTAGCCAAGATGGATGCTTTGTAGATGCATATATTGATAGTTGCATGAAGATTTTGAGATCAATTTTATTTCCTTTAATTTCGGTTAAATTTGGCTATCATTTTTGTGGGACCGACTTGATTTCCTAAAGACTAAGGCAACCGGTATATATACTGGTGATGGCCGATTGGAAAAGAACTCCTGAACTACTTATCAATTACTATTTCTTATTCTTTTCTTTCTAGTTATTCTCTATGTTTTTTATAGCTGAGTTCTACCGACCTTATAATTTGGTTAATTTTTGCCGTTTTACGTTGAAAAACAGTCGTACTTCTCAACAAAACAAAAGCGAGGAGGTTATCCTTTGCAAGTTTGCATGGAAACTGGACGTTCGTCGTCACATAAATACGATATTTATCTTCTTCGCTAGTAGTTTGTTTGTAAATTAGTCATGTGGTTCTATGAAATTGAATTAATTTTGAAATCGGCTCTGACTATCGATTTTGATGACTCCATTCATTATACCGTAAATCGTTAAGTGATCATGTGTTGGTCATGAAAAAGTGTCAATAATTTTAATAGAAAGATCATGTGTTGGTCATGAAAAAGTGTCAATAATTTTAATAGAAATGTAAGTATAAAATAAAGGATTAAGAAAAGAAAAATAGTCATTTAAATAGACAAAAAAACACACATATAGATTGGATAAGAAAGATGGACTCAAAGGGAGATTTCTAAGAGGATGAAGATCTTACTAAGTTTTCTCCTAACTTCTATTGGATCGTCCATTTCATATGAATTTCCTTTGTATGATTCAATTATTTGCTTCAAAGGCTTTTCTATGATTTTTTCTTAAAATATTGGAATGCTTGAAGTTTCTTATATTTTTCAATGAATCAAAGTGGGCCTATGAAAAAACTGGATATTTTGGTGGTAGGGTTTGGGGGTGAGGGGAATCCGATGACATTGATATCAAACATATATATCATTTAATTGCGTCATAGGATTTGAAGCTGAGAAGTCTATGTCTCTACTACTTAAAAGAGAGTTGTTCTCCACCCATCTCTTCCCCACTTCCTCCTAAAAATGCTTCTCCCATACAAACCGATTTGTCAAAAAAAACACGATCATGGAATAAAAAACCAATCAACCCACTGTCCAAATCATTCCACTAAATTGAATAAAGAAATCGTGGCAATGTACGGGCCTATAACTAGTCTTAGGAAAAAAACATGGTTTGTTCGTTTGGTACACTGACTAGTTAACATAATTAACACAGTCCATTATTAAAAGAAAAATGAGTAAATTTTACAAAACTTCAAATACATTAACAAAACTATCGCAAAACTGCATATTTAAATGATGCATCAATTTAACCCTAAATTTATCATAGAACTACATAGTTAAGGTGGGTTATCGCAAAACTGAAGGTTTAGTTACAAAGTTATCACAAAAGTACAGTTTTAGTGTCAATTTAATCATAAAACTTGGATGTTTATAACTCAACCATAACATTAGTACTAAGGATTTAAACCCAAAGTCCAAAGTCTATAGTTTTGTGATAATTATATTACTGTATTAAGGAAAAAGTACGAATTACCCAACTGAACTATGGTGGTCGACCGAATAACCCCCTAAACTTGAAAACCAGACATTCCTCACTCTGAACTGTCAATACTGGACTAATTACCCCTCTCGACTGAATCTAGAGTGGTTTTATCCTACGTGGTGTACATGTGGCAATCCAGTCAGCATTTTATTTTTTAAAAAATAGTGGGACCCACTTGTCATACCTTATCTTCCCCTCTCCCTCTTCCTCTTCATCTCTCTCGGGCTCAGAGTGTGCACGGCGAGCAGCGGCACGCTGGGGCTGGGCGGTCGACGCTCCGGGGCTAGCGATGGGCGGCGCTCTCTATCTCTCTCTCTCGGCTCAGGCAGGCGGCCAGCGATGAGTCCTCCTCGGGAGGGCGCGGCGAGCGGCGCGCATGGCGCGGAGGGCATGGTGGGCAGTGCCGAGGAGGGCATGGGAGGTGGTGCGCTATGGCGACGAGTTCGCCGCCCATCCACGTCGTCCCGTCGACCGTCGTCGCCGTCAATCGGAGCCACACAGCCGCGCCAACGATTTCCCTTCCCCGGCCGTCGCGCCCGCCGCTCAAGACGCCACCTGATTCTTTTGGCTTCGCTGCTGCTCCTGTAAAACTACCCCGTCACACCGGTAGCAAGCAGCACACATCTGTACAACTTGTACATGCATGTACACCGTTCGTCGATTCAATTTCTCTCAGAATTCTTCCGTGACATTGCCACGTGTAGATTGCGTCATGGCCGCGAGCAGTGTGCCAGCGTCTGCCATGACGATGCCACCCTCGTCCGGTAGGTGGCGCGTGATGGCAACGCCTGAGCAAGCTAGCTGAGCCGAGCCGAGCAGCGTCGCCATGCGCACCGCCGCTCACCATCCAACTCTGCCCTCCGCCTACACGTCTCGCGCTGCGGCAGAGGGTCTTCGTGTTAGATGGATCTCCCTCCGCTTGAGCCCAACGGCTCAAGGGGGCCTTGACCCGCGCCCTGATCGGGGGCGCCCAACCCAATAGCTGGTGGGCCCTCGTCACACTGCGCCATATAAAAGGGGTGGAGGCCGGGACGGCACATGGTACGAGGTTTGTCACCGCCACCACTCTACCGCACAAACCCTAACCGATTGAGAGGGGGCGCAGCCAGTGACGGGAAACGTCGCCGCCGTCCACGTCAAGCCCGCGACCGACAACAACGATGGCCGGCGCTTCTTCATCCTCCGACACCTCAACTGGTCGATTCCTCTAAACCCCTCTCCCTTATGTTCTATTGTTCAAACACCCAAATAGAGCCAACCCGACTAGATCTAACCTAGGTGATCCTAGAGCAAAGTCTAACAATGGTATTAGAGCAACCTAGGCAATTAGATCGGTTCAGGGAAAGAAATTCAAAGAAAGAAAAGCACAAGATCCGCACGGATCAAAAGAACCGAAAACCCTAACCCTAATTCTTACCTCATCGCCGTTCGTCGTCGACGCCGGCAATGGAGGGGGGAGGGGCACAGGGCACCGTCGAGGAGCCCCTCCATGGTTGTGCACACACGTGCCAGCGAGGGGGCCCGCGGCGGCGCCGCCATCTCCGTCATCGCCGTTCTCTCTCTCACTTCATGCGGGTGGAGGGCGAGAGACGGTGGGGGGAGAAGAGAAGAGAAGAGAAAAGCACGCCGGCCATGGTGCGGCGGCGCGAAGGTTGCCGGCGACGACGACGCCGCTCTGTGCGGTCGTGCAAGAGAGAAGAGAAGAGAGGCTAGCTAGGTTTCGGCCGGCCGGCGGCTGGGGTCGGGGTTTTGTCCCTCCGATCTCGGCGCCCGGCCGTCCGACCTAAACCCTAGCCGATCGGACGGCCGGCGGCGGCCGGGCCAAATATGGCCCAAGAGGGCGCGTGCGGGAGGCGGCTTTCCAGGTCCAGGCCCAGGTTGCGGCCTTGGGGAAGGGGAGGGGGGGCACCGGCAAAAGTTCAAATTAGGTCCCTCGGGGGCCGAAAATGATGAAAAGAGGACAATAGCAATTTTTTTATTTTGTCAATTTTTCATGCAAATTTCAATAGAATTTTGAATAGATTTTTGCATGTTTTACCTCTGTTTAAATTTGAACCAACGGGAGAACTTTTACAGAGAATAAATAACATACTTTTGCTACTGTTCATATGAATTTTATATAGTTTTTCCGCTGCAGATAGATGAAATTGATGAAAATTAGTGTTTCTAAAATTAAATTTCGAACCAACGGGAGAATTTAATTTTAGGAACATTAATTATGTGCTATGATGTAATTTTCTGACCAACGTTGATAATTGCAATGTTATAGTTATGGCTATGTGTTATGTCTAATTCTGCCCAACGGTGATGTAGGCTTAATGCATACTACTTTAATGTTAATTTTGTTCTCATAGTACATGATTATTTCAGGTGGCTACTCCTTGATGGGTTGCATTAAAGATATTCCGACCCTGAAAGGAGATAACTACGCAGAATGGAAGAGAAAAACTCGACCTTGCTTTTATCTTGGGAGAGGTGGACTGGGTGTTGACTATCCCATGTCCTATAGAACCTGCTGCACTTGTCAGAGGTGAAAATGAGTCAGATGCTGACTGGGAAAAGAGACAGAGGGACAATGCTCCTCTCGTCATGTCGTATGACATTGAACATAAGAAATAGTCCTTAGCCAACAAGAAATGTTTGGCTGTGGTAAAGAACACGATTGAGCCAACCATATTGGGCTCAATCCCAGAGTATGACGCTGTCTCAGAGTACCTCAAAAGAATAAAGAGTCAGTTTACTGGCTCTTCAAAGACTTATGCTACATAGCTGATAAAGCAGCTTGTGACAGAGAGGTACCATGGAGGTGGTGTTAGAGACCGCATTCTTAGGATGAGCAATATGGCTTCCAAGTTGAAGCCAATGGATTTGGGCATCACATATGACTTCTTGGTCCATTTGGTTATGGCCTCATTGCCAAAGCAGTTTGACAATTTTATTGTCAACTACAACATAAGTCTAGAGAAATGGAACTTTGAAAAGCTCATCGCTAATTGTGTGCAAGAGGAGGAGAGAATCAAAGAGTCAAATGGTGGTTCAATTAACTATGTTAAAGATAACAAGAAAAAGAACCACAAGTCTTCTACCTCAAAAGCTAAACAGTCTCAGCATCTGCCTCAGCAACAACAATTCGCTGTTGAGAAAGATCAGCGTCTCCACTGCAAGAAGACAGGACATTACAAGAAAGACTGTCCTGACTTCATGAAAATGATCATGGCAAGGAAAGGTAAGAACATTATTACATTTGTAAATGAATCTCATTATGTTGGTTACTCTAGATCCACATGGTGGATTGATTCCGGAGCAACTATTCATGCTTGTAATTGTTTAAAGGCATTCCGTTCGACGAGGACTACGCAAAGAAACGAAAGCTCCATTAGAGTTGCCAATGGAGTTGAAGAAAAGGTTGAAGCTGTTGGAGATCTTTGTCTAGAGCTCGCAAATGGCTTCACACTTTTACTTCGAGATGTCTTTTATGTTCCTTCTTTGCAAAGAAATTTAATAAGTGTATCCAAATTGGATTTTGATGGATATGATTGCCGCTTTGGAAGTGGCAAATGTGAACTATGGTATAATAATGCATGTATTGGTCTTGCTGTGTTGCAAGACGAGCTTTATTTGTTATCTCTTTCTAAGAATGTGAATGTTGTGTCCTCGTTGACAAAAGAAAACAAGAAAAGAAAGAGAACTTCCGATGTCTCATCGAAATTATGGCACTGTCGTTTGGGCCATATTTCAAGGGGGAGAATTGAGAGATTAGTTAAGAATGAAATTCTTCCTCCATTGGAGTTCTCAGACTTAGAATAATGCATAGAATGCATTAAAGGAAAATTTGTAAAGAGCATCAAAAAGGGTGCAAAACGAAGCGCAGGAATTTTAGAGATCATTCACACAGATATTTGTGGTCCATTTCATGTGAAAAGTGTGAATGGCTATGACTCGTTCATAACATTCACAGACGATTACTCCCGTTATGGTTATATTTATCCTATTAAAGAGCGATCAGAAGCATTGGATAAATTTAAGATATTCAAGGCTGAAGTTGAAAATCAGCATGATATAAAGATTAAAGTAGTAAGATCTGACTGTGGGGGGGAGTACTATGGTCAACATACGCCTTGTGGGCAAGTCTCTAGACCTTTTGCAAGGTTCTTGTTAGAGAATGGAATAGTAGCCCAGTATTCAACACCGGGCAAACCTCAACAGAATGAGGTAGCTGAAAGGCGTAACCGCACCCTTATGGATATGGTGCGCAGCATGATGAGCTACTCCACACTACCACTGGGTTTATGGATGGAGGCGTTAAAAACCGCTATTCATATTCTCAACAGAGTTCCAAGCAAATCGGTGCCCAAAACACCGTATGAGCTATGGACAGGAAGAGTACCCTCGCTAGCTCACCTCCGTGTGTGGGGGAGTCCTGCAGAGCCTAAAGTATTTAACCCAAATATTGGGAAGTTGGACCCCAAAACAGTCAGCTGCCATTTTATTGGCTATTCTGAAAGATCAAAGGGTTATCGTTTCTACTGTCCAAACAGTTATACAAAGTTTGTAGAAACGAGATACGCCGTCTTCTTCGAAGACGAAATGATTAGGGGGAGCTCGGTAGTTTGAGAAATTGATCTTGAGGAGAGGCGGGTGTATGTACCCGCTCCGTCGACTCAGGAACCTTTCCTCTCTCTACCTGCTGATGCTGTGCCTGCCATGCATGACGTTGCGTTACCAGCACCTATTGTTACTCCTCTTGTGGCAACAATGAATGAAAATGAGGAACCTGTTATACAGGATTCAACAGAAATTATTGCCACACCAGAGGAGGAGCTGCAACAGCCTCAAACAGATAATGTGCCAGTACAGGAGACTCATCAAGAGCCTCAGGTACAGAATGTGCCAAATGTGGAGGCCCCTAGAAGGTCTGAAAGAGTCAGAAGATCGGCTATCCGTGATGACTATAAAGTTTATAATATAGAAGAGTCGCATATGGAGGATGATCCCACCTCATATGAAGAGGCCATGAGAAGTGCTCGCTCATCTGAATGGTTGGAAGCCATGAAAAATGAAATGAAATCAATGAAACTAAACGATGTTTGGGATTTAGAAGAAATTCCTAAAGGAGCCAAAACAGTAGGCTGTAAATGGGTCTACAAAACCAAATATGACTCCAGAGGGAATATAGGATAGTTTAAAGCGCGACTTGTGGCAAAAGGCTTCACGCAACGAGAGGGGATTGATTACAATGAGACATTTTCTCCAGTCTCTTGTAAAGAATCCTTCAGGATTATAATGGCACTAGTGGCACATTATGATTTGGAATTACATCATATGGATGTAAAAACGGCATTTCTAAATGGAGATTTGGAGGAAAAAGTATATATGGCGCAACCGAAAGGTTTTGTCATAAAAAGAAACGAAAATATGGGATGTCGTCTAAAGAGATCCATTTATGGATTAAAGCAAGCTTCGAGACAGTGGTACTTGAAGTTTGATGGAACAATAAAGAAAGGTTTCAAGAGAATGTCGAGGACAACTATATTTATTCAAAGTTTAAGAATGGGAGATTTATTTTCCTAATTCTGTATGTGTATGACATTTTACTGGCTAGTAGTGATGTCAGTCTACTGCAGGAAACAAAGAAATTCTTGTCCTCAAACTTTGACATGAAAGACCTCGGTGAGGCTTCATATGTTTTGGGCATAGAGATTCACTGAGAAAGAACAAAGTATGCATTGGGACTTTCTCAAAAGGCATATATAGAAAAGGTGTTGAAGAAATTCAACATATACAGATGCAGTGCTACACCTGCTCCTATAGTCAAAGAGGAAAAGTATGGGGCATCGCAATGTCCCAGAAATCAGTATGAGCTCAATGAAATGAAACAAAGCCATATGCGTCAGCTGTAGGAAGCCTACAGTACGCGCAAGTGTGCACACGACCTGACTTGGCATTTGTTACTGGGTTACTTGGCAAATTTCAGAGTAATCCAGGCCCAGAGCACTGGAAATTGGTAAAGAAAGTCTTGCGTTATTTGCAAGGAACAAAAGGCCTCATGCTGTCTTACAGAAGATCAAAATCGCTCCAGATAGTGGGGTATTCAGATTCTGACTTTGCAAAAGATAATACAAAGTCAACATCAGGATACGTGTTCACCCTGGCAGGAGGAGCTATTTCATGGAAAAGCTCAAACAGACTATCACTGCAGGGTCTACTATGTATGCCGAGTTTATAGCATGCTATGAGGCAACGGGGCAGGTGAACTGGCTAAAGAAGTTCATACCCGGTTTAAAGGTGGTTGACAGTATTGAGAAACCACTAAAGTTATACTGCGATAACGAACCCGCAGTAATGTACGCTCACAACAATAAGTCAAGTGGTGCTGCCAAACACATTGACATAAAGTACTATGTTGTGAAGGACAAAGTCCGGGATCAAACAATCAGTCTCAAGCACATTAGAACAGAAAGGATGCTCGCGGATCTGCTCACGAAAGGCCTACCACCCAACGTGTTCAAGGAACATGTAGCCGGCATGGGTTTAAGGGAAGCCATATGAATGACATAGTGTAAAAAACCGGACCGGAGAGGGACCTGGACAACCCCTCGGTTCACCGGTCCGATGGTCCAACCGGAAAACCGCCGGTTGAATCGTGGTTCAATAGATATATAAAGGTTGTATATTTCCAGTATAACACAAAGTGGCGAATGACCGGATGGCTAGAGCCAAGTGCTCTCAACGCACAGACCCACGTTCGAATCCCATGCCACCAGCCTTTTCTGCGATTTTTGAGGAAAAAAACAGGCGTGTGGCCCTCGATGGGCCTTAGTGTGGCCCATTTATCTTCTTGGTCCGGTCTGACCGAGGCGGTTTAACATCCGGTTTAGTGCAAAACCGGCCGGTTCAGCCGGTTCAATCCGGGTCGAATGCATGTCTAGTCTTTGAACGCAACCGAACCGTGGAGACCTCTGGTTCTGGTTTTTTCCGGTCGAACCGTTGACCCGGTCCGGTTTTTTCTACTAGATATGAATCCTGGACTATAGGCGAACCGTTGACCCGGTCCGGTTTTTTCTACTAGATATGAATCCTGGACTATAGGGCCCAAAAGTTAAAGTATCTGTTTCTGAATAGAGATGTGTATAGTGGCTGTTGAATCCATCGGTGTTTGACCGTGACGATGAAACATGCTCTATGTGCAAATCTGTGATGGAATAGAAAAAGGCTAAAAGAAATAGTGAGATCAAGTTGCAGAATGTTAGATGGATCTCCCTCCCCTTGAGTCCAATGGCTCAAGGGGGCCTTGACCCGCGCCCTGATCGAGGGCGCCCAGCCCAATGGCTGGTGGGCCCCCGTCACAGTGCGCCATATAAAAGGGGGTGGAGGCCGGGGCGACACACGGTACGAGGTTTGTCGCGCCGCCACTCCACCCCACAAACCCTAACCGATCGAGAGGGGGCGCAGCCAGTGACGGGAAACGTCGCCACCGTCCACGCCAAGCCCGCGACCAACAACGATGATGGCCGGCGCTTCTTCATCCTCCAACACCTCAACTGGTCGGTTCCTCTAAACCCCTCTCCCTTATGTTCTATTGTTCAAACACCCAAATAGAGCCAACCCGACTAGATCTAACCTAGGTGATCCTAGAGCAAAGTCTAACACTTCGTTGCGTGAGGAGAGGAGCAGCAGGAGACGCGCGAGACGAGGGCGGCGAGGTCGGAAGCGGCTTCCGCTCACCACCCAGCCCCGCCCTCCGCCATGGCCAGACCAGGCCGCTGCTTGTCGCCGCCGCCATGGATGAGGCTGCTGCGGCGGTGCATGGGCAACACGGAAGGGTCAGCGAGTATGGATGGCGCGCGCTCGAGCTTTGCAATTTTTCCCCTTCCCTTCTCTGCTTCTCTCATTGACGCGATGGAGGCAGCGAACGGTCCGTCATCCTGGTCGTCGGCATCGTGGCCGTCCAACCACGTCCACCGGCGAACTCAAAGAAAGCTCGGGATGGAGACGGTGAGTTCGGCAGTCAACGGTGGAGGCGGAGGCGGAGCGCATCGTCCTTGGCTCACCGCAGCCGCGTGCTCTCTCCTCTGCTCACCGAGAGAGAAGCAGAGGAGGAGAGAAAAAAAAAGCTGACAAGTGGGCCCCACCCTTTTTTATTTGTTTTTACTGACTGTATCGCCACGTGTGTGTGCCACGTAGGCTGAAAACCGCTTCAAACCATGTTAGGGTGGTAATTTGTCTGGTCTTAAGAGTTTGGGGTGTTAAATATCCGGTTTTTGAGTTTAGGGGGTAAAACGGTCGACCACGATAGTTCACGGGGGTAATTCGTACTTTTTCCTATTATTAAATATGTAGTTTTGCGATACTTAGTTTTAAACCTGTAGTTTTGTGATAAATTTATTATTAAATCTGTAGTTTTGTTAAACTTACCAAAAAAAATATGAACGGTCAAATGAAAAGGAATGTCTTTTCCAAATCGGGAACATAGCTAATTTTATAGATGGCCAAAAGGCCCGCCTGGCACGGCCCGGCCCAGGCACGGCCCGATCGGCACTTCGTGCCGGGCCGTGCTGGCCCATGGGCTGCGCCTCCCGCCCAGGCACGGCCCACCAGCCGTCGGGCCGTGCCGGGCCGGCCCGAAGGCGCAGGTGGCCCATCGTGCCTTTTCTTAAGTAAGTCTATTTTCCGTCCCTCCTCTTTGGGCTGTGACATATATATAGCGAAAATAAGTCTATTTTCTGTCCATCCTCTTTGGGCTGTGACATATATATAGTGAAAATAAGTCTATTTTCCGTCCCTCCTCTTTGGGCTGACATATATATAGCTAAAATAAGTCTATCTTGCATCCCTATTCTTTCGACCGTGGCATATAATATGTCTATTTTTAGTCCCTATTGTTTGTGTCGGGCCTGGCCTGCGGCCCATTGTGCCGTGCCGGCCCGGCCCAACGTGCCGGTGGAGAGGCCCAGGCACGGCCCGGTGGTCAGGCCGGGCCGGCACTGGCCCAACCCCTGACGGGCCGTGCCGTGCCATGCTTGGGCTGGGCCAAAACGCCGTGCTGTGGGCTGGGCCGTCAGGCGTCGGGCCTTTTGGCCATCTATAGCTAATTTGTCATTCGCTCATAAGAGCAGTTGGGGACTTATCACTTGATTTTTTTTTTCCACAACAGGACTTATTGGTTGCTTGCATATCGAAATAAGCCCATTGTAATTATTTGGAAAAAGAGAAGCGATGGTTCCACGAAATATCGGATCCATATGCTACAGTAGGTAGTTGTTTTTGAAGTGAGCGAGGGGCTTCGAGCAACAACTCGTCTCCCTCTCTAGAAAGTGATAACTCATCTCCCTATCTCCGTCATCACCTGAGCAGCCCGATGGAAAGCCTGCGAGCAGCGAGGACGGCGACGGCAGGGACATCCCCTATGAGTCCAAGGACAACGAAGGTGAAGGCTCAGCCAGGCTAGGCCGCGTGGTTCTCAAGGCTGGTTTCGCCTGGATCTGCTCGGGAGGCATAAGAAGCTTGCGTCCTGGATGGCGACAACGATGACGGCTGCAGCGAGGTTCTGTGGTGGCAGGATACCACGGCAACGGCAACAAGGTCAGATCTGGGCTAGCTTGTGACCCAATTTGGCGGTACAATGGCATGAAAGATGGTGGTGGGGAGGATGGCACGGCAAGGACGGTAGGCTTGTTGCCATAGCAAGCTGGGACGGTGACCACTGGATCCAATGTATGACCAGATCTTGGCATTTCCAAGTAAACGGTGTGTTGGTTGAAGCAAGCTTGAGGCAAGACGGAAGAAGATTCGAAGTTTATTTTTCTAGTCTTTTCTTTTTCTCCAATCAGTTGTGAGGTCTTGTAGTATAGGTATTCATGTAAATATTTGGTTGTGCATATCCACATGGAAAATTTTTCTATAGAATTTAAATCCTTTGAAACTTCTCTACTTTTTTTTTTCTTCCAAAGGAGTCCTGAAACGGTTTTCAGCAAGCACCCTCTTTTAGAGTCCCCACAAATTCGTGGACAACAACCTACTCACATGATGCATGGGTTTATTTGGGAAGCTTTAGATTCTTCAGAAGCAACTGTTGAGAATCTGGAGAAGCTAGAAAAACCAGCTTCTAACTTCTACTTTATTTTCTTAATTCTATGATTATAGCTTCTCAAAATATAGACGAAAAGATTGATTGATTAGAGATCTTTTTTATTCCCAGAGAAGCAAGAACGGACAGAAACTTTCCCATATTGGCCAATAACATGATAGGTACATGCTCCTATAATGTAATCAATCTCATCTAGCAAATTCCTTAGGGTAACATAAGTATGACATAGTATTTTGATGCACATTGCTATAACAAATTCGTTATGGTAACACTGATCAATTTTATTGTGCATCAAAATGTTACTCACTTCGGTCATAAATATATTCGACATTTAAAATAAAATTTGACTAAACTTTGACCATCAAATAATTTCTCAAATACTTTCTTCATAAACAATAGCATGCAAAAGAACTATCATATAGTATAATGAATTTATTATAGTTTATAAATTTATTCTAATATAAAATTGATAATGAAAGTCATGGGTGGTCTAGTGTGTGTGGATCTCAATAGGAGGGCTCGTGTCTTCCTACTTTATAAATATTATTGTTTTTGTTTTTTCATCCCTTTAATGAAATGAAATGCAGCTCTCCTGAGTTTTCGAGAAAAAAAATCATAAAAGTTTGACCGAATCATGTCATCAATATCAAATATTTATGACCACGGAGTGCTTTCTTAGTATTATTTATTAATAGGAAAGTATATTCATGTCTCCAAATATAGTAACTTCTAACGTTCAAAACTTATTCTAATATAAAATTAATAATCAAAGTCATGTTTGGTTGTCACGCCCAGAATTTTAACCCAAATTTCCAGACTATTTTGTGTATTAAATCCCTGTCTAGGACCAGCCAGAGTACACAAAACGACAAATTAATATACAAATCCAAACGTAAATAAAGCGTAAAATACTTACAGAAGAGGTACTTAGTCCTCACACTGAAACGAAACAGCAGCAGCGGAAAAGGGCGATCCTAGTGGGGCTTCAGCTCCACTCCATAGGCAAAACTCAACTGGGGTCTGAGCCTTGGTCCTCTAACTTCGTCTTCAGCTTAGAAGCACTACACTTCTGAAAAGGGGGAACAATAGTAAGGCTGAGTACAACCACCGTACTCAGCAAGCCACACCAATGATGAAGACGTGCAAGGGGATACAAGGCAGATGTAAAACATTTTATTGAGCAAAACAGTAAAACAATTGGTTAATTAAGGTAACATTAAATCTCCACTGATCAACGGTACACCATGTTGAACAAGTCCAACCTTCCCATCTGAACTACATAGTGCATTGAGTCGATTTATTAGGGGTGGGACTAATCACGGTGAATCTGGTCGATCGCCCATAACCGCGGGCATGGCTATTCAAATAGTTTTACTCTGGCCAGAGGTGCACAACTGTACCCACAAGACACAATCCATCAGTATGTCACCGCATCATCATGTGCCCATGATGAACATGTCACCATGTCGAGTGATTGTGACAAGACCCTTCGTATAACCCCCTCTGACCAATCGCACCACACCTCAGGTTTTGCCCCCACCCCCAGCAGGCAACGGGCTGCCCCTCCTCATGCCACGGTGAATCCTAAAGCCAATCAACCGAACACCCCAGGCGACCCAACTCCATCACGCTTACCCTAGTCTTCCAGTGCATCCCGCGAACCGGTCCTTAATTGCATGGGTGCGACTAGCAAAACCATGCACCCACAGCCCACCATTCAGTCATATTTTAGTTGGATAGTTACGGCCAATGAAACATGGCCGGATGTCTCGAGCACGCAGCTCGTTTAGATACTAAAGTGTCTAATATTGCAATTATCCCATCGGCTGAGCTAGTGGTAATTAAGCATGGCTAAGCATATAGTTCTAGCTAGGTCACATAAGTAACACGAGCTAGTCGAATTATCACCCAAGTTTAACAAAGAACGGATATCAAGTAAACATGGCACAAGCGAGCAGATAGGTAATACCCGGATCCCATGTAATTAGCAAAACATGCATATTTATTTGCAAACAGTAAAACATTTATAAATTGGGATCAATATGCTCAAGAGGGAATGTGTGACTTGCCTTGCTTCTTCAAAAAATCTTCTCAACTCTTATCCTCGTGACTGCGGACTTCCGAAATGATAGATTCTACATGATGGCATGCAAAACAAGGAAAAAACCTAATAAAAACCAAGTAAACAATACATAAAAAGTAAACAAACATGTAGATCTTAATTTTAGATTAATTTTGCAAGTTGAATGGCCCAATTTGGAGTTCGTATGAATTAGATATGAATTTTAGAAGATTTGAACCATTTAAATGAATTTCTATAATTATTAATGATTTATTGCGCAATTAATATGGTTTATGGCGTCAGCCGAGGGGGAGGGTGGCTCCGACAAGCGGGCCCCACCTGCCGGTGACTCATGGGAGGTGGGCGCACGGTGGACCAAGTCCACGCACGCACTGTCCGCGGGCGCACCACGTGGCGGTCACGATGGACAAGCGGGCGAGGTGGCAAGGATGTGGCGCCGAGGTGGCACCGACGCGGGACGGCACCAAGACGACCACGTGGACGACCTGGATTCACCCACCCGAGGGTGAATCCAACGGCGCGGGAGTGGGCGGCCGAGGCGCAGGTACGGCTCAAGCCGGCCTGGCCGAGCCATGGCACGGCGGCGGCGTGCGGCCACCGGCTGCAAGCGGCCTGGCCGGACGGCCACCGGTGGCGGCAGTGCGGCACGAGGCGGTCGACGAAGGGGAGATAGAGGGAGAGGGAGGAGTGCTCACCGTGCTCGCGCAATGATGAGAAGACGAAGGGAAAGCGGCGGCGGGCTCCTCGGGGAGGCGCGGCAACGGTGGTCCAGCGGCGTTCCGCGAGTGGGAATTGGCGGACAGCGGCCGGAAGAACCTGGGGAAGGAGACAAGGGGTTTAGGGAGCGAGGAGGAGGCACGGCGCCGAGGGAAATGGCGGCCGGAAGCGTCAAGGATCGGCGGAGCTCACGTTGGACGGAGGGAAGCAGTCTCCCGTGATGGTTCACGAGGAGGGAGGGGTAGACGGGCTGCGCACGGTGGCTGCGGTGCCGGGGAAGGTGACGGCACAGTGCGGGGTCGGCTGGAGAGGCGGTACGGTGCGGCTGGAGTTGGCGACGGTGGCGGAGAGAGATGGTGAACGTGGCTGCGGCGTTTCGGAAATGGATTGGGAAGAGGAGCGGTGGACGGGGTGCGGCAAGGCATGGCGATGCCGACGGAGGTGGTTGCACGGTGCGGCAGTGGCGCTAGCGGCGGCGAGGTGCGATTGGAGGCGGCGAATATGTCGGCGACGTCGGGTGCACGGTGAAATGGTCGTTCCAGTGGTGGAAGGGAAAAATGGAGTGGTGGCCGGGGGAGTGTTTTTTCTAGCTCCGGGAGGTGGAGATCGTGGCCGAAAAAGGGCGGCAACGGCCAGCGGAGTGGGACGGTTTAATGGGCGAAGTGGAGCTCGATCCTGGCGCAATTTTTAGGGAAAAGTAGGGGATTTGGTTGAGGAGGTGGAGGGGAGCCGGTCCACGCACTCGCGAGGCAGGGTGGAGCGCGGGAGAAGCGACGACGACGTGGGGTGGTGCGGGCGGCAATGGTAGCCAAGGGCGGTTGCTGGCGAGGAGGCGGGAGGAAGGGGGAGGAGCCGACATGTGGGACTCGGGTCCCACATGTCGGCCGGAGAGCGAGGGGATGGGAGGGGGGAAAAATAGACTTCAGGGAAGGGGAGGAGAGGGCCGAGCGGCGAGCTGGGCCGGAAACGGCCCAAAGACAAGGAAGGCGATTAAATTTGTTTTTCATTTTATTTAATTTATTTAATGAACTTTGTGCTATTCAAATTATTTCTCGAGCTCCGAAAATTCACAGAAAAATCCGGAGAGTATATTAGGGCACAGAGAATATTACAAAATATTTTCGGCAATGATTTTTAAAAGAAATTTTTAATTCCCTCAATAATTCACTTGATTAAATTGATTTAACTTTTATTTAATTTCTATAAAATGTATTATTAATTGATTTTTAATCTCGAACGAAAATCGAGGCGCTATAGTGGTCTAGTGTGTGTGGATCTCAATAGGAGGGCTCGGGTCATCCTACTTTGTAAATATTATTTTTTTTGTTTTTCTTCCCTTTAATTAAATGAAATGCAGCTCTCCTGAGTTTTCGAGAAAAAAAATCATAAAAGTTTGATCGAACCATGTCATTAACATCAAATATTTATGACCACGAGAGTGCTTTCTTAGTATTATTTATTAATAGGAAAGTATATTCATGTCTCTAAATATAGTAACTTCTAGCGTTCAAAACTTATTTTAGAATGGTAGCAACTTCTCTACCTACTCCATCATCTCAACAACCACAACCATCTCACATTTAATTTCTTTACCTAGTTTCCCATCTCAAAATCACATCCATTCCCATTCCATTTTCATTAATAAGCGTGCAAAACTCCATACGAAAATCCTATATTTCGAGATGGAGGGGAGTAGTATTGTTAGGTGATACATAAGGAGGACGTAATGGGTACTAAAAGAAAATAATTTCTTAATTTGTTCACCAAATGGTAGTCAGATAGGATACAAATAAATTATGTGGGACAATTTTTGAACTCAAGAAATCAACATTTTTTTAGGAAAAAGTCCAAATACCTCTCTAAACTTTAGATAGAAGTCCGTCTAGCGTCCTATACTTTAAAACCAGACATCTAATCCCCTAACCTTTGCAAAACCGTTCATATTACCCCCTAAGGTGGTTCTGTATAGTGGGTTTGATCTAATTTGTATATAAATTGGATGAGTTTGATCACATGATATACACATTGGACATGTAGGTATGCCATACTATTATTATGCTGGTACTTGTTTGTAAGTGAGTTTTATCTAATTTGTATATAATTTGTATCTTCACTTAAATCTTTCTTTTTACCACTTGTTAGCTCTCACTTACAAACAAGTACTAACATATAGTATGGCATCACTGTATAAGTATAAATTGATGACTTACAATTGGTGATATGCAAAAATGTTATATTAGTTATTTAAAGTTGTTCGTATAAGCTTTTAAAACATGCAAAACCACCTTGGGGATAATATGAATAATTTTACAAAGTTCAAGAGGTTAGATTTCTGGTTTTAAAGTTTAGGATGCTAGATAGACTTTCATCCAAAGTTTAGGGGGGTATTTAAAATTTTTCCTTTTTTTATGAAGGGAATATGTCCAATCTACAATCAATATCCATACTCAATGGACATGACTACATAGAGACCGCACGTTACATTGTCTTGACCAGATACTCATCTCAGATCTAGTTGACTACTAGTACACCAAATGATACATGTCTTTTTTTTCTTCTTATAGTTTATTTATAAATTACTTATCCGATTTATAATCCGATTACACCATACATTGTACTGTAAATCATGTGCATTAATATCTATTTCAAAATATAAAGTATAAAAAGTAACAAGAAAATAAGTGAATGGTGTTAAAATTTGATGAGAAACAAACTTATAGAAGTAAAAAGTTGGGTGCATAACTAAGTTGGTATTTCAAGCTTCACCTAAGGCTCAGTTTGGTACTTGACGTTTTAATTCGTACGTCTAACTCCTTCAAGTTTTTATTTTAGTCCAAACTTGTCCTAATCAACATCACTCTTGATAAATGACCCTTATACCTCCTCCCTCTTCACATATATAAGAAAAGAATGAAAAAAATATGTTGTGCTATTAAGGCGGTACAAAACTATATGACGTGACCCCTATAGATCTAACTTCGTATGAGATCTATATCCAATAATTATATGATGTTTTTTTTAAAAAAAATGTGCATATAATGAATTTTCTTACATGATTATGCATATTAATTTATATATAAGAAAAACAACTATGTATACTGTATCCATTAAAGTTAACTATCGTGTGCAAAGGCTGGAATTAATAGGAAGTACATGTACAATGCTATTTATTTTCTCTTTTATAGTGTATGCAAATTAAGCGCAAAAGGGATATATATTTCTAACACAAATGTTGACTAGGATTAGCCATGTGGAATATCAAGTGAGTCGAAGGATGATTTAAAGCTAAAATGAATGCTTAGAGGATCAAATGGTACCTTAAGTATCAAATTGAACCTTTAGTAAAAATTTAAGGGACTAAATTGATTATTTACCTAAAAAGTTTTACAAAGTTTCAGATCGGCTGAGCTGGCTACTGCGAAGTACAGCCAAAGCAAGTAGATAACAAAACAATTCTTCCAGTAGAATAATATTTGTTCTAGAAAGCCCATGTAAAACAAGTGCAGGAAACTAATCTAATCTCATAGAATTTGTCCCTTCTTCCTAAGTAACGCTGGCTCCTCCTGACATGGTAACATGTCAATGGTATACTTCGTATGAAGTGTGGACTGTCAATATGCTGCAGCATTTAATTTGGTCGTTTTCTTTTTGCCAAGCAGGGGTCGGAAGATCGGTTGATCGAGCTACGGACTATAAGAGTAGTTAGACTATTAGGCAGCTGTAAACATATTCTAATGAGATAAAAGATGAGAGAGAAAAACATCGGACTGTAGATTTGTAGCCAGCTGTAACACGGACTCTAAGACGCAATGTGTGTATGACAGGTGGGACTATATATTAATAGTATAGTAAGCAACTATTGTATTAACTATTAGATTCGTTATATATGAATTGGAGCTAGTAGTATTAGGCTATACTATTAGAGCAGGTACAATAGCAGGCTATAAGCCAGCTATAAACATATTTTAAAGAGATAAAGGAAGAGAGAGAAAATCAGCGAGCTACAGATTTGTAGCCAGCTGCAGCATGGACTCCAAGACGTGATGTGTGTATGATAAATGAGACCAGATATTAATAGTATAATAAGTAGATATTGTATGAATTAACTATTATATTAATTATAGATGATTCGAAATTAGCAGTGGGCTATATTATTAAACTTCGTGTAAACAAACAAGCGATCGGCACCGCACATCCCGAGAGGCCGACACGGAACAAAACAAAACCCACCAAAATTCCCATTCCATTCCCCCCCACCGCACCCACCCACAGCCCGCGCCCGCCTTCTCCCCTATCTATCATTCTATCCCGCCCGCTTCCTTCTCCCCCGCGGCCGGACTGCAACTGTAACCCAATTCCTCCTCCCTCCTCGATCACCATGTAAGTGTAACCATCTGCCAAACCGCCGTCCTCTCCTCTCCTCTCCTCTCCGGCGGCCCGTTTCTCCGAGCTCCTCGCGAATTCCTTTTCTTGTTCTTTTTTTCTTCTTCGGTTTCTTGATTTGGGTTCGCTCGATGTTACCAAGGGAGGGAGTTGGCGGCGGCGGCGGCGGTGAGGAGTGGCTGCGGCCGATGGACGCGGAGCAGCTGCGGGAGTGCGGGCACCGGATGGTGGATTTCGTCGCCGACTACTACAAATCCATCGAGGCCTTCCCCGTCCTCAGCCAAGTCCAGGCAAGCATTTGCAACTCTCTCACTTTCAGAGAGATTCCTTCCTGCGCATATTCCTGTACAACCCTGCACCTGCTCCACATTTTAATTTTATCAAGTGACTATCTGTCCTCTGGCTTTGCTCATCGGCAAGTGGTTGCGCACTGTGCTCTGTAGGGTGAGCTGAGCAGTTTTAGGGATGCAAGTGGGGCGGATAAGCGGGATTTTTTTTTAGAACTTTTACTGGCAGTATATAGAAGGGCATGCTAGGAATTTGCTAGAAAATAAAATAACACTTTAGTAATTTTTGGTTCAAATTGAATCTAATTGGGAGTACCCGGTCCTAAACCTTATCGTGCACTAGGGGAGAAGTATCCTGAGCGCCATTGTTGACAAAGCACGTGACGATAGCATGGTTTGATGATAGAATAACGAAGAAAAGACAAAATTACCCTTTCAAACTTTATACTGCCATCTAATTAACTAAAAAATCAAATCAATCTACACCGTAAGGTTATATATACTTGCAGAATATACTGGCAGTATATTGTACCGTAAAAATCCTATTTATTTTTCGCCCGCTTATTCCACTTCTAGTTTTTTTTTTTCCTAAAATTGTATTACCATGTAGAAAATGAGCTAGCAGGCGGGATATTTACGCGGGTAGTGGGATTGTCCAATTGCATCCCTAAGCATTTTTGTCCCTTGTATCAGTTATAAATAGAACAAGAGGGCATCTTTTGATCATTTCTAGTAATGGAAATGGGAGAACAGGAGAAGTTTCCCCTCTGTCTAAAACAAGGTGGGCGAATGCGATCACTCTTTGCAAATGTGTTAAAATGATAATGTGAACCACTTGTGATTGTCTACTAGTCAGAGAGTGAGCAATTCCCCCATGAATTCCTTTCCTCTCTTTTTTTTTTTGGCAACATTTCCATTTTTGACAAGTCGTTGCACATTGCTGCTCTGTAGGGTGAGCTGAAGATTTTGTCCCTTGTGTCATCTCAATAGAACAAGTGGGCATCTTTTGATCATTTAAGTTTCCCCTCTCTGTCTTGAGAAATAATAATAAATTAAACAAGTGGGCAAACGCGATCAATTGTTGCAAACAGTTTAAAATGATTATGTGAACCACTTGTGATTGTGTATATAGTTAGGGAGAGAACAACTCAATTAATCATACGCTAATAGCTTTCTCGTTTAATCCCCATTTTCTTACTGAAGTTTCACATTGGACCCGTTTTGGCACATAGTTTCACTTTGGACACCCTTTTTCTTTTACCATTTTGTTTCGCTTTGGACACCTTCTCTTCCACATCACGGCAGTTGAGACAAGAGGAGCTTGACTAGGGTGCATGTCACGGTGGCACACTGGGAGTAAGCTTGACGGCAAGAGTAAAAGGAGGTACAAAGTGAAACAAAAAGGTAAGAAAAGGGGGTCCAAGGTGAAAATATGTTCTAAGAGGGTTCAGAGTGAAGCTTCAAAGTGATGTTTTAGAGTTTCCTCATTATAAGGTGTAACTTTGTTAATCCATTTCAATGGAGTCAAACATGTCCTTACACTTTGATTATAAAAGTATAAAATTGCTTCTTCGATGGTGGGAAAAGATTGCTTCTTCGATGCAAGGAGAAAGAAAAAAGAAATTGATAGGGGCTTTGCTGGTAACTTGGTGGCAGGTGTGGCTTGAACGTAATCGCAGGGTCTTTCAACAAAGTTACCTAAGTGCCACCCAAGTAGCTTTTCTGGTTAAAG
Source organism: Oryza glaberrima (assembly GCF_000147395.1). NCBI lineage: Eukaryota > Viridiplantae > Streptophyta > Magnoliopsida > Poales > Poaceae > Oryza > Oryza glaberrima. The sequence goes on from NC_068332.1 coordinate 12,929,359, forward strand.
AAAATATAGACCTCATACAGCTTGTGCTCCAAACCTGACGGTTTTGAGTGCGGTCTTTAGCTGCTTTTATTTTGTCTGTAATCTCTGAAAGTGATTCTGTTTTTTAGGGTGATCTTGATTCTCTCCCTGTACTTTTCTCCCTTCTAATATATCCAGCACATCTCCTGCTGTCATTTGCTTCAAAAAAAAAGTATAAAATTGAAACATATATACTTTCACATTGTTGAAGTATATTATACCCTTTTTAAAGAAAATCTCAATACCCATAGACCATAGCTTACGCAGTGTTCAAAAAAATTACACGTTGGTTTTTGTAATCGCGGAAAAGCATATGCCAAGGAGCTAACTAATATTGTGTTTGTGATAAAAATAGGCAATTGCTTTATTTAGGCTGTTGTTTGGTTTAGGGCAAGTCAAAATTATGGCAAGATGATCCACCTGTCAGTCTCTCGCTGTAATTATGATATCTGTTTTGTTCTGGACAAAATGTATGGGAAATAGGAATCTGCATTCCCCTGATGTGTTTGCCACACCCTTGTATGGAAGTGGAGGAGTACATCATGCCTTTTGTTAGGAAGTTTCAATTATTCCACTGCAAACAGTTCAGGTTGTGAAGTGATAAAATGGTGATAGTATCAGTTATTAAGAATTAAGAGAACTAGCAAAACTAGTGTTATTTTATATGTGGAAGATTTATTCAGTTACTTTTTATAGTGGGAGGTAAAACCATCTGGCCTCTCCATCCATGGATAGATGCACAGTGTCACCATCATTCTTGCAGCCATCAATTATGTTATGTAATATCTTTTCCACTCCACTAAGATTTCAGTTTCAATGGCCGTTGATTTGAGTGACTTCTTTGCAGCCAGGATATCTGAAGGAAGTTCTTCCAGATTCAGCCCCAAGACAACCTGATACTTTGGATTCCCTTTTTGATGGTGATGACCCCTTTCGCTCTATTTTCAAGTAACACAGTAATTTACTCCTTATTCTTTATCTTTGATACTTGATACACTCGTCTGTTAATTGTTATTCTTCAAGTGTATTCCGGCTAAACACAAAGAACACTTCATGCTTTCTGATAAATGCTCTAAACAGATATTCTTTTTTACGTACAGATATTCAACAAAAAATAATACCAGGAGTAACGCACTGGCAAAGTCCAAATTATTTTGCTTACTATCCTTCAAATAGCAGCACTGCTGGATTCCTGGGGGAGATGCTTAGTGCTGCCTTTAACATTGTTGGCTTCAGTTGGATAACCTCTCCTGCTGCTACTGAGCTAGAGGTTATAGTCTTAGACTGGTTTGCAAAAATGCTCCAGCTTCCAAGCCAGTTTCTGTCAACTGGTAAGGCCTGTTGGCTTTTAACTGAGATTCTATGCTTCGTGACTTGGTTCTCTAGCCATACTACAGTATCAGATAATTGACTGACTATTACATTTGGATCTTCCCAATTCTACAGTTTCAACTTCCCAATAGAGGAGATAGGAGTTGCTAAGACTGATAAATTGCTATTGTTTTGAGTTTAACCATATTAAGATGTGCTTCCATCCATTCTTCATTGGAGTAATGTTTCTTATTTCCTTATTCTTCGTCAGTATTGGATGTTTGGTACAGTTGTGCATGTGAATCCTGAACTAGTTGCGCACGCTATTCATCAGCTTTCTCAGTGTGCTACTGTATATCCATGTCAGACAATGTGAAATTTACATTCTATGCAGTGAAACAATAGTTATTCATGTAGTGTGTAAATATATCTCTCATAAGTATAGATGATTGTATACTTTTCCTTGCTCAAGTTGCATTCCCAAGTTTCTCCATCGCTTCTCCCTTTGTAGCTCTTGGTGGAGGAGTAATACAAGGTACTGCCAGTGAAGCTGTTCTTGTTGCACTATTGGCTGCACGAGATAGAGCTTTAAAGAAGCATGGGAAGCATTCCCTTGAAAAGTTAGTAGTTTATGCATCTGACCAGACACATTCTGCTCTACAAAAGGCATGCCAGGTGTGAAAACAGAACATATCTCATTTGGTATCACAACAATGAATAATCAGTTCTATAAAAAGTTCTTGTTTTTCCATAACACATACAGATTGGTATGCCCAAAATAACATGTCTTATCCTCTTCCTCGAACTTCTATTCACAAAATAAGAAATTAAAATTTATGTATAGTAAATATCTTGGGTGTTATATTATTATTTTTTATTTTTTTTTTCTGAGCTGGCATGCTTCTGCTTACAGATTGCAGGAATTTTCTCAGAGAATGTTAGGGTTGTAATTGCTGATTGTAATAAGAACTATGCCGTTGCACCTGAGGCAGTTAGTGAGGCGCTTTCCATAGACCTGTCATCTGGTTTGATACCATTTTTCATCTGTGCAACAGTAAGCAATTAGCCTTGCTTTTTTTCATATGCCAATTTTTTAGACCTTGAGATGCTTCGTATTTATAAGCTAGTTTGGACATGACACCTCAATTTGAATTATTGTATTATTTTTAGTAAATTACTCCCTCGGTCCTACTATATAGTTCATTGGAATGAATGTGTAATTTCACAATGTAATTTTAGAAAATCAAGTTGTTGCTATATTTTTGTTCCCCAGAAAGTGGATAAGTAACTGTAGTATACCATTTAACAGGGGTACGTATAGTCCAATGCCATAACACTTTCTTTTATTTGGTACTCGTTCATCTGCCTGTGCCTTGGGTTGGGACATTAAATTGCAAGACAGATGAGGTACATACTGGTAACCCATCTGGTTATATTTTGGACTTCTGGCCAAGTTGCTATATTGGCCAAGTTATTGATTTGTTTGTGTGCTGCAGGTTTAACATGTTTTCCTTTTTTGCTACTGCTATCAAACTTGCCTACTTAATTATTGTTATCCATATTCTGTGAAGAACTAAAGCCAGCAGCTTTGTAGCTTCAAACATAAGTTGAAATTTTGGTCTTTGATTATTCTTACCATGATTTGTGATGTGCCCACTTAGCTTTAACTCTCTTCATTGGCACAAGCACAATTACAGTGTCTCTATATGCGGGTAGGTTTCCTCTGAAAAAAAATTGTAATTTATTGCAGGTAGGTACAACATCATCATCAGCTGTGGACCCCCTGCCTGAACTAGGACAGATAGCAAAGGTATTCGGACCTGATAAATTATGATAAGTAGCAAATGATGAAAGATTAAATATTAAATGTGATTTGATATTAAAATGCATGTTCATCTGTCTATATAAGTTTAGTATTCTCGATTGCTGTTATGTCAACAACAAAAATTGTCAATCTTTATCAACTGGGAATATAATGTGGCCCTTTTACCCTGCTATCTGAAAAACCATTTACTAATACGTATTGTGTGAGGAAATCGCGGTTCCATGGGCATACTATTTTTCATCACACTGTGCAGTTCTATAATAGGGTTTTGAAATCTAGCTAATTTCTTGTTGGTTAATGGTGATTCACAGGAGTCTCAGTTGGGATCAGGATTTAGAAAATCATTCTGTTTCTGTTAGAACTTAGCTATAAATTGTGTACTGATTAAAAATTTCAAGCTATTTTCTAGTTAACATCTCGAGAGATAGCAACACTTGGTTTTGCCGGTTCTCAAGTGGGCAAACCATTATTATCCTGACCTCCCCTTTCTGAGGTCTTTTCTAGATCCAATTTCTGAAAACTACATCCCTAATGTCAATAGTGCCTTATTTCAGCATAAGAATTGTGCAATTCTATTTCTTCTGTAAATGTCTTGGTTATATGTATGTTGACTAAATGTCGTTGCATGTTTAACCATTTTTTCCCATTAGTCCAATGACATGTGGTTCCATATTGATGCCGCATATGCTGGAAGTGCTTGTATCTGCCCAGAGTACCGACACCACCTCAATGGAGTGGAAGAAGCTGATTCGTTTAATATGAATGCCCACAAATGGTTCCTCACTAACTTCGATTGTTCCTTGCTATGGGTTAAGGTAAGCTAACCATCAATTCAGTTTGCATAACATGTTTTCTTAATCTTAAATTCTTAGAGATTCTATTTTCTTTTATTTGCTCCCAAGCATATCAGTATCTTACTATGGTATAATTTCATTGTTTTTATGATAAATTGATATAACGCTAACAGGACAGGAGTTTTCTCATACAATCATTGTCTACGAATCCAGAGTTTCTCAAAAACAAGGTTAACGTTCTTTCCCTTTCTAAGTTTGGCGGATAGCGAATACTGGATTTGTTATACTTTTTAAGAGATGGTATTGGCTGGATAGTGTATGATAAAATAATAATTTGTTTTTGGTAAAATCAAATATACAACTCACACTGCATAACTTAATGTTTCCTGATATATAATTAAGACAATTAAGGGATTGAATTTAACATAAGTTGAAACAATGCCTTTAATTCAATTTAACAACAAAAAATTCAATGAAGAAGCCCATTATTTTGCTAGAGACTTTAGTCAGAGTCATGTTATTTCTGATGAAAAATTATGTTTTGTGTGGCACCAATGTGGAACAACTATCTTACTTTTCAGGCTTCCCAAGCTAATTCAGTTGTTGATTTCAAAGATTGGCAAATTCCACTTGGACGACGCTTTAGGTAACATTTTGGCAAATTCCGCTCGATTTGTTACTATTTATCTCTGATAAACTTACCATTTTATATCCATTTGATATTTTTTTAATACAAATAGTGTAACTAAGGCTATGGATAGTTTGAAGTTTCAAGATATTTATTGAAAGAGCATAATGTGACAATTTACATATATGTATTATCATAGTTTTGACCAGGATTCAAAAAGCCAGTTGTGGTTAGTTTCTATTTCCTCACAGATAAATCCTAATTATCAGACTTTGACCATGTATTTCTACAGCTTTATTGATATGAATTAATAAAATTGTAATAAATTCCAATTAATTTTAATGGAAAACATTGCATTGTAGTTTCCATATGGTTAGTCTATGTTGTTTTGACTTTATTATATTAATAGTAAAAAGTGTATCCTTATAAAAGGAACATAGACTCTTTTTGTTTCATCTGATTGAACAGATACATTTTGGAGTTATCATATTAAAAAAGACATGCATTATAATATTTATGGATTATCCTAGGCAAATCAAATTTGTACTAAGTGCATCAGTAATGTTATTACAAAGCCTTTGTGAAATAAAATTTGTCCTTACCAACACCTCATAACAGGGCAAAAAGATGTAAGTGCATACCCTAAAATGCCATATCATGGATTCACTGAAATGGGCATTAGTATATTGAATCCACTATTGATACTTACATTATTTTTTTCTAAACCAAACATGCAAGCATAGACCTTGCCCCATTTGGCCATTTGACACGGTATTATGTTCCTGTAAGCTATACAAGCTAAAACCTAAAAGTTCTGAAGGATATCTCTTAGGTACACCTGATTAACTTTAGATTTTCATAATTATGATAACAGTAATTATATGTTTGTGATTTTTTTTCTCATGGTTGCTTGATTGAATTAATACATTCCTTTTCAATTTGCTTAAAGTTATACTAAATTATTGAAGCTGTGCACCGTTAGTAATTCGGATGTGAGATATGTCCTAACTGCATTTTTTTATTCATTATGGCTCATTGCAAGTTGTTGACATAGATATTAGTTTACACATCGTGCATTACTATGCACTGCATGCTGTTTCAGATCACTTAAGCTATGGATGGTCTTGAGACTTTATGGTGTGGACAACCTACAAAGCTATATCCGGAAACACATACATTTGGCTGAACATTTTGAGCAACTTTTATTATCTGATTCAAGATTTGAGGTAAAAGAACAGGGAAACAACTCTGTCCTAGAGACTATTATACTCTTTGTCAATTATAATTTGAAAACACAGTGTATTTTCGTTTCTAAGTCATTTTGAGATATTTCCAGGTAGTGACTCCAAGGACTTTTTCACTTGTTTGTTTCCGACTTGTGCCTCCCACTTCTGACCATGAAAATGGACGTAAATTGAATTACGATATGATGGATGGTGTAAATTCAAGTGGAAAGATCTTCCTATCTCACACGGTTGGTGGCATGCAAATCCTTCTGTTACCGTGAGATCTACTCACATGAACATTATATCAGCTGCAAAGTTTTATTTATTTTGTTTACTTCATCCACAGGTTCTTTCAGGTAAGTTCGTCTTGAGATTTGCAGTAGGAGCGCCACTTACAGAGGAGCGACACGTGGATGCCGCTTGGAAGCTTCTACAAGATGAGGCCACCAAGGTCTTGGGGAAAATGGTGTAGATAAGTGAATACCGCTCACTGATTCAGCTCATTGTTTGCCCTTCGAGTATTGAAGGTGCCAAAGTTCATACAAAAAGTTTCTGTTAAGGACAATACATGATAGCATAATTTATTCAGTTGTGAAACAGAAATACTGAATACTTTCTATGATTCTTGTAGTGGGTTAGGTCGTTTGATCGACCTGCAATTTTTTTCGAGTTGATATTAAACTCCCTGCATTATGGATGGTAGTGTGAGGTGGCATGCAGTATAACATTTAACATACATTTTTTACCAAGATTACGCAGCTCCCCATGAGAAAAAATGCTTCAGGTTTGTAAGCCGCTTGAGTTAGTTTGGTTTGAAAATCCGGAGTCAAACAGTTGAGTCGATTTTCTGTTTGGATTTGATAGGCGGGTTGCACAATATATGCTAACTAGGTGATTTCCCGTGCTTTGCTGTGGGAATTATGAAGCAATTTTCATTGTGTTTTTCTTCAAAAAACAAGCTAGGAGTAAAAAAAGATATTAGTTATTAATAATAAATTAAACTAGTTTGTGAAGCCATGTTTGGAGAAAAATAAATTCAGTAGACAATGCATATGAAATATTATATTGTTGGCCAAAATTTGCATTGCAAGAAGCAGAGTATAGGGAAAAAAAAGTAATGGAACGTCAAGGTTTGTTAGTACTAATCATGAAAAAAAATAAATGATACTCATGCTTTGATGTGGAATATATTTACTAGGTATATGTTTAAGTATTATAAAAATGATGAATAGATATGTTAAAATATTTTAGAAATGATGTGAGGTGTGATGATAGGGAGAAATTTAACAATATGCCACTTCATAGAGGTGCCTTCAATAGGATATCCTTACAAAAAATGCCACTTCATATAGGATACTTTTTAATAAAATGTCACTTTGGGTGATTAGAGAATCTGTGTGACACGTGGTGCTCGCAAAAAATATCCACGTCTCTCGGCCTTGACTCGCCCGCGTCCCCGCCACTCCACCCTCCCCTCTTTGTCATCTCTTTGGGTGCCGCCACTGTCGTCGTTCGCGCTCGCCGATCACCCCTGCACCTGCCTCGGCACCGGGCTGTGTGGAGCTGGCGAGGGAGATGTGGCCCGCCACCGCGTCCCTCCGCCTGCTTGTCCTCCTAGTTGCAGGAGGCCCCGAGCCAGTCTGGTCCTCACATGCGGTGACTGCGGCCTGCCTGCCCGACTCGTTGCAGCCGTGTCGGCACGGGCACCGACGTCGAGTGCTACGTCGACAGCTGCGCGGATGGGCGACGGGAGCTGACGTCGGTGGGCGCGCGGATGGGCGACGGCGGCAGACTCCAGCGGGCGAGTGGAAGGACAATGAAAGCGGCGGCCGAGCGGGGGAGCAGTGGCGACGACTGCGCGGACGGGCGACAGGAGCCGACGCCAGTGGGCGCACGGACGGGCGAAGAAAGCAGCAGCCGAGCGGGGAAGCAGCGGCGACGACCGCGCGGCTGAGAGAAGTCGCCAGAAATCTTGCTGAATTGCTACCAGAGCAAGGAGCACATCAGCCTTGATAATCCCACAATAAGTTTCCCAAAAACACCCGGTAAAACCATCTGGCCTAGGGCTTTATCTAATGGTAACTCCTTAATTGTTGCACATACTTCTTTGTAAGTAAGACCCAAAGAAGCAAAGTCAAAATGCAAATCATGAAACCTTGGAAGATCCAAACTAAACAACTTATGGGTTTAAGCCTACGAAGCACTTATAGTACTCAACAACCACCTCTTGTTTCTCAGCTTGACTAGTAACAACATGAACCTGAACACCCCCCCTACCCCACCCCATCCCACCACCAGCGCTACGGACGGCTAGGGGCATGTCGGCAAGGCGGCCGATGAGATGAGGATGGTGGCCAATAGCTAGGGATGGGGGCTAGGGGTGGTGGCAGTGGGGTGGTTGGGGACTAGGTGAGGGAAGGAGTGGATCGGGATTGGGGTAGGTTTTATATATGGGTCAATTGGGTCTATATTTTTGGAATAGGTTGATTTAGAGAAGTAACTCACACCTAGCGGCCCCACCGAGTCACCCGCAGGTAATCTACGATCCCCGTTCCCGCCTTCGCAAATTTGCTGGGCCTCACCCCAGCTCACCCGCAGGTGAGAATTTCCCCTTGTCCCCGGTACCCTCGTCCCAAGACCCAACAGAGAAATTGCCACCCCTAATTCCAGAGCTCTTGAAGGAAGAGAACCACCAATTGCGACGTTCTTATTAGATAAATTGCACAGAGACTGAGAAAGTGTCCAAGAGCTCTTCCTTGCCACAAGCACACCTCCCTGGTTCTAACCATTGGGAGGGCTACAAGATTATTATAGCTATAGAGCCAAAATCTGAGAGAAACAAATGCCTTGTCAAATTTGTGACTTTAGTTTCTTGGAAACAAGCAAAACATATATGAAAAGAGAGACTGAAATGATCACGAACTGAATTGTGTCGGTTCTAACCATTGGCAGGTTATGAAAAGGCTAATGAGGGCAATTATTTGGTTTTGTGGGAATGCGTATACCGACCCCTTATGTACAGTGGTTTGGGAATTCATAATTTGGGGTACTAGTAGGGTGCCCGTGCGTTGCTATGGGGAATTTTGTTGATCACGGAAAAAAAATCTGGCAATCCAAAAGAAACTACAAGTCATAATTGTTCTGTAGATTAATTTGAAAGCAAGATATATGTTATCATTACATAAGCGTAGTGCAACCTTTTTCGGCGCATAAAACAATCTCATGGCGTTTGTTAAATTATAAAAAAGAAACATAGATAGAAGACATCTATGAAAATTTGATGATGTCATACAAATAAAGCACAAACAAAAATCTAGAACATCAAGCATTTCTAGATATGGTATTTCTAATGGATGATCACCTCAAATTAAATTACTCCATATAGATAAATAACTACCCTAATGTTGTGCATTTTTTATACACTTTAGAAAATCTCGTGCGCCGGTAGGGATGTTGCTTTCACACTCATTTTGTTGGTACATCAGTAGATTTAGCAAAAAAAAATTCCTTAGCTCGTCACCATCCTGCACATGTAGTTAAATATTTATAATAAGTTAAATATTTGTAATTATATAATATAATATATGAATGATCAATGCCTGTCAGGACTTACATTAATAGCCGGCAAATGTAGTTCTTCATTTTTCCATGTACACATGAAGAGATGAACAAGAAAACCCGATAAACTCCCAAGGAAGTTGAATAGTTAGCTACCCTTGCACTACACAATTAAATTTATTGGTTTGAACGAGTTTTTAGAAGATAACTTACCTGTCGAGAACCGGATTATTGACAAATATTTGCCTCCACAAGTTGATGTCTTCATTCCACCTAGAGCCAGGGCATGCCTTCCGCATAGCTTTGTTGAAGTGATCACAAATAGTTATCAGTTTTCTGACGTATCTCATGTTTGGGTTATTTTTATATTCTGGAATAACTAGATTAGAGTCTAATATATATAGTGTTTGACTTTCTTAGTCCACTATGACCACGATAAAGCTTCAAGCATGGCGTACTAGTATAAGAATATACAAAAGATCAACTATCAAGATAATATGTAAAACACGGGCATATAGGATCAAATGTTAGCGATCTTACCGATTTGCATTGTGAAAGTTTGTAATGAATTTTCGACCAGCTACTGATGGTCTTTGCAAGATCTACGTTGTCATGGTGGACCGGGTCTTTACCAAAGCCAGTAGCATTCTACATGATTAAAATAATGGTTCAATAACATAAGCAATAGAGAAATCAATATGTTTGATATTGCGAGTCTAGGTAACAACACGAGCAATAGAGAATAACATGAGCATTAGATTTTAAAAACATACCCAAAATTGCAAGTCCAGACAATGATTCGATATTGCTTCTTTAGTTTTGTGAATCGTCTGGATTTTTTCATACACGAACTTACATATAGCCATGTTGAAGCATTCACTTTCCAATGGCTCATCCTTCTTCAGTACTGATTGAAGATGTTTGAGACTCAAGCTAATAAAATGCGGACTTGAACTTTGTACCCATACTTTCCTGTCAATCAATAAGAAAATTAATTAATGCATGTTTGAACTACGTGTGTATACAATGTATTGCAGTGGCTTACTCCATGGCTTCAACGCAATTAATCTATTGGATGTAGTGCAAAAGGCCGCTTATCAACTCTTGTTTACTCATCGTAGCTACCACAGAGAGTAGTGAACTATATTTTTTGTTTACTTCTTTAGTTTCATAGATGTCCCTTTTAGAGTTGAATTTCCGTTGATGACTACCCAATATCACAACATCGTCATCACTGTCTTTGGTATCTTTGCTTTGTTCCCCGGTAGTGATGACCGCTTTATTTGTTTTCTAACATAATAATGCACCGGCTAGTTTGAACCTAAAAAGTGTAATATCCTCCTGCGCATTAAAAAGTAAATTTGTTTAATTAAAAATAGATAAGATATATGATCAACTATTTTTTTATTAAGAAATACACCTGTGTAATAGAACGAGAAAGTGATTCTCCTGTCCAATTCTCCATAATTTTGAGCATGAACAGTCCACATGAAGATCTGCATTGTTTTAAAGTATGACTACAACTATTAAAAACAAAACAACAGTACACCAATTGAAATATATCATTCATCTTATATTAATATTCCATGAAAAATTAATTTGTAGTATACCTATCTCCTTGAATTCTTTCTTGTAGTTATTCTATGATTGGCCACTTCATAACATTGAGGTCACCCCATTTGTGGCTAGGCAAGTCCTGTTGCCGTCCAATAATATTAAGATGATATTGTAGTCCTTGTAGCTGCTCAATTATCATATTTGCGGTCAACAATATACGTAAATGAAATACAATCTAAAAAAAATAAGAGAGTAAACATGTCATATACACTAACCGTATTTGCGAGATCAACACGATTGAAGGCCAAACACAGAGAATCAAGTAACTATATATGTTGTTTTTTTTGTTGACAACCGCTAAATACCAATGTTCATCTTTGATACTTATTGGAAGAAAAAAAATCTAACCAACACATCGAGTTAGGAATTTTATATATATATATAACTACTACATAACACCCTAACGTGCTATGTACCTTCGTAGCACACCTCACAGCCCCAGCCCACCTCCTTCTACTTGCATGTCAGTAATTTTTTTACCCGGTGAATGCCGCACTCTCCCACAACCAACCGTGTCAAGTAGTAATTTTTTTACTTGAGAAAACTATGAGTATTTGTTATTATACCGTAGGCTACCATATTCAACCATTCCTCCCATACTCCATCACTCCGTTTTTTTCGGATCTACAACAAACTCAATCAAAATTCCAGCGATGGTGAATTGGCGAATTGGCGATTGGCTTCGGGAGAAAGCGATGTAGGTCTCCATCGTAGGCAATTTTAGGGTTCGGGCTTGGTGACAGCGTCCATGGCAGCGGGCGATCGAAAGAGAGGATGGGGGCCGCACGAATTCGTTGCATGCGCGCCGGATCTGGCAGCGGTAAGTACCTTGGTAGCTCGATCCAGGTTCCTCCATCGTCAATCCAAGCTTTTGATACCTGCTACCTATCCAGGGGCATGAATTGGGGCGTTACCTGGGGAGGAAGTGGGCGGCAGCTGAGGTCGCCGTGCTTCGTCGACCTTGGCACGGCAGCATCGGTCTTTGGCATCCTCAGGAAAAAAAACAGGTTTGCATATTGATGGTCCACCCTTAATTTGCTACATAATTGCCTTACATTTGTTCGTTGGTCTTGCTGTATATTGCCGGCATCCAAAGTCAGCCAAGGGCTTCCTCAAGCTGAGCCCAACCCCAAAGGTTTGTGTTGTTTCTCTGAACAGGGCAAGCTACTGTTGATCTGCAATCAGTGTGGGCCATGACACCGTTCAGCAAGATGGACACCAACCTAAGGTGCCAGAGCTATCCTGCCGCTCGCCGCAATGGTATCTCTCATTTCCACAGGTTCCTCATATTGTTCACCATGTAGCTCTGGAGAAATCTCTTATATCTGCTGATCATGTTTTTTCTCTAGACACATCTTGATTGGTATAAGTATTCATGTTAATCCTAAGTAACTTGACCATAGAAGAAATAATCTGCAGCTGTGGTTGGTATTCACACTCCACTATGATTGATGGTTTGGGTGTTGCTGGTTTGGGAGTTGGTGACATTGAAGCAACCACTGACTGCACAAACACATCAAATATACGTATAAGTTTTATGAGTCTATTAGTATGTTCTTTAGATTTTTTTTTAACTACAGTCTTGTATCTGACATTCTGAATTGCTGACGAATACGTGTATGAAATTTCAGGGTTTTTGCTGTGCCAAAGGAATACTCCCTCCGTCCCAAAAAAAAGACAAATCCTGGATTTCCGTGTCCAATATTTGAATGTCCGTCTTATATGAATTTTTTTATAATTAGTATTTTCATTATTGTTAGATGATAAAACATGATTAATACTTTATGTGTGACTTTTCTTTTTAATTTTTTTCATAATTTTTTCAAATAAGACGAATGATCAAACATTGGACACGGAAAACCAGAGTTTGTCTTTTTTTGCGAATGATCAAACATTGGACACGGAAACCTAGGGTTTGTCTTTTTTTGGGACGGAGGGAGGAAGATGAAGTTTCTGAAATTTGATATCCACTGACACCCTGCTGAAATCAAACATGGCACTATCATTATAGCAGCAACTGCTGACTGCCCACTCAAACACATCAAATCCTCAAATCTCAGCTGCGATGCTAGCTCACGGAGCTTGAGACCGTGTGTTCTGCACGCAGAGTATTTGAGCATCTTGTAATTTTGGTGCAGTACTGCAGTGGCATGGAAACAATGTGCTGGCGTCCCTTCGTCATGGCTCTGCCCAGCCAACCCGACGAAGTGGGCATATGCTTAGTGAGAGCGAGATAGACTCAACGCAATAGATTAATTTCACATATGCGGAGTACGTATATAGGCATACCCTTTCCTTATCCACTCAACCGACTTATAGAAACATAATTGGGAGAGATATCGGTTGGATAGCACTGGATACAGATATACACAACTAACACCCCTCGCAGTCTGAACGTCGTTTAACGAACATTAAGACTAGACCGAAACTCCACAAAATGTGAACTAGGCAAACCCTTGGTGAAGATATCCGCGTACTGTGAGGTCGTTGGGACATGGAGCACTCGAACAGAACCGGCGGCGACTCGATCGCGAATAAAGTGTAGATCGATCTCCACATGTTTGGTCCGTTGATGCTGAACCGGATTAGTGGAGAGATAGACAGCGCTGACGTTGTCGCAGTGTACCAAAGTAGCCTTGGAGGGTGGTGTATGTAACTCATGTAGCAATTGGCGCAGCCAACAAGTTTCTGCAACAGCATTGGCCACAGCCCTGTACTCCGCTTTGGCACTAGAACGAGACAAAGTGTGCTGACGCTTGGAAGATCAAGAGACCAGGTTGTCACCAAGAAACACAGCGTAGCCCGAGGTGGACTTGCGTGTGTTAGGGCAGCCGGCCCAATCAGCATCAGAATAAGCCACTAGGTCGGTCGAAGGAGAGCGCCGAATGTGTAGTCCAAGGTCAAGCGTTCCTCAGACGTACCGAAGGATACGCTTGAGAGTAGCGAGATGCGAATCTCTGGGATCATGCATGTGGAGACAGACCTGTTGAACAGCATAAGAAATATCTGGCCGAGTGAATGTCAAGTACTGAAGTGCACCAGCCAGGCTGCGATAGTCAGTTGGGTCTTAAACCGGTGAGCCATCTGTGGAGGAGAGCTTGGCATTGGTGTCAACAGGAGTGGAGCATGGCTTGCAATCAGACATGCCAGCACGCTCGAGAATCTCAATGTTGTACTGACGCTGACTCAAAAGAAGACCAGAGCTGTCACTGGTGACTGTGATGCCCAAAAAGTGGTGCAGTGTACCAAGATCCTTCATGAAAAATTCAGACTGTAAAGCCTGTATAGCCCAACGGAGAAGACCAGCTGAAGAAGCAGTCAAAACAATGTGGTCCACATATAGGAGCAAGTAAACCAAATCTGAACCTCGGTGATAGATAAACAATGAAGTATCAGACTTAGCCTCGGTGAAACCCAGAGTGAGCAAATAGCTAGCAAAGCGGCTGTACCAAGCGCGGGGAGCCTGCTTGAGACCGTAGAGAGACTTGTTGAGACGACACACCATGTCAGGCCTGGTGGTGTCTTCCAAACCAGATGGCTGAGTGCAGTAAACGGTCTCCTGGAGTGTACCATGCAGGAAAGCATTCTTGACATCCAACTGATGAACAAGCCATTGCCGAGTGACAGCAAGACTGAGAACGGTGCGGACAGTAGCTGGCTTGACAACCGGACTGAAGGTCTCATCAAAATCGATCCTGGGTCGCTGAGTAAAACCACGGAGGACCCAGCATGCCTTGTACCTGTCCAAGCTGCCGTCAGACTGGAACTTGTGCCGAAAGATCCATTTACCGGTGACCACATTGCAACCTGAGGGACAAGGAACCAGGTCCCAGGTGTGATTTGCCTGCAACGCGGCAAACTCCTCTTCCATCGCAGAACGCCAGTGCGGATCGGCCAGGGCGGCACGATAAGTGCGGGGCACCGGAGAGAGGGTGGCGACGTTGAGGTTGTAGCGCATGACCGGTAGTTGTATGCCATCCTTGCCACGAGTCGTCATGCCATGCGTGTTGACGACGAGGGAGACACCGAGTTGGCTCGGTATGACGGCGCCCGGGACCCATGCACTCCGAGCACGGTTGGGGGCACCGATGGGAGGCGCCAGCGAGTGGTGCGTCCTGGAAGGCGGCACAGCCAGCGACGGGCCTGGGGACGACCGAGCCGGTGAGGAGCTAGGAGGTGACCCGGTGGCCGAGTCGTGGCCTGGGGAAGACCGGGCCGGTGAGAAACCAGGCGGTGGCCCGGCTGTGTGGCTGATAGCCGAGCCAGCGGAAGGTGCGGGCGAGGCTGGCTCTGTGAGAGCCGTGCGCGGGGATCGCCTAGGAGAAGCCACGCTAGCGGTGGTAGCCGAGGGGGACGCCGTTGGGGCCGTGCGAGCCGCTGGGTCAGTGGGACCAGAGCGGGAGCGACCAATTGGAGCCGGTGTCGGTGCTGAAAAATCCTCAAGAAAATCCAAGTAGCCATCAACTGGATCATTAGTTAATTCAGCAAAAGGAAACGAGCGCTCATCAAACACCACATGACGTGAAATAATGACCTTGTTGGTAGCAAGATCAAGACCTCGATACCCTTTATGGTGGAGGGGATAGCCTAGGAATACACAGAGATAGGAGCGTGGGGCAAGCTTGTGCGGAGAGGTTGCGGAAAGGTTAGGGTAGCACTTGCAGCCAAGCACTCGAAGGTGGGTATAGCTAGGATGGGCACCAAAGAGGGCAAAGAAAGGTGTGTGATGTTGAAGGGTTTTGGTGGGATGCCGGTTTATGAGGTGAGTGGCGGTGTGGAGGGCCTCAACCCAATAGGAAGCGGGAAGGCTGGCTGGGAAAAGCAGGGAGCGCACTATGTTGTTAATGGAACGAAACATGCGCGCGGCCTTGCCGTTCTGAGGGGAGGTATGGGGGCACGACATTCGCATGTGTACACCGTTGGTGAGGAAGAAGGTGCGAGCAGTGAGGTTGTCAAACTCGCAGCCATTATCACACTGTATGTTGCGAATGGTGGTGGAAAACTAGGTCTTCACGAAGGCAAAAAAGTGAGAGATTGTATCAAAAGTTTCTGATTTAAGACGTAATGGAAAGGTCCACGCATAATGAGAGTAATCATCAAGTATAACAAGATAATACTTAAAACCAGAAACACTAGGAACAGGAGATGTCCACAAATCACAATGAACTAACTCAAACTTTGCCGAAGCTCTAGTAAAGGAACTAGTAAAAGGAAGACGCACATGCCGACCAAGCTGGCAAGCATGACAGACTGGGGCAGCACCCCTGGGTGGTGGTATGACTGAAGCCTGGGACAAGCAGGTGAGAGCGTCATGACCAATGTGCCCTAGACGACGATGCCAAAGGTCCGTGGTGGACTTCGTAGCAGTGAAGGTGCGGGCGGAGGCCGCCGAGGAAAAAGCATCTGCTGGGAAGGGATACAGGTCTCCGGAGCTATTGCACTTGACAATCTCGTTCCTGGTTGGATAATCCTTCACAGAGAGACCAAACGGGTCAAGTTCAACAGAGCACTAGTTATCACGAAAAAAACGGCGAGCAGATATAAGGTTCTTAATGATGTTAGGAGAAACTAAGACATTGTTAAGAAGAAAGGAGTGGTGTGGATAATTAATGCGAGCACTACCGGTGGCAGTAATAGGAAGCAAGGAGCCGTTTCCAACAACAATATAAGAGGGAGAGGTTGTGGGTGCAAGGGTAAGGGTACCGGTGTGAGGAGTCATGTGGGAAGAGGCACCTGAATCCATGTACCATTCGTCGTTGCCGGTGTTGCCGGTGTTGCCGCTGGCGGGTTGAACGGAGCCGGAGTTGCTGACGACGAACGCGGTGGCCGGTTCTGCCGACTTGCTGCCCTTAGTGATCTCCTCGAGTAGAAGCTGAGAGCGAGCATCCAGGAAGGAGGGGAACAACTTCTGCATGGATAGAAGAGATTGCACATGTCCAAATTTAGGGCTCAAACCGGTGAGGAGTTGTAGCACGAGGCTGCGGTCATGGACGGGCTCGCCGAGCATGTCGGCCATCAACTTGAGGCACCGGCAATAGTCGGAGATGGAGAGATCGCCTTGCACGAAGGTGCGGAACTCGGCATTGAGATTGATGGCGTGTCGTTCCTGGTTCCCGAGGAACTGATGCACGAGATCGCACCAAACGGAGTATGCCATCGCGGTGGCCGCCATGACTTCTTGGAGAAGGTCGGCGGAGATCGTCCGTAGAGCCAGCCGAGGATGACGCAGTCCATCTGCATCTAGTCCGGTTGGTCGGGTGGCGGTGTGTCAAGGACGATGTGATCCGTTAGCGCGTACTTGCCGAGGACGACGAGGAAGAGGCCGCGCCAGCGAGTGTAATTGCCGGCGGCGAGGTCAAGGGTGATGGGCACCAATGCCTTGACGTTGAGGACGGAGACTGCTTGGCCATGAAGGGTGGAGACAGTCTCGTCGTCGAGGGCTGGTGGCTGCGGTGGTGGCGGCGTGCCGTGGAGCGCCGAAGACAGCGCGCCGGAAGGAGTCGGAGCACCGCGCACGGCAAGCTGCGCGAGGAGAGACGTGAGCTCGGGAAGCAGAGAGGCCGCCGTCGGTGCTACGGCAGTCGAGGGCGCCAGCGACACTTGTCCAGCGGAAGAAGTTGCCGGTAGGAGAGGTGCGGCAGAGGAGTTGGTGTCGTCGGGCGCCGTCAGTGGAGGAAGGAGCCAGGTGAGGGTGTCACAGGCGGCGGTGGAGGCCCGTGTGGCGGCGTGTTCGGCGACGGTATGAGCCGGCTCGTCGAGATTGGAGCCATCTGGAGGGGTGTAGTTGGCGCGCACCACATCAGCTATGGCGGTCACCACGTCATTGATCAGTGCGTCGCGGGAAGACGGCGGCG
The DNA here is from genome assembly GCF_000147395.1 of Oryza glaberrima. Classification (NCBI taxonomy): domain Eukaryota; kingdom Viridiplantae; phylum Streptophyta; class Magnoliopsida; order Poales; family Poaceae; genus Oryza; species Oryza glaberrima. Next base: position 12,947,190 of record NC_068332.1, read on the forward strand.
GCGGGGAAGACATGGTGGCGGCAGTGGGCGTGCGCACGGGAGGAAGTTAGGGTTTGGAGCGGAAGCGAGAACCGAAAGAATCTGATACCATGAGAGCGAGATAGACTCAACGCAATAGATTGATCTCACATATGCGGAGTACATATATAGGCATACCCTTTCCTTATCCACTCAACCGACTTATAGAAACAAAATCGGGAGCGATATGGGATGGATAGCACTGGATATAGATATACACAACTAACACTTAGTGTGTAAAAAATTTATTGTTCGCAGTGTTTGTGTGGTTTAGCTTGTAATTCAATGTGATAATCGTCAGTAAAAACTTTATCTATCGATGTATTACTGCAGTGAAAGTTTTACCTCAATTTTTTCATCCCAATAAAATGGAGTAAATAAATTACTCAAACAATCTTTTGTCCCAATAGAACGAAGTTGTCGGTGATATGGGCCGGGGGGTATGCACAGTAGAAGGAAGTGTCCTTCCCATCTAGTCATATAACCACGTGGCCTCGCCTCCCCCCGCCCTTCGGATAGCGCTGAGGTGGCCAGGGAGCCTCGGGGTGCCACGTCACACCCCTCGGGCTTTCGGGGCGGGCTACCCCGAGGCCCTTGCCTAGCCGCCATGTGGCGGGGAGAGCGGGCGGGGCGGAGGGCGCCTCTCAGGGCCTTTAATGCGCAGCCCCCCAACCGTCCCTCACTTCATTTAATGCGGTGTGGGTGGACATGCGGCGCCAATCGGGCGTGACCGATCTGTGACCGGTCACGGGTGATTGGACAGGCGGCAGCACCCCCACGTCTCGCCCTGTGTCAAGCGGAGTGGGGGCAGGTATGCCCTGTCTCATTGGTGCACTGCCAGGGGCGCCCTCCGCGCGTGGTGAGCCACCAAAGTCTCCATGCATTTAAAGGGGAATGACCGGGATGTCCCCCGTGTCAGGTGGGGGATGGCGCTGAGCCCCACCCAAGGACGCACGACCACCTTGCTTCCGGTCGAACGCACAAATGGCGGTCTGATCCAGGCAAGGTGGGTCCCCCTCCCATGGAGGAGTAAGTATAGACGGTGCATGTGGTATCCCCTTGAACTATAAAAGGAGGACCTCACACACCGAGAAAAAGGACGACTCTCGATTGCTTGAGCTCTAGAGGGAGAACAGCTAGGTTTCCCTAGGAGCTCAAGACCTCTTGTAAGAACTAACCATAATCCCACACACAGGAGTAGGGTGTTACGCTTCCCAGCGGCCTGAACCTGTATAATCCCTTGTCTTCCACACAAACTCGTGAACGATCCAGTAGTTAGATCCCAAGCGGAAGTACCCTCTTGATCATCGCGCCATCTCCCATGGCCGAACTCACAAAGGGGGGTCTCACGACCACCCGCTAGAGAGGATCACTTCTCGACAGGAGTAATTAAATTACTCACACCAACTTAACATGGATGATGACCTTAATCGAAGTAAACTAATTACTACTACACAGTAATTATTTTACCGACACATTTATGCCATTCTACAAGTGCAATATTTGCCTCATGAGCCTGATAGTAATTCTTTAACTGGAGGGTGGGCTTAGAAGAAGAAAATATGAGATCGATAGTAATTTTTTAACTGGAGTGTGGGCTTTAGAAGGTGGGAGACCCCACGAGTAATTTTTTTACGGAAACATGCGGATAATGATTTTTTAACTCGTGGCTGTTGGATATATACATACGGCTGGGACATGGGAATCAAAGTAATTTTTTTACTCGCGCCTCGTGGGAATCAGATGAGGAGTGGCGTACATATCCAACTAAAACAATAAAAATAGAGAAATTCAGGGTGAGTAATTTTTTCACGGACGTTGGGACGCACGGGGAGGAGCAATCGAACGGAAAATCAGGAAGCAGTGGGGCGCCCAAAAACGGAAAAAGCGGACTTCGCTGCTGTTGTGAGTCGCGCTACTGATTTGGTAGCACGTGTAGCGCGCTACGTAGCTGTTAACGACCAAATTTGGTAATATCAGCATCGGAAAAGGAGATTCGATCAAGGTGGAGTCGAAGGCAGATATTGATCCGAGAACAGAGCAAGAATCGGCTGAAATCTAGATCGGCTACGATTAGGATCGGCTAGGTCTGAGTCGGACTAGATGAGCCGATGCAGCCGATTCTGACAGCATAATTTGGTGTATGACATTGGGTTGAATTGAGGTGCTTTAAGATGATTGCCGCACATGGATAGAGTCCTAAGAAGGTAATTGTATATATTAATTAGGATGTTTTATGTAACTTCCTTAGAGATATGTTTGGGCAAGAGTCTGCCGCAAAGACTTATGGTATCTTAGAGTTTGTTAGAAATAGTGGTCATGTCCGGTATGGACAAATCTTGTAATTCTCTGGTATAAATAGACCCCGAGCCCTATGTAATTTTTAACACACATGTTCAATACAATTTCGGCGCATCACCACCTTTTTGCTTTAGTTTTGTTTCGACGAGTTCTTGCTTTCGGGTTGAGCTGCATCGGTTTCGATTTTCAACAACAGGTAAAACTTGTTATGACGACTTGTGTTCTCGAGATTAGTGCTTCCATCTTTATGACACTCTAATCTTGTCTATATAATTCGTCAAGTTATCATATATCTTACATAATATTTGGCAATATCGTCATCTAACCTACAATCGGCTAACATCTGTTAATAAAAGGCAGCCGATTAGGTTAAATGGCGACGTTGTCCTAGATTATATAAGATCTCTACCACTTTATGAAACACCCAGCGGCTTGATTGTCTAGATATTGTTCTTCTTTTCATACTTAATGCTGCATCAGTTGAGTTTGATCTATTAAGTCGTCCTTAGAATATCAATCTCTAGCCTACCCTCTGGTTGCCGATTAGGGTAGTATCGGAGTTTCAGCCGATCTTATCTGATTTAACCATATTCGATCTATATGCTTCAATGACATGTTAAATCCGCCCTTTATGTCAAGATCTTATTGCATTTAAGTATATTAAGCTTTTGTTTGGTATATTATATTTGTTTTGATATCTTTATATAAAGTAGTATCGGAGTATTAGCCGATACATGCTAGATCTATCTGATCGGCTATGCTATAAACATATATAATCATGTTATTAATATATATTTCGATCGAAGTGATTTATACTGTCTCGGCATGGTGACCGATCTATCCCAATCACTTGATTTAAGTATATATTAATATAAGAACTATATACCGTTAATATCTACAGCCGATCGAATAGATTTAGTTCCTTACTATCTATTTATAATCGCCGATCGATTCATATATGACATCGGCTCAAAGATAAATGATATGTCATCAGCACCTAGCCGATCGGCTATCATTTATAGATTTAACCACGAATTCTTTGTCTCTATTTCTTGTTGATTACAGGATCAAATCAACTGGCACGCTCATACACTCGAAGGCGAGCTTCGGACCTACAGTGGAGTTAAGCAGATCTCCCAGGCCTTGTGTTTTCTATCAACACGCTTTTGGCACGCCCGGTGGGACCGATTAGAAGTCAGCAAGCCATTCTTCCTCATGGCCAAGAAGCCACCGCTGTCGCCATCCTCGGCTAGCCCAAGCACTGTTAAAGAAAAGATCCAGAAATTGGGGTTGACTGACGTCAATGAAGGAAACGTCGTGCCCATCAATCCAGAGAAATTCACACCTGAGCAGAAGAAGGATTTTGAAGCAATGTTGCAGCAAGCCCAGGATCAGTTCTTGAACTCATTCATACAGACCCGCAAGGGAACATTGGTTTAGAAGTATAAAGTAAAGGTAGTTGCCGATGATCCTGGGACCAGTTCTTCCAAAGGTGAAGATGGGAAACAAGTTCCAGATGGCTCGGCTCAACTGAGTGACAAAGGTGCTACCGACGGTTCTCTAGGAAGTCAAGGTGACAACTCTCAAGGGGTCCATGGAGTTCAAGGCGATGGAGTGCATGGAGTTCAAGATGATGGTGCTGAGGGGTTGCAAGGGGGAAATCTTAATCGGAATAGTGATGCGGCGCAAGATTTTTTCAATAATTTCCAAGACCGGGTCGACTATGCTGTGCACCATGCTTTAATCAATCAGTCTAGGGTGTTAGTCAATACCTTATCAAACATGATGAAGTAGCTGCAGGCCCAGTTTATTTGCAAGGAGGTGTCTTTCCAAATTATCGGCCTTTGATCACTGATGCCCAGCCATCTATTCAGGCAGTTTCCCCCATCGCACCATCAGCTCAGCCGACGGCGCCGGCATCGACTCCCTTACCTGCTCCGTCAGCATTGGCACCAGGCCAGCTGGTGAACCCTCAGTTGTTAATGAGAGAGCAGCCACAGCATAGTGGGCAGGTTGTGAATCGGCCGATGCAAGATCAGGTTGCTGCCATGTTTCTGCCGCCTCAACCTGCTGTTGATCCAATACAGCAGTAGCCGATTCAACAGACACTCCCGATTCAGCAGGTTGTACAACCAATCTAGCAACAAGTTGTGCAACCAGTCCAGCAAACACCACCAAGGCAACAGCCTCCGCGACCGATTCAGCAAACGCCGTTAAGACAACAAATCGTTCAGCCGATTCAGCAACAAGGCTCAATGAGCGCATCGGCCGGGTTTGTGACGCCTGGCGGACAGCCTGTATAATAATTTTTAAATCAAGTCGTCCTAGAACACTTGGTTCACCACGTGTAGCCGGATGGCACAGTAATGCCTCAAGTTGTTCCCGAGCATTTGGCACGTAATATTCAGCCGAACCTTCATAATTACCAGGGGGGCAACTTGAATTATCAATATCAGCCTCCTTCTCCGCAAGCCCAATATCAGCTAGGGAGACTGGCTCAACCTCAGTTTGCGTCTCAGTACGGTCAGTTCAAGCCCATGCAACAACAGTCACAGGGAGCAGCTCAGCAACGACCGTGGGCCGATGTGATTGCTGATGTAATGAGGGAACAGTTTGGGCTTAAACCAAAAGAGACTGGAAGCTTGTATCGGCAGCCTTACCCTGAGTGGTTTGAGAGTGTTTCTCTCCCCAATCGGTTCAAAGTTCCGGACTTCTCCAAATTTTCGGGACAAGATGGTGTGTCAACTTATGAGCACATTAGCCGATTTTTAGTTCAGTGTGGTGAAGCATCGGCTGTGGACGCTCTGAGGGTTAGGTTGTTCCGGTTATCTTTGTCTGGATCGGCTTTTACTTGGTTTTCTTCTTTGCCGTATGGGTCGATCAATAGTTGGGCCGATTTGGAGAAGCAATTCGACAGCTATTTCTACAGTGGGGTTCATGAGATGAAGTTATCTGACTTGACGGCGATTAAGCAGCGGCATGATGAACCTGTGCACGAGTATATTCAGAGATTCAGGGAGATGAGGAACAAGTGCTTTAGCTTGAGTTTAACTGACGCTCAGTTAGCCGATCTGGCCTTTTAGGGTATGATTGCTCCGATTAGGGAGAAATTCTCGTCTGAAGACTTTGATAGCTTGTCACATCTGATACAAAAGGTAACCTTGCACGAGCATAGGTTTGTGGAGGCTAGGAAAAGCTCTAAGAAGGTTAATCATGTTTGTCCCTACATGTATGGGTCGGATGACGATGAGGATGACTCTGAGATAGCTGCAGCCGAATGGGTGAGGAGTAAAAAGGTCATACCGTGCCAATGGGTAAAGAGTTCTGGAAAGGAAGAGAAGTATGATTTTGATATTACTAAAGCTGACAAGATTTTTGATCTGCTACTCCGAGAGAAGCAAATTCAACTCCCTGCTGGTCATACGATTCCATCGGCTGAGGAATTAGGCAAAAAGAGATATTGCAAATGGCATAATTCTGGGTCTCATTCTACTAACGATTGCAAGGTGTTTAGACAACAGATTCAGGTGGCCATTGAGGGAGGCAAGATTAAGTTTGATGATTCCAAAAAGCCGATGAGGGTCGATGGTAACCCATTTCCCGTGAACATGGTACACACAGCTGGCCGAACAGCTGATATGGGGCGCATGAGGGGTTATCAAGTAAGTTCGGCTAGAATTATAAACAAATATCAAAGGAAATATGACAAGCAACAGGAAAGGCGTCATGAAGAAGATAATGGTGGCTTTGATCCTCATTGGGGCTGTGAGTTCTTTAGGTTCTATTGGAATAAAGGTATGAGGTTACCATCTATCGAGGATTGTCCTGGATGCAGTGATGTTGCAGGGGGTTCAAGTCGATTGTACGATGGAGGCAATTGGCCAAAACAGACAAGAGTGCCTGTTTATCAAAGATTGGGCCCAGTAAACCAACGTGGTGATTCGGCATATGACGAAAATAAGAAGACTCAATGGTGTCCTCCTGGTATTTTTACGAAGAATCAGAAAAGAAGGGTTCAAAGATTGAGGAGTAGGGAACGCTTCCAGGAGGTCGAGCAAGAAATTAATCATCGGCTGAAGAAAGCAAAACCGAGGCAGGAGTGGCGTGTTAAGAATCAGGCTCCTGTAGCCGACGATGTTGCAGCTGATGAGGCAAAGAGGTTGGCAAAAGGAAAGAGTGTTGTGACGGCACCAGTTAACATGGTTTTTACCTTGCCAGCCGAATTCGGGATCGATCAAGCCGATGTCGACGAAGTGGAAGAGGAATCGGCTAAGTTGGTTCTATCACCAGAACAGGCGGTGTTCGAGAAGCCTGAGGGGACAGAGAATCGGCATCCTAAACCATTGTATATAAATGGCTATGTCAATGGGAAGCCGATGTCTAAAATGATGGTTGATGGTAGGGCCGCGGTGAATTTGATGCCTTATGCTACGTTCAGAAAGTTGGGTAGAAATGCCGAGGATCTCATCAAGACAAATATGGTGCTCAAGGACTTTGGTGGCAATCCATCGGAAACCAAAGGTGTTCTCAATGTGGAGCTGACAGTCGGCAGTAAAACTATTCCTACCACGTTTTTTGTCATCGATGGGAAGGGTTCTTATAGCTTGTTGCTTAGAAGGGATTGGATTCACGCCAATTGTTGTATTCCTTCAACTATGCATCAATGCTTGATTCAGTGGCAAGGCTACAAAATAGAGATCGTACCAGCCGACAGGTCAGTTAATGTTGCCAGTGCCGATTTAGCTCTTTGGGAGATGGATGGCCTTGATTGTTTATCTGGAAAAGTTTGGAATGGAGATTTTCTAAAAGTGTCAGATTCTGATATATAGCCAGTTGAAGATGGAGAACCCAAGCTATTATTTTGAGGGCGTCGTGGAGGGTTCAAGTGTCTACACTAAGGATACGGTAGATGATCTCGATGACAAGCAAGGTCAAGGTTTTATGTCAGCCGATGATTTGGAAGAAATAGATATAGGTCCAGGCAATCGACCAAGGCCGACATTTATTAGTAAGAATTTGTCTCCAGAATTTAGAACCAAGCTGATAAAGCTCTTAAAAGAGTTTAGAGATTGCTTCGCTTGGGAGTATTATGAGATGCCTGGACTCAACCGATCAATTGTAGAACATCGGCTACCTATCAAGCCAGGGGTTAGGCCGCACCAGCAGCCTCCGAGGAGATGCAAAGCCGATATGCTTGAACCTGTCAAAGCTGAGATTAAGCGTTTATATGATGCTGGTTTTATTCGTCCTTGCCGATATGCTGAGTGGGTTTCTAGCATAGTTCCTGTCATCAAGAAGAACGGCAAGGTGAGGGTATGCATTGATTTTAGAGATCTGAATAAAGCTACACCGAAAGATGGATATCCAATGCCAGTAGCCGATCAGCTGGTTGATGCTGCGTCAAGGAACAAAATTTTGAGTTTTATGGATGGAAACGTAGGGTATAATCAAATTTTTATGGCTGAAGAAGATATCCATAAGACAGCTTTTAGATGTCCTGGTGCAATCGGCTTATTTGAATAGGTTATGACTTTCGGCTTGAAGAGTGCTGGAGCTACATATCAACAGGCCATGAATTATATTTATCATGATCTAATCGACTGGCTGGTTGAGGTCTATATTAATGATGTGGTTGTTAAATCTAAGGAAATAAAAGACCACATAGCCGATTTAAGAAAAGTTTTCGAGAGAACCAGGAAATATGGCTTGAAGATGAATCCGACAAAGTGTGCTTTTGGTGTATCGGCTGGCCAGTTCTTGGGATTTCTTGTCCATGAGAGGGGAATTGAGATAACTCAGAGAAGTATAAATGCGATCAAAAAGATTAAGCCCCCGGAAAACAAGACTGAATTGCAGGAGATGATCGGCAAGATTAATTTTGTTCGAAGGTTTATTTCTAATTTGTCCGGAAAATTAGAACCTTTTACACCATTGTTGAGATTGAAGGCCGATCAGCAGTTTACTTGGGGGGTAGAGCAGCCTTTTAGATTATATCTGTCGGCCGGTGAGAAGTCAATCGGCTCAGTCCTGATTCAGGAGTTGGATGGAAAAGAACGAGTTGTATTTTATCTCAGTCGTCGGCTCTTAGATGCAGAGACTAGATATTCTCCTGTGGAGAAGTTATGCATATGTTTATATTTTTCATGCACGAGGTTAAGGCATTATTTACTGTCCAATGAATGTACTATTATATGCAAGGCCGACGTTGTTAGATACATGTTATCGGCTCCAATATTGAAAGGAAGGGTTGGAAAGTGGATATTTTCCTTAACTGAGTTTGATCTTCGGTATGAGTCTCCGAAGGCGATTAATGGACAAGTTGTAGCCGATTTTATTGTGGAACATCGTGATGATTCAATCGGCTTGGTTGAAATGGTGCCATGGACTTTATTCTTTGATGGATCGGTGTGTACTCATGGTTGTTGTATCGGCCTAGTTATAATTTCCCCTAGGGGGCATGTTTCGAGTTTGCTTATACTATTAAACCTTATGCGACTAATAATCAAGCTGAGTATGAAGCAGTGCTTAAAGGGTTGCAATTGCTCAAGGAAGTTGAAGCCGATGCTATTGAAATCATGGAGGATTCTTTGCTAGTAATCAGTCAATTGGCAGGGGAGTATGAATGCAAGAATGATACGTTAAAAGTTTATAATGAGAAGTGCCAAGAACTGATGAAGGAATTTCGGCTGGTTACTTTAAAGCATGTATCTCGAGAACAAAATATTGAAGCTAATGATTTGGCCCAAGGGTCATCGGGGTATAAGCCGATGATCAAAGATGTTAAGGTTGAAATTGCAGCAAAAACAGCCGATGATTGGAGGTATGATGTGCATCAATATTTACATAATCCATCTCAATTGGCTTCTTGGAAATTAAGATATAAGGCGTTGAAGTACACTCTATTGGATGATGAGCTTTATTATCGGACGATTGATGGAGTGTTACTTAAGTGCTTGAGTGTCGATCAGGCTAAAGTTGCAATCGGCGAAGTTCATGAAGGAATTTGTGGCACTCACCAATCGGCCCATAAGATGAAGTGGTTACTTCGGCGTACAGGGTATTTTTGGCGGACAACGCTGGAGGATAGCTTTAGATATTATAAGGGGTGTCAAGATTGTCAGAAGTTTGGGGCAATTCAACGAGCGTCGGCGTCGGCTATGAATCCTATTATTAAACCGTGGCCATTTAGAGGTTGGGGAGTTGATATGATCGGTATGATAAACCCACCATCAAGTAAAGGGCATAAGTTTATATTGGTGGCGACTGATTATTTCACCAAGTGGATAGAGGCCATTCCTTTGAAGAAAGTTGATTCTGGGGATGCAATTCAATTTGTTCAAGAACATATAATCTACCGATTTGGTATTCCTCAAACTATTACAACTGATCAAGGTTCAATCTTCGTGTCCGATGAGTTTGTTCAGTTTGCCAATAGCGTGGGTATCAAATTGTTGAATTCTTCACCATATTATGCACAAGCTAATGGGCAGGCCGAGGCATCTAATAAGAGCTTGATCAAATTAATTAAGCGGAAGATTTTTGATTATCCTCAGCAATGGCATACCCGGTTGGCCGAAGCATTGTGGTCTTATCGGATGGCTTGTCATGGATCAATTCAAGTTCCTCCTTATAAGCTTGTTTATGGACATGGAGCTGTTTTGCCATGGGAAGTTAGAATCGGCTCTAGAAGGATAGAATTGCAAGACGGTTTGACAGCCGATGAGTATTATAACCTTATGGCCGATAAGAGGGAGGACTTGGTTCAATCGCGTTTATGAGCCCTTGCTAAGGTTACCAAAGATAAGGAACGAGTTGCTAGGCATTATAACAAGAAAGTAGTGCCTAAGGATTTTTCAGAAGGTGAACTTGTATGGAAGTTGATTTTGCCGATTGGAACTCGGGATAACAAGTTCGGCAAGTGGTCACCAAATTGGGAAGGACCGTTTCAAATCTATAAGGTTGTGTCTAAAGGGGCATATATGTTGCAAGGGCTTGATGGTGAGGTTTATGGACGAGCGCTCAATGGCAAATACTTGAAGAAGTATTACACAAGTGTTTGGGTTGACGCATGATCGGCTAGTGTTGTTGATGCATGACAGCCGATGTGTTTTACATCGTCTTGAGATGGCCGATATTGTTATATCGCCCTTAGTCGTTTTTCTAATTGTAATCGGTTATGGTTTGCCAATATATAACGGCCGATATTGTTATATCACCCTTAGTCGTTTTTCTAATCGGTTATGGTTTGCCGATATATAATGGCCGATATTGTTATATCACTTTTAGTCATTTTTCTAATTGTAATCGGTTATGGTTTGCCGATATATAACGGCCGATATTATTATATCGCCCTTAGTTGTTTTTCTAATTTTATCAATGCTATTGACATTATAAAATTGGGGGGCACATATATACAAAAAATGAAAGTGAAAATTAGAAGTTATGTTAATCGGCACAAAGGATTGTTAAAACAGCAGGGTATTAAGGTATCTTAGCCGATTACAAGAATTTCTAAGTCCTATTACACAAAAGTTATTGAGACAAGTACTGCTGGATAGCCGAAATAGCTCTTTGCCTAATTTGTTCGACTTCTTCAATGGCTTCGGCATCTTGAGCATCAGTCCCAGAAATGATCTTCAGGGACTTGGTTAGGTCAGCAACATTCTTGATAGCCGATTTGAGCCTTGCTTTCTGCTCTTCGACAGATTTTGGGAGATCGGCTAGCTTTTTGTGCTCCATATCCAATTCAGCTTTGCATTCTTCAAGTTGTGCCAAGAGATCGATTTTGCGGGCTTCAAGCTAATCGATATTGGATTTGATCGGACCTTCAGATAGTTGATCGAGTTTGACTTTTTCTTCATGCACAAGCTGCCGATTGACTTGGATTGTGGCTTCAATCTCCTTGCGCTCACGGCGTTCGGCTAATCTTAGCTTGGCTTTTTCCAGTTTAAATTGATGTTACTCAAGATAAGCAGCTGGAGTTAGGACATCGGCCAGTTCTTCAGGAATTAGAGCTTGAACTTCGTGCAATCATGTCCTAATCGATCCACAGTCGACCACTAAGCTATCCAGAGAAGAGGCCTCTAGCCGATGCGAGATATCTTCAAGTGTTTTCTTTGCATCGTCAGATAAGGGAGCTAGAGCTTTGCTTGAAGTATCTTCTTCTGCCTCATCAAGATAATCTTTGATATCAAAAGAAAAGAAATCGGCTAGAACCTACAGGTATAAGTTCAGAAAGTTTGAGAGCTAAGTCAATATAGTCGATCTAAATTCTTGCATTAAAAGAAAACTTACTGGGATAGCAGGAGCAGCCGGTTGTTCTTCTTCCACAATATGATGACTCCCCACGGCCGATGGAGTTCGGTCACTCGATGATTGTTGTACAGGAGAAGAAGGAGGAGGAGGAGGCTGTAAAAGGACAAGTGTTAGACAAAATCGGCTGAAATCAACTAGTAAAATTGAGGGTGTCTTACTGGTGGAGCTGGTTTGAGAATTGGTGCTGCCGATTTCATCTTTATAGCAGTTTTCTTCTTCTTCAACTACAAAACCTATGAGTAGTCGGCTGAAAAATAATGATTACAAAAGGGTTTGCAAGGGAAGATGTTTTACTCTGAAGAAGTGAGTGGGGGCAGAAGGAGTTGAAGGTATCTGCTTAGGCGAAGCCGATGGTGTTTTTTCAGTATCACTTACTTCGGCTGCAGCCTGATCAACATCATCATCAATATCTTCTTCATCCAGAGCTTGTTCAATGGATGGATCCAAAGCAGGCAGGTCGTCGGTTGGCTTGGTTTTCTTAGACTTGGCCTTTTTCTTTGGAGCTAGAGTCAAGGTACTCACAGCCGATGATCTAGTTTTTCTTTTCTTGGTTACATCGGTTGGTTCCCTGATAGCGCCTTGGAGGAGGGTTGAGACCTTGGGGACGTGATAGCCGATGACAGGGGGAGACAATCCGCCTCCATTAGGAATCAGACCTGGGGCATATTCAATGTTCCTACCACTATTGCTCTGATGTGGAGGGGAGGATTCTGTTGTCTGCAAAACAGGAACAAAAGATTAGTCAAGTAATGAATCAGCTAACCGTTATGAAATTTAGTGATGACAAAGTTTACCTGGGGTATGACGTCAGGGAATAGATCTATCATGTACATTGTGGCCGATTGATGAAATAGATGCAACTTCCATTCACCCCACCATCTGCCAAAGTTCCTGCTCCTGAATCCTGCTAACTCAATATTGTCGATACTGCCTAAGGGAGGTCCTTGGAGGTTAAGCAGTCGATCCATCATTAGAGTTGAAGAAATTTCTCCTCGGCATTGGATCTTGTCAGCAAAGAATAAGCCGATTGGGAGTTGGCCTAATCCAAGTTGTCTAGCTGAACTTATAGGGTGATAGAATTCGTAGGAGACTTGGATATTTCTTCCTTGGTGAATACCGACAGGTAGTATGCATGGGCTGATTGCAGCTGTAAAGACTTCCCTGGACGTTTGATATATTTCATGATTGATGTCTTCAAATCTGAAGTCTAATGGGAGCTCAAGGTCTGCTGAGTCTTCATAAAGAAACCAAACCCGGGCATCTTTCTGGAAGCCTTCATAAAAGCTGCAGAACCAATCTTTGAGCAGCTCAGTCGATAGATTTGCCCCAGCATCGGCTGGTGTGGATGCATATTCTCCATATGACATGCATCTGTGATGGGTGCGTTCTTCTCCATCGTCTTCTACAATTGGCTCCAACCTTGGGAATTCAGCTTCTGTTACAGATGTTCGATTGACAATTTTCATGACTACCAGATTTAGCCAGGTCTGCAGTAGCCACCATGGTCCACCTGCTCCAACAATTGAGCCGACGGCTATCTTAGCCGATGCATTGTTCAACATTTGGTATAGATAGCCGAGAAGGATTTTGCCCAAGGGAAATTGTTTCTTTGATTCTAAGGCTTCGGCTACAAATTGCCAATTGGTTGTGGGACCACAGCTGGATCCACAGAAAAGAAACTTTTCTAGCCACATTAGCAAGAAAGCTACATGCTCCCGAGGAGTGACAGGCCCTTTGCCCATGTATGCCGCTACATAACCAGACCACCCTCCTATGCTTTTGGTCTTGAAGTCAAATTGGTTCTTGGTGTTCATACTCATAGGGTTAGCCAATGAAGTTACATCTAATCCAATAATCATGATGATGTCGATCAAAGTTGGAGTCATCGGCCCTTGGTTAAATAAGAAGGCATTGATGGTGTTGGACCAGAAATAGGTGGCGGCAGCCATCAGAGGTTCATCCTTAGCAGAATTGGCTATGGTGAGAGCAAGCGCTTGGCCGATCCCAATCTCATCCCAGTGGGTTTTCTTACTAGCCGATATGCGTTGGTACCGGGTGGTCCAGCTCTTATCAGGGGTAGGCTTTTCGAGAGATGGCCAAGACTTGAAGGTATTCTTCCAGTGACCCAAGTTAGGGTTGGCTAGTCTAAAGGGGATTCTGTTGGTTTCACCAAAGATGAAATCAGTGGGGTCAAGATTGCCGATTGGGCCAAGAAAATAGTGGTTTTCGTGCGATAGGCTAGGAATCGCAACTAGGTTGGAAAGGTGCTGCAAATCCAAAGGAATCGGGAAGCAGAAAACATAATGAGAAAAGGAGAAATCGATTTCATGCGAGGAAAAGGGATCTAGCCGGTGAGAACTTACCTCAGCGTACTCGGCCGATGGCACAGTAGACGGGCTAGTGGAAGACGACATCGCCGCAGGCGGAGATCTAATCAAAAGCGAAATCGCCTGGGGATCGCTTTTGCGTCGGAGGAATCGCCGGAGAGAGAAGGGACAAAGTTTCGCTTGGGCGGTGAAAACGGAAGTCACGGCATGAGATTTTTTTGAGGGCAACGGTTGGTATTTAAAGCGATAGAATAACGGTCAGAAAATGGCAGAGTGCGAAACTTGCTCGGAGTCGGTACACGGCAAATCCGGAACATTATCAAATATCCCGGACTTGGGGGGCATATATATTAATAACAGGATTATATATCGTTAATATCTACAGCCGATCGAATAGATTTAGTTCCTTACTATCTATTTATAAGCGCCGATCGATTCATATATGACATCGGCTCAAAGATAAATGATATGTCATCGGCACCTAGCCGATCGGCTATCACTTATAGATTTAACCACGAATTCTTTGTCTCTATTTTTTGTTGATTACAGGATCAAATCAACTGGCACGCTCATACATTCGAAGGCGAGCTTTGGACCTGCACTGGAGTTAAGCAGATCTCCCAGGCCTCGTGTTTTCTATCAACACTAGCCAAACATTACCAGTTCATGGACAAGGTAATTCTTCACTATCTTTGTAATATAAAGTTATCTTTATCTTCATCTACTCCATTGACACCAGCCGCTTTCAGCATGTCAGAAAGAAACGGGTTTTCATAATACACTTTCTTATCGTTATTTGCTTGCTCCCTCATACAGTGTATGTATGCACTGATGACTTATTGGTTCAATTAAAAATCTGTAATTACTAAAGAATATCTTGGCAATTAAATTCTAATGTTGCTTCATCATAGGTAGTAGTACTTACATCGTCATTCACAAATTCATCTTCAGAGAGAGAAGGCACGTTAGGTGATTTTTCTGGACATAAAAATCTCCCATGTCCACCAGTGTACAGTTTTCAGTCGAATATTCAACTGAAAATTGAGCCAGTACATCCTCGTTCGTTAATTCATAATCTATAAAACAAAAAAGGAATTCTGATATCACGAAGTTTTAGATATATTATACAAAACACAAGTATGTGAAACAATAATGTACCATGAGGGAGATACTGGTTCGTCTGGCCAAACATATATCGTATCAATTTTGATGGTACATCAACATTTGGCATGCTGTCTTTGGATCCTCCATGCTCCTCGGATTCCTTATCATGTAATAAAGATGTGATATCATAATAAATATTATATTAAAATATTATTAAATAAAATTTTGACTAAAAGCTGAGTTAATAAGTTCATACAGAACACTCGTAGTTTAATGGGACACTTGAAACGTCTAGCGCAGACCATTGAATACATGTGCTGACGTCGAATCAGGATTAAAAATGATGTTAGACTCATATGTAGTTGATAGTTCGTCTACAAAGGGAAAAGGTCAGTTAGTTAGAATTATGTGAATTATCGCGATGGCAAATACGTGAGAGGAATAGAGGAGGGAGCTTCCTTACTTGCTCTTTTGTCCACCCTCATTAGTGTAGTCACCACACAATCAAAATGTGTCCATGCTGAGCGCCACCTAGTCAAGTTGCGGGTATGTTGTTGGTCCCATACACGAATGAAAATTATCTGCAACCTGAATTTGGCAAATTATCAACAAACATTATATGCAACATGAGTGTTGTGCGATCTCAATTAATTAATATATGTAAAGAAATGCAGCAACTACCAACGATTAACCAACGCGATTATCCTTGTCGGCGTCCGACACAAATACAAACTTCGAAACTCAATGTCCCCGACGTGCACAACTAATCCAATGACATCTGCACAACCCATAGACACATTAGTTTTTCATTTGTTGGCAACCAAACAAAGAATATTATTTTTTAAGTACCGAATCAAAGAATATACCTACTAAAGAATTGTGCATTGCCCAAAAAAAAATATCATCATATTCTGGAAAATGCCATAGACAACGTAGTATATGGATAGGACCATGAGGCGTACGGGGAGTTGTTGCACTGTTGAGAATCATGCAGAACTGAGATTTTATCGTAAATCTTAGATGCGTGATCATTTTCGTCGAATCAAACCCGACGTTATAAAAATCATAAACAGATCTGCATCTTAAAAGCTAGTTCAAATGCTCAGCTTGACGACGGAAAACAATTGTCTCCATCTTGGTGCCCTACACATGTTATGAGATGTAAGACTATAAAATACTAAAAAAATATTGTCGTTAAAATCAATCAATCAATTAATCTAAAGATTGTAGCTTCAGCATGAGCTGATTGGCTGAGGTGATAAGCAATAGAGTGTTGACATGGACTGAGAGGCTAGCTAAAAACGTTGATAGTCACAATGGAAATAAACTACATAGTAGGTCGAAAATTCTGAAAAAGAAGAGTGAAAAAACCATTTGACTTACCAATTCATCAATTAGTATAAGCCAGATTTGTAGATCGCCGTAAAAATTCTCATGCAAATGCCCTTTCCAGACGACCAATCTACCATTTCCAGTGTAAGTGATCCATTTGTACCACATGGAACCGAACAATTCTGCATGGGGAAGACAATATACACAACATGATAGTGTTGCATAATCCATCAACAAAAGAAACAATAGAATGAAGGAAGAGTGACCTCCATGGTTGCACGGCTACGCCATTCTCCATATTATGTGCTAATTAGTAGTTTGGAAGAGACATCCGGAAGAATGGATGGACGGAGTTCGGAACGAACGTGGAAATGATGGCTAGGGCTGGTAGCAAGAGCTTCGGTCGCTGGCGCGACTTATCTGATAATTTTAACTAATCACGATTAACATGATCGAGCCATGCCGTCAAAAGCGAAAAAAAGAACAAAAAAACACCGCATTGTTTGTTGGCTAGCTGGTTCCTTAGTTGGACCGTAACAGTCAGAGATGTTATATGGGTCGATTAGGCCCATAAGGCCCATAGCTTGTTTCCTTTCTCAATTAATTCGACGAGTGCATAGAAGCAAGCAAAATATCATTGTTAAAGTACCAAAAGCAAGGAACGATCACAATGATCCCTAAAGACGATAGAAAATCCTCGTCAACATATAATCAGCAAATACAATTAATGATAAAACAAGAGCATTGTTCAACAAATAAAATTGTTGACATAATATTTTGTATCCTTTAACAGAAGAAACAAGAGGATTTCTCAACAGAAGATAAATGATGGAACAAGAACAATTCTCAGCATATGATCAAATAAATTGAAGGAACAGGAAGACCCGCTCAATAACCCTGCTCATTTTTTACCATACAAAGCATGCATCCATTCAGACTGACAAATGACTGATAATAATAGTTTCACTCACAAGCAACTAATGACTGACAAAGACACCGCTTAACTTGATCTTACATAATACTTAATAGCATTTCCATTATCACTGAACAATAGTTATATGGAACTTAAGGCACCCAAACCATTGGTCGAAATCTTCAATTAAAAATGCACTGTGTTGACTAAATGGGCAGAATTCACCAAACTGATTTTAGCTGATCTTGGGAAGTTGGCGCAACGCCATAGGCCTGCCATCTGCTACCAGGGGTAAATGAGATGATCCACCATCTGAACTCTCTCATTCAACGTAGTGGCATGCGCGGAATGCAGCAAACATTGTCATTGTAGGCCGATGGGACTGCACAAAATAGGCAAAGGCGCACTACATCAGCACGAAAAAGTCAAGGGAAGATAGCATTATTCAGCTCAGTTGCTAGTTGCAGAAAGTATAGTCAAAAAATCAGAACAAAAAATCATGACATTGGGGCACTAATCATGCAATAAGAATCAAGGTGGTCAAAACTCCCTGCAAATGATTTGTCACAATAATTTGTCTTCATAGAAAATAAGTAATTGACAGAATGAGGTATCAAGGAAGAAGTTCACTCTCCTGCTCTGTCTTCAATACCCAAAAAGAAAGCAGGAAGTACATCAAAGCCACCATGAAACTATGCTGCTATTTGTACCCGCATTCAAATTAAGGCATCGAACAAGAACAAGGGACTTTCCTAGCTTAGTTTCAAGCAACAAGGAACCATCTCCTGGTAGTCCTGATTTCTGAAGGTAGAGTTGTTTAGTTGCTTTTATTTGAATAATTAGCCCTGGCAGTCATAGCAGTGATTTTGCTTTGAAACTTAGGCCCTTTTCCGAACCTCATTTTCATATGTTAAAGATATTGACAGCATTCATGCCTCTTTCTCTCACAAAGAGAAGATTTAAAATTCATACTGAGCTAATAATGTCCAAGAGTACACAGTCTTGATACTCGAGGCCTTGTCATGTCCCTTGTATAGGTATTTAAAGAGGTACTTTACTGCCTTGATACTCGAGCAAACCTCCACGTTCATGTGACAGTTGTACATCCGTAGAAGATAAGGATTGTACGGGACAACACACCTGTTATCAAGAGGATGTCCTCTAACCACCTTACTCTTACTGTCATTACGTCACCTATACAACGGGTATGAATCCTTGCCTTGCGAAGTTGTGGGGTTGAACTCTCGGGGGTAGTTGTTCCTGCACTTTCCATCTCGCATACATTGGCACCTACCGTTGAGTCGACCACAAGGGCCATGCATCATATGCTTGACAACCATATTGTATAGCTCTGGATATTTTTTTTCTTGTCCGGAAGCTCAGCTGAGACGATGCGGTCATATTGCTCCGCAGACATTAGCTTGTATCGACCACTCATGATCAGCAATAAGTGTGCGTGCGATAGACCCCTCTTCTAGAACTCAACAACATAAACGTGTGCAATGACTTTGCCAAGGATGTGCTTCTCAAACAAGTGCTTCTTTAGATCCTGTAACTTGGCTCAAAAGACACGGACCACGAGATCAGGATGATCTTGTGGTGTATGGCCAAGCTCAAGCTCGCGAGTAATCTCATCCCACTTGGGGTTGCTGGTCATTGTAAGGAATACATCTGGCTTCCCGTACTTCTGTACTAAGGACATGGCATTCATGTATTGGCGCTTCATATTTCGGCCACCACCGACGAACGACGTTGGCAACACAGTTCGTTTGCCGACTGCACTTGCTCGACTCTCCCCAGCCTAGATGCTATCCATCAACCCTTGATACAGGTCAGCCCTTATCTCCTTCTGGTTGTTCCTCACATAGTCTAGACGGGAGCTCTCAACCTTGATGTACATGTCAATGGCAAACTGCTGGAACAAGCGTCCGCCGTGAAGTATAGAGTTGAAAATCCCGCAACGCATCTGGAATTTATAGCAGTAGTAGTCCCTTACAGAGACTCGTATCCTACTGTTACAATCTACACGTGGCAAACATCTGGGTCAGTATAGTCATGTAACGCACAATGATCAATTCTCTAAGGCAACATAGTATGAAGATAAACTTACTAGGATCATCGCCATTCCGCGCATTCGCATCCTCCATGGTTATTTTGTCCTTTGGAAGACCTTGATGCCAACCACTCTCTCCTCTAGGGAAGAACAGAGGGTACGAGAGGGGATCGTAACATCCGTAGAAAGGTTGGATAGATTTCCGTGTACGGTCATTCCCGTATATTGTCACGCTAGGCTCGAACTTCCTTCTCTCATTTCCCTCAACCCAGACAGGAGTGACGTCAGTTGCCACCGGCACATTGTAACACCTTTGGTTCAACCTATGATCCAATTTAGTGTCACGCGATAATTCGCGAGGTCGTCAGCATGCCCCAGACTTCTAAATGTCTCCGAGCATGGGTTGTTCCGAAGGACGTCTTCAACAGTCCTAATCACATCCTGGTCAAGGCTAGGGGAACATTGGAATCTGTGACCCAAGGTTAGATCGTCATCGTAGAAATATAGCTCGAGATGCTCTGGACCAAAATCTCTAGGACTGAAAGAATGTATATTATTATATATCTAACCATGGGCCTGAAAAATGTACACGACCGAACTCATGTTTGCAAAGGCCTTGTCAAGGCTTACACCAAGGGTAGTGAACGAGAAGTGGCTGTTAAAGTATCTAATGTTATCCCGGAAATGCTTGGCATCTGGATCTGAGCTTGTCCAAAGCCTCATCAGTTCAAGAGGTGTTTCATTTTGTACAATCTTGATCTTGCCATCCCGAAAACAGAAGCTCGGCGGTTCGTATTGGAACCTCTTGGCACCACAATGTTTACAGTCTGGCTCAGGCTTCAGAACATTTGTGCTTTGTGGAATGTTGCTATACACATAGTCGAACGGATCAAGAACAGAAGAGTTAGGTGATTGCGTATCGTCATCGGATTGTACCATCTTGTCATCCTCATCGTTGCCTGGTATGGTTTAGTGCAAAGGATTTATAGTCCACAAAAAATATACATGTGAAAGAGAGACATTAAGATATCACAACGACGATACCTAGCCCAGCAAACATGTAGTATTCATCGTCGCTTTCATCATCCATGAAGGAATCCATATCATCTTTAGTACAATGAGAAGTTAATATATGGAAGGGTACAAATTGTGAGTATGAATGAAAACATATATAGATGATACCATCACAGAATGTGCATGATCGCGCATGATGATCTGCAACAGGCTCAGTTTGTAGGCTCGATGTAGATGGCACATCACCGGTTGTTTCCAAGCAAGGCGTTAGACTTAGCAACGACGAGCTACAACCCTTAGGGCACTCCAATGCAATGGATTCAGTGCATGGTTTGTCACGCCTAGTTGCATATCGTGCATTACGTCGTGTCAAATGAGTACTCCTTTCTCCAGGAGTAACATTTTGTCGTCTTGATCTACAGCGAGCATTCATATCATGGATTTTAACATCTGGCAGATTTTGCCTTGCCACCCTACGACGGGCGTTCATCTCCCGTCTTTGTTCCACTGTTAAGGATTGACGTTGTGATCTTTGCCGATCCCGTTTAGCTTGTTTCTGTAGGAGTTTGAGTTGCATACTTGGCCCTATCCCCAGCACGCCTTGACTCCAACTTTTCTTGTGAAAAATTGTGTGATGCACGAACTCGAGTATTCTTGATTGTCATGCTAGCAATTTGAGTATCCTCATGCGCACATTTATCCACTACAATCAATCAATGTTAACATTACAGTCCTATTGGATAAATTGTTGACTAAATGCATGAGGTTCAGTACATTCTTCAAAAAAGTTGACCCACATAAGTACCATTTCAATGGGTGACCATGTGATTGCTTCAACGATCAGAAATATTTTTAAAGGTATTTGAGACAATTCAACTCACCCGGGTGATTACACACTTGTTAAGATCTCCAAAATCATAATTTAATTTTCCAGTGATTTTTGTATGCATTTGCCACATGAATAGTAGTACGGGAAGTACTATTTTGATGTGTCAATGAGAAGTATGGGATTGGAGAATTAAACATATCTACTTAATGTATATGTATTTGCGTTGTTATACAATACATCAAATTTGTTTATCTTAAAATTAAATTGAAACATTAGTTCTGATCTGCATATCCTACATTTGTAATCAAGCATATTGGCCAGCGGCCGATTGATAATATTTACCATTACTATGAACACAAAATTTCATCCATTTAAAACTACAAAATTACTTGTATTTACAGGTACTCCCTCCGTTTCACAATGTAAGTCATTCTAGCATTTCCCACATTCATATTGATGTTAATGAATCTAGACATAGTTATCTATCTAGATTCATTAACATCAATATGAATGTGAGAAATGCTAGAATGACTTACATTGTGAAACGGAGGAAGTAGTAAAGTAGTTGTCTGGATGTTTTGTGTTATTCCTTGAAGTATGCAACTGAAAGGGGATCCAATATGTTCCACATTATCATAATGCGCTACTTTGTTGATCATTGTAAATGGGAGATGCCTAGGTGTGATCATGGGTCGTTGAGAAGCACTTCCTATTGGAACGTAGAACATTACTTTCAGAACAACTCTATCGCCATATTGTTTATGCAAAGTAAATGCAAGAATGAAGGCATTACCAGGTCCAGTCGTATCAACGGACTGTAATACTGCATGGTTTGATCCTTACTGCAGTGTCGAACTCTCATTTACATGGCATCTTCTTAAATCATTAGCGCTTACATTTGTAATATCACCATGTGGAGTTGCCCACATGCAACAATATTAAAAATTAGTTTGGTATAATTGATAAAACTGGTTGTATCTACGAACATATTACAGCTGGACCTGAAAAGGATGAGGCCACAGGAGTAGGCATTTTCAACGTGATAGCATGGGATGCAACAACTCAAAATGTTTTAAAAAATAATACATGGATATTTTTTGAAGGCGGTGAGTCCTGACAGATCGGACAGCTAGGATCCTCCCACAAGATCGACGCTCCAAGCCGCCCCAACCATCCGCACTTGTAGTGCGCCCCCTTGCCCACATCCGCGCCACCTCCTCTGCTACAACCATGCCACGCCCCTTCCCCCTCTCCCCATCCCTCTGGGACTGAATGACAAGGAGTAGAGATTAAAATTTTGTACATTTTGGTTTTTATGAGTTGGGATTTGGTTTCCATGATCTGAAATATTGTCCGTTCAGGTACACACAATAGGCAAGGAGAGCCAACTAGATGATTCAACAATCCTACTGAAAGTGTTTCAAACCCATCAAAATATCAGCGGAATCTTGTTTCAAGCCTCTTTCAAATCTATGCATGAATATTTTACATGTATTAAACCTCCTGAGTACTACATATGCCCTTTACTGTATTTGCTTAAGATTTTATAGGTCATTATAGACCAGTTCTTTCATAACCCAAATAAAATTCCAACTCTGAAGCTACAGTTTTGTCATTGCTTTTTGTGCACCTAAAGAGACAATCACCTACAAATTTACATCAGGAGAAACAATTTCGGTACGCTTAAAATTTGCATGTCGGTGCCATTATAACAAACAAGTATTGACTACGAAATTTATACGTGAACAGGATCAAATGATCAGGTTACTTTCATTTAAGTGTACATACCGATAGTATATGTAGAAACCGCAAATTAATAACCAGATTATTTTTAGTTGTCAATAAATTTACGGCAATGTACCTGTATCATTAAATGGGACGCGGTGAGGTGTGACAGTCGATTGTACAGGGTCATTTTCTGCACGATGTAACGAACTGGATAAGATGGTGTTAATAGTGTTTTCATTTGCATGTAACAAGCATATAATTGTTATGTAGGAACCTATAACATAATTATTAGCAGTTTGATTTAAACCTAGATACTCCTCCTTCTTCTGTTGCTTGTACACACGGGTCTTCATTTTCCTCACCTCATTTTTCCTTGGGCTCATTGATGCGTACCTCTCTCTATAGCACGCTTCTTGATGAACCCTGAGTTCCACTCGACATCAAGGTTGTTGTTGGCCCGATCTTTCGGTGAGTTGATGATAAATACGATTTGGGAGAAACGTTGACGACCCGACTACAAACGTACTAGACGTTGTGTTGCGCCTTAGCGATCGATACACCTCTTCGTGGGTTGTTCATCTTGCCGGTGCAGATCAACCTTATTCCTGCAAGCAAATCGAAGAAACAAGCAAGAACAAAATAGAAAGCAACTGAATTGCTAAATAGACAAGACACATAAAGATGAATTGATACACGATAAAGTGGGGTTTCGAACAAGCAGACGGACGGTCTAGCCGATATGCGCGCTGCAAGCTAAGTAGCAATGGCTAAACTTACAATTAATCAAAACCCCAAGCAACCCTGAAGGGGTATCTGGCTACTTATAGGGGTGGGAGAATGACCAAGAGGATCCTAGGGTCGTGCTCCACCAGATTGAGGTGCACCCCACATGGGCCCCACTTGGGCCGAGGTCCCAAACGAAGTTACAAGCCCAAAGGCCTATGACAGGTGACGTAGCACCTTGTTTTTGTGATTGCGTCAAAACAAGATGGAATTCGGGGATGATGCTGGATCCGTTGGAAAGACGACTCCGAGAGCTTTCCATCAAGTACTCACGGGCCGAAAACGGAGGTCGTATACAGATTTGGTGGCCGTTTGAAGTCAGCAGTGTAGCAAAATCGGATTCCAGCACTTGGAGGACTTGAACTTGATATCTTGTTGTTCATCTATGATGTGAGCAATGGTTGTATCCATAGTAGCCATGGTCACATCACTTCCTTCTTAATTCTAATGCGCTGAGATTAGCACCACCTTCTTGCAGATCTGGGCACACATGCAAATTATGTTAACTCTAATAGGTACAAAATGGAAATTCATAACTTGCATGTTTTACATTTTGTATTCATACTTTGCATATTTCCTTTTGCGGCAAATTGGAGGATGTGCATCTCTCACTGACATGGTTTATTTGTGAATCCCCCCGCGCTTGCATTAGTAATATCGACAAACAGGGCTGAGGGAGGAAATCTTGCGAAATTAGTACGCAAGTGACATCTTGATGGACTGAATATAACTGACAAAAAAAACTCTTGATGTTGTTAAAGATAAGAGGGGGGAGACCCAATACTGTTACGTTCTTTTTTTATCCCTGGCACTTGTATTAGTAATATCAGCAAAAGGGCCTGATGGAGGAAATATTGTGAATTCAACATGCAAAACACACCTTAATGGACTAAATAATATGCACATAAATAAACCGATAAAAAAAACTCACGTGATCTTGTTAACGATGCTAGTGTGGAGCCCCCAATATTGTTATCCATATCTTAATGTGTGCAAGCCAGCTGAACAATCCTCACAACATGCTTCACATAGAGTAACAAATGGTTAGCTACATTTGAAGGGATTTGCCACACTGAATTCCAAATCAATGCATCCCATGTAGAATTCGAAGTTAGTTAAAAATCTGGCATCCGTTCACATGTAACAATAGTCACCAACTTCTAAAATCATTTTCAACTTTACGAAATAACTTTGCCCCAGATGAACAAAAGGATAAAAAAATCAAGCTAGTCAACAATGCACTGGTTGTAATTAGACAACTCTTAATCAGCCACCTCATCTTCGCTGAACTTACAACTATGATAAAGAGCCTCCAGAAGTTGTATCAGCAAAAGGTCCAATAAGCATGTTAACCAAAAAATTATATATATATCACAACTTACTTCTTTAGAACTTAACTGCAAGGAAAACAGATGCTCGAACACCTGCATTTTTAGAAGTTTCCCATGGCAATGATCATTGATCAATAAACCATTAATTTTTGTTCTTTTTTTTAAGATAATGAAAGCTTTATTTAGACTCAGTTTGATTGTATCGTCTTGATGTAATTAAGTTTTGTTTTGAACGACAATATTCATTAAGTTTTGTTTTGAACGACAATATTCATTGATCTATATTTATAACCTATTAATCATGTTGACAGAGGGGACGGATCAGTGAATATAAGTTATGCTGAGCTCAACAGCATGGTGTACAGGCAAATTAATATAGGCAATAATTCACATTAGCATCAGTGAACAGCAATCTGAAAAATTGACATGTCTCAGAGGTAGCAACACGTACTGAGCATGCATTTTAATTCTAACATTGTAATAGCAATATATACCATCCTTCCGTACCAGAAAATTTCTGATGTTGAAGTAGTATCACTGTTCATCTGCCATCACTATAGTGGATTTGGTCAAAATCAAACACTATGCTGCAAGTGTTCAGTAATCAAAATTTCAGTTAAATCAGTGAGTAACACGAAGAATTGTGTTCCACATCCCTAACATAGCTGAATAAACACAGAGATGAGAGATGAATAAACACCGTATAATACCAAATATTCAGTAAACACAGAGATGAGAGATGGGGTCAATTGCGGCGGTTGGTGGAACCGGCGGCCGTCGATCTCCGACGGGCAGGGGGCGACGTCCGGATGGCCGATGAGGTTGGAAGGACATGGCGAGGGGAGGGACGAGGGCGGATGGCCGGAGAGGTTGGAAGGAGATGGTGATGGGACGGATGAGAGCGCGTGGCGCTTAGGGGAATCGTCCGGCGGCGAGGTTGGATGGTGAGGGAAGGGATGGGGGCGGCAGTTAGACGATGCACGGAGGGGCGGCACAGAGGAGATCATCATCGGTGGCGGCGTGGATCGGCGCGATGGGCGGAGGCGTGCGAGCAGCGGGGGGCGGCGATGGAAGCGGGGAGAGCGGCGCTTAGGGGAATCGTCGGGTGGCGAGGTTGGATGGTGAGGGGAGGAATGGGGGCGGCAGTTAGGGGTTGCACGGAGGGGCGGGAGATCGTCGTCGGTGGCGGCGTGGATCGGTGTGAGTCACCGTGTGACGGGCGAAGCACGCGAGTAGCGGGCGGGGGCGGCGGCGATGGAAGCGGGGAGAACGGTTGGGAAGAGAGGCGCGATGGAGGAAACTGAAAGGGGAGAGGGCACACGCGGAAAGGGGAGAAGACGCGCGTGGGAAGGATTGCGGAGAGATTGGTTGTCTAACGTCTTGAGCGTTGATTTTGCGAGAGGATCCTAGGAGCAATCTTAACCCTTTCACCACCACCACCACTAGAGAATTTTAAGGTATTTCTTCCGTTTCATATTATAAGACTTTCTAGCATTACTTATATTCATATATATGAAACAGAGGGAGTAGTAGAGATATGAACTGGGCAATGCAAGAAAGTCTTAAAATATGAAACGGAGGAAGTAGTAGAGATACAAACTGGGCTCTTTGTATTAATTGTTTGGCTATGGTTGCAAAAAAGCTAACAACGCTTGTGCCCAGCCCGGCACGGCCCAGGCACAGCCGTGCCTTGGCCGAGGTCAGTCGGGTCGTGCCGGCCCGACATACACGTCGGGCTGTGTCGTGCCTACCCACGGGCTGCACACACGGCCCGGGCACAACCCAATAAGACTCGGGCAGTGCCAGACCGGCCCGAAGGCACGATAGCCCATCGTGTTTCTCAACAGAATAAGTCCATTTTTCCTCCCTCATCTCTTTGGATTGTGTCTATATGGCTGGAAAATAAATCTATTTTGTATTCCTCTTCTTTTTGGGCCTTGCCTTATATGGTTGATAAGTCTATTTTGGGTCCCTCTATTATTCTTCCATCGTGCTGGGCCTACCGGCCCACCGTGCCAAGGGAGCAGCCTAGGCACGGCACGGCTGTCGGGTCAGGCCGGCACAAGCCCGACCCTAGTCAGGCCGTGCCATGCTTGGGCCAGGCTAAATTGCTGTGCCTTGGGTCGGGCCGTCGGGTCTCGGGCCATATGGTCATGTATATTGGTAAGGGCTGCCTCTTAAAGTACCACGTACGCTTATGCTCTTTTCATTCAAAGCGGAATTCAGTGGCATATCTCGAAGGAAAAAAGAATACCCGTACAAGAAAAAAATCGTACAAACATTATGCAAAGACTCGTAAACATTTTGCAAACGCTTATATGGCATATTATGATTGAATCTTATTTTTTTCATAACCATCAACTAGTTACATCAAACGTTTGAGATCTTGATTTGTTTTTAAAAGTTTGATAAGAATTTTCTTGCATGTATATTGAAAAGTTAGGATATGTGTATTTTGCTTTTTCAAATGATATATCCGAATAGAGATCGGTGTTTTATCCGTCATAAGTGGCATTTCTACTACTACCATACTACGTACTATATTCTTTCAGTGTGCATATACTATAGTGAAGTTTCATATATACGCAAATAAAAGCAGAACATAAATACCAGTTTAAATTTTAGACCGTCAGAATGCGTTGAGATTTGTGGCCGGCGAAATCGGAGCGCTCCATTTCGCGGGGTGCTCGCTGTCTCGCAACTCCCAAGTGCGCAAGAAATCGGAGTCGGAAACTCGGAATTAATCCATCTCCGCGTCGGATTCGAACTTTGAATTCTTCCCGCGGATAAATAGACCAGCACGCGGCAGCAGCAGCAGCTCGATCGCTTCATGCTCGTTTGCTTGCGCGCGAGCGAGTGAGCGACGGCCGATCGACGATGGCGGCGAAGACGTCGACGACGACGACGACGCTGCTGCGGCTGCGGAGCTCCGAGGGGAAGGTGCTCGTCGCGCCAGCATGGGACGGCCGCCCGAGCGCCACCGCCGCCGCCGCCGCGGCGCCGCCGCTGGAGACCGGGGTGCCGCTGCGCGCCCTCGAGAAGGCCGTGCTGTTCTGGGTTGGGCGCGCGCTGGCGGAGGCGATCGGCGGCGAGTCCGGCGACGGCGACTGGGAGGCCCAGTTCCTGCGGTGCCTCCAGCAGGACGGGCTCGCCGCGGAGAACGTCGCCGCCGCCGTCGAGAAGCTCCGCGGCATTGACGCGCTCGCCGGGGTGGTGCCTGACTTCACGCTGGCTGCTGCAGCTGCTGCCCACCGCCACCCGTCGTCGTCTGCGGCGCCGGAGACAAGCGCCAGCTGCCACTCCCCCTCCAACTCCCGCGCCGACGCCTCGCCGGATCGCGCAGCCGCGTCGCGCGCCCGTGGACGCCAGAGGAGGGAAGAAGAGGAGGAGGAGGCGGCTGATCGCGGCCACCGCAAGACTCGCCAGGCTGGCGCCGCCGCCAGCGACGACGGCGTGCAGTCGTCAGGGACCAGCGCGGCCGCTGCGGCGGCGACGACCGGGGCTTCGCTGCGCGGTCGGAGGGGATTGCCGGAGCTGCACGCGCTGCAAGTGAATAATAATTCGGAGACCCAGACCCTGCTAGCTTGGGAGCTACTGCTTGTGTAGAACTATTTTTGATTCAGTCCAGTTCACTGACTAAATATAGCCGTATTTGGTAGTAATAATTAATTACTTTGGTATGTAATTTCCCCGGAGCAACGTGGGCAAAAAGCACTGGTGAATTTGTGCATCCTTAAATTAGTTTAACCCTTGGGTTTGTAGCCTCAGCTGATGGCATCTAGATGATGTTAAGGTGGCTAGAAACCCTATGTAACATGGTGCTGATCATCGCATTGTACACACTCTCTCTGTACTAGCAAAATGCCCAAATTTTGCTATGAGAAAAAGAAAAAATATATCATAGCAAAATATATTTTTTATCAAACATCTTGGTAATCACTTTTGCTTATTTGATTATCTATTATTCACTTGTTTGAACTAAATGATGGACTGTTCCATAATAATGGAAAAAAATGCTATATAAACAATTTTGCCTTTGTAAAAACTGCAAAAACAATAGTGAGATGGTTCTTTTAAAGGAGTATAAATACGATGCTATCTACTTAGACATGGCATTTTCACCATCTGTATATCATTCAAAAAAATTAGTGTAAATATGTGTTTGTTTAGGAGACATTCTTTGCGAGAGAGCTGCGGCTGAAGCAGCCAAAAGCATAATATACTTGAATATACTTTTTTACTGGCTTGTGACTGTAGCTCGACCATGGTTTGAAATTTTGGTTCAAAATTTCTGAAATTTCGATCCCCACCGGCAAAGCACAAATCTCCCCGAATTTTTTGGTTTTTGTCAAATATTTGTAATTTTGGTCAAAATTTGTTCAAATCCAGTTACAATATGTTAAAAATTCAAAAAACTTTGGCTAAAAAGTTCTGAAATTACCGAAAATTTTGGTGATTTCAATTCTTTCAGTCCCCACAAGCAAAAAACCATGTTTCGAAATTCAAAACCCTGAGCCCGACACATGTAGCCATAGAGCTAAACATGGACTATGGTTATGCTTGAAGACCTTTTATTGTTTCGTTGATAAACAGAATAAACAATACTTATTATATGGTTTTTACATATTTTACATATTCTTTTAATAAGATAAATGGTTAAATGTAAAAGTTGCAGTTTTGTGATAATTTTCCACGCTATTGTTGTAGCAAACTGAAACATGTCGCTAATGTTGCAGCAAACTGATAATTTTGTCATTAAAGTTGCAATTTTCTAAAATTTACTCCACCAAAAATTGATAGAGTTGAAAGTAACGATAAAGTGAACGGATTCATAGTAATTTTGATTCATCCTACTATCTACCACCTCTAAAATCATCCCAATTTCATGTGTTTTCTTTCCCTAGATCCTAAAAGATGTAATTTCATTTCTAATAATACTTTTATAAAACTTTTGCCACACAACTTTTAATTCTACCTTGGACTTTGCTGTCTTTGGGCCACACAAAGCTCGGTCTTGGCCTTTCAAAGCTAGGCTTATTCAATTATAAGCTGATTTACAAAAACATATCCAACATTTGCAATATATTTTCAGTTACCTCGAAGATTGGAACTAGGGATGATACTGACGGATATTGTTATTACTTATTTTGGTTCTGAAGTGCACAACTATCTGTGTTATTATTAATTAATAAAAAATAGAAATGTCCACTTATTATTTTAGAAAAATAATGAGCTATATCTCTTCATTGATTTGAGAAGCTCAGTTTGAGTTGTTTAATTTTCATATCTCAACAACAATAAATATTTGTTACCGTATTTACTCCGATCTATATTCGCTCAATTTTTTATTTGATTCCATTTTCGTATCTAGGCTTTTCGATTAAAAAAAAAAGAAAACAGAAACGGTAAAGCTGGTTTTCGTTTGTTTACGAGCCATTTTCATTCCTATCTGGAACGCATGCATATTACACTTATCTAGTTACCTGGCTCCAAGCGAGCTCTCTTAAGGTAAGAGAAATGTTAGTCACAATTGTTTGACTTGGCTAATCACATTCACATATGTACAATATATATATATATATATATATATATATATATATATATATATATATATATATATATATATATATATATATATATATATATATATATAAGAATTTAAACATTAAAGCTACGCGCTGCAAATCTAGCACCAAATTGTAGTGCATATTTTTAAAGATAGTTTTAAATAAATTTTCTGGTCATCTTTTTTAGCATTTTTTTAAAAGACGAAAACCTGAAAGATAATTGTAAACCACAAATCTAGAATTCAAAGCCGGTTTCTGGTTATAATCAACAACTCGGTTAAACATGCAATAGCTTCCCCGCTTCTGCCCTCCTAAGTTCCGTCATCACCGTTATCATGATCAAGAGATGACAGCATTAAGCCACACCAAACAATCAAACATACCATAAACCAACACACATATCCAACAACCAACCAAATCACTCCCTTATCACAAACAACAAGAAGAAACACAACCTAAAAAAGGAAGCATATCTCTATCTACACCGCTCTTGAAGGAACCATCCAAAGAAAACCCCACAAAAAAGAAACCATGACAGTATAGTGCCAACTACTGAAACCAAAAGGAGAGACCTCTCTCATGGGCTCCTGCTGCTACCACCAACTGATCTCTCCTATCCCACCCTTGAACAGTAGTAGCGCCTCTCCAGACTCCAGATAAAGCCAAAAACTGTGACTCGAGAGGCACGCGACTGCGAATTATAGATGGCAAAACACTGATGAAACTTCCCCCTATTATCAAATCCAACCTCCCCGTCCCGTCTCCCTCGCCCGCCGCCGCCGGCGCCGACGATCTCCATCTCCACCAGCGCGAGCAGCTGGGCCGGCGTCCTCCTCCTCCTCCTCCTCCTCCTGCTGCTGCTGCTGCTTCTGCTACTGCTGCTGCTTCCGCCGCATAGTACTCTTGCCTCTGACCTCCACGCGGCCCGAGTCAATCCCCTCGGCCAGCCTCGCGAGTTCGCCCGAGCGGCCGCCTGCCTGCCTGCGCGCGCCGATCTCCATCCGTCCCGCGAGGGGAGCAGCGGTGGCTGCCCCGTCGTCGTCCTGCCTCAGGTGAGCGCCCGTGCCGATTTCCGCGCATCCTCACCCCTCTCGTGTTCGTGTAC
Source organism: Oryza glaberrima (assembly GCF_000147395.1). NCBI lineage: Eukaryota > Viridiplantae > Streptophyta > Magnoliopsida > Poales > Poaceae > Oryza > Oryza glaberrima. The sequence goes on from NC_068332.1 coordinate 12,978,910, forward strand.
CTGCAACTAGTTTTCTACTTGCGCTAACCTTGTCTTCTCTTCTTCTAGATCTGGAAGCTAGGGTTTTCTCTTTGTCCTGGCAAGATTTTTCCCCCAAAAATATTTTAACTGAACTGAACCCCGAAGCCCCACTTTAGGTCTTAGGGTTAAGGCAATAAAAAAAAATTGGGGCCTGCGAGCTACGAGCAATCAAATCTAGGTATTTTTCTTCCTGGAACGGATGCTCCAATCCGTCGGGATTGTTAGCTGTGTACCGGATTACTGATGATAGGTATAGCAGTTTAGTTAGGGCTTCACGCTAGGTCAACCTGGTGGTTATCACTAGTGATTTTTGGCCTATGCAATACATACCTATCGCAAACGCACGGCAATTAAATGTCATTGGCAGTGGATTGGTGAAAACATGCTTATTTATGGATGTTGGAAATGTGGCGCAAAGACAAAACGACGTCGGTTATATGTACAACATGGACCTGCCTATAATAATGTTTTATGTCGTTTACCCGTTTTAGTAATGCGTTGATACGGAAGCGTATCATAGAGATATAATTCATTTCTGGTATTGGTTATATGTACAGCATGGACCTGCCTATAGTAATGTTTTATATCATTTTAGTACGTGTTGATGCTGAAGCATATCATAAAAATATACTTCATTTCTAGTGCGCTTTACTTCACCCGTTCACCGCACACCGGAATCTTGGCTGGACTATTAGCTTGTCCCTGCTTCTTGCCTCTTCTCTTGATTCAAGCGCAATTCTTGCTTTTCCACAGTGGCGCACCATCTCTTGCTGTGCTTCCTAACATAGACATGTTTCCTAATTTTGGACCAGGGTACCTAGATTTTTCAGTGTTCACACTCTATGGTTGCATGCTCTTGTTAACAGTGATTATTATGCTTCTTTGTTGTAGGTTGAGGTAAATTATTCATGGTGTTCTCTGACTGGTGATGAATTGCTTGTTGGATACAGGGGGTAGAGGGAATTGAGTCAGTTTCCATATAGATGGAAAAATTGACTGTGAATGATAGATTTTGCTTAATTGTTATATATTAGCCTAGAGAGCCTGATGGAACCTAGAAGAGATGATGTTCGCTCTGCAGCTCAAAGTACCATCCATGGATCCTCGAGCTCAGCACCTACCAGTTCTCCAGTTCCAGACTACCCTATTTCAGGCTCTGTTAAGCCTGTCCTTAATTATTCAATCCAGACTGGGGAGGAGTTTGCTCTTGAATTCATGAGAGATCGAGCTATACCTAAGAAGCATCTGGTTTCTGGCATGTCTCATGATCAAAATGTTGCATCTGGTGCTGGTCTCAAAGATCCTAGAGGACTCCTCGGTGCTCATCGAACAGGTGCAGAGAGTAGATTTGATGCCGCAATATTTTTGACTACTGATATCCAGCAAACAGAGGGGATTGAAAGAAAATCTTTTGCTGAAAATGAAAACAGAAGCAGGCATGTGTCAACTAGCTCAGTTCCACGAATCCCATCTCGCAGTGGAAGTAGTCAGAGACTGTCCCATGGCTATGCTTCTTCTGAGTCTTCAGACTCCTCCAGAAGGATAAAAATTCTCTGTAGCTTTGGGGGAAAAATATTACCCCGACCAAGTGATGGAAAGCTTAGGTATGTTGGTGGTGAGACACATATTATTCGAATCAGTAGGAACATTTCTTGGCAGGAGCTCAAACAGAAGACAACAGCTATCTATAATCAACCCCACGTTATCAAGTATCAGCTACCAGGTGAAGATCTTGATGCGTTGATCTCAGTCTCAAACGATGAAGATTTGAGAAACATGATGGAGGAATGTGGTTTTCTTGACAATGGGGAGGGGTCCCAGAAGCTTAGGATCTTCCTTGTTTCTTCCATTGATTTCGATGACATGAGTTTCAGCCTGGGCAGTATGGATAGTGATTCTGGGATCCAGTATGTTGTTGCCATCAATGGTATGGATGTGGGAACTACAAAGCCTTCAAGTGGGCATGGTTTAGGAAACACGTCCATCAATGAGTTGGATCAGTTCATTAATCTCAACAACGATAGTAACCAACCAAATTCAAGTAGAGATGGTTCAAATTTGTATAGCATGAGTGCATCAACTGCTGTCCCTCCTGCTTTGATTTCAGTACCATTACCAGTGACCCTCTCCAGTGACAGTACTGCAAATTTGTATCCTTACCATAGCCATGGGATGCAGCATGTTCAGGGCTCTGATTACTCCCTCCCAGCTTCCAGTGAAAGATTTTATGACATTGAGGGCCAGACATCTATTCCTTTATCTGTACCTTCTGGTTATAGATATACTTCTCAGTGCACACCGTACTCAGGAACTACTTCACTGCAATCTTTCGACCAACAATCTTACCATGATAGTATGATGGAAGGATCAATGAAGGAGGAAAAACAGCCTTCTGTTAGAGTGCCACTTCAAAAGAATGGTCTAGATTATTTCCAATCCCTTGAGAATATGAGTGTTCCTGTGATTCACCATGACTCTTCTAGTACAAACTATATGAATTCAGATGTCCCAGTTACAACTTCCATTCAAGAAGGCCTGAAATCTTCTCTTCAACCAAGTGACAGTGCAAAGAGCCTAGAGACTTATACAGCATCAAAAGCTATGTCTGCTGCTCAAGATTCAGAGTGTAATGAAGATGATCACCACTCTAGTGGAGCTTTTGCATCTGGCTGCTCTGACTTTCAAGTTGAGATGATGGACCACAGCAATAAGAATCCGCCACCTCGCTCTGGAAGGGTTTTTCATTCTGAGCGGATACCTAGGGAGCAGGCAGGGTCGCTAAACCGGTTATCTAAATCTGATGATTCACTTAATTCTCAGTTTCTAATTCTTCAGTCACAGTCTGATGTGGCAAAGGAATCCATTGCAGAAGCTTCTGATCCTGCAATTGAGGGGACTGAAAAATCAAATTTAGATGCTCGGGCAATAAATCTGAATGATCCAGCTACTGTTGATAGTGTCACACCTGAGAAAGAATGTGCCAATACTGTACAACAGACTAGCACATTTAGTGAACAACTGCTTGGTGAAAAGAGGTCCTCAACTGACATGAGTACAAGAAATGTAGAGAAGAATATGCATGCAGCGGAAAATGCTGTAGCTAAATGTAATCTGAATGATGCAACTTCTGATGGCACAAAAATAGTCAATCAGCAGGCGGATCATTCTGCTGTGCCACATCATGTTAGTTGGGACACCCCCAATCCTGCAATCCCAACTGATGTTGGTTGTGATCCATTTGTACCTTCCACCAGTTCTTTAGATGATTCTCACAAGGAACCAATTATCCCTAAAAAGGATAATAAGGACATTGTTGGTGGTATGAGTGAGAGGACCTCCCCTGACATTCTTTCTGATTTCTTCGCCAACACTGCAGCACAATCATTAAGCCCTTTCAATGAACCTGTACTTAGCTTGAACATGCATAATTATGAACCTCAGAGATGGTCATTCTTCAGAAACCTTGCACAAAATGAATTTGAACATAAAAATAAGGAGCAAGACCTGGCAAAGATCGAGGAGGGAGTTTATCCTTTGGTACATGCAGAGCATGATGCAGTTAACGTGAAGAATGTGGCTCCTCAGAATGATGTTCATCTGGAAACTTATCCAGTATCTTCTGGCATCAATCTTGATTCTAGTATTTTGCCTCCAGGTTTCATCTCATCACAGGACAACCCACCTATGACAAAGAATGTTGAAGGGTTTCAGGTTGACAATCCTTATACTAATATGCACGAGATGATGCCATCTGTTCCTGAGTTTGAGGTACTTATGCTCTAATGAATTCTGAAGTTCTTTTTATTTTGTAACTTAATGGTGCATAAATTTGTGATAATTCACCTTGTTTAGGAGCCAAAGTTTGAGGAGGGCAAAGCTGTTGGACCAGTCATGGATGCCTCTTTTAAAGATAATAATTTTGAATACTTGCAGGTATAAATGGCTTTTGGTTTTAGGGAAGTTTATGCACTGTTTTAGTCTCCTAGTACTGGCATTCTTTTTTAATATTAAGATAGCTAACATGCATTGTTCTGTTCTATAAGTACAACACACAAAATATGCCATGCTTGTGTCTGCAAACTTGGGTATGCATATCTAATTAGCTATGTGGGCAAACCAGTATGTTCTTTCCATAGTGCTGGTTTGAAGTAATTTTTTAACTAGTGGAAAAACATTGAAGCATCAGAAACAATGTTTGTGTTACAGGGCCATTACTTGGCCAATGTTTGATCTCATCAAGGGCAGCAATCAAGAGAGTCATGAATCTTGTAACAGCCATATTTAGAGGAGAGTTTGTGTTTTGTAACAGCCACATTAGAGGCATAAAACCTCCTTGAATCCTAGGCATTGTAACACACTAAATCTCCCTATATAAGTGGACATTTGAGATCAATATGGATAGTGAGGTCAGGACAATAAATCTGAATGATCCAGCTACTGTTGATAGTGTTAGACAAGCGGCAATCTAAAGCGGCACTAAATCAGGACAATAAATCTGAATGATCCAGCTACTGTCCCGGCCAAGACAAGCGGCGGCGGCGAGGTCAGGACACCTGATTTAGTGCACGTGTATAAATTGATTAACTCCATCATAGAAGGCAATCAAAAGTAGTATTTCAGATGCAAATAACATGTCATTGGGAGAAGTGCATATGAACTTCCTATCTTTGATCTGTGATCATTTATGACTAGCCAAGTAACCATGCATTGCAACAGACTTCAAATAGAAGTATATCATACTTTTCAAACTAGAAAAGTTACATCATTTTTAGGAGAAAACATACAAAATCCGCAATCAAACATCAATCCGCAAATAATATTGCCACAAAAAGCCCTGTTTGATTCAGCTACTGGTTAGTAGATTATCGCAGTCCTGATTTACATGCTATTCTGATCTATAGGCAAGTCCTTTTGTCCAACCTAATTAACAGAATGCTTACAGACTACCCAAATATGAATAAACCAAGTCCCTCAGGACTGAGGTTTGACAAGTCAATTCCATGAATTGGTTATGCTGAGATAGCATCAGTGCTATATGGTCTCTTTTTGTTTCAAGTTGATAACTTTCAACTACTTGGATAATTGATATTATACATGTTTGCAATCCAAATTAGTGATTCCCTTAATTTGATATTGCTTTTCTATAATCTACTTTCAGAACAGTAGTCCAGGGTTGTGCAGGTCTTGCTGATACATTTTTCCGCACTAAATTTGTTCGGATGCCATCATCATCTTCTTCTGTTTCTTTCGTTCTTTTAGAATCACGTTGACCTATACCACTGGATCTTGTTCCATTAGAAATCATTTCTGTTGGTAGACTTGGGGACTCCATTGCATGCATTGGTAATGTATCTTCATGTTAGTTGTTTGGTAAATTAGGCCAAAAGGAGTGATTTATTTGCAATAGCTAATATTTTTCTTAGCAAGGCTGCATTGAATGCTTCTACACATTTGATTAATTTCTTTCTGGATTATCTTGTTCGAATTCTGAAGTTGAATATTTTATCCACAGATTATCAAGAATGAAGACCTTGAAGAACTTAGGGAACTTGGTTCTGGAACATTTGGCACTGTGTATCATGGAAAATGGAGGGGAAGTGATGTGGCTATTAAGAGAATAAAGAAAAGCTGCTTTACAGGACGATCTTCGGAGCTAGAAAGACTGGTGAGCTCTTCTACGTCTTTGTGCATAAATAACAGTTGTTTAGGTTTGCATTAATATGGCAGTAAGGCATGAGGATGAAAGGTTGTATAAATTTTGTTGTATACGGACACTTGGTCTTACTAGGGATTTGGGTTATTGTGTGGTGATGCCATGAGTACACACAATCGCTACATGCAATAGACTAAACAGGGTACTGCTATGCTCAGATGTTGATGATCGACACCCACTATTGTTTGAATAATCTTTAGAAGATATCTGGAGTATCACTGTTTACTTTCTGTTTTGTTGTTTTTTCAGGCAAATGAATTCTGGCGGGAAGCTGAAATTCTCTCTAAGCTTCACCATCCAAATGTTGTGGCCTTCTATGGTGTTGTGAAAGATGGCCCTGGTGGTACCTTGGCAACCGTAACTGAGTTCATGGTTAATGGTTCTCTTCGGCATGTCTTGCAGCGCAAGGACAAGTAACTGCTTCCTGTGCTTTTTTTTAAAAGAAAATTAATTTGCTCGTTTTGGGTGAGTAACAGTGTGCTTTGTTTTCTTACTGAGCAGGTACCTTGATCGTCGTAAGCGGCTTATCATAGCAATGGATGCAGCATTTGGGCTGGAGTATTTGCACTCAAAAAATATCGTGCACTTTGATCTGAAGTGTGATAACTTGCTGGTGAATCTTAAAGATCAATCTCGTCCTATATGTAAAGTGAGTCACACTTCATTTCTAGTGTTATAGCACTGTTTTATACCATTTATTAAATAGTTGCTTTGCTTTTTGATCACTCAGTGGATTTATCATCTCGATTTCTGTTCACTGTTCAGGTTGGTGATTTTGGCCTATCCAAAATAAAAAGAAACACCCTGGTTTCAGGTGGTGTGAGGGGGACTCTCCCATGGATGGCTCCCGAATTACTCAATGGTAGCAGCAATAAGGTGTCTGAAAAGGTAAAAACATTTTTCTTGGTTTTCTTTTTTCTTCAATTCTTTCTAGCCATGTTCTTAATGTTCCTTATGGGTAATGAATCCTCTATCATCAATATGTGCTAGCACTTAAAACAATTCCAGGTTGCAGATTTATATGCAATTAATTCAACTATAGCAATATTTTTAGAGTTATTTTTAGGGTACTCAGTCATATATATGTCTACAGGTTGATGTATTTTCCTTTGGCATTGTTATGTGGGAAATACTTACTGGAGAAGAACCCTATGCCAATATGCATTATGGCGCAATTATTGGTATGCAATTCATCCCTCATTTTCTAGGAATTGTTTGTTCTAATATGAGAATATTTCATGTGTTTTTCTTTCCTTACTGAGAAAACTAAATATTCGCCTCCTCCTGTGAATCATTGAACCTACCCCATGCTTGTGCAAATTTATATTTTTTCCTTGAGGTTTGATTCACCTATGCTACTATCTATTCATAGCTGTTCACGGCTCCATTCTGACATATCTACAAGCTTATGGCTCCTGTCACCTTATGTACAACAAAGAAGACAATTTTCCCCCATCTTTTGCAAACTGTATTAGCTTTTCTAGTGTGGGTTAAATAGTACACAAACTATTTAAGTATTAAAAAAACTTCTTCCTTTTCTGGGCAATAAAGTTAATCAGAAAATAGTGTATGATACTAGTATTCTATAAAACAATCAATTTTGCATGCTTCCTTTGCTAATTAGGCAGTCCTGAACCCTGGCTGTCTTAAATTCCAAGTCACACCAGTATTGTGCTCTGGTACTCAACAATTCAACATGACTAAATAAGTGTTTTGCGGAGCATTGTACTTCCTTGAATTCAGTCCTTTTTGATGACCCTAGAACTCCCTGTTCTTGAAATGTTCTCTTCGTCCAGCAACTTATAATACGACATCTTGAAACTCCGGTTGCAGGGGGAATTGTAAACAACACATTGAGGCCACCTGTGCCAGCGTCATGTGATCCAGAGTGGAGAAGGCTTATGGAGCAGTGCTGGGCCCCAGATCCATCACAACGCCCAGCATTCACAGAGATAGCTGGACGACTCCGTGCCATGTCAGTTGCGGCAAATCAGGCAAAGGCGGCATCCAAATAAACGGCGCAGGTGGGAATACTTATGGGTTCCAGTTTGTATATTATTTTTTTTGGTTGAGAATGTAATACATACATGTATTTGGTTGGAAAGTAATACATACATGTGTGCCCTATAGAGAGTGGTTTGAAAGTTAATTGCTTCTCATGGGCAAGGCTGCATCCAGTTATATACCGTTTTATTTGGGGGGTTTTATGATGTACAAAGCCTTATTTGGATTTGGAGAAACGTTATCATTGAAAGCTCCTCGCTCGCTCATATACTGAAAGCTGTGTTATAGTGTACTCAAATGTGAATAAGAAAAACTATACAGGACATTTAAATTCTGTTAGCCTCTTCCTTTTTTATGAAGATATATGCAAGTTTTTGTGTTCTCATTATCCTTTTTAGGTGGTTAACTAAGCGCTCACATCATATACTTTCAATTGTTTGGCATTTCATTCTCACTGCAGGGTAACTGGGTAAGGTGGCCTTTCCCCAGTTTTGAGAAGTACCTCTAATTGTCGTTAGCTGTTGGTTTTCAATGTGTGATCTTCACCCACCTTATTTGACGCCAAAAAGGAAACTACGAAATGAGATTCAATCTGACAGTTGCCATTAGTTTGAGACTGAGTGAATGAGCTGACCTTGGTGTCTTCCCAAGAATAGTGTATTGAGATTGGATTTGCATCAGTGCAATTTTTTATTTCGTCTATGAAAGTCAACATTTTAAGGTACTCCTACTCCGTTTTTTTTCAAGAGATTGACCAGTGCTATTCGCAAACCGAGATGATCAAGTGACTGATCTTGTTCTGCCCAAAAAGAAAAAAAAACTAACTAGAGCATGTGCCCAATTTATTAGAGGCTTATCTCGCAAGAATTTTTTGTATGAAAACAGCAAGCACGAATCCTCATCTTCCTTTTCTCTTTTCATGTAAATTGAATCATGAAATGAGCCTCGCTAATAATTGGGCACATGCTTGCCTAACAGGCTAACACTACCAAGTTGCACTGTCCGAGTTCATCTTGTAGAGTAGAGGCTTATCCACGCAAAAAGAGCCAAAGAAGACTCCTAGGGTTCCAATCTGTGCATCTAGCCAGACTGCAACAAATGGTGTAAGGCTCCTGTTTTCACTGGTTTCCACCGAAATTAGGCAGATGAAACAAGCAACCAATATGTGATGGCGATCATACTAGCGGATCTTTAAATTATCATATGCCGGCGTAAAACAGTTTTTAGTCGCATGTTTAGAAAGGTGGAAATGCCACATTGCCAGTATTGGAGGACACTTTGCTACCGATCGATATGTTACAGTAAATTTTGTCCGTGCTCTTTGTAGATTTACTACCTTTAGACTTAACCTAGAGATAGAAGTTTATTTACCCTTCAGCGAAAAGTAACTTTAATTATTCTAATTTACTACTCTCTTTATTTCAAAATATAATTTTATATGATTCAAAATTTATACAGCAAAATAAGTCTTTCTCCATCTATACTTCTTTATCTCAATAAATTACAACAATTTCTCGTCTCAACCTTAGTTTCTATTAAAACTCTCAGAAATGCTCATATTTTTATTGAAACAGAGGAAGTAATTTATATTGCGTACCAAAAATGTAAACAAAATACCCATCGACATAGAGGGTTGAAGCTGAGATGGACAAGTCTGTAATATAATTTAATCTAGAATTTAATAAAATGGATTTATAGGCCATACACATATTTCACTCCACTCCATTCATATCTAGTACTCTACTACGATAAGGACAGTACTACAGACATAGTTAATGACAGCATACCCATTCTTATTCGTTGTTATAATTAATCTAGTCAAGGCCATAAGCTCACTCAAATCTTCAAAAGACGAAAAGAAGTTCACTACTCTGATTCCGTATTTTCCATGGGTGGTAGCACACTAGTACTACTTTTTAAAACTGATAGCCACATAAAAACAAATACCAAACAATTGGCGCCATATTTTGGAGTGAGCATATCAACCTCTCTCTGTGCTATATAAGCAACCACCGCTTCCCTCATCCTCCTTCCCGCCACAAGCAACCAAGAAATCAAGAAACCGTTTCAGACAACCCACTGCGCTGCCCGCCGCCGCCGTCTCCGGCCGAGGATACCAACGACAACGATGAACCACCCGTCCTCCGCCGCGACCGCCACCGTACTCCTCCTCCTCGCCCTCCTCGACGTCGCCGCTGGCGGCGGCGAGGACGGCCAGAAGCGCGCCGCCGGCGTGTACATCGTCATCGTGCAGCCCCCGGCCGACGGCGCCGACACCGTCGCCTACCACACGTGCATCCTCGCCGCCGCGCTCGGCAGGTAGCCTAGCTTAGCTAGCTGCGAGCACCAAATCACCCCCAAGATAACGGAAAGACAAAAATTGCAAAAAAAAAAAAAAAAAAAAAATCGCATCACCGATCGATGTGCATGCTCTGTTTCAACTTTCACCGAGTGATTTTAATTACCCTGTTTTTCTCTTGATTTCTCTGCAATTGCAAAAGCGAGGGGAGGGCGAAGGAGGCGTTGCTGTACAGCTACCGGGCGGTCGCCAGCGGGTTCGCCGCCAAGCTCACGCCGCCGGAGCTCGCCGCCCTGCAGAGTGAGTTAATTAGCTTTTGCTGCTTTCCGTATAATCCATCCTGTATTCCTGTTCCTCCCAACTATGATGAACTGATCAGTAAACTTTATGTCGGCTGCAGTAGAATCTTCTCCATCTCTCGCTAGTAGTAAAATCTTCCCGATGGTCTTCACATGTTCATCATATTATACTACGCACGTAATTAAGCGCAGTTGTTAATAGTTAATTGCGGCGAGGTTTTTCTGGGATTAGTGGACTAATTTTTTTGTCAGAGGAAAGGGCCAAGGCCCAAGGGGATCCTCTTGGCAATTCCGAGGTCAATGTTAGGCTTGGTTCAGTAGTGGCTCTGGCTCACAGCTTTGCTGATGATGCACTGCACTCTTCCGAGTGTTTGACCTTATCTAGAAGGCCGAGAAAGGTATAACTTCGTTGAGGGTGTAATCGTGTAAATTTTCCCGGTTTTATCTTTTAACTGAGGTTAGGGATCATGCTCACCAATGCAAAGAATAAAGTGCATGCAAACCAAACTTTGTGGTCTCTTTTCATGTTTCCTCCTTTTCTTTTGCTCTTTGCTTGTTATCCCGTTCCTAAATAAACTTTTTGTGTGCTACTCATTAGCCCAAGTGGATAAAATTATTCTTTCCTTTGCTGCATGTATATGCTATTAAAATCCTTGGAACCTTACAAGATTCACTCTTTCATTTTATTCTATTTCTCTTGTTCAGAGCATCCTGCAGTTCTTCAGGTGCGCCCTGATCAGATGTATCATGTTGTGGACAACCTCAACTGAAAGCTTCTTCCCTTTGAGAGAGAGAGAGAGAGAGAGAGAGAGAGAGAGAGAGAGAGAGGATGATACAAAGTATAGTGCAATACTGAAATGTTCTTCATGCTTCTCCGATGTTGGTGATTATGCTAATCGACAATCTAATTAGGCAGTAAAGAAGGCTATAGGCTCTGTTGTGAAAGAGTTTCATGTTATTCTTTATTGATCTTCTCTACTATACATACATCGAAATATATACAGCCAATGTATTACTAATTGAGGGAATAACAATTACTTACAATGTTGTTGTAATTCCTACACATCTAGTGATATACAATCTGTATGTTAGAACCTGTAATGGAATATAATCTTATGATGGATTGGGTCTTATTTGGCAACTTAATCCACAATATTGACCGGTGGAATGATTTGCACACTAGATTACTCATGATGTGGCAATTGTGGCTAATGCAACGAGAGGTGATAAGTTGATAACATTTAAGAACATAATATACAAAAGTAATGCAGAGTATTCAATTCACTTGTTTTTATTCTCCTTGCAAGAAAGATGCATACACTAAGTTAGTTTTTCTTGTTACAAGCACGAGTTATCCGTAGAGCAAAAGAAAACATTTTTGGAAACCATACGCACACAACACCACATGTATACCATATGAAAACATTCACCTCCACATGCATTGTTCTTTAGCTTGAGCATCATGCATGATATCGTTGATCGTCTGGACCTTTAACTTCTACCAAACCTAGTCCCAATCCATCATCGGCTATACTCCCATGGACTCAAGAAACACCTGCATATGAACAACAAAGAAATTTTATATCCGAGTATAAATTTGCACCAACTTGTCTCACATCATCACACAATAGTATCACATAAGAATAGAAAACCATCTAGAAGTCATAAACATGAAGCAATATAGAAATTCTACGAAAACAATATGAAACTGACTCCCTCCCGGAATCTGCCGGTTTGACCGTCGAGCTACCCGGTCTGACCGCCCGGATACTTTCGGTCTGACCGGCATGCACCACCCGGTCTAACCGGTCACCCAGCGCCGACCTACACTGCTCATCGTCTGAAAACACTATGCACCATGTTTTCCAAAATACTCACCTTTGACAATTTGTTCATCACATGGATTGAATCATCACATGATTCTACAGACACATCTGAACATTCAACTAGAGGATAGGGAAAATTTTGTGAACATCTTAAATTCTTGTTATAATACATTCTCATGCGTAAATAGAAATCATGATTGCATCTACTAGTATTTTTAACGAGCATTTTGAATATGTACACGTTTCGATGACATGACTTGAACATAATAAATGATCCAATATTAACACAGTTCTTCTCGCAACGAAGAAGAAGAAGAAGAAGAAGAATAGGTCAATCACACAAGGGAACTTGATAAATTGTGTATCATTTCAAATTGAGCATCAATCTACAACTAATTGTATTATAAACAACATGGGTGCAGTGCATCTATTATCTATTATATTATTATTAAAGGAATATAAAAAGGAGCCTCCACGTTCGCTCTCATGGCCTAGAAATTCTCACATTAATCGGAGAAAAAGAAAAGGCAGAGTCCATATAGAAATACAATTTAGAAATAGCTGAAATTCAGAATTAAAAAATAAGGAATATTAGAAGAGGAGACTAGAGTCCATATAGAAATACAATTAGGAAATAACTGAAATTTGGAATTAAAAATAAGGAATATTAGAAGTAGAGTATAGAGTCCATATAGAAATACAATTAGGAAATAATAGAAATTCGGAATTAAAAATAAGGAATATTAGAAGTAGAGTATAGAGTCCATGTAGAAATAGAATTAAGAAAAAAATAGAAATTCGGAATTAAAAAATAAGAAATATTAGAAGTAGAGTATAGAGTTCATATAGGAATTTAAAACTAACTAAAATTCGGAATAAACATAATAAAATTAAAAGTAGAGTTTAGAGTCCGTATAAATACAATTTACAAATGACTAAAATTCGAAATTAAGAAAAACATGGGAAGAAAAGTTTAAAATCAATATAGTAATACAATTTAGAAGTATCTGAAATTTGAAATTAAAAATTAAAGAATATTGAAAGATGAGTTTATATAGAAATAAAATTTAGAAATAGCTGAAATTCGGAATTTAAAAATTAGGAATATTAGAAGAGTAAATTAGAGTCCATATAGAAATACAATTTAGAAATAGTAGAAATTCGGAATTAAAAAATAAGGAATATTAGAAGAGCATATTAGAGTCCATATAGAAATACAATTAGGAAATAACTGAAATTTAGAATTAAAAATAAGGAATATTGGAAGTAAAGTATAGAGTCCATATAGAAAGACAATTAGGAAATAATAGAAATTCAGAATTAAAAATAAGAAATATTAGAAGTATAGTATAGAGTCCATATAGAAATACAATTAAGAAAAAAATAGAAATTTAGAATTAAAAAAATAAGGAATATTAGAAGTAGTGTATAGAGTCCATACTAAAATTTGGAATAAACATAATAAAATTAAAGGTAGTGTTTAGAGTCAGTATAAAAATACAATTCACAAATAACTAAAATTCGAAAATAAGAAAAACATGGGAAGAAGAGTTTAAAGTCAATATATGAATACAATTTAGAAGTAACTAAAATTTGAAATTAAAAATTAAAGAATATTAAAAGATGAGTTTAGAGTCCACATAGAAATACAATTAGAAATAATAAAAATTCAGAATTGAAAAAAAAAGAAATATTAAAAGACAGATCTAGAGTCCATATAGGAATATATATAATTTACAAATAACTAAAATTTGATATTAAAAATAATTAATAACTAACATGTATATAAAATACAATATGAATATTACACATTAGTAGTTTCGTAAAGTTATTGCAAAATTTAAAATTATTCTATCATTTTAATATATTTGAATAATACAATGAGAAAACACATATACTATTATATGAGAGAAAATATAATAATACTAGCCGCGCAATCTGCGCCGGTCACCATGCTAGTTATATATAATTATTCAAATAATATGTGGAGCGGTGGGCCTAATAACAAAAGAATATAAATATTTACCATGAATATGTTTCCCTTGGGGGAAGTATCAGGTGCAATAGCACAATTTAGTGTAATCGTGCAACTTACATCTTTCACCGTTGGATCTAGCAGACTAGCATGAACGTGCAAGATCAATCCCCTCCTCCCTCACCGTGCATTTTGCAGAAAACCGCCCACCACCAAAGAAAGTTTTGCATTTTAGTCCCTCTGGCAATCTGGCTTCCTCTCCCTCTCTCCTTACCATCTTCATCCGAGTTGGGAATTTGTGAGCGAAAAAATAACTCAGTGTCAAATTTGAGAATAAAAAAATTACTGCAATTAATGAATTCGAGTAAAGAAATTACATTGAGCAAAAAAAATGAAAGGTAAAAAGAAATGTGCACGATGGGATATCTATACACAGCCGGCGAGGGGAGGTTGGCGGCAGTGAGCAGATCTGACGCCTATGACGAGTGCGAGCATGGCCCCGTCGTCCCCGATCGGCAGGAGCGAGGAGAGAGGGAGGACGACGCCGGCAGTTGCGAGGAGAAAGAGGGGGAAGAAAGGGGACCGATCGAGATTCACGCGCACTGCTCGTCGTCGACCCCGGACCGGCTGCTCCCTCCCGTTGTCGTCGCCTCCTTCGCTGTGTCTGCTCGCGCTCCTGCCCGTCGTTGTGCTGCCGCATCCCTCCGCCTCTATCCCCAACCTCGCCGCATCGGGACATACGCCGCAGCCGACCCTTTGCCGTCACCACTTTTCCTTTTTTTTTTCTTTTTTTGCTGTATAATTTTTTTTACTCTTTAATTCATGGATAAATATTGGTTGTAATTTTTTTACTGATAGGATACAACATTTGTAATATTTTTACCCTCAAAATCCACAAAGAGTGATTTTTTTACTCTTGGTTTTAAGCATGAGTAAAATTTTCACTCCCAACTTTAGACGTGAGTAAATTTTTTTACTTTGATTATAGATATGAGTAAATCTTTGGTTTTAAGCATGAGTAAAATTTTCACTCCCGACTTTAAGCGTGAGTAATTTTTTTACTCCCGTTTATAGGTGTGTAAATCTTTTACTCGGTGAGGTGAGGAAAGTGGAACGATATAAAGAGAAAGGAAGATGAGTTCAAGGACCGAAATAAAAAAAAGATAACAAGAGACGGGTGTTTTTTTTTTTGCAAAATGTGCGATAGGGATGAGATTGTACACAAAGGAGGTTGCATGGTTACACTGAATTGTGCTATTGCACTTGATACTTCTCCGTTTCCCTTGTGCACCCTGTTGGGCCAACATAAATTCACCTATGTCTGTCCAAGTGTCTACGTGGTTTCCAGTTTCCACCATCCAGCTATGGTCGCCACTAGTCAAGAGAAGGGCTAAGGTAGTAAGTGCAAATGAAATAAAATGGATAACGTTCTTATTTATAGGGATAAATTTGTATGTTATAAATCTCATAAATAACTTAGAAGAAGTCATCTAAAAAGTACAATAGGAAAAAAGAGTTTTTAAGAAATCGTATTTTAAAATACATTGAGCAAGTAATCCATGATAATAAACTAATGACCCTCATGTGAGCGCTCAGGGCGACTGTGGATACCTTAAGATCATAAAATTATTATCTTTTATCCGAGCAAGTGAAGTTGCCATACAAAGCAAAAATAAATTTGACACAAATCTAAAACGAAAATGAATGTTTATAGCAATGTGATGTCTATAGGGACCAGTGGTAGTGACTTGCCACTCCTACCATCATCAATTTCACGATGAGATGGATGAAATAGGATAGATGTTATTACTACGGCCGGGTTTAGTTATCAACTTTTTCTTCAAATTTTTAACTTTTCCATCAGATCAAAACTTTCCTACACACATAAATTTTTAACTTTTTTCTTCAAACTTTCAATTTTAGTCAAACTTCCAATTTTAGCGTGGAACTAAACACATTACTACTTACATTTATATTTAGGACATGTTTAGATCCCCTAGCAAAATTTTTCACCCTGTCACATCGAATGTTTGGACACACGCATGAAGTATTAAATATAAACCAAAAAAATATCTAATTACACAGATTGCATGTAAATTGCGAGACGAATCTTTTAAGCCTAATTGCTCCATGATTTAATAATGTGGTGCTACAGTAAACATTTGCTAATGACAGATTAATTAGGCTTAATAAATTTGTCTCGCAGTTTACATGTGAAATCTGTAATTTATTTTGTTATTAGTCTACGTTTAGTACTTTAAATGTGTGTATGTATATCCAATGTAACACGCCAAAACTTTTTACCCCTGATCTAAACACAACCTTAGGCTTCAATATGCAGCACCATAAATTGCATTTGAGTGACATCGCGGCGGAACTACGGAAGAGCTGAGGTCCATGCTGAGGCATTTGGAGGTGAATTGGATATTCTATATGGGAACGTATCGTATACACATAAATTCTTCATGTGTACATGGACTTTCAATAGTATTGTATTCACGTGTAGAAATTAGAAAAAAAAATGTACATGGACTTTTCAAATTCATCATGCATAAAGAATGAAAAAAAAAGATAAAGATCTGATCGACTTGTAGTTTAAAAATTTCAGAACTTTTTTTCACGGCTAAAATATAATGAATTTGGGTTAAGATTTTACATGTAGTTATAATATACCTTTCTCTAGATTTTTGTGACATTTTTTAATTATTGTGCATGTAAAACTTGTGTGCATAGTTATGGTCTCATCTTACCCTACGTCCTACCGACCCCTAGCTTCTATGCTCCTATCATTTGGCTTAGATCTTAGCTCAAAATTTTTCACCCTGTCACATCGAACATTTAAACACCTACATGGAATATTAAATATATGTTAAAAAATAACTAATTGTACAGATTGCGACTAATTTGTGAGACAAATCTTTTAAGCCTAATTGCTTCATGATTTAACAATGTGGTGCTACAGTAAATATTTGCTAATGACGGACTAATTAGACTTAATGAATTCGTCTCGCAATTTACAGACGGATTATATAATTTGTTTTGTTATTAGGCTATGTTAAATACTTGAAATGTGTATCCGTATATCCGATGTGACACGGTAAAAAAATTTACCCCTGATCTAAATACAGACTGATTATATGTTGTGATGGATAATCTGTGAGTAAAACGTATTTACACCACACTATTTAAAAATTCAATAAAAAATAAACTACGATGGAAAAATGTTTAAAACCAACTCCAAAGTTAAATTTCTAAAAATACAAATTTTGACAGCTGCTTATAAGCTGAAAGTAAAAAACTCAGCTCCGAAATAAAATTCCAAAATTTCAAATTCAGATTCGCACATTGATTATCATTCCCCTTGGGTTCGTTCTAGCGTGTCTTGGCTGGCGACCGTTACAGTCAGCCAGTCACCGACCGACCGCGACGACGCCTCCTCCTCCTCGTGTCGTGTCGTGTCGTGCGGTGCGGTCCAGCCAAACTTTTCTTATGCCTATTATGTGAAACCAAAAACCAAACCAAACCACATTTCGCCTTCGCCTCTTTCCCTCTCCGCTGCATCGCCACCACCACGCAAAGCCACCGCCTCCGCCGCGGCCGCCAAGAGCAGCAGCCGCCTCCGCCGCCGCGCGGTCGACGCAAGGGTAAGGGTAAGGGTAAGGGTAGGGCAGAGCGGACCGCGGCGGCGATGCTCGCTTGGAAGGCGAAGGTGGCGGACAGGCTCGCCCGCCTCCTCGCCGACTCCCCCGCCTCCCCCTCCTCCGCAGCCGCCACACCACCACCACAACCCGCCACCGCCGCCGCCGCCGCCGCCGCCGCTGCCGTTGAGCCGCAGGTGAGATCCGCGTCCCTCCCTCCCTTCCCGCGCGGGCACGCTGTGCCGGATCCACATTTTCCATTTCTTTTTTTTTTAACCTCGCACAAGAATTTGGTGGTGGTTGGCGTGGGGTCGCCTCGCATTCGCATCCAACCCGGTGGTTCTGGAAGGCAGAGAAGCGGGATCCTCGGAGGGTGACCCATGTCGAATCGGAATCGAAGAATTGTTTCTCTTCCTTTGTAGAACGTGTAATTCTTCGATGTAGAAAATTGCATTGCGGCGTAGATATGTATGTGTTCCTCGTGTTCATTTGGATCTGGGGGCTGATTTGAAAGGCGCCGCCATGTAGGGGAGGTGAGTCACACGAGGAGAGTTCTTTGAGGAACGCTGGCCTCGTTTGCTCATTGCCTGTCCCTTCTCTGTGATCAATTTGATATATTAGTATGTATATAGTTACTTTGTCGCTGTGAAAGCTCGGGTGCAGATTGTTGCTTAATAAGTTGATGTTGTGTTGTCTAATGATTTTGTCTTCTCCCAAGGCATTGATGTTCTTTCTACATGTGAATTTTCTCACATTTGATAGTTGAGAGTTGACGCTTTAGCCAGGAGAGACTATTCTTCGGTTTTCAGGATAAAAAGGTTGTGTTTTGGCAACAAACCTGAGTGCCGGTAACTGCCTAACCCATTAACGATGGAGGCAATGTTGCAACGTATATAGGTGTACAGAAAAAAAATACTAAGTTTGAGCTGACTCAATACTGATGTAGTGCCTATTTGTGATGCACAGTCTTAGTCTTTGAAACATTAATGACTTGTTTAGTTCATAGAAAGAAACATTTTAAATATTTTCATGGCTTGTGTCAGCTTAAGCAGCAGTACCTCATAATTTTTACAAGTTTAAGCTGTGGTACGTCATAACTTTTTGTTACTATAGTTTTACTAGTTCAAAGATGTTGCTTTCTTGCATATATCATGTTTTGTTTGTTTGCTGTACTTCCGTATTAATACTTAATAGCAATGTGTTTATTCAGGCAACGCCTTTTCCAGTGGAGCATTTTACTTCCCCTAAGAAAGGATCATTATCTTCTTACGTGATGTCCCTTCTACCAACCTCAAATCCGGGACATGAAAGGACTTCACCGAGTTCACAGCATATGAAACCACTGCCTCCTGAATCGCTTCCTAAACGATGGAGGGGGAATGATTTCTTGTGGCATGATCCGCCCCTGGCATTAAGTGAGGAATCTGGATCTGAAAGTGAGAGAGACGAAAGGAATGGAAATTCTAATAACGAGCAGATCCTGCAGTCACACAGGCCCATCGATAACTCAAATGGAAATGAAGAAACATCAACATCAGACTGCACAGACTCTCTTTATTATTTAACTGAAAAGTCTACATTTATATCTCCAAAATTGTTTGGATTCTTTCAATCTTCTCTCCCTGGGACCTTAAAGGGTTGTCACTGGGTTTTGCTATATAGGTAAGCAGTAAATCAACATGCCATGGTTGAAATTTTTATTTAATCATGCCTTGTGTAGTATTACCTTTTGATTTCTTCATTCTTTTACCTTTTGATTTCTTCATTCTTTGTTGTTTTGGCAAATGAAGTGCAGCACTTGGAAGCATGGAACATCGCTAAGAACACTTTTCCGTAGGAGTGAAAATCTCCAGGGTCCATGCCTATTGGTATGTCCAACTATGATTTATTTACCATTTTGAGGTGTTATGTGTCATTACAATTCAACTTGTTTCTAGAAGCTGGGTTTCAACTGACAATATTTCTCAACTTTCTCATGTTAGATTGTCGGAGACATGCGGGGGGCTGTGTTTGGTGGCTTGTTAAATGGTCCTCTCAGGCCTACAGAGAAAAGAAAATACCAGGTCAGCCATTAGATAGCTTTTCGTGCTACTTATGCTTATGAAGTCATGCTATGAGGGCATGAGCCCTAGTTCACCAAGGCACTAGAAGCTAGTCAGATGGCAAGCCAGTGCCTAGGGCCTAATTTGTAATTAGGCTTGCCTAGGCAGGAGAATGCCCTTCAGTGCCTAGTATTGCCTTAGCAGGCTAGGTTACTGCCTTTTAGACCATCCTTTATTAGGTTTTTCCCTAGTTTGTGTAATGATTGTATTTATATTCCTGATGAAGCAGGGAACTAATCAGACATTTGTATTCACAACGATTTATGGTGAACCTAGGCTTTTCAGACCAACCGGTAAGCATTTTATTTTGGTATACCTTTTTGGCGTCGGAGAACAATTTTTTGTTTTGGCACATTCTTCATAAATTACACATCTTCTGCCATTATAGTTTTGAACTTCTACAGTTGTCACATCAAACTGGTTGATGTGACAAGAAAATTTGGTTCCACTTCTCTTGATGATTGGTCAGGAATATTGCAATGCATTTTCATGAAAGTAGCCAGAATGATATGGTGATGGATTGTGATTTTATGGTGAAAATTCCAAATGATCGCATAATTTACATGTTAATGTTGTATGTAATATTCACCTTTTGCATTTTGCATAATGCCACTTTTGTTGATCCATTGGTCAGGAAAATTGCAATGCATTTTAATGAAAGTAGCCAGGATGATATGCTGATGGATGTAATTTGTGGTGAAAGTTATAAATGAATGCATAAATCTATAATCTACCATGTTAATGTTCTATGTAATATTCAAGAAATATAAAATGAAATTTATGTACCGCTTGATTCATTTTAATAGTAGTACAAATGTTCTGTATCAACATAGAGAATATACTGTTAAAATTGAAGTTGTACTTGTCGGAACAAAAATATTCAGGTGCCAACAGGTACTACTACTTATGCTTGAATGATGCTTTGGCATTTGGAGGAGGTGGGAGTTTCGCGTTGTGCCTCGATGAAGATTTGTAAGTTGCTATTGTGGCATACAATTTCCTCGATTTGCGGAAAACAATCATAGTTAGTATTATATCTTGATTTATGGAGTAGGTTACATGGAACCAGTGGATCATGTCAGACATTTGGGAACTCATGCTTGGCTCATAGTCCAGATTTTGAACTGAAGAATGTTGAGGTAAGATGATGTTTTTTTACATTCAAGTCTAAAGACTTCTTTGGACTTTAAGTCATATTATCTCACAAGTTAGTAGAATGCTCAAGTACTCTAGCGTGATCATGATGAAAAATGTGCACCATGCTGGGCCACGACTAGCATAATCTCGACATTTATAAATTTTAACTTCTGTTACTTTTGGGACAGTATTTGATCATTTGTTTGCTACACGGAATATGCACGGGAATTTTTTAAGTATAATATTATTTTTACCATAATATTTCTAATATTATCAACACCAGATCCTTTTTACAAATAGTTTGATATCTCTATAAAATGAAAGTAGCTAGTAGTAGGTGGTGTTTGAATCTCCTGAAGATGAAGATAAAGATAAAGATTAAGTGTTTCACGCAAAACGAGGTGGTAATAACGTGTGATTAATTGAGTTTTAATTATTACAAACTTGAAAAAGGATTAATCTTATATTTTAGAACAACTTTCATATAGAACGTTTTCGTACAAAACGTACAGTTTAGAAGTTTGAAAAGCGTGCCGCGAGTATCCAAAATTCAATCCAACTTTTGTTGGAGAAAAGAACAGGGTCAGGTGGTTCGTGGTTGTGAGTATACCCCATCCCACAACTGACCCCTCGAGTTGTGGGATCTTCCAAGAATGAGGATATGCATTTGTCCGTATGGCTTCTAGGCAATGTTCGATCGTGCTGAAGAGACTGGGATTATTGATTTATTGCGGCATGGAAAACATGGCAGATCATTAATTAAGAAAAATGTTTTAAAATTTGAAAAATGGGTTTATTTGATTTTAAAAAAAATCTGCACAGAAACTTTTCTTAAAAAAAATGTTTTGCAGCTTGGGAGGCGTGCCTGCGATAATCTACTACCAGTAGCTGAATCAAACAGGGCTTTTTGTGGCAACATTATTTGCGGATTGATGTTTGATTGCGGATTTTGTATGTTTTCTCCTAAAAATGATGCAACTTTACTAGTTTGAAAAGTATGATATACTTCTATTTGAAGTCTGTTGCAATGCATGGTTACTTGGATAGTCAGGAAAGATATAACCAGTCATAAATGATCACAGATCAAAGATAGGAAGTTCATATGCACTTCTCCCAATGACATGTTATTTGCATCTGAAATACTACTACTTTTAGATTGCCTTCTATGATGGAGTTAATCCGCATATGTTTCCGCTGAGTATACATTTATAAATAGGTCATTTTGTTTATTCTCCATTACTGACGTCTTGTTCTCTGCAGCTGTGGGGTTTTACTCATTCATGGGGTCGTTCAACATAGTTGGCCTTGGATACATCATAAATGAAGCAATCCCAAATCCCAATTGCCCTCTAGTCTAGTCACTGTATACCTATTATTTTTTATTGTAACACCATTGTTCTTATTGATTTAGGCAGTTTTTAAGTTCCCTTTAAACTTCTAAAAATTCCGTCACATTAAATGTTTAGATATATGCATAGAGCATTAAATGTGAATGAAAAAAATCAATTGCACAGTTTGCATGTAAATTGTGAGATGAATCTTTTGAGTCTAATTAAGCCATGATTTTACAATGTGATGCTACAGTAAACATTTGCTAATGACGGATTAATTAGGCTTAATAAATTCGTCTCGCGGTTTACAGGCATAATCTGTACTTTGTTTTGTTATTAGTCTACGTTTAATACTTTAAATGTGTGTCCGTATAATTCAAACAAATTTTGGGCACACGAACTAAACACAGCCTTAGCCCTAATCTATCTACTTTTCTCAAGCTGGCCGGTTACCGGCTAGCCTATTGGTCCACTTATCACAATTCAGATAAATGTGGTAGAACAAGAATTAAGCCCGGTAAATGAAATTCATCTTACATAAGCTCCGACTGTACTGCTCTTTGCAATGCAATAAAGGGAGACTTATAGTAGAACCGATCAAATTTACATCAAAAATTAAAATAAGTCCAGTTAAACTATCTGGATCCAGACTTACATATCTAGATTCTAGCCCTTTGCAACAACATCACCCCTATATGTATTCAAATATCCAACTCAAAATTATTAAGGAGAAAAAAGTTCAATTAAAATATGAGCAGCAGGCTTCGTGGCTACCATCACCCTGCAGCATCAAGCCAATCGACCACTTCAATTCCTCCGTTTTTATGTTTCATGTTATCTTCATATCTTGTGAATCGGGGGAGGGGGCAATTGTACTTCCTTCACAAATATAAAATATCCCAGCTCTTTTTCTAGAGAAATCAAGGATGGAGTGAGAAATTATAATAGCCCTCATTAAATGAAATATGGTTGGAACATGAGATAATGGTTAGAAGTAAGACATGAAAAATAAATAAATAAGGGGGTGAGTGATACAACATGTAGTCGTCAGTTTAGCAGAATTTCAGCTCCAGCTATTCTATAGCTGAAGCCTAACAAAATAGTTTTAGCTGTACTGAAAAAGAGAGTGGAGCATGTTGTAATGACATAGAAAAATGAGGGGCGGAATGAACCCAAGAATGCCCATAGGCCACAGCTTAACTCCAAATTATGCTTGTAGCATTTAGGAGTTGGATCCTTCCACCTAATATCTGTGGACATAGAGAGTATTATGGATTATCGAGGGCAAACTTTGTAAGTTTACAATTTTCCCATAATTTCTTTGCCTACAATCAATCCTTTTTTTTAAAAAAAATAAACTTATCAATCTTTTAATATTTTTTTGAGACCCTTCTAATATTTAACTCCATACTTTTCTAATATTTAATTTTCTCAAAAAAAATTTAGAAATTCAACATCTATAATAAACCGTCCACTAGAAACACAGAGGACACATAATCCCAAATTAACATGAGGTTATGCTCAGAATGATA
This sequence comes from Oryza glaberrima, assembly GCF_000147395.1. NCBI lineage: Eukaryota > Viridiplantae > Streptophyta > Magnoliopsida > Poales > Poaceae > Oryza > Oryza glaberrima. The sequence continues at coordinate 13,002,787 of NC_068332.1, forward strand.
TGCAAGAGAATACAATATTTGATGGAACATGGAAGTTGATCTGACTGCTAAAAATATCTTATAAATTTTTCATGTTTCAAACACACGCTAAACAATGTAATGGGCTATAAAGAAAGCGTGCCAACCGGCACGCTAATGTTCTAGTCAGTAATTCTAGAGCTGGCAGTGAAATTGACAACCAATTGGTCCAGGTGGCACAGTTAAGCTTTGAGATAAATTTATGAATTATATAAGAGAAAAAAAATCCTGAAAAATAAAGTTTTGAACACCACATCTAGCAAGTGCAAGAAGCTTCCCAACTGGTACACAGTATCTGCTACCTTGAATTTGTAGAAATTTCACATCCTTCGATCGATGATCGATGGAGTGATCAAGGAGAAAAAGAAAAATCCAGAAAAAAAATTACAGATGAAAAATATTATGGTTTCTAGAATTTTAAAATAAATTAGATAATCTCTATTAAAGTCCTCTAAAATTTATGTGTCATTAACTAACTCTAAATAGGACACACAATACACGCACCAATAGAAAAGAAAAAAACCGGTGCGACTATAATCACATACATTTTATTTCATTAATTATGTTTAAAATGATAATAAATTTATTGAGGAGAAGTCTAGCATCTCGTGCACCTTATCTAATAGCAACCTTCTCAGATATATGTTTGTATAGTATCCGAATCGGCCCCTAAATCAATAAGATTAGCCATATAGTATCCTTTTCGCCTTCATTCGCACGCACCAGATAAGTTCATGCACCAAAACGAGCATTTTACAAGTTTGTGTACTAGATTGCCCCCACCTGTCAAGTTTGTGTATCGGTGATGCAGTTTACTTGGCTATAAATATAGGCGCACTGATTTTCTAGTTAATTCTTTTTCTAGCATGTATAAATGTTACCTCCGAAAGAACAGCAATGGGATATAAAATGGAATGTGACTGAAGATTCTGTTCCCCTCATTTCTGGTATAGGAATAATGAATTAGTAATCACAGCAAAGAATATAACATAATTCTAAGTTGGTCTGGTGGTAATACACTCTTATGCTGTGTTCGGTTGGTAGTATTGGGAACTCACGCACTTCAAACATAGTGACTCATTAATTAAGTATTAGCTAATTTTTAAAAAATGGATTAATATGATTTTTTTAAAGCAATTTTCGTATAGATTTTTTTTAAAAAAAACACATCGTTTAGTAGTTTAAAAAGCGTGCACGTAGAATGAGAGAAGAGAGTTAGAAACCTTAGCTAAGAACTTGCCTTAAAAGGGTAATTGCCTCGTTGGCATGGTCTATGGTGGTAGTCATGGTTGCTTTATCCACCAAGATCTAAATCCTAGTGTTCATTAATATGGCTATATGGATATGTACATCTTTCAAACCCAGTAAACATGTTTTCACTGGAAGTCTGAGATCTAAACCTTTGGCTATAAATATGTATCCAGAAATAGTAAATGTGCTCCCAAATATAAAAGTAGACATGTTTGAACATGTCTCAAACGTAAAAAATATGCCCTACAGACAATTGTTTTGCAGGTCGTTTTGTGAGCCTTGATATACATCCTTGCTCTTTGGTGCTATTAGGCATGGCTGTGCATGTGTGGTTTAGTGGTTGTATCCAAGGTTCATGATTTCATGCTCCTGGTCCTAGCTACTCTTTTCATCGGCGTACAAAATTGTACCGCCATTCACAACTGCTAATCCATGTACTTCTCAATTTAGAACACAAAAGATACAATTTACACTTGATCACAAAACAATGTGCATACAACTCAATAGTCAATCCCATCGTAGGATTATATAATATATAGTCTTGTTTAGATAACATGATAACGGTTATCATCTACTCCTACCAACCAGGAACCCTGCCACACGGGACCTTTTGCTTGGGCGTTTGGTGGTGGTGGCGGCTCACAATCCGTAGTGTACTTGTGTGATTGCACATTGAGTGCTATACCGCCTACGTGGGCTTTGATTCGGTGTTTCTAGGAAGTTTATTATTCAAAATCTTTGCTTTATCAATTTGACTCTGAAACTTATTATGTACAAATTTAAAACTTACATATTAATATCTACTCCCCTCCAGTCTAAAATACATGTCATTTCGACAAGCATTTTTATGTAAAAGCTAGTTTGATCAAAACCTTATCCAAACGAAGCAAAACACGTCTTACTCCATCTGTTTCATATTATAAGAAGTCAAACTTTTATAAGTTTGATCAGATTTATAAAGAAATGTAGCAACTCTTATGACACCAAATTAGTTTCACTAAACCTAATATTATATATTTTGATAGCATATTGTTTGGTGTTGAAATGTTACTATGTATTTCTATAAACTTATCAAACATAAAAAAGATTTAACTAAGAAAAAAAAGTCAAATCGTCTTTATCATGGTTACGGATAAGACATACCTTCTATCCTGTGAGTTATGGAATAAACGGATACGGCATACCTTCGCATGTGTGATATATTTTTCCGTATACGATAAGGAAATCGACGAGAGATTATGGAAATAATCCTCACGGGCAAGTACGTAACAGAGTTCTACTCGGAGAGGTTAGAATTATACCATATCATGCATGGTCCGGGGTCTCCGAGTTTTACTTGGAGACTAAGGGGATTCACAGTATAAATACATACCCCCTAAGAGATCCAAGGCATCGAATCATAACACCAGCCAATTTGCCACCACAGAAGCAATCCGGATGAGACTTGAAGCCTACTCGCTGGTAAATCTCGTCGAGGCTATCTCGACAAGGATCTTGCTAGTAATCTTGAAATCAGTTGTTCTATTGTACTCTGTGGATTTCCATATCAATCTCATATAAACTGGATTAGGGCTATTACCTTACGAGGGGCCTGAACCGGTATAATCCTTGTCTCTTTTGTTTGCTTGATGTCGAATCGTATAGATCCTTGCACCAACGTACCCCAATACCCATACTATCCGGTATACGAGTATCTCCCGTTGACAGCCTTATATTATGAGAGTATGCTTTTTAATGGAGGGGTTATTTATTTAATTTATTTTGAACGAACATATGTTTTTTAATGGAGGGATTTATTTATTTAATTTATTTTCTCCGTTGGTTTGTTTCCGTATAAGACATGGTATGTGGTGGGCCCTGCCGAGTTTAGTCAACTACTATTAGGTATGCGGTATCCATAACCATGACAGTTTAGTTGGTCAATATGTCCTTTTTTTCTTTTTTTTTTTGGTGTGGAGTGCTTTTTAGAAAGGGAACAGTGACTATCGTGGTCGATCAAATTACTCTGAACTCGAAAACCAGATATTTTACACCCTCAACTGTTGAGACTGGACGAATAACCCACCACTCAATATAGAGTGGTTTTGGTCCTACATGACATACGTGTGACAGTCTAATAAACAATTCTTTAAAAAATATCGGTGGGGCTCACTGTTAGATCTCTCCATCCCACCTCTCTCCATTCTATCTTCCTCAATCTTCCCTTCTCTTATCCCAGATCCATCCCCTTGCTAAGGACCGTAGAGGCGGTGACCGACATCAACCGAGCTCGGTGAAGGCAATGGAGGCGGCGGCCAGTGGCCGAGCTCAAAGTTGCTTGGGGAGGGTGGTGGAACCGGAGCTTGCACGGAGGCGACTGCAACGGCAGCGGAGCCGGAGCTTGTGAGAAGTAAGCGACGAGCCAGCCGTCGTCTTGAGCTTCCTCAGCGAAATTTTCTCAACCTTGCCCTCCTCCCCGATCGCCATTGCTGCCACTTCCATCCTCCCCGAGATTGGTGGCCATCACATGTCTCGTCCCCAACCTCCGCCACTTCTCCCCATCCTCCCTGAACTTGGCGGCCTCCAGGCACTCACCTCATCCTCGGCTTCCCTCGCCACGTGGCTCCACGGTGGTGGTCGGGAGGAGGTTGCAGCTATCAATCTAGATGGCGGCGATGCGGTCGTACTGGTCGTTGTCCCACCTCACCTCGCCGGCCATGGCGGACAAGGGAGGCTGCCCCACTGCAGCATTGAACGGAGGAGGTCACAACCTCAATTAGAGTGCCATGCGTATGGTACGTAAGACCAAAACCACTCTGGATTAAGTCGGAGGTTTATTTATCCGGTTTCAATAGTCAAGGGTGTAAAATATTTGGTATTCGAGTTCAGGGGTGTAATTCGGCTGACGGCGATAGCTCACGGAGGTAGTTCGTACCTTCCTTTTGTAAAAACCAGTTAACTAGCGAAGTGAGTGTAACTCAATTAGTTCGGTTTCTTGTGGTGGAGCAAATTCTAGATTTGACATGGGTGCTCGCATTTATAGATAATTATTCTTTCAGTGGTAGGTGACGTATTTCTTGGCAGCGAGACGCCTGTGGTGACTTCGTCAATCTCAAAATATGCTGGTCTAGTCTTCGGAGGTGCTCATAGGGGTAGGTGAGTGCACAGGCGTTGTGGGTGAGTGCATTTGTACTATGTTCTTTGTTTAAAAAAAAACCCCGGTTAACTAGTCAATGTGCACCAGTGAGCAGCAAACGCAACGTCCTGTCGTTCATGCAAAGGGCGACTCGGCTGTGTGAATAAATAAACATCCTCATACCACTTCTTTTTTCCCTGGAAGAGAGTCTCATATAGATATAGTCTCATAATCTGAGACACCGATATGATGTGCATCAGCACATTGTCATCAGCTGTTGATCATTTGGCATCTCGGTCTCTCTTTTCTTTTCTTTTTCTATTATCTTGAAGTCAACCCTGTTACGTGTCCTGATTCAGCGTAACTTCGTACTGAATAATTCAATTATTCTTACTTCCGAATACAATAATACGAAGAGATGTTCCCTACGAATTCATATGACAACCTTTCTCTTCCTCTCTCATCCTTTCTTCATGTACTCTACAACTAAACTCGCGTTGAACCCCAATTTAAATAATTTGGTATTTTATATTTACTTTGGAACCGGACCCTCATAAACCCTCCGGTGCTACAAAAATTTTGTTAGCCACGAATCCTGCAAGGCATAGGTCCAGAGCTAAGGAGGATTCAAAAACACCAAGTTATGTTTTAGTGAACTTAAAAGTTTAAATTTGTAGATTTAGGAGAAATCACATTCAATTTCATTCTGGCAAGTAGTTATCACACTAGACAAAAGAAAAAAAACACGGGAATAACTAACTTCAACCAGAATCCTTTGTTTCTTTGATTTATAGTCTCAATACTTCCAAAAAAACAACACAATGCTCTTTGGTTGGTTGATTTGAAGAAAGAAGCACACGCATGCGTAGAAAAATCTTTAGGATGATTAATGAAAAGGAAAAACGACCTGAATATACATTCTTTTTGAGGATTTCATTGAAATCCATTAATTACTAGTACTCTCTCCATTAATTAATATTTGATATTGTTGATTTTTTATACGTTTGACCATTTGTTTTATTTAAATATATATATATATATATATAATTATCTATTTTTATGACTTAATTTATTATCATACAGTCTTTAAACATAAGTTACATTTTTTATATGTTTGCACACAAAAATTGAATAAGTTGAATGGTCGAACTTTTATTAAAAATCCAACTTCATCATATACTCCTATTTATATGAGTAATTAATAACTATTTATAAGATTTTCACTATTTCTACGGTGGGGAGGTGCGGCTAAGGAAAAAATGGTTGAGAAGGATATCATTTTCTAAGAGAATATTTCTTGCTCTGTCAAAAACTTTCAAGATTTACTAATTTAATTATTTATTGACGTCGTAGATACTCCCTCCATCGATGCGATACACGACAGATAACAGATAGTGTCTAAAATGTGTCGCATCCCTTATATTACGTGGGACGGAGAGAGTACAGCATGAACACAAAACAAATATAATAAATTAAAAAAGACAGTAGAAATGCAAAACGGTACCGTTGGGTCGGAAATTTCGTGCGCGCTCGTGTGCGCCGCGCCGTATCCGAAAGGCATCACTTGGCCGCAACAGCAACCTCGCCCTCGTTCGCCTCCCCCTCCCCATTTGTGGACGCCAAGACGGAACCCAAAAGCGCACCCTCCCCCCCCGAGTGTCAAACCCCTCCCGCGCCTGGTCCACTGCACCACCACCCACTGCCACCGGGCCCCACGCTACGTATCTCCTATGGACCGGGTCCACCCACCCCCGCGACCCAAGTTGACAGAATAATTTCCCCATCACCGGAGAGACCACCCCTTCCCCCGCTCCGCGTACGCGCGTGCGGTGCTACCCTCCACATGGCCGGCCCGGGCCCACCCCTCCCGGCCCTACCTGTCAGCGGCTCGCGTGGCCCAGGGGCTGGCTCGTGCGGGCGGCGGTCCGCCACGCGAAAGGCCGCCTCCCACCATTTCTCCCCACATCTCATCCCTCTCTCTCTCCTCGCTTCTCTCTCTATCGCAGGCGAAGGCGAAGGCGAAGGATTCGGGCTCAGCTCCTCCGCCTCCGCCGATCTCTCGCCGGAGGTGAGGCCTCCTCCTCCGCCGTCTATCTGTATCTCTGTCTGTAGCTCAGCGTCGGGCCCGGTTCAATCCACAGCTCCCCCGGGGTCATCTGCGCTCGGCTCGGTGAGGAATTGTTGGGATTCGGTCGGGTTCGTTGGTTGGGTTGGGTTGGGGGGGTACTTGACTTCGTTCTGGTTGTATGGTGGAATTGTGCGGCGGGTGTGATTAGCTTGATGAGATTAGGCTGGGGTTTGGTTTGGATTGGTGGAGTCGTGTGAGGAGGGCGTGTTGGGTGAGGGAGGATATGGGTATCTTGGGATCGTGGGATTCGTGGCCCCTCTGATTTGAGGCTGATCAGTTGGTTATGTTACGCATAGAGCTTTTTCATGTTTGGATTTGCGCGAAATTCGGCCTAACCTTTGACGAGAAGAGAGATGATTATAGGCTTCAAAGCCGTGACTAAGGAAGTCGTGTTTTTTTTTTTGTTTAATTGGAGCAATAGGCTGGGGATTGATAATTTTCATATTGACATGAAGATTCTGCTGTACACCACTGAAATTTATGCTTCCATACCCTTTTGTGTGGTCAGAGGTTTCTTTTGTCATGATTGGGTTGAACATTCTTTTGTTGCAGATGTGTCAGCCCTAGGAGAGGAGAAGCTTTCTTTTTTTGGAAAATCGAGTCAACAAAAGGTCTTGCCAATTAACACAGTGAAGGATAATTCTGGCTTGAGTGTTTGTAAATGGAGAGAATAAGCACCAATCAGCTCTACAATTCTGGAATTCCGGTGACTGTGCCATCGCCTCTGCCTGCTATACCAGCTACCCTGGATGAAAACATTCCCAGGATTCCAGATGGGCAGAATGTTCCGCGGGAGAGAGAATTGAGAAGCACACCTATGCCACCTCATCAGAATCAGAGTACTGTTGCTCCTCTTCATGGGCATTTTCAGTCCAGTACCGGGTCTGTTGGGCCTTTGCGTTCGTCCCAGGCGATAAGGTTCTCTTCAGTTTCAAGCAATGAGCAATATACAAATGCCAATCCTTACAATTCTCAACCGCCGAGTAGTGGGAGTTCTTCAACGCTTAATTATGGATCACAATATGGAGGCTTTGAACCTTCCTTGACTGATTTTCCAAGAGATGCTGGGCCGACGTGGTGTCCTGATCCAGTTGATGGCTTGCTTGGATATACAGATGATGTCCCTGCTGGGAACAATTTGACTGAAAACAGTTCTATTGCAGCTGGTGATGAACTTGCCAAGCAAAGTGAATGGTGGAATGATTTTATGAATTATGACTGGAAAGATATTGATAACACAGCTTGTACTGAAACTCAACCACAGGTATGACAGTTTCTGCTATTTTGGTGGGTGAACTTGGGGAGTAATTCTTCATTATCTAAGAACAATTCTACTCTTATTTGGCTAAACTATTTCCTAAATTAACTGTTGTTTCATGCTGTGATGTGTTCTTTGTTAGTGAGTTTGAAATGAAGCATCATCTTGATTATTGACTTTCTAAAATTATCCTTTTGTTTCTGCAACATCCAATTGTCCGTGACATTACCGTGTTTGATGCATATTATGTACGATGTGTTTATCAGATTAGTATATTTCGTTCTTCGTATCTCCAGCTCAAAACTGCCACTTAATAAATTATCTTTAGCATTATGGCAGTCTAGCGACTCCAATAAGATTTACATGTTTGCGTTGACAAATGCAATTATTCTTATATGTGACATGCAAGCAAAACGTCTACACTTTGCTTTGTTTAACAAATGTTTACTATAGATTGGATGTTTTCAATTGGGCATGCTTAGCCATGATGCATTTGACACCTAGATAGTTCAAAAATGCGATTATGCTCAAGATAAAAGGATGCAGTTGCTGCAACCTTGTAGTTTTCCTGGCTCCATATAACCAAGCAAAAAACATGATGACTTTACTGTATGTAGAATTGTGGAGAGTCATCTTGAATGAGCTTGGGCAGGCTTGACTTGGTTTGAACTGCATGTAGGTTTCTGCTCTTATTATGTATAAGTATGAATTATAGGGATTTTCTTGACAGAAGCTCAAATAGGCTCCATGTTTGCTCAAGAGAAGCTCAACAGGTTTAATAACATATCATAACCAAACTTCAGATCAGCTAAAATAGCATAGTGTTGTTTAAACTAAAATTTATACGACCAAGTTGCTTGACGGCTTGGTTGCCAGGGAACTCTCTCTCTCTCTCTTTTTTTTAAACAAAGAAAAGGGTATAATATTGACATACTTGTGAAGTTTTGAACTTAACCAAGAATTTTTTTTTTAAACCTGAGATGATATCTAAATTTCTTTCTGGTTGATATCATCAGGATAAGCTTAGGCTTGTTTGGGTGGGTGCTGCCAGTTTCCAGTTGAGCTTGAATTAAGACTGTGGGATGTGTCACATGTAGTTATCCCTAAGTGCCCTATGCTATTCATTGTTGATGACTACTTCTGCAAATTCTTTAGTTCCTAGTCTTCTAGACGTTTCCAACATGTAATTGAGTGGTGCTCTATTTATCTTCAATATAGGTTGGACCAGCTGCGCAATCATCTGTCGCAGTTCACCAATCAGCTGCCCAACAATCAGTTTCATCTCAATCAGGAGAACCTTCTGCAGTTGCTATACCCTCGCCCTCTGGTGCCTCCAATACCTCCAACTCCAAGACACGAATGAGATGGACTCCTGAACTTCATGAGCGCTTTGTAGATGCTGTCAATCTACTTGGTGGCAGTGAAAGTGTGTATTGCTTTAAGAAATGTTACATCTCCTATGATTGAACTAATTATGCATATTGACATTTATTGTGAATTGTTGCAGAAGCTACTCCCAAGGGTGTGTTAAAGCTAATGAAGGCAGACAATTTGACCATTTATCATGTTAAAAGTCACCTTCAGGTCTGTTAGTTGTCCCTATTGCATGATATTTTTGTGAAAGAAAATTATTCTTATCTTTTCATTTTGAGTTAATTTATTTTGCAGAAATACAGAACAGCTCGATACAGACCAGAATTGTCTGAAGGTCTGCCACGTTCCACTTTTTCTGTGTTTTGCTGCATTCTTTTATTTATTTATTTTGTTGCCATGTATTATTTATTTTATTGCCATGTTCATCAATTTGAGATTTTTCAGGTTCTTCAGAAAAGAAGGCAGCCTCAAAAGAGGACATACCATCAATAGATCTGAAAGGAGGGTAAGTTTGAAATCTTCATGACTTCATTATGCTTCTACCTTGCGATCTCACTGCTGTGTTCTCTTTTATTTGAATAGTCTCATTTGGAATCCTGTATTCAATCATATTATTAGCAAAACTGGTTCAGTGAAAGATTCTCCATTAAAAGGGGCTTTCTTGGTATAACAAAAGGAATAATTTGTTGATCAAATGCTTAAGATATTTTGTTGAGCAGCAAACTGTTTTTTTGTGATAGGACAACAATACTCGTTACAGCACTGTGTTCTATATTGAAGTGGCTTGGAAACAATTCTTTATTACCAATAGATATTCTTATTCAAACTCGTTGACTCTCCTTGGTCTCCTTGGAACTTTCTCCTTTTGCATTTTCTGTTATTTATTTGTATCAAATGCAATTGTGTCTAGTGAACAGAAAGCAGTGATCTTCCACAATAAAAAAAAAATCTATCTGGTCTTTGTCTGGTCTAATGTTAGTCCTTCATTCTTGCTTGTATTTTGCCTACTAATCTGATCGCAAATATGGAATGTCCTGCTGTTTTTAGCCAACTTGTACCGCAAATATGCAATGGCCTGCTGTTTTAGCCAACTTGTTTGGGCATCCTTAACATTAGACCATCTTGTGAGGTCCGAGTGTTCATTCTTGTATTCTGTTGCAGGAACTTTGATCTCACTGAGGCATTGCGTCTCCAGTTAGAACTCCAAAAGAGGCTTCATGAACAGCTTGAGGTATGTAGCATACTAATGAATTGTTTTTCATGCTTTATATTTCTTCTGAAAGGAAGGTGGGGAAGGGCTTTCGTATGAAGTTCAGAATAAAGTAGGCAAGCTTCAAGCTATCATATAGTACTAGTGTGAGCTGACTTGTTTGAGCTCCATGCATATAAAGCAAAGAACGAATTAGCGCTTTATGGAGTTCTTTCTATTGTGAATTATATAACCGACCATTAACATCATATGTGGTAAGCAAATTGATTGGAGTATTAGGTGAAAAAGGATGCCTTAGGAAAAAAAAATCCAAAAGTATTTCAAACCAAGACCAACCGTTAAAATTAGCATATGGATGCAGTTATTATTTTGTTCAGGGTTTAGTTTTTTTTCCGTACATGTAGGTTCTTGCAATAGAGGGCATCACAGCTCATTAGGAAAATATGAACTTAGCTGTTAATTTCTAGTACTTTTTTGCCATATTTGTATTGTTTTCATCTGTTTTTCTTATCCTTTCATATCAACAGTCGGCTAAACCTGTTGTTGAACATTGTCTCTGCTCCTTTTTACTAGACATTCCTAGAAAAACTAGTTTCATGGATTAGCTAGGTCTGCCATAACAGGGGCCAGGGCATTGAAAATCTGCTAAGTCTGCTTTAGATGTTTTTGTCTATGAGATGCGTTAAAAATGAAGTAACCAAATTCCTTACCTAGTTGATTAACATGGATTATGAAGGAAGCTAGACCAACATCAAAGTGAACTTCTCATTTCCCCAAGCTGTTGACTTCAGGGTGTTGAACTTTCTGAAATTAACCCTTTTGGTTCAATGCTTATTTGCTCTGCAGATCCAAAGAAGTTTGCAGCTGAGAATTGAGGAGCAAGGGAAGTGCCTTCAGATGATGCTCGAGCAGCAGTGCATACCTGGGACAGACAAGGCGGTGGATGCTTCAACCTCAGCAGAAGGAACAAAGCCATCTTCTGATCTTCCAGAATCTTCTGCCGTGAAGGATGTTCCAGAAAACAGTCAGAACGGAATAGCCAAACAAACAGGCATGAGAATCCATTAAAGTCATATTCATGCTGCTGATACCAGCTTAATAATGTTGAGATTGAGATAATTGATGATCCTTAAATTTTTGTTTCAGAATCAGGTGACAGATAATGAGGATGTGATGAGGGTCTCTCCAAGATGTGGACCCAAGTGGCCATTGAATGGGCTCGATGGCTATCTGACTGATGTTTGGCAAAGCTAAAATTAAATCGTTTTTGCCTTTTCATGGGGAACAGAACATTGTTGTGAACAGCATATCAAAGCTTGCCCCAGCGCTTGTAGCTAGACTTTAGTTGTACAGTACCCCAAACACGGCAGCGACGATTCCGTGTTAATGGGATGATCTTTAGGTTTCAGAAGGCAGCACAAGCAAATTTGCACTGATGTACTCTTTGTCAGGTGGTTTGACTTCTTGCTTTCTTTGTTGTTAGGGACTGGATAGCATGGATTAGGAATTTGATTATGATGAACTAATTCAAGAAATTGCCATAATCTTTGGTACCTTGTGCGCCTGGAACATGTAAATGGTACCAAACAACAATATGATATGTTTACCTTCATGTTCTATTTGGCTTAATGATTATCTGCGCGGGAAAAAACTCTTAAGTAGATCACGGTTATTTTGTTAACACGACACCAGCGGCTATGACCTGTGATTAATGTTTTGGTAATCAAACCAAATATAGACCAGAAAAATCATCATCGTCGCTTCGAAAACAGAATCAAGAAACCATGAACTTACTCGGTTAAAGAACAAAAAAAACTGCGAACCTATAGTGCAGTAGCTGGATAGAAACACAGAAAAATACAATTGGTAATAACACAAAATGATAATTAAATTTTTAAGTAATACAGTACATACGTAATAATATCAGCTAGCTCTGCCTCTACTCTTCGACATAACGTCAACAGAACATTATTGCCGTATAGCAATTTTTGAAAATAATAAGGATGTAAAGAGGAGCAAGGGAAGTGCCTTCAGATGATGCTCGGTCAGCAGTGCATTCAGGAAAACCATACGGTGAAAACTATATATGCAGTGCAAACTTGAAAACTACCGTTGGATTGAAAAATAAACGTCTGAGATTCGTCCATGTCACCATGAGTAAAAAATTTACTTATGAGTAAACCTATTAGTAAAATTTTTATATTTAATGACGTGAACGAACCTCATATGTCCATTTTTCAATCCAAGATTTGCACTACACATTTTCCCGTGCATACAACAAGGAGGTGGATGCTTGAAGACTTTATGATATTTTAAGGAAGATGGAATTCTTTAAAGAAAAACGAAAGAACTTTCAGTTAAATTTATCTAAATGAAAATATTTGTCTCTTTCTTAATTGGATTTATGTTGTACCAATTCAACAGAAACCTTTTATATTTAGGGTTAATTGGATTCATGCCACTACGAATGTATCATTTTAGATAAATGCTATTATTATTCGTATATTCGTATCCATGCCATTTGAATATGTACAAATTGAAATCATGCCATTGCCATCATGTTTTCTGATAAACTCTGAGCTCCAGTCGATACGCTCACGGCTTTGATTGGTCCGATCTTTCGGTGAGTTGGGATAACTATGATTTCAAAGAAACATTGACAATCCCACTACAACAGTACAAGACGTTGTTGTGTTGCGCCTTAGCGATTGATACACCTCTCCGTGGGTTGTTGAACTAGCTGGTGTAGATCAACCTTGTTCTTGTAAGCAAATCAAAGAAATAGACAAGAATACGATAAAAGCAATCTGAATTGCAAACAGGAATTAAATACAAATGATAAGTTGGGGTTTCGAAAACAAACAGATGGGCGGTCTAGCTGACATGCGCGTTGCAAGCAAATAGTAATGGCTAAACTTTAATCTAAACAAAATCAGAGAAACCCTGAAGGGGTACCTAGCTATTTAAGGAGGTGGGAGAACAACATAGGGGTCACTAGGGTCGTGTTCCACTTAGTTGGGGCGCATCCCACATGGGCCCCACTTGGGCCGGGGTCCCAGATAAAGTTACAAGCCCATAGGCATATTATAGCTAACGCAACATCTTATTTCTGTGATTGTGGCCGACTGAGATGGAATTTGAAGATGAAGCTGGATCTGTTGAAAAGAGGACTCAGAGAGTTTTCCATCAAGTACTCATGGGCAAAAAATGGAGATCGTATGCACATTTGGCGGCCGTTTGAAGTCAACATTGTTGCAGGTCACCGAATTGGATTCCACAGTTTTTGCTGTTTGATCTTTGATGTCTTCTAGTTGAACAATGATGTGAGTAACGGTTATATCAATAGTAGTTATGATCACATCATTTTCTGTTATCATATATACCAAAATAACCCTAGATATGGGACCAACATGTCAGTTCCATTTTCTTCCTTCATCCTCCCCTCCTCTCATCTCTCTCCACCTTGTTGAGCCAAATGCAGCGGATGGCAAGGAGGGCGTTAGCGAGGGAAGCGCTGCTCCCACTAGGGTTTTCAATTTCGAAATTAGATTTTATGCAGGTGGGAGAGGGGGGTGAAATTTCTGAAATTTTGGTAATTTCGGAAATTTCTGGCTGAAATTATTTGAAAATTTGACTTAATTTGAATGAATTTGAATAAAATTTAACCAAATTCACAAAAAAATTGTAAAAAGCTAAAAATTTCGAGCGAGATTTGAGTATGCCGGTGACAGGCGAAATTACCAAAATTTCGGAAATTTCGAACTGAAATTTCAAACCCTGGCTCCCACTCGAGCTCACCAAAGAAGGTGCTTCTGCAGTAGTGCCTCGACGCGGTTGAAGGGGATGGTGACAGTGGAGTTTCTATGGAAGCTTGAGGTAGACAACGACAAGGGTACATAGGGAAGCTGAAGCAGGCCATGACGGCGATCGAGAAGCAAGTCGGAGAAGAAGACGTCGGTGCCAGTTGTGCCGGACTTGGGGCCGGGCCCTGGGACGATGGTGCAAACGCACGGCAGCAGATTCTTGGTGTCCATGAACCCGTTCGACTCGCCTCTTGCTAGCGGAGAAGCTCGCCCTGCAGGTGTTCGGCGCCGTTCGTGCTGCGGAGCTCCATGGTCCGTCCTCTGGAAGATGGCGGTGGTGGTCCTCTCCGAGATGGGGCACGCCTACGCCGGCGCCATGGGCGGGCTTTGGGCGCTCCCCTGTGGCTCCACTGACGACATCGAGCGGCTAGCGAAAAACTGCAGGGATGACACGTTTGCGTTTGCTGCTTTCAATCAGTACTGATCGGATCGATCGAGTTAGCCATTCCCTGTCCTGCCTGCCTTGCCCGCCGGATCGATTGTTGATGAAAGATCGAAGGTGAGAGTGTTAGATTTAATTGGGTAATTGATCCATTTAAATCAATTAAATCAAATAAATTTCAAGGCTCATTATGCTAGGAATTCATGTGTATTCATTCTCTTATGGGATATCAATGGGATGAGGAGTTTTGAGAATTAATCAATTTGATTAGGGAATTGGTAACTTATATCAATTACTCCTAATTGATGGATGGTTGATGGTTGTGTAGTGGAGGATGGTTCATGGCTAGTTGATGACAATTAGTTGCTCTATTCCTCTTCCTATTCCATTGGTAACCTACAGCAATTACTCCTAATTGATGGTTGGTTGATGGTTGTGTAGTGGAGGATGGTTCATGGCTAATTGATGAGAATTAGTTACTCTATTCCTCTTCTTCCTCTTCCTATTCCATGACTCTTACTCTTCATCTTCCATTCCTGATATAAAATGAGAATGGATTTGATCTCCCTAAGGAGAAGATAGACACACTTTCATCCATTTCCAAGGCTGTTGCTACTACAGTAATCCCATCCCGACGAGTGTGTGCACACGCGTTGGGAGAGTAGGCCTCCGAAACCACGCACTGCGGCGACATTTGCACGGACGGGCGGGCGATCAGGTTTTTGGGAAGCGCAAGGCACGACTACTCACTGTTCGTCAATGTCTACTTCGTCTTCACCAACATGTCAAACACTGGAGACAACGGCAACACTGGAGACAAGGAGAAGGAGGCTTCTGTCAACACCAACGGAGGCAATACTGTCTCAAACTCCAGCGGAGGACCATTCCTAGGGTATAACCTTCTTACATTATTTCAATTAGAAGTTTTACTGTTAATGTTCATCGCAATGTCAACATTGCGTTATTATGTGATTGTTGATGCTTATTCTACGTTAAGCATGCTCATGTAGATTACATTCACCACTATCACTAGATCAAATCCCATTGTAAATATCATGTTTATTATCTTGTTATTTTGGATTAAAATACGCCAAATTATGACCAAATTTCCAATAGAGTACTACTCGCCTTCGATCAATTATAACAGGCAATACATGTACATGGCCAATGTGAGAGGCGGCCGTCCGTGTTGCTACCTACTGGCCCATCTCGCCGGCGCTAGATTGGAAGCAGAGGACAAGAGAGAGAGAGAGAGAGCGCGCGCGACAGCATTGGTTATATTAAAACCTGCCCTGAGTTGCTGCTACCACAACGATTTGAGGCTGCGTGCTCGCCTCCCACGCTATCCACGTCGCCTCGCGCGCTTGGAGCAAGAGTAGTAGTATTGGCAAAGAAGATTGGAATTATTGTATCCACCAATCGAAGCTTCCTCTCCCTCTAACAAAGCAACAATGCTTAGGTCTTCACCTCCAGCCAATCAGAATCTGAAGTCAGCGGGGTATTCCAATATAGCTACTTCTAAGGTAATTGCCCGATGGCAAAGTCAGATGAAAGGCAAGGAGTGTAAACCACGTACGAGCGAGCGCAGAAGTTCAGCTGACTTGCACAGAAAGACCTCTATTGTTTAGTAATTTGGCGGGGGACTTTCGTGAGCTGGCTATTTTGCAAAAACACCCTTCATTTTATTCTTAATTTGTTGTAGGTCCCTCATCTTGGGTTCCTTAGTTTTGTATTCTCACGTAAAGGCCCTCCATAACCTACAATATCTTATGCGAAGGAGAGAAAATTCAGAAAATAGAAGTGCGCTCTGAAAAATGAAAAGCAGGGTGTCTTTTTGCAAAAAAGTATCCCTAACTCTCACCTCCCGGAACCCTAGCCGCCACGATTCTCCGCTCTCGCTCTCTCTCCTTTGCCATCACGACGGCCGCCACCTTGCCTCCCCGCCGGCGACGACCTCTCCCACATGCCCTCACCTTCCTTCTTCCATCTCCTTGGCCCTCTCCCAGTACGTCGCTGCCCCGACAGAGAACGCGCCACCTTCAGATCTAGCGGTGGCTAGCAGCATCACTATCCATTCGGAGGCTAGGGTTGGAGATGAGTTGAGGCTTGCAGCAGGACGCGGGTGCGTGGCGGCGGCGCAGCAGCTGGGTGCGAGAGCAAGGGCGAATGGCAGCGTGGATGCAACGCGTGCAGGCGCGGCAGCCCAGCGTAGCGTCGGCGCACCGTGGCATCCTGGTATACTACTGCTATTCCATTCAAGTGGCGGTGCATCTTTCTCCTCCTCCCTACCAGGTGATGCTTTCCTCTTGCGGGGCTGGATTTGGTGTTGGTTCTCTATTCCAGCTGCTCCCATTGGTTGAATTTGGTGCACAAGTCTGACCCTTTAATCTGTTCTGCCCCTTCCGATGTGAATCATTGGCTATCGACAGAGAATTTGTTCGAATTTGGCTCTTTGAGTTCCCAACTAAAAAGGATGATGTTTTTCTTGGCCAGATTAGTGTTTCTCTCCTCTCCTAGCCACGAGGGGAGGAGGGAGAACAGATTGTAAGCAGCAAGTTGAGCAGCAAAGACAACCGATGCAGTGGCGTGGAGTTCGAGTTTGACAGTTCGGTGCCCAATCCAGGGTTGCAGTGCTGGAACAAGGCAGAGTAGTTGCTTTGTCTTTGTTTTTCTTTGTATGTTGCAAATTCGCATCACATCAAAGTACGCATCAGTATGATCTCAGGATTCTATGGATGAGAGTACACATCAATATGCTCTCTGGGGATGAGCCACATGATCTTGGGATCAGATTCATCTGAGCAACACAAGATCTTGGCTAATTGGTGTATATTTTTGATAGCTTTTTTTTTTTGAAGGGAGATTTTTGATAGCTTATTAATACTGAACATCTGGATATATGCCTTATAAGAGCGAGGAAACTTAAGTCTATGGCTTGAGCTAATAAAGATTGTAGGTTTTTAGAGTAGGAACAAGGTTAGCATTTCTGTCATTTTATTATACACGCGTTGTTCTTTTTGGATGTGAGATTGAGTTGTCTGTCTGTCAGTCAATGGACTAAAATAATGTAAACTAGGCATATAACAACCATTTAAATTTATGGATTTATGGTTTGATGCAATTTAGCACATGCTAGGTCCTCTTCTCAAATTAGTAGGAGTTTAGGACAAAGTATAATGGTGCTACCTTACTCATATTATACTGGATTGTCAGAATCAGTTGGGCCATTCATTGGCTCCCCCTCCCCTCCTCTATGCTCACTTTGTCATGCTCTGTAGCGGTGGTGGCGTCATATCAGAGATGGAGCAAGAATTGTTGCCGCACTGAATGCTCCATAATGCAAGAAAACCAGTATAGAGAAGCCAGATACAACCGCATAAAGCAAAGACAAACATAGCTTATTTTGTCGGCTTATAACTATGTTAGTTTTGCAGTTTTTGGTTAGAGCTTTGCTTTTTGTGATAACTCTGTTCTTTTGCAGAGTAGATGAATATAAGCCTGTAGTCTGTGATCTATGTGTACACATAACCTCTTTTTTTAAAAAATTCTCATAATATGGATCCAAATTTCATAAGCTATAAGAATTATTGATAATATTCCTGAAGCTTTTGTTCTGGCTTGCTACTCATTTAATAGAAGTTGTCTTCCATTGCCTGAGTGCTCGACTATAAAGAACCTAAATATTAGTTCTTATCAACCTGTGACATTGTAGTGATTTTGTGCTAGCTGATGAATAGTGGATAGTAGCAATGTAGTTTAATTTCAGGAAGGAAAAGAGTGCATAGGGAAGGAAAACCTTTGTTCAAAATAAATATATATCATTAGATTTCTCAAAACCTTGCTGTTTTGTGTTCTGCTATTCATTCAGCATTTTAGCTAAAGGCCTAATTTTTATAACCAAACTATGATTATGACGTTGCAATTTTCCGTTAGTTTTATTGTTGCATGTACATTGGGTAAGCACTCGCCTTACAATGTGGGGTGCACTCTCCTGCAGTGGATTTGCCTCGCCTGTGCTTGCATGTGCTTCATTCTATGCAGGTAGAACAAGAAGATCCAGCTTCTACACAGGTAGTATATGTGTGCCTACAACTTTGCTGTAATCACCTCAGTGAGTAGTCTGCTGATCCATCTTTTTGTTCAACTGTGGCAATGGCTGCGGGTAAGCCTTTTAGATATTGATTTGTCAAAATAAACCGACACAAGCTTTCAGAGATGTGTGATTTCATATTTTCCATGATAAAAAATAATGTTATTTCCATTGCTTCAAAGATATACTATATGTTGTGTGTTAATTCCCTTTGCTTCAAAGTTTCTTCAGATAAAGCTGCATGAAGATGAAAAGACATTTTATTCAGTACTATCGGTTACTTTACATTTATTTATGCCATGCTTTTTTTATTGGTTCAGGAAGATGTACACAGTACACTGATCTGGTGGAGAAGAACACCACAACCACCTCAGCTAACATGTTCCTTTGTTGCACCTGAAAAGGGATAATTCGCATATATTTCATCTTAAAAAGAAACTGAGCTGAAGAAACTTATGAATCAGATAACATTTTTTCTAGGCCTGAATTTGTCTGCTTTCTTTTGCAGGCACGGCAAAGCAGCGTTCGAGGTGGCTGCTGGCTCCTATGATGTTGCCCATGTCTCCTGCTACAAGTGCAACCGGTGCAACTGCTAATGTTAAGAGATTATTGACTGTAGCAAGCACCAACGTGCCTATCTGGGATGAAGTGATGAATAAATAAAAGAGGCCATCCAGTGTGACGGTTCAATCTCTGTATATTTGGCTGTTGATAATTACTGGTCATCTTGCCAGTGTGCCCTGTGTAATGTTGTTCAGTGAAATATAAGATAATTTGTTTATGAGTTTCCCTCTCATTATCTTTTGTTTTTATCATTCTATGATAGAAAATCGCAGGTTATGTCTATCTCCCATTGCTTCGTTACATCGATTTATCTAATCTCGATAGAACTTGCCTCGGATCATTTGGTTTGTCTGAGAGCTTTTTTTATCGTTGTGCTATCTGCTCATCGATAGGGCGCACAACGTGCGCCGTAATGTCTAGTGATAGAGAAAGGAGAGAACGGATAGAAATAGATGGCGATGATACAAAATTGGATGGTAGTGGTATGATTAAAATTTTACAAAATTTTAGTGGCACGCAACCGATATCGCGAATGGTAATAGCATTTATCTAATATGGTAAATTTGCAATGGTATAGATTCAATTTACCCTTGTATCTATTGTTCTTATTACCATTGTATTTCCAATAACAAATTAAAGTTAGTGAACACCTAATTTGTAGATGGATGTCTTTTTTATCCTCACTCCCTATTAGGTTTATTTGCTACACTTTGCTCAAATGGTAGGGTTGTCTACCTTATTTGTACTCTCATACAAGATTTATTTCAATTAATAAATAAATAAATATTATCATATGCCTTCTTTAATCATAAATGAATGCTTTTTAGTTTGCTATTCAACTGCCTCAAATTAAAAAAAAGTTATTCTGTTAAGATGCATGCTATACACATCATGGTGGAAAATTGATTGCTTCTTAATAAAAACTGCAGTACTATGTGCAGACACCACTCTTTTTCTCTTCTTGATTTGTGTGCTCTCATGGAATTGCCATTGAGATTTGTGTGCTCTCATGGAATTTCCATTGAGAGTGTGAGCAAATTAAACCCGTTGTCACTAAAATTACATGTTATAATTGGATGTAATTTTTATTGGTTTATAGTGTAACTATTTGGGGTGTTAGCCAAATTTACTAAGATTAGGTGATAATTTTCTGTGCAGTTACCATTCAACTCACATTGCAAAACAAATCTTCACTAAAGAAAATGTCAATCTGCTATCTATACCCTCTGAATGTTACCAATCTTAGGTATGTAAGAACTGAATCAACCAAATATGTCTATTGTAAAATCTGATACGCACTCCTAACCTTCCTCGCATCAGAGAATTAATTTTCTTGTCTTTGCTGTTTCATGCCACCAACAAGTTTATATGTTTGCAACCATCCAAAAAGTAAACATATGTAATGCATGTGGAGTGTTGGCAGGTAGCATGCATTTTTATTCTTCAGCTGCGTCAGTTTCGAAATGCATTTAAGCGTGTGAGGTTTAACCACATATGCATCTCAATTCATTATAATCTAACTCAACGAAAATACATATTCTCTTCTTTTTCATTTTTAGTTTTTTTTTTCAAAATTACGAAACTGTTCGATACAGAATTATCTGAAGGTTTGGCTTGTTCCACTTTGACTGTTTTTGCTTCAACTTTTCAAAACATTGTGCCGAGTTCATCAATTTGAGAATCGTCAGGTTCTTCACAAAATTAGAAGGCAGCCTCTTTTTTTTTCCAGAACTAAGGCAGCCTTAAAAGAGGACAAGTTTGAAGTCTATACCCAGGTAAGTTTGAAGTCAACATAATTAAATTTGAAAATATATTATTTATTCAATTTATTTTTAAAAATATTCGGGATATAAATTTTATTGTAGAAATATACCATCAATCTCGCTCTACCGTTGAGCGAAAATGACGCAGAGGTGACGTTGAGAACGGTATTGCGCGGAGAAAGCGCAAGACCCCAACGGACTCGCGCTGCTAGGGCGCGAGACCGCGCGAGACCGCGCGGGAAGGACGAGCGGTCTCGCTCAAGCAGAGAGCGACACCGTCCTAAACTGCATTAGGTTAGTGACTAATGACCTAATTAATTATTTAACTAATAATAATTAGCGATTAATTAATAATTAATTAATCATTAATTATGGTAATTAATCACTAATTAACCATTTTGAAATCCGGTATCGTTGATTGGTTAAGCGAGACCGAACGGTCTCGCTCTTTCCCAGCGCGATACCGCCCATGATGTCACGTCCACGTTACTTTCGCATAATGGTTGTGCGAGATCGACGGTATATTTTTGTAAAAAGTTTTAAATTCCGAATATTTCTAAAAATAAAATGAATGAACAGTATATTTCTAAATTTAATTCGAAGTCAACATGACCTTATTAAGCTTTTACCTCGTAGTGGCGATACTGATGTCACGGCCGGGTAACAAGAAAAACAAATACACTACTGTGTTATCTTTTATTGGAAAATTCATTTGGAATCTTGTATTCAATCATATTGTCAGCAAACTGGTTCACTAAAAGAATCGGACCTCATCTTTTCGCTCATCATTATGCTTATCAGCTAAAAATTAAATTTTTAACTTTAAATTTGGAGGTGATTTTGAGGTTTTTCATCGAAATTTATTTTTCAGCCTTTGTTGCTAGATTACTAAGAACACGTATATAAAAGTTTTATTCATAAATTACTTTTCGTTTTCAAATATACCGTTTCGCTTACTCGCGAATAAGCGAAATGATGTGACAAGTTCATTTTAGAATCAGGTGATAGACAAGGAGGATGTGAATGAGGGTCTCCCCAAAATGCGGATCCTATTGGCCATTGAGTGGGCTCGACGGCGATCTAACTAGTGTTTGGCAAAGCTAAAATTAACTCGTTTTTTCTTTATTTTGAACAGCAAATCAAATTTGTCCTAGCGCATGCAGCTAGACTTTTCTTGTACAGTACCCCAAACACGGCGCGACGATTCCATGTTAATGGGATGATCTTTAGGTTTCAGAACGCAGCACAAGCAAATTTGCACTGATGTACTCTTTGTCAGGGGTTGGACTTCTTGCTTTCTTTGTTGTTAGGAATTCTATAGCGGGTTAGGAATTTTTATTATGATGGACTAATTTAAGGATTTGCCATAAACTTTGGTACGTACCTTGTGCGCCTGGAATATGCCATGGTACCAAACAACAATATTATGAATGATATGTCTATCTTCATTTCTTATTTGGCTTAACGATTCTTAGGAAAAAGTGGTTTTTATCTAATTTGCATATACGTCGGATGAGTTTATCGATATGACATATGTATTGACATATATAATAAAATCTCCACCTAAACCTTTTTTTTACCTAATATTTTTAGCTCTGATGTCGATATAATATTAATATGACATCATGGGAGAATATAAATTGATGACCGGTGATCAATGATACGTAAAATACGATATACTAGCTATTTAAAACTGCTCTTTTAAGCTTTCAATTGCGCAAAACCATCATCCGAAAGTATCTAATGGGGTAATAAAATGGCATTTCAGTGTTTGGGGGGGGGGGGGGTTTAAATCTCCGGTTTTAATGTTTAGGGTACTGTACGGACAGTGGTGAAGCCAGCGCAAAATGGAGGGGGGTGCACCACTATTTTTAGTGGTATACTTGCTTTATTCTTTAAAAAAATCAACTTCTGACTACGAATTTAGATATAGGGATGTCTAGCTTACTGGCTAGAACTTTGTTTTAGGTGTGTTTAGTTCACGCTAAAATTAAAAGTTTGGTTGAAATTGGAACGATGCGAAGGAAAAGTTGGAAGTTTGTGTGTATAGAAAAGTTTTTATGTGATGAAAAAGTTGGAAGTTTCAAGAAAAATTTTAGAACTAAACCAGGGCTTTGTATAGGACGGAGGGTGTATGTTTTTATTATATATACAACATACAACACTATAACAATACCAGCACAGTATTATTTTTTAGCATCGATAGTTTCACATAAGCAAGAAGAGTGATGTAGGAAATAAAATTCTAGCGATGAAAGTGCTTACCAAAACGGAAAACCCAAATGATAATATTGGTTAGTATGTTCAGTGACAAAAAAGATTTGATGAGGTAATTAAGGTATAAAAGCTTGATGAGGTTGGCTGCTGGGCATCACGCATGGCTCCCCTGTGATTTGATCAACACATGCGGTGGCGGCGACATTTGTTATGGCTACGTCTGTGAGCATATACGCTTGTGTTGGCTACTTGCTTGTTGTTTTGCTTGGCTGAATGTTTTGTGAAAGGGTACACACTATTGTTCCGAGGAGGGTGCACTTATGGTGAGTGTGGGCTAATTACAGGTTAAAAGTTTTTCTGAACCAGGTGCCTAGGAACCCTCTCATCAATGTAGCTTCGCCCCTGTGTACGGACTTCAATCTAATATTTAGGGGTGTATATAGAATTTTTCCTAAATATATGTGATGTGTTGGTAGATAGCCCACACAATAGAATGCATTTTCATCCTTCATGTGGGTTAGCTTCGAAATGCATTTCACAATGTTGAGAGCGGACAATGCGTGTGAGAAGTAACCGCATCCCCTCAACTAATTAAACTTCCTGAAAATACCCTCTGTTAGTGATCTTTTGGATGTATTCGTCCAAACTCTGAGCTGGACTCTCTATTATGTAAGTGAAACCAAACTGACCTTCTCAAAGAATAATATCCATGTAAATTTGGGAAAACCCCCTGTATGGCACACAAGACAACTCAATAAACATTGTCAGCAAGGGAAAAGGGCCATGTAAAAAAAGGAGAGCTGATAAATCAAATGATCATGCATGACTACCCCAGGCACAAATCACAATTTTGCGAAAGGGCATGTAGTATAGTGATTGCAGTAACCTTAGTAGTATCTCAAGATCCTGAGTGCAAATCTTCATAAGAGTGAATTTCAGATTAGATTATTTATAGGGCTAAGTTCCCAATTTAAATGACCACACATATCTGGTTGGGTGTATAGACGGGGTAATACTGCAACGGCTAAAGGCCATAATCCGTTGCCAAGATGTAATCTCGATGCAACAGTAAAGAGGAATGTGGCCCACTTGCAGCAGTTGAGGCAGCCGTCATGGCCCCGAGCAGATGGCGACTCGGGGCCGAGCTGAAACGTCCTCAGTCACCTTGCTTGTCTCGACGCAGTTTCCTGGGCCCCCACAAAAGTTTCTGTAGTGGCTGTTGGTGAACTCCTGTTGACATGCAATTACGTCGCCACACATGAAAGCCCGAGATATATTTTTAGCTTCAGTGTAGGTTCAAGCAATTGGGTTTATAGTGCAGGTTCAATCAATTGGGTTTAAGACATACTAGTTAGTTTGATCTTGCAACTAACAAGATAGATGGATTGACCGTATAAGAACCAAGAGCCAATCGGTCAATAGGCTAATGTGATGTAGCAAGGCCAGCTCAACAAGGTTTGATCAATCGGCTATAGGCTCGATGGAGATTCATGTTATCATCGGCTTGAATTAAAAAATGCATAATTATTAGTAATTTATTCTTTATCAAAGACAATCTTGATAGATTGGACCTAACCGAGACAGAATAAGATTGAAGTTGATACAGAGATGTTTAACTAGTGAGTATACAAATTTGAGTATAAGACAATAGAACACTTAGAGAAAGTAACAAGATAACTCATTGAACATTGCATAAAAATATATCGGCTTACTAGAAATAAACTTTTAATAGCAATCTAATAGATCGGATCTAACTGACACAGTATAAGATTGAAGATAATAAGAAAAAACTATTTAGCCGATAGATCCACACAAATGTAAAGGATATAATAAGTGTATCTAAAATAGTAGTACGATTTAGAGAAATACCAACTTAATCAGAATATCGAACCTAACTGAGAAAGTTCTATCTAAGCCGATACGACTCTAAACAACGGTACAATTAAAGATAGAATCAATATATGATATAGGCAACGCTTGCGTCAACCTGAACAGAATATCGGACTTAACCGAAAAAGTTCTAAACATGCCGATACAAGCGAATTTGACGAAACTTACTTCATCGCAGGAGATCGAAACAGATGCAGTCCAACTCGAAACTAAGAACTCGTTGAGAGTAAAAGGTGGCAATGCGCCAAAAGTAATTGTATTGATCTATGGAGATAGTTTACAAAGACCCCGGTTGTACATAGTATACCCTCGGGTTGATACAAGTTATGATCGGACACGAGATATGACTCCTAGCAAGAAAAGGAAAATAATTTAACCTGCCTATTAAGAGATACACTAAATATGAAACTGACTTGTCGTGGTCTTCACGAGTCATCTTTGAATTCAGCTTGATCTCGATTAATTTCCATCTACTTCAATCTTGATTAAGGACTTCTTTCCTTAACTGAATTCACTAAAGAACCGTACCAAATTTTAACGTTAACTACTCCGCAGTACCTCGAGTAGCCGAGGAAGTGGGAACCCTAGTTCTCATTTCTCTGATAGAGGGGATGGCAGTGGGTGGCACGATGGGAGTTGGCGGGTGCCGCCGACCAAATCAGGGGGGAGAGGAGTGACGGGAGGGGATATGAGGGTGAGAGGAGTGATGAGAGGGGAGAGAGGAGGATGGAACAGTGAGACTGGCAATTTGTCCAATTTATATAAATTAGAGCAGTGAATCCCAACCCTTTAATTTAGATGTAACGGTCACTTATCACTACCGATTAATGTGATGAACCGATATTGAAAGTTGAATTGGTAGGGATACTAGCATCACCTCCAGTTCACTTCCAAAAATTACTCTTTTGATATGGCATCCACTTATTATAAAACCAACAGCGATGAGCCGACAATAATATCTGTTTATGTGGTAGTGAGGGGGTGTGCATGGGCACCCTCATGCAGACGGGCGTTTGGGCAGCAGCCAGTGTTCCCATGGCGATGATGGCATGGTGGTAGGCAGACACATAACAGCTCGTCAACTAGGTTGTGTTCAATATAGGACTAGGTTGCTATATTTTAGAATAAAAATAATTACGTCGTAATGCCCATTTTTATATATTTTCTAATAATCTTTTTGTAGTGGCCGATATTTGGATTTCTTGGCCTTTTCTTGGTGTTTGCTAAAATTCAAGTGCTACTGAACATCTACAAGGACTAGGAGGACATAATGGTCTTTTAAGAATTAAGTTAAAGATCGAATTACTATTGACCTAACAGCCATGGCAAAACAAAAGAGCACACTAACAAAATAAAGGTAAAGAAAAGGAAGGAAAGATTTGGATGAGGAAGAGAGTACAATTGCAATGAGTGGCAAAGGAGAATTCTCCCATCATATTTTTTTTGTGTTATCATGGAATTCATGATTCCATGGGATGTCATGAGGTGCCCTGATACCTTGGTGATACCATCACATATCACCATAATTAAATACTCGATGATATAATTATGAAAGATTTCGTGATATCTTTCACTCACCGTTTGCAGGACAAACGCTCGAGCACAAGAGGCTGAATAATTTTCATGCCGCTTAGCGAGGGGTAATTTGATTCTCTAAGCAGGGTAATCGACCCGAACCCCTTAGCCTGCGATGTATCGATGGATTGCTCATTGCTCCAGCCTCCAAATATTACCCTTACTCCGATCTTCCGAAAGATCCAGGCAAAAGGTTGTAATACCCCCGTGTGCTACTACATAACTCACCATCAAGTTACCAACTGTAATACCCCAGCCTGGACGGGCGCGACAAAACTCAACACCGTCAACAAGGGAAAAATGGCATGCAAAAAAATAGGCAGATATCCATCTCAATTAAGGCCTCCCCCAGCAGCAAGAGCACAAAAGGATTAAGTAAAAAGAAAAAGAAACATAAATAAATCACGCGCCTGCTCTGCTGCTACATTCAGCAAACAGAGGAATGCGTCTGCCTCGTGGTGTCCCGTGATGAACCCTAGTCTCGTGGTGTCGTTACTGGACATAGTTACACATAAAATGTTGTCAGTTAACCTCAAGAACATCTCGTGGTGTCAGCAAAATGTTAGCAGATCCATCCCAACAGTGATCTATGTTAGCAGAATCAGGGCTAATGCATGAAGATCTGATGATGATCACTGCCCCTCTTTGACAAGGTCAAGGAACATGGCCAGAGCCGATTGCGCCTCATCTGGCGTTCCAGATATCACGATCATCCCGTCACTCGTCTCTGGAAGCGGGTAGTGGGCAGTAACGTCTGCACCAGACATCTGAGTATTCACAAAATAAAAAATGGTAGATTAGCTCCATAAAGTTCAATACCAATCAGAGTAGAAAATCAGCAATGTAACTTCGAAGGCAATCAATAAATTTTGAACTTACTGGTCCAAAAAGAAAAAAGATTGCCTGGACATATAATGAAAGAGTTGGGATAGAAACACAGAAAAATAGAACTGGCAAAAACACAAAGGATAATTGAAGTAAATACTTTCCTAGTAATATCAGCTAGCTCTGTGTATGGTGTTCGAGGCAGTATCAAAGAGAACAAAAATATTATGCTTATCGCAGCCACACTCTTAGAGTCTATCGTCATCCTCTAGGGGCTTATTCACCCTCTTTGGACAACAGTCTATCGTCATCCTCTAGGGGCTTATTCACCCTCTTTGGACAACAAGCTAGTAACAGGCTTCATGCTTAGATTAATGGTTGCAATTATTCGTGGCATGCTTCCAAAAGTATGATATCTCCAAAAACTTTCTACATCAGCATTGTTTACACCACTTGTTTTAAGCTAGTATTTGTTAGGTTTATAATATACAATATTTAATTGTCATGGTAGAGCGCCTTTCATCCATATCAAACAGGCCCTAATAGTGTAAATTTAATCTCGTGTTTTGCTTATTTAATCTCTTGGGAGGTTCTGTCCCTTGTTTAATCTCAAACTTAATGGCTACGTACATCATATGCATCAATGCATCATAGATGTAGAGGCTGGAAATGTAAATTTCTTCAGATTTTCCAAATCAAGGAACACCTAAAGCTGCACACCATTTAAATGGTCTAGAATGAACTAGGTGTCTTTACTAAACCAGACCAGTACAGCATTTTGAAAACACACATGATCAGCAAGGTCAGTTCTGAGTTCAAAACGTAATGACTTAACCAGTTTCTTTTTCCCAATCCAGGAAGCATTTAATCAATTTTTTTTTAAAAAATAAAACTCAGAAACACCAGCATTTATTTGAAGTAAATTCTCAAAGGCAATCAAAATAAGCATACACGATCACATAATTCTCCGTTAATACCTCTCTAATCATAGTGAAGTCGTTTCCATTATCTCCGCAAACAGCAACCTCATATGTGATCCTAGTTATGGTGGCAGTCTTGATTCCTCTGTGGCCAGAAGCAGAAATCATTGTAATTGTAGTTAGTGCCATTTACAGGTCACTAAAGCATAGCATCAATAAATGCACAAACCATTATGTAAAATAACCAAAGGAATGTGACATATAGGAATGGAAGTTTATACAGCTGATGTTATTTGCCCTTTGTTGATCCCTTCTAGTTATTAACTAAGACATGCATGCTATATTCAAAACATGTACAGTACCAATTGCAAATTCATTACTTCATCAAGAACAAAATCTTATAAAAATATATAGTATTAGGCACATAACTGGTGGAACCACTTGTGTGGCGCATATATAATACATTGAATTGCTAAAGTTCAATCACAACTACAAGGGTGCTAGAGCACAGAAGATTAATCGTGCACAGCAATACTTGTTGCTATTCATTGTTTTCCATTGGACCAAAATAGATATTCTGTTTGAAGTTTGCCATGGGATGTTTCCTGTACAGGACTTGAAGAACAAGACATAATAAAATAGTACAAACTATTAATATAAGACCAAATTTGAATACAACAGTTTGGTGCTGCTCTAAGCATTAATTTCTGGATAAACAGTGAGTTTGCTGATAATCCAGGCCTGCGCTTGAGACTGTAAACACATTACCCATGAAGTAGTACATGCATCCAGCAACCCTAAATGCATTCCTGTGACTGTACATACAACATTCTAAGCAGTAAAGTGCATCCCTCACGTAAATGGCAGGGTGCTAGTAGCGTCTTGGGCTCTAAATAGAAAGATCTATGATACTAAATAGCTGACAATTATGCTAAAATGGAATAAGAACCCAAGACGATATTGGTTTTTGTGATTTGACATACAAGAAAAAAATTGAAGTGCCATAGACAGGATCTGTTATAAAATAATCTTACGCAATGACCACTTCTAAAGGGACAAGGGTAGAAATGGGTTACAAACAAATATGACTATTACCTCAAAAGTTTTTTTTCCTCCAGAGATGTAGCTCCATGATTTGAAACGTCAATTCCATTTTCATTCTGCATCTCAGTATTCAAATTGTTAATTCCAGTGCCATTTCCATTAGCTGGTTTCTCCACCTCATTAATTGGGTTGTTGATCTCAGTGCCACACCCAATGGTAGGTTTCTGCATCCAAATATTTGTTTAGTACTTCCACAGAAAAACCGTGCATCAAAATTTATAATAGGCTGCAAAGTGACAGGAGGATACATAATTGGACAAAAATATTTCATTGTGTCCTATTCAGCAATAAAAGGTACTAGTCACTTTGCAAATATTTGCATGAGTGCTCTATGCGATCTATTTAGCAGTGAGCTCTGAGTGAAACTAAAATTTCCAAACACTCGTCCTCTATAAAAGAATGACTCAAATATATGACAGTTTTATAATGAGCAAAACATTAGCAGAGGATAAGTTTGATTAGCACCTAGGCTAGGACTTGGTTTGCACTTGCAGTAAAAAAATGACAGATATCTTAAATATCCAGTTTTGGCTGAGTTCTTTCCCCAACTTTCCCAACTCACCTCTCTCGTTTTCCGCGCGCACGCTTTTCAAACTGCTAAATGGTGTGTTTTTTTGCAAAACTTTTCTGTACGGTAGTTGCTTTAAAAATCATATTGATCCATTTTCAAAAAAAATAATAGATAATTAATTAATCACGCGCTAATGGATCACTTTGTTTTCCGTGCACAGGAGATTTGTTCCCAACACAGCCAAAAGAACACAGCCAGGGATCTCTTTACTGCAACTTATGTTGCTCACAGTCACAGCAGCAAAAGATAGAAATTATGTAAATTTGATAATATAAGAATTCAACAGAAGTAGAAACACTTCACACAGGCATTCCAGACCACTACAATGATCCTTGCAACTTTACCAAATGCATAATATCAAATTAGTTTTTGATAGGTTAGTAATATGTAACTTTCTTGTACAACATCTGATTTAGTTTTGCTCTTTAAACATTTAGAACATAATATGCATGTATCGTACACAAATCCAGGAAGGAAGAGAAACTTTAGCATGTATAACAAGGAAAAGGTATGTAATACATAACCTGAATTTGTGGGGAGCCCAAACGTCCCAAGTCGAAGGCGCTGATAGAGTTTTGTACTGAGTCAATTTCATTCTGAGAAAGCCTGTGATCAACCCTTGACAAATTGCCAGCTGAATATTGACCAGTTGAAGAGATATTAACCTGGCTGCTTGTAGTTAATTCATCAATAGCCGATGAGGGAACATGACCATTGCCGTAGGTTGTTTTCTCAGAAGAGAAGCAATGATTACGTAGTTTCTCACAAACAAGAGATAAAGCGTCTCTAACATTCATTGGCTCTCCAGTGATCTGTAGAGAAAAGAAAATACCAAACTAAATAAGTATTGAGCTGTCAAAACATAGTAAGAGTGTAAGGATCAGAAATCAACCGATCATGAATTAAGAGAAGTATAAGTGAAAAATTGAAGCGAACTACTGAGTCTATGCCTCTATGCATTGAGTACTCTTTGAACAAAAATTAAGAGGATCAGATGGTTAAGATTAGATGCATCAGGTTAACCCTAAATACTGTCACCGTCTTCTCACATCTCTACTTAGCATGAAAGCAGAAACAAGTACAACAAAACTGTTTTGTATTATAATACATTTATTCCAGAAAAGTGCTTGCCTGCAGAACTAGTTCGTATTGTGAGGCACAAGCTGGAACAGCAGTCTCTTCTAAAATTTTCATTTTTGTTCTTGTTGTGTTATTCATATGCTTGATTAGTGAACCACCTGGACCAACTAAATAACCAAATTGGCCTTTCAGAATTAGAACCCTGGCAGAGCAATGCAATGGATTACTGGGTCTCGAATGCATATTGCTTTCCACCACCTGCATTCTGTCAAATATACGAAGTACCGCATTCTCCACCATGGAGAATTTCTGTCCTGGTTTCTACATGAGTGAAAAGAAACCATAGTTATAATGAATCAAATGCACAACAAAGCTCACAAGAATTAATATAAAATCAAAAGAGTTTCTACATTAAACATCCATCATAAAAGCTGCAAAATTATGCTATGTACATCATGCAATGAAACATGGTGCATAAAAACATTTATGGGGAAATGTTCAAACCTCCAAGGCTGATACTGTTATCGCACGTTCCATGCACCGATGAACAGGTCCACCGACATCAACAGAAGCACCAGAGTTAACTTCAATTGCTTTGATAACCATGCCATTCTTTCCTATCAAACCTCCAGCAAGAGTTACAGGGCAGAGTAGTCTAAATGAAAATTGCATGACACATTCAGTTTGTTCAATTCCTGTAGCACCCTGTGGACAATCAATATGAGGAATGCTGGTGTTTGCACGCTCAGTTGACATATCTGAATACAAAGATCCCATTTCAGGCTCAGGCACTTTTGGAAATGTTTGTGTGAGAATTGGGTTCACTGAATGAGCAGAAGTTGAGCTGCCAAGTGGCCCATCACCTTGAAGACAGCTAGACACAGAAACAAGAGCTCTCCTTACAGTGGTTCCATCTCCTGTTATCTGAAGTTACATCAAGAAGCAATGAATTATAACTGTAGATTAACATAAACAACATAAAATTTTGTCAGTACACAAAGGAGGTAAAAATAACCTATTTTTTAAAATACATAGAACAGGGAAAAGACAGTTAATCCCTAGCAACATTTTTGTTTGTTACTTCTTAACCGTCTCCAGTACGCAGTTCACTCATCAAAAAAATTAGTCGAATGATTTACATGACTTCCATTAACAGCAGTTCAGTAAATATTAATTGGAACATGATAAAATAAAAAAAGGTCCTTATTATTCATTTTGGACTTACTGATAACGCACATCAATAATTTTATACTCTACTTCACCAGTCAGATCACAAATAAGGAATCAGAAGCCACTTAGATAGTCACTGCTGAAGTGGTTCACAGATGAGACCATGCGACATGGATGAGCGTGTTTGTGAAGCATATGGTTTATCAGTTGTGTAGATAACCTATCCACACACAATCCTTTAATAAGTTAATTATTTCATATATTCCATACAGCTGTTGAAACAAAAACAGAAATGGACTCTTGTCAAACTTCACCGTCCTATATCACAATAAATCCAAAGCATACGCATGAAACAAGAACTCAAAAAAGGATTGAGTTCAAGACAGTAAACAGTGCACTAGGGAAATACTCGAACATACTTTTTCACAGATGGGGGATATCACATAAGGAACATGCACATCACATGCCAAGCATTGCTAAGTGTGCCAAGCTCTTGCTTAGAATGCATTCATGAGAGTGCCCTAAACATTACACAAATAAATCATCATGCATGTCTCCACATGATTGTTCAGGCTCCACAGTATGCAGCTGCTCATCCTCCCCTAAAAAAGTGTCATCCTTTTGCGTTTTCACCCTGAAATGGCACCTGTAGAACATGCTGCACTCGCTATCTTCCAAATTCCCCCTAAGCCCTTGACGTAAACAAGCACGCCCACACATTGTTTAATCTCTACTTGCCCAATTGCCGCAGAAACCAACGTAGGTTCAATTTTGCAACAGTGTATGATAACAATCGAAGCAACAGGGGGCATTACGCGCAGTGAGAGTGGTATACCTCGACGACCTCCTCGGGCGGCTGCGCCGCGTACGCCGCCCCGCCCTCACCACCCCACGGCGTGACGCGCACCTCGGCGCCGGACTCGTTGGCGATCGTCCACAGGATCCCCTTCCCGGAGGCCGCCTCGAGGCGCCCGGCCTCGACCAGGACGAGGCACGTCATCCGCTCCGCTCCCCACGCCTCGCCGTTGAGGTGGACGACCCAGCCGCTGTCGAGCAAGGCGACGAGGGCCTCCTGCGCGGGGGAGAGCTCGAGGGGCTCCCCGGAGGACGAGGAGGCCTCGACGCGGCGCGCCGGGGAGGCGGGGCCGAGGACGACGGCGACGCGACCACCACCACCACCACCTCCGCCGTCGCCGTCGCCGTCGGCATCATCGGACGAGGCTCCGACTCCGAGGGTCTCGACGCGGACCTGCAGCGTGGGGAAGAGGCGGCGGAGCGGGGCGATGGCGGCGTAGAGGCGCATGGCGTCGGCATCGGAGAAGGCCTGGGGGAGGAGCAGGCGGAAGACGGCGACCTCGGCAGCATCGGCGTGGCCGGTGGCGGGGCTTGGGTCCGGAGCAGGTGCCGCGACGGCGACGGTCGCGGCGGCCGCGGGTGAGGAGGCCGTCGAGGCTCGGGCGAAGGCTTCGTGCGGCGAGAAGAAGGGTCTCGCTCCGGCCATCTCGCCGGCGGTGGCGGTGGTGGTGGGAGTGGAGGAGCAGTGGGCAGGTGGGTTTTGCTGCTTTCGGTGTGGGGTTTTGTAGGGGTATTTTGGGGATTTTGCAGAGGGTGGGTTGCCGCGGCTTCCGGTCTTGTCTTTATCCGCGGCCTTGGACCTTCGTCTTCATCAGAGTGAGAGAGGGGGCTCCGGGTCTTCATCAGGAGCGTACTTGTTCTGCCCAAGGCACGTGATGGTCAGAGTTGTTCAACAACGCGTTCACAATTCCGGGTGGTGCATAACTGTAACAGAAAAAAAGATTTACATTTTGAAGTGAAAATCATTTTAAGGCTGCGTTCGGGAGTGCTTGTTCTCAACCGCTCTCCTTGTTTTAATATATGCCTAGAACAGGACACTTGTACGGTCAGATCGATCCTATCACAGGATCGGTGAAGGGTAGCGAGGATCGATACATAATTAACTTGAGATATAGGATTTTTTTTTTTACAAAACAATGGCTGATGTGATGCTCTAAATTTTCACCGATCCTACGCGGTTTAGAGAGGTTAATATATGTCTAGGTTGCGCATAATTAATGAGAGAGTAAAGTATTGGATTGGTCCCTAAATTTATACAACCGTATAATCTAGATGTTTAAACTCTCAAGATATATGTTTATGTCTAGAACTTGCCAAAGTACGTTATTCTGGTCTCAAAATTGTCATGGTCTATTCGAGATCCTAAATGGCGTTATCATGGCACGTTAGACGAATGCTGACATGGCATATTCACCGATGTTACGATGACTAACAAGTAGGGTCTGTTCAGAAATTTTGTTATTATCCTTTTTCCTTTTCATTTCCTTTTCTCCTCTTCTTCATGTGGACATCGAGGCTCTACTTGTCAGTGTAGAGTAGTGATGATGTCACGTCGTCGCTAGGTAGGATCTCAGAGAGGCCATGGTGGTTTGGAACCAGAATGGCATATGATAAGTTCAAACTTGAATATATATTGTAGTATTTAGGGACTTACATAGCACGATCGTACAAGTTTAAGGACTCAACGATGCACTATACTATTACAAACTTAAAAAAGTAGATTTATTTATTTATTTTAAATAAACTTTAGATAGAAAGTATTCAAAAAAATCGTTTTTTAAGTGTGTTAAGGGGCCCGTTCGAATGTACTGAAATGAAATAGGTGGATAAAATTTTAGATTAAAGTGGCACGCTTTTTAAACTGCTAAACAGTACGTTTCGTGCGAAAACTTTCTATATGAAAGTTGTTCTAAAATATAAGATTAATTTATTTTTCAAGTTTGTAATAATTAAAGCTTAATTAATCACACGTTATTATCACCTCGTTACACTTAATCTTCATTTTTATCTTCATCTTCGGGAGATTCAAACATCACCTTAGGTAGCACCCTTCTATGCCACAACTATTAGGTTGCCTCATCTACAAGTACCGCAACCCAGTCTAGGTCAGCTAAAGGTGCAACCAGGTTCAAGATCAGGCGAAGAGAATATTCCGTCTGCACCGAGAGACCAAACCAAGCAGTTCAGAGTAGGGTAGTTTTGCTGGACAAGTTTGCTAAAGAAGATACAACAGAAGAAGCCGGACAAAGAAGAGAAGACCGCCCTACCTATCTTATTGTAGCCTTCTCGAATCTCGGGGGTGAGATTCTTGTAATGGGGGAGGATTTGTCACGTCCTGATAAATTCATCCCGACTTAAAAATCATTCTCCAAAAGGAATAATATAATTAATTAAAATTCAAAAAAAAATTGGCAAACATTAAAATGCGTACAAGAAAAAAAATTGAATGTGCCCCAGCGTATTTTTCTTAAATTCTCCTTGGTCTAAAAGGATCCCTCAAATTTTACATGAATTTTCAAAGCACCGGAAATATTTATTAAGCAAAAAAAAACAATTGTCACAGTTTATTAAAAAGAAAAACTAAAAATTAGTCTTCCTTTCCTTTGGGCCCAAAGTCTTCCTCTCTCCCCCTCGGCCCGCGGCCGAAAGTCCTACTCCTCTCCCTCTTCTTCCTTCCTCCTTTTCCCTCCTTCCAGGCCGGCCACTGCCCCCCTTCTCCTCCCGGCCTGCCCCGGCCCAAGTCTTCCCGCCCCATCCCACCTGGGCCGCCTCCCGGCCCAAGCCGCGCTCCCCCGCACGGCGGCGCCCTCACGCGCGCCCCACGTGGGACCCGCCTGTCAGGCACGTCTCCACCTCCAGCCGGCCGGCTCGTCTCTCTCTCCCCCGAACCCTAGCGCCAATTTCTCCCCCCAAATCAGATCCATTCAAGCCGGATTAATTCAAATTAGTTAGGGGAATGGAATCCCCATCCCCTCCTCATTATTTCCCCTGAATTTTCCCCCTCAGTCCGGCCCTTAATCGCCGAGATTTAATCCCCTTTCATTGACCGCCATTGATGCCGCCGTTCACCTCCTCCGGCGCCGTTTCCACCCTCTCCCGTGGCCGGCAGTCCCTCCTTTCCCTATAACACGGAGCCTCCTCCCTCCCCTCTCTCCGGTTCGCCAGTTCCCGAGGTCCCTAGGCACCTCCCCGCCGCCCTCCTCTCTCTCCGTGCCGCCAGCCACCTCCAGCCGCCCGTGCCGCCTCGTCAGTGCGCCGGTTGGCCGCGCCACCACCTCGCTCGGCGTCGCACCTGCCTCCCCTCCACCGACGTCGCCTCTGTTTGCGCGGAGACCACCGTAAGCGCGCCCCCGCTGGCAACCAGTGGCGTTGCCGCCACTGCACCGCCTCCAGCCGCCCCTGCCGCGGCGCCATAGCACCGGCTGACGTCGCCGTCTCCTCCTCCGACACTGCAGCATTGCTCTCCACTCTGGCCGCTGCCCGCCTTTGCCCGGAGGCAACCGCACCGGCCTCTCCATCCGCCTCGCCGGAGTTCTTTCGGTTGGCCCTTCCTCCTCGCCCGTGCGCCGGTCGGCCGAACCACCACCACCTCCGGCATTGCATGGGCAAGGTCGTCCTCAGCCTCGCCTCCCTTTCGGCCGAACCCCGCTGGTGTTCATCGCCGTCGTCACTGTTCATCCTCGTCAGCGTCCCCTTCGTTTGGCCGTTCCTCTCCGTCGGCTCGTCGTCTCGCTATACCGCCACCGCCGTCAGCATCGCAGCAGCGTGTTCCACGTAGGGATGCAAGCGGGACAGGTAAGCGGGTGTTTTTAGTCCACTTATCTCATTTCTAGTTCATTTTTTTCTAAAATTTATACTACCATGTGGAAAATGAACTAGTAAGCGGGTTTTTATGCGGGTAGCAGGACTACCCACTTGCATCCCTAGTTCCACGCTGTCCTCGCCTCCGTGCTGCTGCCACCGGTCGTCATCGTTGTTCTATCGTTGTTCCCGGCCGTCTTCCTCCTCATCATGGTGTTTGTCCCTCTGTCAAGCCGTGCTCGTTCGCCGTCTGCGTTTCGTCAAGTGTGCTGCTGCCCCATCGTCGTCTTCGTCCTCAACTTCGCGTCATCAAGTGTTGCGCCGGCCTCGTCTCGCCTTCGTCCTAGGGTCGCCACTGAAGTGTCGTTGTTTGTCACCGCCGGTGTACCCCGAGCCGTCTCCGCCGTGCCCGTTCATCGTCGTCGTTCTGCTTCTCGTCCTATTTGTGGTGAGGACCCCTCCCCTCGCTTCCCCCTCCTCGTCCTCTCGGTGTTTGTCACTGTGCACGTCGTGCCGTTGTCAACCCCGGTACCCGTGTACCGGTGTCGGCGGTTGTTCGTGTGCACGTGTGGTGACCGTGTTAGTATGCCCACTCGGTAGCCGTGTAGTTTCCATGTGCGTAACCCACGTGGTGTCTAGTGGAGTTCGTTTGTCGGCCACTCGTCTCGGTTGACACACGGGGTGCGCTTCTGTCGACCCGTGGATTGTCTCTGTGCACCCGGTCCACCGTGGTCCCTTAGGTTGACATGTGCATGCTGCATGTCAACGGTGCAACCATCCTTTCTTTTCCAGGCTTGCACTTACACATGTTTTATAGTTGCAAAATTAATCACAACAACCGTAAATCTCCATATAACATCATTAAACTTTGGATGACCATATCTTGTTATACAAACTCCGAATTGACCCGTCCAAGTTTCTTAATTTTTTTTGTAATCTAAAGAACTTTTGTTATAATCTAAAGAACCCCGTGCCTTTCTTTTTATGTATTGTTATTACTTCTTTATAGGGTTTTAGGTTTGCTAGTGTGCTTTCGCGTAGCTCAAGGTTTGGAAGTTTGGAAGGCCATTCTCTCTGAGAGAGGCAAGTCGCATCATCCTTGTGACAGCCCAGGGCCCGAAAACGGCATTGGTCTATCTTATTCAGTTAGACCACACCTAACATTGCAACTCACTGTGTTTTTTGTCCTCGCTTTAACGCAAAAATTCCGGAATCGGAGTTAACACTACCCAGGCAAACATCCTTATAAGCTGGTGTTGATCACTCTCAACTAGCGAGGTGGGATCATTCCAGCTACAGTACCCAGCTGCTACTACTCGTTGCTCTGCGTGCTATGCTGCTGCTGGGCCGCATGCATGGGTAGGCCAAGGCCCATGGCCTGCACGCCTGCTTGCCCTTTTTTTATAGGGTTTTACATACACCCACCCTCAAAGGTTCGACGTCCCCATCGAACTAATCTATACCTGTGCTTTCCCAAATGACCAGGAACACGTCTTCTCTTAGTGTACGACCGTACGTGCTTTCCCAAATGACCAGGAACACGTCTTCTCTTAGTGTACGACCATACGTCCAGTGCCGACGCCATATGCCATGTGCCTCACACGGAGCCCACATGCGCCATATGCCCGCACACTGCGCCCGTACGCGCAACCGCGAGAGTCTGCTCTGATACCACTTGTGACAGCCTAGGGCCCGGAAACGGCATTGGTCTATCTCATTCAGTTAGACCACACCTAACACTGTAACTCGGTGCGTTTTTCATTCAGTTAGACCACACCTAACACTGTAACTCACTGCGTTTTTCGTCCTCGCTTTAACGCAAAAATTCCGGAATCGGAGTTAACACTACCCAGGCAAACATCCTTATATGCTAGTGTTGATCACTCTCAACTAGCGAGGTGGGATCATTCCAGCTACAGTACCTAGTTGCTACTACTCGTTGCTCTGCGTGCTGTGCTGCTGCTGGGCCGCATGCATGGGTAGGCCAAGGCCCATGGCCTGCACGCCTGCTTGCCTTTTTTTTAGGGTGTTACATTGAGCATATTGAATCCCAGTTTATAAAATTATTTTATTTTAAATTATTGGATTACCGCTTTATTTAAACTCCCGCGTTATCACTGTTATATTTAGCTTTCCTATTATTCCTTGTTATAGCCTTATCATTGCTATTGTTATTATCACCTTGCTCACCCTAGGAAAATAAAACCTCAACTAGTGGGTACTCTATCCATGGTTCCACTAGTATGAATTTAGGTAGATGCTTTGCTGGTTAACTAGGCAACCCTAGGTGGTTTCATAATCTTAGACTTTGGGAATTATATCATTTCACTTGGACATTATGGAATGGTTGGCTTATGTTGGAATTGGACATACACCTCCCCCTCTATTCAAAACCCCCAAAATGATTTTAGGCTGGGCTCAAGTTGCATTGTTTTGATAGAAGCACAGCGGCCACCATAAGGACCGGTCTTTGGGCCTCTATTGCCTATTGCAAAGCACTACCGTACTTCCACGTGTGGAAGGGAACTCAAGGCATGCTCTCGCTGTGGTGAAATTGGACATATTGCTAACACGTGTGTTGCTCACTGCCCTTATTGTGGATAAGAGCATCCACTAGGCGAATGTCCTACAAGGAAGATCACTTGTTTCTTGTGCGAAGGAACTGATCATGTACCAAAAGATTGTCAATTCAGTTTCCTGCTGATGAAGAAGATGGCAACTAACCCACCGGCTCCAATGGAGAGAAGCATGAAGGCAACGCGATTCCCCGCCAGGACAACAGTTTTCTCCTAACCCAGTGCCAGGACAGAAGAATTGAGATGGGAAAAACAAATCCTGAGTTCGGAAAGATATCTGTTGTTTCAATTGTCAAGAACTAGGTCATTACACCGACAAGTGCCCCAAACTGAGAAACCCAGTTGATAGCAAGCCGACCCGTGCAATACCCCACCATCAGAAGCTTGTACCTCAGCGAACTGTTATCTTTGCATCCTGAAGCAGCCCTATAGCCCTAAAATTTGGTTAATCAACTAAAACCTGGAATGGTTGGCCTGGGTTGGCTTGGGACGAGCTGGGATCCGGGTCAGGGTTGCCAATTTGGTCTGACTCATCGTAGGCCTTGGGCTAAGGCAGGGTCGTGTGGGTTCACGGCCTTGATTAATAATATTGTGTAGACTCAGGATCGAATTTAGCAAATAGCTTTGAGCAACTAAGTGGTTTGAAATGCTTGTTTGCTGCAAAACTTAACCCCTTATATTATTACTCCTTGTACCCCTTGCATTAATCATGCATCTCCCGGTGTGACTTGCTGAGTATTGTGGTTGTACTCATTCTTGCTCAATCTTTCTCCCTTTAGTAAGAGAAAGCTTTGGTGAAAAAGTCCTAGGTGGAGTCTTGGCTTATACTCCAGCTGAGCGCCTATGAAGATGGAGCCATATGCCTGCTAGCCCATTGTTGTTTATTTTTATTTGTCAGGCCTTAAGCACCTTTGTAATAATGTAAATATTATCGATGCAATAAAGACATGTCTTTTGTATCATGATTGTTAATGTGTATCTCGGCTTTTCCTAGGATGGGGATCAATGCACTAGCGATTGGAAAAAAGCATTTTTTCGGTCGCGACAATCAGTTAGTAATTCAAATACCCAGCCGATACTGATCTAACTTGATATGATTATATGGGATGATTTGTCTATATAAGTGGCAAATGTACATAAAACTAGTAAAAAGCATGTATATTAGGTAAGATCGGCTGAAACTCTGATGCTATCTCTAATTATGATTAATTCCAGGTTAGTTTTTAGTGTTCTAGACAAGACTCGGGATGATGCATCTCAAAGTAAGTAAAAAAACCTAAAATCTAAACAATCAAGGAATTAACCACTTTTCAAGATGGCGGATGCGTTAACTAATCTATAGTATGGCAATGTAGCTGATGCCGGCGGGAACCCTAAAGCGAGAACCAGCCGATAAGGCTAAATTGTGATACTAAGGCTAGATTAACTAGGACATATGATGACAGATGGTCATGAGAAAAGGACTTAAACATCTAAAACAACATGATAGCCCCGATAGCACAAGCCATCGAGACGGGTTACCTCTTGTCGAGAGAACTCGCTGAAAATAAGAACAAAAAAGGGTGGCGATGCGTCGAAGTTGTATTGGATTGTCTCCCATATTACAGTGGTAGGGGGTTCATATTTGTACCCCAAATACAGACTTAGTCCATTATGGACACGACTCAAACCTTCCTGAAGATAAGATACAAACAAGACAACATACGGCGGTCTCTTACCAAATCTAACAAAACCGACTTAAACTAACCTAATTAATAGATACAATTGCCTTAATTGAGCTCTACCTCTAATTGGCAATGATGGTTATCATGATTTAGGCCCAAACCGAACCAAAGCTGTCCCATATCGGCTGTATCGGCTACCATCCTCATCAACCTTGATCAACTCACACTCTATTTTAGCCGATATGACATCCAGCCGATGCGCAGCCCGACTCCAAATCCAACTCGATCCGACATCAAATCCACTTCAATCTTCTTCCTTCTTCTCTGAACCTGATGCAAAATTCCGTTGTTAACACATGCCCCCCACTTCCGCTGTATTATATAATGCGGTGGAATTTGCTCTATTCGAACCCGCGAAAAACTAAGTTTTTCTGCCTTCACTGTTAAGCTTATAAGCATAGGCCCACTCCTTCAAAATCTCCTTTCTCCGGTTAAATCCTTCACAAGCCTTCTTGTTGCAAAAACCCCTTCATCTCCGGCGATCCAGTCTTCCGGCGGCGTTCTCCCCTGCTCTCTATTAGTCTTCCTCAATCTTGCAGCAATGGCAAGGAACTGACGCCGAAGACAAAAAGATAATAGAAGAGATCAATAGTCTTCATCTCCGTGCAATAGAGGCAATCCATACCTTCCTGGGTTGATGTAATAGATAGACATGAACAATCTTGGCTTCATACTTAACTCCTGTAACAAAAACATCCTATATATAAATATGTGTCTGTATCGGCCATCAAGCCGATAATACTTTTGCAACACTTGTTGTTTGTATTTGGTTTTGTCTAAGGGCGATATGAATATCGCCCATCTCAAGGCGATGCATCAACACATCAACTGTTACAAAAAGTTTTTAAAATCCATACTTTTCATCTATCTAGTATATGTCCCCCAATTTTGTGCTACGAGTAGTGTTGGTATTTCTTACGATCACAGATAGAATCCGCAAGCGCACAGATATACCGATGTAGCACTTCCCCTACGGAGTATTCCAAGGGTATCGAATCCAAGGGAACGTGTGTGATTATCTCCTCATCAGGTTCATGCAAGGACACAAAGCTAATATGTGCAGAGGGCAGAGATGATTTCTAATGAGAAATAGTGTCTAGGGAAAGCTTAACTTTAATCC
The DNA here is from genome assembly GCF_000147395.1 of Oryza glaberrima. Classification (NCBI taxonomy): domain Eukaryota; kingdom Viridiplantae; phylum Streptophyta; class Magnoliopsida; order Poales; family Poaceae; genus Oryza; species Oryza glaberrima. The sequence continues at coordinate 13,045,231 of NC_068332.1, forward strand.
TAATGCAATACTTCATGCACTGGCAACCCGCTGTTCCAAGATGTTGCTCTACTACATACCCGGACAGGGAGGACTTAAGTGCTCTTAAGGGCTGTCACCACCTCTACACCCACCTCAAATGTACTGTGGGGTACGCAGCAACCACTGGAAATTAATTACCCAAACACTGCGTCTGCGCAATTAATAACTACTCTAGTGCCGATCAAACACTAACGCAATCACTATAGATAAATGGACTATAGTGAACAATGATCCCGTATGCTAATTAGGAACTAATCAAGAAGTAATTCTCACTAAGCAAACCTTAATTACTCAGAATGATATTTTTATTAAAAGTAGAGTAATTAACAAGATACAATAGTTAGAGGAGATTACCGACAACTCCGGGATTCCTCCGATTCCTTCCACCTTACTCTCTCCCTATTCTAATATACAATAAAGTACACTAGAGCTTCTTGTAATTCAGCTCATGCTTTGGTGTGTGTGAGAATGAGGGAGGAGAGGGGTATTTATAGGTGGAGAGGTGCCTTGAGAGAGTGGAGATGCTCCAAGCATCTTATGAGCATCTTTGCTCTCCTCATGACAAGTGGCATACTCAAGCATCCAAAGAGCATATTTCATCTCCTCTTGTCATGTGTCCATGATGGTTTCTTCAGGTACAACGCTCACAACCGTCATTGGGATAAGGATAACTATTGCCTAGTAAAAGATGGGCCTGGTTGGGCCAGCTGGGGGTTCGGCCGAACCCTGGTTTGCTCCCCTGGCTCACATCTTTCTTCAGGATGCTGACATGTGTGCCCCACTTTATGATACTCCATGTTTTGGCTCCGGATGATTGCATATTTTATATGTTGTATCTCAAAACCATGCAAGTCCATCAGCGCAAGATATATTTCCATTCTTTATGCTCATTCTCTCCCAACAACTCTGAACGTATATACTAGTCCCAGGGCACAGAGTAGTCAAAATTTATTTCCAACTAGATGGACATCGAATTAGTGAATTCAAGTTCAAGTCGCTTTCTTGGGAAAGCCCAGCGAGGGCCTCATTTGTCTGCCTATGAAAAGATGTTAGATTTCTAATTCTCTCGTAGGGCCCATGCGTAAGTGAGGACCAATATGGTACCCCCGCCAGGACCATAAGGGGAGGGCCAAGGCCGATGAGCCTTTAGTTTATACTATCATACTATCGTTCGATACTTTGGTTTTTTGTATTTTAACTTCGGAATTAATTAATACATATGAAATTGTATTATGTTTTGAAATCCAGAATTATAATTAGCATATTGTATTGTAATTGACAAAGGACTCTAAATCACTGCAATTTTAGAAAACAATTAATGCATCTTTATTAAGTACTCGCTCCATCTACTTTTGATAGTCATATTTCCAAATCTGAAAAATTTATTTTTGGTAGGCATATCTCAAACCAACAACATATCATCTTAATGACTTTCTCGGATTTTAATGCATGACTCTCCATTCTTCCACACATGATTGGCTATATGGGCATTGAGAAATGTAAATATTAATGAATCGCTTATTTACGAGGAATGACTAGTAGCATATTTAAATGGATGATAAGTAGGATTACTTATCCTTGGTCTATATGCTAAGATGAAATATGACTATCAAAAGTAGATGGAAGGAGTAATATTTACAATAATAACCCATGCATCACGTAGGTTTGCGACAGTATTATTATAAATTCCTTAGAATTACGAGCATTGTCAGCCGATCAAACACGAGCCTCAAGTTTACGTCAATTGCTCCAGCATTCTGATGCGTTAGGGTAGCACGTCTTGTAAGCTTTTGATTTTTGGTCATAACAGCAGTATCCATCTTGGGAAATGGTGCATTTCACTGGTTCCAAACCATTGATACCGACTTTGTACCTTCCTTCGTTCCTGGTTTCGCTAGCAGTGTAAACCATGTTTTTACCTTACAAACAAAACGAACACTTTTAGAATGAAACAAAGAAATAAAAATAAAACAAATGTGATGCACGGATTGGTGAACAGGGAGAACAAGACAAAAAAAAAAAAATGGAACCTATAAGATATGTTCTCTTAGTGCATCCTGACTACTCTAGAAGAATAAAATAACACTTAAATGAACGAAAAGATTGGAAGTCCCTTTGAGAATGAATATCAGTTAGCAAATTACCATATATGCGTGCAGGCATAGCAAGATGAACCACGAACAGAACCAAGAGTAGGCTACGGGACCTCATCTGCTTGCCCATTTGGTTATGCTGTATGAAGCTATGGATTGTGTACCTATATATATATATATATATATATATATATATATATATCACAAACATTTGTATTTTTGTGAAATTAATGGCATCCAAACATAAGACTTATCCCAAACGTCTGGCTATCTATACTAATCTTTTTCGTTAGGTACCAAATACTTGCTATTTTAAACCAATACTCCGTCTCTCATGTATAATTTTAGCACGAAATAATAGCTTACAACCTTAAATCTTGTATGAAATGTTTGGCCATTCTGTGACAAATAAATTAAGGCTTATCTTAAATGTCTGTCTAAGTTTGTGTTAAATGAATTGTGTTAATTAGTAAGTGGATAATCTTATCTTATGTATTTTACTAACATTGCTAAACATGGATGATTGTCTATCACAACATTTTCTTAATGCTAGTAAATTCCATGGGCCCACAATTAATGTTAAGGGATTAGTACCTCTAAGAATTATGCTATATATCTGGATTAAAATATCATAAATTATGACTACTAGTCATCATCCTGTGCGTTTCACGGGCTATTATATTATTATTATAAATACTTAAACATTTTTCTATCATATATACCGATTAAATTGGTTATTTTTAAAAAAAGATCTCTTCAAAAGACTACATATGATTTCTAAAATTTAAATAATGAAAATAACTACTTCTTCTGTTTCAGGTTATAAGACTTTCTAGCATTGCCCATATTCATATATATGTTAATGAATCTAGGCACACATATATGTCTAGATTCATTAACATCTATATGAATGTGGGCATGCCAAGCTCAGGTACATCGCGTGGCTCGCCATTGTCTTCTTGGGATAGAGGTGGTGAGCGAGGAAGGCGTCAGCCGCCGGTGCCATACAGGGAGGGGCCTCTTGATTATGAGCTTCCCGTGTTCTGTGATTGTAAAGTGAAGGCAGCTCGGTGGATTTCTTGGAGTCCCCATAACCCCGGGAGGAGATATTTTACATGCTACAATGCGCGTGTGAGTTAAATTTTGTGCCTTTTAAATTGATTTTGCATTTTAGATTTGTTTTCAAGGGATTGACTCTTTCACTTCCCCTTTTTTTGTGAAGTCTGGGGGCTGCGGATTTTGGGAGTGGTGTGATGATGAGGCAGAACCATATATGAAGCAACTGTTGAGGCAGAACCATATATGAAGCAACTGTTGCTTGATTTGAGGAATGTTGTGTGGTCTGCACGTGAGCAGGTGAATGGCCTGGAGGCTGCACTTTGGGACGGGACAGTAGCCCAGCACAACTTGCAGTCTACCCCCAAGAAAGAAAGCAATGAAGTTCAGGGTCTAAGAGCTGCTGTAGAGAAGATGGAAGCTGCAAATTGTGTTTTAGTTGATAGGATTAACAAACAACAGACATGTATCATGATGTTGGTGTATGTTTTAGTAGCTGTTGTTGTTCTCTTGGTTGGAACTATGTATCTAAAATTGTAGGTTGTGATGAAAGTTAGGGTTTAGGTGGTCAGTGTGGAGTTAAGAAAATGTCAGGTGTTCTATTATAATCTGTAATGGGTACTGGAATGAATGGAATTGTTGTGTTGTTAGCTGTTCTACTAGAATCTGTAATTGCAAATTGGAATGAATGCAAAATTGTGGTTTTGTTTGAGATGAAAGTTAAAAATCAGGTGATTTGATGACCTGTACTGGCAAATGGACCAGCCATATTGGGTGACTGGGAATCAATGCATGTTATGGCAGTTGGAGATAATGGAAACAGCAAAAGTGATGATGAATAATGACATATATTGCCACATCTGGAACCCATTGTATCTGATTACATCAGCAAGTAAACAAGAGTGGTGGCAGTAAATGTCACAGGTTGCTTCAAACTTTAGAGCACTGTAATTCCTTCAGTTACTACACAAAAGATGGCCTATTAGATGCCACAGATATCATATTACAGAAGTTTCATACCACATGTTACTCTACAAAAGGTGGTGATCTTCTGCCTATTGCTAATCCAGTAAGCATGTCCAAAAGTATTATGAACCTAATATCCTATTCATCCTCTGTTTAGCCGAGGAGATCTCCTAACTTCCAACTTCTTTCTTGGCTGCTCAACCCCAACCATTCCAGCTGCCCTTGCAGATGTTGAAGCTTTCAGCTGCCTCTTTCGAGATGATGAAGCTTTCAACAGCAAGTGGTAGCAGTTAGACATATGACCTGCTGTTGCTGTCTCCTCTTGTGACATGAAGCCTTGTTTTGCCCAGGGAGTTTGCACAACCTGCAAGTCATCACTGACCCTACCCTTGACACCCTTGTTGCTTTGGGCTTTTCATGTGGCTCTCTTCTCCTTTCCTTCTTGGAAGGCCTTCCTGGCATTCTAACATAACCTGGAGCCTTTGGCCTTGGCCTATCAGATGTAGGTCAGCTTTCCATTCCCTCAACAAGTTCCAAACAACAGCTTTAGGTCTTTTTGAAGGAATAAATAGAGTAGCAAGGTGCAATATAACTATCAAGGCAGTTGGTTTTAAAGTGAATGCAGGCTATAGCATGGCAACATAGCAACCCAGCCAACTCCCAATATCTGCATGAACAAGTTTTCCTCTCAAGATCAACAGTGAACCTATGATTCTGATGCTTAACTTCAAACTTGTCCATCCCATTGCAGATTGCATGACAGTTTCCTGAATCGATGATGTATGCATTAAGTTTCTTATGTATGTTTGGACAAATTGATTCTAGCCACTTGTCCATCAAGGTTCTTTTCTCATGTATCCTAATCATCACCTTCCTTCTAATAGCTTCCAACATGCTAATAATGGGTAGGAACCTAGCCTGAACTATCCACTTGTTGAATGTCTCACAAATATTATTGTCTACAAAATCACAGTTTGAGCCAAACCTGAACCAAGCCCTGCTCCAGTGGCTAGGATCTGTGTTCATGATAGCCCTTGCACCTTCAACAGTCTCTTGTCCTTTGCTAGGTTGAATAGCATGACATTTGGAGCTTTGGCACACCTCCAAAACTTCTTCTGCCACTCCTTCTTGTTGAATTTCTTCTTCCAGTTAGCATAAATATGCCTTGCACAATTTCTGTGCTCAGCACTTGGAGCCCAGTGCTGAACTGCATTTACAATTCCCTGCAATCAACCACATAGAAGCCATTTAATAACAACAACACATCAAGAAATACAGTAAATAACACTGAACAAAATATGTTAGAAGAGTATACCTTCTGCTAGTCTGAAATAAACACCCAACCATCACCTTCACCAACTCCCAAGTCCTTGCATAGCAAATCACAGAACCAATCCCATGAGTTATTTGTTTCCTTTTCCACCACAGCCCATGCAATTGGGTACATGGAGTTGTTGGCATCTCTGCCAACAGCACATAATAGCTCCCCATTGTTTGAACCTTTGAAAAAGCAGCCATCCAAACCAACAACCTTTCTACATCCCAATAGGAACCCATTCTTACAAGCAGCTAGGCAAACATATATCCTTTTGAACACTGGGCTTGGCTGGTCAGTATCAAGCTTGACAACAACTGTACTCCCAGGATTACTCCTCAACAATTCCAATTGATAGTCAAAAATTCTGGAGTATTCATCCCTTCTAGACTCATATATCTTCTTCAGGACATATGCTTTTGCTCTCTTGCACTGAGATGCACTGGCATTTGCAAACATTTGCTCAGAGACAGTTGACCGCATGCTCTGAATACTCCAAGTTGGGTTATCTGTGATCATCTTCTCATATTTCTGAGCAATTCTCTTGTATGTGACTAGGTTGTTATCCTTCCTTTGAGGACAATTGTGCTCATCAACAAGACTTGCTATTTGCCAGCTGTTTGTCCTACTGTTCCTTGATAGCAAAAAACTCCATGGACAGGTTGCCCAGTCACACTTTGCCCTTGTCCTGTAACCTTCATCTTTGGGGAACCTTATGAATCTTTTGTTCTGCAAGGCTAGCTGGACCACTGCCTCCTTAAACTCTTTTTTCCCATCAAATTTCATCCTAAGAGCAAGCCTAACATGGGGCTGGTTGGCATTAAATCTGGGGTATTTGGACTTCTTTCTGACCAACTATCCATCACTATCCTCTTCATATGAATCACCATCTGCAATGTTGTTCTCATATGGGCTATTATCTTCCTCACCCTGAATCTGAACCAAGGCTCCATCATTAATCTGTCTTGAAGACCCCATATAGATCACATCATCTAAATTTCCTACCTCACCATCCTTTAGCTTCTTCTTAAACTCCTTGTATGCCTTCCTAATTTCCTCAACCTCTTGATCTTCTCCTGATGAACAAGACTCCCCACCAACGTAATCACTGTGAGAACCAGACAAGTCTGCACTCTTCACCCTCTCTTCACATAGTACCACAGCTTTCCCCTTATCCTTTGGGCTTGGGGTACTCCAAGCTCTCAATCTATCTAAATCACTTTTTGTCTTCTCTGGTGTTGACTGAATAAGAAGAATAGGCTTCCCAGTAGGTAATTCAAACACAGCATCATCATTTAAATCATCCCATTCATCATCAGCAGGAGACATGTCCTCCAATTCATCTTCAAAGTCACTATCATCACTGCTACCAGACTCATTGGACTCCCCTCCCACTACTGCCTCTACATATATTTCAGCCACTCCTCCATCCACAACACACTTTGACATATAGTCACAGACCTTGTCATCAACCAACACCCTCAGCCCATCTGCCAGTTCTTTCCCAGGAAAAAGCCAGTGCAAAAGCATACCAGGGAGCACTTCGCAGTGATCTTTTAGATACCCAATTAACTCAGGCAAGGATATTTTGTCACGTTCAATGTAAGACATACCCTCAGATCCACCAACATAAAATGTTTCCCTCCCATTGTTAATGAATTCACCGCCAAAGTGAAATCTAACAGATAAATACTCTAGAGGATCCATTGCAGTGATGGTAAAATTGTCCTAAAAAAAGTTAAGACTAAAAAATCAATCCCAATGCATATGTGCCCTAAGATTGACAGTTAAAAAACAACCACCATACTTCCACCTTTACTATAAAATGAACAAAATCAATCCCTATGCATGCAGGACCTAACAATCCCAACACGAAAATCAACCTCCCCCATATTCCCACTTACTCCACCTTTCTGCACTATAATAACAATCCCAACGCATCTGACTAATATCTAGCAAGAACTGCTCAAAAAAATATCAATCCATCCCACACTCCAACTACTTCACCAAAAAATCCACACTTCAAATCGAGCTAAATCACATACCTCAAATGCCCGGTTTCTTCCAGCCTAGTTGATCCCAGCCGCCTTGCAATGTGCCGCCGTGGTCGCAGTGGAGCTCGCCGGCCTCGTCGCCGTGGCCGCCTTGGAGCGCGCCACCCCCGCCCGCCTAGAGCGCTGCCCAGCCCTGCCACAGCCAGCCTCGCCAGAGTCGCCGGAATCGCCGCCCGTTCTAGGGTTTCGGGGAGAAAGGGGAAATTTTGCGAGAAAGAGAGAGAGAGAGAGAGAGAGAGAGAGAGAGAGCGCTCCGCTGTTATATAGTGACCCCGTGCTGACGTGTCGTCCCCTTGCCACGCTGTACTGCCACGTGTACGAAGACCGGTCAAAACTGCCCCTAATTCTGCCTTAGGGGGTTAAGTAACCGGTTTTGATAGTTGAGGGTGAATTATGTCCGGTTTTCGTTTTTAGGGGGGTATTTCAGACGACCGCTATAGTTCTGGGGGGTATTTCGTACTTTTTCCTTTTTCTTAAAACATTGAACCAGAAACCTAAAGAAATAAATTAATAGACGTTGGGACTTAAGATCAGAAGAGGAACATAAATTGTTCTTGAACAAGAGCAAGAAAAAGGACTTAGTAGAACCATTGGCATGGAATTTATGTATTTGGCAGGTGAGTATTAATTACACCATTGCTAACATGAACAAAAGAGAGAGAATCCCTTATATGCCACTCCAAATTAACCGGTTCCCTTATATGCCCCTTCAAATTGGCTCCTCCTTTCTATGCCACCGGTTCAAGTTTGTCCTCCCTTTTATGCCATTGCTGTCACTCCACCGTCAATTGATCGTTAACTTCATAGTAAAAAGACGCATTTACCATTGAGAGTTGGTATACAACCAATGATAGGTATTTTCGTACTAATATATCTACTGGATACAACATATGAAAATTGATTTTTTTTTCAATCACATGCAATTTTAGACATCACCATCACAAATAAATTTTCAATATAAGTATGAAACATGCAGCTTTCCAACAATATTTTTAGGGAAAATTGAAACCATGCCATTATAATTTTGTAAAATTTGAGATATGTCATCCTGACCCACATGTCATTGACTCATGTGGGTCCTACATGTCATTGAGATACCGATGACATATCTCAAACTTTGCAAAATTTTAATGGCATGGTTCCAAATTACCCATATTTTTAATACAAAGAGCATTTTCCACCGGTTCTGACAAAACTTTGTTCACTCAAAAAGGATTTAAAATAAATTAGTTATGATTTTTTTTGAAGTTTACACATTTTTTTAGTTGAGAGGGCATATTGGTCATTTATGAAAAAACTAACATTTGACTAACCGTCAACAAATGCCATAGTGGTGGGAGTAGAATAAAAGGGTGAAAAAACTTGAACTAGTGGTGTATAAGGGAGAAGCCAATTTTGAGTGGCATATAAGAGAACTAACCAATTTCTTGTGGCATATAAGAGATTCTCTAAAAAAAAAAGGAATGCCTTGAATGGATGCTTTGTCAGCGTTAAATTTTGCAATTCCAATTTGTGTTTCTTCCGCATTTTTGAAAAGAAAAAAATTATATATTAAAAGAATACACAAAAACGCCTACTTAGATTGGTTAAATACTGCATCTAACTGTACAGGTATAATAAAAAGCAACCTTACAAAATCGTCATGGCAAAGTTAGAAAAAATTCAAATGTCAAGTACTTCAAAGAGGTCAAATTAGACAGTACTTCAGTACCAGGCTAGGAAAATAATCAAAATTAAACATTTAATAATATGGTTCCTTATCAACTTGAGCATGATCACTGATCTTGTTGCCTAATAAGATAACATGATTGGGTTTTTTTTTATTTCTTCAAAATAATGCCAGTTCAGTTTCAGAATTCAATGCTCATGTCATTGCATGAATAGAAGAGTACGCAAAGAGACCATTGCCAAAATAAAAGAAAGTGCATGAAGCTACGATTAATCATGGTACTAATTCAACCATACTTGAGTTTCAACAGCACTACAATGTATGAGAAAGATCTCCATGGGTTATTTATTAGTTTAGAAATTTATTAAAATTACAAAACGATGCATGAATTTCCAGCTTATTTTCCACTTGAGTGCTGAGAAAATGCAGAAACAATCTGTAATATAGAGTAACATAATAATGCTAACGACATAACAATTCTAGTACCAATTTCTGCTCTCTGTAATATGAATTTAATTTAATTCTAATATCTAATTGTTCTAAGATATGACATAGTTTCTGGCATAAGCTTTATTCAGATCAATTGAAGGCTGCAAGACAATGAGTTCATCGACATCAGTTGAAAGTCGAATATGTGCGCACAATTTCTAAATTCCAATGAACCGAAGTAATGAAAGTTCATTTTATCCCTCCATATGTCTATAAGAACTCTGGAAATCCTTTTTTCTAAATAACTTTCACTTCTTATTCTTTAAAGATCACGTTTTGAGTGCATTTCAGTTTACACAAAGAGACTGAGGAATTGATTATTCGTTTAATAATTTGGTATAGTGTTTACCTCAAACAGGAGCAGAATATGCTGGTTCCTCCTAATCCTCTTGTACTAGTAGATTCTTAGTAGATAAATGATTGCAAAGAAGCCTGGTCTTACATGTTGCACATTGTAACTTATATATGCAGCTGAACTTTACCGTAGATAAACTTTACCGTTTCTTAGAAGATAAACTTTACCGTTTCTTTTAATCTTTAATCTTGCACCACCTAAGTAAGCAAGGATTCTCTCTCATTCATCTAAGTATCTAATCACCATATATGTTTTTGCAGTTCATGTCTACATAATTTTTATTTGTGTCATTTTAAAATTGTACATGATAATTGGTCCAGATCAGTAAAAAACTCTTGATATGAATTGTATCCCCAACCTCATCTCACCACTTAAGGTTATCATGAGATAGCCCCATCTTGACGTTTGCTATTTTAAACTTCTGAAATTACATACAACAGATAGGCAATTAGCCGATTTAAATTCAGATGGTTACAAAGAAACCCAAGAAACTGACAGAGACTACATTTTGGTCTAGGAGCATTCGCATGCCAACATATTAATAAGCATTATTAAACTCTCAGTGGTCACAGACAAACAACATGATGGATTCACATTATAGGTTCTACTAATAGTTGGCAGATGGCATTGTTGAACTATTTTCCACTAATAAGCATTACAACGAACAGGCAGAGTGCAGCAGGGGATAGTAGTTTGCAATTCAGATGAGACGGTGGATGACCTGGAACTGGAATAGCCGATGGAGTTGGTGAGCCAACCTGGAGAAGTCAATGCTGCGATGTGGGCGGAGGCGGCGCCTTCGCTGCCGGTGGCAGAGAAAGTGGATGTTGCGGCTGATGAGGAACACGTGGAGAGCAGCGACGCACCAGAAATCATGGGGGCGAGGCAGCGCCCTCGATCCGACGGTGACGTCGCCCTCGATTCAACGACCGCGTGCCGGCAGCAGGGCGGGCTGTTGGCTCGGGATCGGCAGCCACCCGGCGACAGCGAGGCGACGGCCGCGGTGTGGAACGAGCGGAGATTGGAGCCTTGGCGGCGGATGGGAACAGGTGACGAATGAAGTCTTTACTGGAGTATGGATACTCTACTCTTTTGCATTAAACTCCCTCGAAAGATTATATTTTACAACAAGATCTACCGCACGAGATATCACCGTAGATGCGTGATCTGACGGCTGTGCGTGAGGGACCAAACCATGAATCCAGTCATGCCACGTGGCCTCGCTAATTGCCCTCTGATTTGTGCAGATTTCGATAGTAGAGATTAGGAAACTTATTCAGTAAAAAAAAAGTTAAGCTTAAGGAACCAATATGAAGAAACATAAAACTCACATATACATCTTGTGTTCTTGCCAATATAGCATGAACTCTTCAATCGTTCCCATCTTTTAACAACTCTCCTTATTCGCTAACAATAGTGTTTTCTGTAGAATATTTTTTCAAAGAGAGTTGCATCATACCCTTTTCATTGATCTCTAATTAATGACTACATATGTTGACAGTAAAAAAATTGCAGCTATAACTGGTGTGAATTAAACTCACAAAATTCAGAGTATAGTGTCACCGAGTTCCCTTATTTCATGACTTATCATATTTCTTCCATATGTCCTACTACATATGGTGCGATGCCAATGAAATCTAAGAACAAACACATGGAGTTAATGTGAAGCAAGTGAAGTCATTAATTTTCTTGCTAGGAAATAGTATAGCAAACCAACATCTTACCTGATAAGTATGTTTTGCTATTTATTCTCTCGGAAAAAGACATCCATGCTTGAAAATCCATATAGGTCCCCAGTTTTGCTATGTTTAATGGACTCCGCATGTTCTGATTTAGTAACGTTGCTAACGTTTAAGAAAATATGTTATTTTTTTCTTGTGGACGATGCTGTGCAACTGAAGAAACCTCGAAAGTTGTTCTTGTGAGACTAATGGCCTGAAATTTCTTTATAGTATGATGTAGGCATGTATCAATGTGCCTTTGCATCGTGCATCAGATAGGATCTAAAACTTGGACAACCTATTTTCAGATAGGAAACATTTAATTAAACAACAAAATTAAAATTATAAAGTTCTGTTTGGATCTTTCATTGAAAAGAGAGGTATCACGGTTGCAACATGCTTCTAAGTTTTGACCGGATCTTTCTAACTAATAAAATATAATTGGGACTGAAAAAATCTCACCTTGCCCAACACTGGAGAATTCTGGACATCATACGCATGATGTACCCTGTCGTCTCTATTCCAGCTCCTGGTGTAGGCATACTAGTGGAAGTCGTGGAAGTTGCAATATGAGATTGATACGGAGATCTATTGACAAACTTTGTTGTTATGTACGGTGGCTGATCGAGATAAGGAGATATATCTGAGAGGTTTTGGTTGTTACGTATGTACTATGCTGCACATGGATTGATATACGTACGTGTGGTTTGAATGGGCTTCTAAAAGTGGTCCGTAATATAAGATCTTTTAATCTAAGGTTATGATTGTTCGATAACATAATAAATGGTCAGATTTTTTTTGTTTGCGACAAAGCTCGTAGAAAGTGCCCAATCTGTATAGGAGATTATAGCAATTGGTCCTCTTGAGTAAAAGAGACTAGTCGGAGGCTTTACAGTAGTCGGCATCTTATCTTGACGAAATAAAGTTCAAACCAACAATTCTTGTACTACACTAAGGTGCTCCTTTCTAAAACCAGAACAACTCTGAACATATATACTAGACCTAGGGCATAGAGTAGTCAAAAATTATTTCCAACTAGATGGACATCAAATTAGTGAATTCAAGTTCAAGTCGAGTTCTTGCGAAGGCCTAGTGAGGGCCTCATTTATCTGAATACGAAAAGACGTCAGATACCTAATACTCTCGTAGTGCCATGTGTAAGTGAGGGCCAATATGGTACCCCTGACAGGACCATAAGGGGAGGGCCAAGGCCGATGAGCCTAGTTTATTCTATCATACTACCGTTCGATACTTTATTTTTTGTATTTTAACTTCGGAATTAATTAATACATATGAAATTGTATTATGTTTTGAAATCCAGAATTATAATTAGCATATTGTAATTGACAAAGGACTCTAAATCACTGCAATTTTAGAAAACAACTAATGCATCTTTATTAAGTAATATTTACAATAATAACCCATGCATCACGCAGGTTTGCAACAGGTATTATTATAAATTCCTTAGAATTACAAGCATTGTCAGCCGATCAAACACGAGCCTCAAGTTTACAGCAATTGCTCCAGCATTCTGATGCGTTAGGGTAGCACGTCTTGTAATCTTTCGATTTTTTGTCATAACAGCAGTATCCATCTGGGGAAATGGTGCATTTCACTGGTTCCAAACCATTGATACTGACTTTGTACCTTCCTTCGTTCTTGGTTTGGCTAGCAGTGTAAACCATGTGTTTACCTTACAAACAAAACGAACACATTTAGAATGAAACATAGAAATAAAAATAAAACAAATGCGATGCATGGATTGGTGAATAGGGAGGACAAGACAAAAAAAACAAAATGGAACCTACAAGATATGTTCTCTTAGTGCATCATGACTACTCTAGAAGAACAAAATAACTCTTTATTGAACGAAAATATTAGATGTCCCTTTGAGAATGAATAACAGTTAGCAAATTACCATATATGCGTGCAGGCATAGCAAGAAGAACTACGAACAGAACCAAGAGTAGGCTACGGGACTTCATCTGCTTGCCCATTTGGTTATGCTGTATGAAGCTATGGATTGTGTACCTTTTTTGTTGTTCCATGGTTACATATATATATCAAAAACATTTGTATTTTTGTGAAATTAATGGCATCCAAACATAAGACTTATCCCGGACGTCTGGCTATCTATACTAATATTTTTCGTTAGGTACCAAATACTTGCTGTTTTAAACCAATACTCTGTCTCTCATGTATAATTTTAGCACAAAATAATAGCGTACAACCTTAAATCTTGTATGAAATGTCTGGCCATTCCGTGACAAATAAATTAAGGCTTATCCTAAACATCTGTCTAAGTTTGTGTTAAATGAATGATGTTAATTAGTAAGTGGATAATCTTATCTTCTGTATTTTACTGACATTGCTAAACATGGATGATTGTTTATGACAACATCTTCTTAATGCTAGTAAATTCCGTGGGCCCACAATTAATGTTAAGGGATTAGTACCTCTCAGTATTATGCAATATATCTGGATTAAAATATCTCGTCAACCCGTGTGTTGCACGGGGTATTATACTAAGAGATAATCCATGAAATGCCATTGACAAGCATCCAAATCCCAGAAATGACATCGACAAGTGTGAGTTCCAAGAAATACCATCGTACAAACGACTTTGTCCCAAAAATGCCATCACCGTTAGGGTTCCGTCCACTCCGTGCCGTTAAGTTCTATAGGATGAACAGTGTATTTAACGGCGCAAAATGGACGGAACCCTAACGGCGATAGCATTTTTGAAACAAAATCGTTTGTACGATGGCATTTCTTGGAACTCACACTTGTCAATGGTATTTCTGGGACTTGGACGCTTGTCAATGGCATTTTTTAGATTATCTCTTATATTAATATTGTAAATACTTATACATTTTTCTATCATATATGCGATAAATTGGTTATTTTTAAAAAAGATCTCTTCAAATGACTACATATGATTTCTAAAATTGAAATAATGAAAATAATGTTTAAATATTATATCAGTTAACGCTGGGATAATTTTTAGTACCGAAACTGTTGTAGGCAAGGTTGAGTATATTTTAATTTTTATCCAATTTCTTAGTTACTAAACTTTTACGTTAGACTACTACACTCTGTACTACTGTTCTGGATTAAAATAACGTAATTAGGAAACTTCTTCAGTCAAAAAAAAAGTTAGGCTTAAGGAACTAATAAGAAGAAACATAAAACTCAGAGATACTTCTTGTCTTCTTGCCAATATAGCATCAACTCTGCAATCGTTCCCAGCTTTTAACAACTCTCCTTATTCTCCAACAATAGTGTTTTCTGAAGAATATTTTTTCAAGGAGAGTTGCATCATACCTTTTCATTGATCTCTAATTAATCACTTCATATGTTGAGAATAAAAAAAATTGCAGCTATAACTGGTTTTAATTGAACTCACAAAATTCAGAGTATAGTGTCACTGAGTTCCCTTATTCCATGACTTATCATATTTCTTCCATATGTCCTATATATGGTGCGAGGCCAATTGTAACATACCCAAAATTTGATTTTCAAATTTTGACTTTGATAGAACAATAAAAATGTGTTTCGAAATTCATGACTAAATTTTTTCCGTTAAAAGACCTAGGTGAGTCTAATATGACTAGTTCGCATAAGTAAACTACAAAATCAGTGTGCCAATTCGCACGCTGGTAAATTTTAGCCCTGTGTGTATTATCATGTGTATTTATTACTACATTGATTTCTTCCAAGCAATTGCTTTTAGTTCATTAAAAATATCAACATGGTAATGGTTCTTGTCTTAATTGTATGTCTATATATTTTACAAAATCGTATGAAAGTTCTTGGCGTTACTTGCTTATGCACTTATTTTATCTTAATTTTCCATTAAACCTATAGTAGATTACATTTATTTGAATATTTTTTAATAATGAGATTCTTGATACTACTTCTTTGGTGCTTTTAATTTCGCTAGTTACTATTTTATTTTTTAGGCATATAGGATGTTACTTGCCTCGATTTTGATTAAACATTAAGTAATTATCTTTATGAAATTTTTTTACCATGGGTTAGAAATCCTAACAATTCTCCCTTTTCTCTCCCTTTTTTATTGTTCAATTTTGTATTGCTCCATCTGGTCAGAAATATTTGTAACTTGGCCACTAATAAATTCTTGTATCTTATATAGCTCAGTTTATCAAACATGGGAAAATAATGTATAAAAAATTAAGTAGAAAAGTACTATTATAATCTTATAAACTCAAATGGATGATAAGAGTACTTATTTTTCTTTTCGATAATTCTCTATAGTTCTCCGTTTGTTGGGCATGCATGCGCTAGCACTGAAAGATATACTTTCTTCATGAGAGGTTGATACATAAGAAAACAAATCTACTGTTTTTTTCATGCTATTAGGGTACATGGGGCGTCAGGCCCATGTGTGTATGCAAGACCCAGCACAACGTAGCATTCTTTTTCCCTTTTTTTCTTTTCTCGATCTCTCCGACTGTTATTCTTATGTGTGGAGACTGATTCCATGAATAGGGATGTGCCACGTGGCTTATCTCTCCAGCGATTAATTTGCATAGAATTCAGTATAAGAGAATTTGAGAATGATTCAAAACCTTTTCCCTACCAACCTATATAAAAAGCTAAAACTTGGTTGAGTGCTTGTATTTGCATAATCCATTAATGTGACTTTAGTTGTTTGTGTGTTTTTCAATTTTGAATGCATTCCATAACTCAATTTTTTCTTAAGCTTTACCTAGTAAAATACCTTTGGGAAGTATTTATGAAGACATAAGGATCAAGTCTAATGACACCACCTCTGGCAAAATATATGCAAATATAGCATCTTCATAATGTAAAAGTTAAGCTCAATGAATACCTAGAAATAAATGGTGTAACATAAAATCATGGAAAGATTCATGTAGATGCTACCCAACCTTTAGAACTCACTGGAATTTTGAGATAATTTAATCTCTAAATTTATTACCTCAATTAAATGGGTCAAAGTAGTCAAATAATATATTATTTTTAAATTTATTTAGCAAAGACAATACTCATCAAAATATGCATCAATATGTACAAAGTGTATATGAAACAAAATTATTCAATTCTAGTTTATTTAACATGTAAGAATATAATTTTTCCATAGTTTATTTCAGTGGTTTTGTCCTCCTAAAGATCCAAACCAATTTCTACCAAGCCATTCTTAATTATTTTACTGAGAATAAAATATAAATATTTTTTTAGTGAAACTAGGAAAAATGTAAACTAGATTATTTTATCTGCTATCACAAATATCCACAATTATTAATCGGTTCTCTATATTAAATTATTGAATTACATAGTAGATAGAGAGAAGAAATAAAAAGGAAAAATCCTAGAGAATATCCAAAACAAGAGTTCACCTCTTTCTCTACACCCACCCATAGACCACATCGCCCTTGATCCACTTGACATCCTCATTGGCTTGCCTCCACCCCTGTGTAGTTTCTTTAACCGACAAGAACACAGAGACAGGCGGCCAGAGACCGAGAGCGGTTGTTCGTGCTCGACGCGTGTCCGCAGTCGTGGCAACGCCGACATCCTCTTTTAGCCCACCGAGAGAGAGAGCCCCCAGCCCCTCCGTCGCACTCTCCGCCGCCGGCCATGAAGAAGACGACGCTCGCTGTCGCCGACGAGTCATCGCCATTCCTAACTCATCTCCGTTCCATACTCTTCTCTCCATGCCGAACATTTCCTCTGTTGAGCCCATCTTGTTTCATCCACTGCAGTAACGGGAACGCGGACCTCGCCATCGTTGTCCCGGAGCGAGCACCGTAGGTCGCCGGCACTAGCATCGTCGTCGTGCCCAACGGAGGATACCACCCCGAGCTGAGTCCTCTCGCCATCATCCTCCTATCGATCTCCTCTTCAAAAGCCCTCAAGAATCCAAGCCAATGGCGCAGCTAACGGGGAGATCGGCATCATCTTCTTCAACTCCGGCCAACCGCCGCCGCCGTCGAATCCTCTTCCTCCGGTGAGCCGCAGATCAATTCCTTGCGCATGCAACTCCCTAGCGATCTCACTAACCACACATACACCTTTTCTGAGCATCCCATCGACCGGAGCGAGCCCGTCGCCGTGAAGCCGACGCCATCCTTCGTCGCCGAGCCATCTTCTCCACTGCCGCCGTTGTCCAGACGACCAGACCTCACCGTGCTGGGTTCAAGCTTTGTGAGTACCTAGGACCTCTATAAACACACATGCATGAATCAAGAATGCCTAATCCGAGCTCAACCTTCGCTTGCACATGCAGCCTCAAAGCCGTCGCCGCACAAATCACTTTTACGCGCTGCTCCGGCGACAAAACCACCATCTACGGGTTCGCAATGGAGTCATCTGCATTTTCTCTTTTGGTTGGATCGGCTGAGAATGCACCGTCCGCCGTCGGCATCGCCGTGAACCTCGCCGGCCGGCGAGGTCTGCTCCTGCTGCTGCCGCTCTTTTCTCCCCCGAGCAAACGACAGGTGGGGCCCATTTAATTAGGCACTAAGGACTGTGATTAGAAATAGTTTAAAACATGTAAGGTTGAAATTGTAAAATCGTATAGCATGACATGTGGACCCAAGAACTTGCATGCAACTAAATTAAAACTTGATCACTCTTAATGAATTTTGATTTAGCACGTGCTAGGGACCACACGACCTATTCCTAGAATCCTCAAGGACCTTTCTGCGTATATACCACTGTATTTAAATTCTGAAAAAAATGTAAAGAAAACAACTAAAGTATTATCTACTCAACAGGAAAAACATGCAAACTTGTATATTAAAAAGATACACTTAAAGTACAAGAACCATCTTTAAAATTTTGTATAAGGCTGTGATTAGATCCAATCATAAAACTTTACACCCTATCACATCGAACGTTCGAACACCTACATCGAGTATTAAATATAAGCTAAAAATTAACTAATTACACATATTGCGATTAATTTCAAGACAAATCTTTTAAGCCTAATTACTCTATAATTTGACAATGTAGTGCTACAACAAACATTTGCTAATGTGTGTATGTATATATACGTATATATATGTATATATATACATGTATATATATATATATAGATACGTGTGTGTATGTATATATATTTATTTATTTATTTATTTTTATGAATATATTTTAATGCATAAAAAATCTATACACATATACAAAGTTTATATATGACATATACAAGTTTATATAGGACATATACAAACTTTGTATACGATGTATACAAACTTTATATACATACGTATTAAAAAAACTAAAAAATACATCACTTATACAAAGTTTGCATACGCATATACAAATATACAAACTTTACAAACGCGTATACAAGCTTTGTATACGTACGAATACAAACTTTGTATTCATACATCTTAAAAAAAGGGAAAAAACAGAAGAGAAACCGGGAAAAAAAAGGGAAAAACCAAAGAAACGAAAGAAGGGAAAAAAAAGGCAAACCGAACAGAAACGAAAAAAGGGAAAAAAAATGGAAAACTCGCTCAACCGCGAGAGGGGTGCGCGCGAGGGTTGAAAGTGATTCAGATAATTTCCGTCCGACCGGACCTTTTTTGGGATTTAGATAGTTTCGGTTGGATATATCTGGAAATTTTCAAATTCGGAAACGAATTCGGATATGAAAATGAATATGATATAGGTGATATCCATCGGATATTATCAGGTAGGAATAAGTTCACTTTGGGTCCCTCAATTTGTCGCCCAGTCCGATTTTCGTCCCTTCACCGCAAAACCGGGTGTGACCCATCCCCCAATTTACGAAAACCGGGAAAATGTGGTCCCTCGGCGGTTTTGAAGGCGGTTTTGGCTGACGTGGCGCATACGTGGCTTGTTTGACTAGGCCTCCGTCCCACATGGTATTGACGTGGCGCTTACGTGGCAATTATCTCCCGGAAAAATAATAAAAAGAATGGCCCCACATGTCAGCTGCACAAAAAAATAATTTTAAATGGTGGGGCCCATGTGGGCCCCACATGTCAGCCTCACTCTCCTTCCCTCTCCCTTCTCTCTCTTCTTCGGTTCTTCCCTCTCTCTCTCCTTCCCGGGTAGAGGACGGCGCGGGTGGGTGGCGCAGCAAGCGAGCTCCGGCGGCAGCGGCGGGCGTGGTCGGTGCCGACCCCGACCGGAGCGCCGCCGGTCCGAGTAAAGGCGAGCAGAGCGGCGGCGCCCTGGAAGATGCCATCGACGCAGCCGACCACCAAGAAGCTTCGCGTGGGTGGTTGAGCGGGGGGCGGAGCGGGGGGCGGCGGCGGCAGGCGGACGGCGGTGCGAGGCCGACAGGGCGGAATAGGGCAGTCGTCGCACCATGCTTACCCCGAACACGATGTCGCCTCCTCCGCCACGGCATCCGCAGGAGCAGAGGTGGAGGGTGAGTCGACTCAGCGTCGTTGTCTTCATTTCTATCCCCTTTCCTCTCTCTTCTCTCTCTAGCGCCACCACCACCGACTCCGCCGCCGCTCCCCGGCACTGCCACATCCCTCGCAGCCGCTGCCGCTACCAACTCCACCTCCAGCACCACCCTCGCCACCTCCGCCATGGCGACGGCACCCAGACCTGGTCCTCACCAACACCATCCTCCGCGGCGACGGCAGTGCCAACCTCCTTCCAGACGGCGACGAGCTCTGGACGGCGGGCCGCAATGAAGCCCCACAACGCGGGAGCATCCATGCGGCCGGTGGCCGCACATCCACCGGAGCGCGCCCCAGACGTCGGTGGGCGGGGGCTTCGCGGACTCGGCCTCCGCAACGGCCACGGAGAGCGCCGCCTCAGCCTCGGCGAGGCGCGCGGGGACGGCAGCCTAGCGGGCCTCGAGCGCCGCGAGGGACTCGGAGGTGGATGCGTCCACGGCGGCTAGGTCATCATCGAGCGACGTGGAGCGGGCGGCGAGGTCCTCGCAGGGGAGGGAGGCGAGGAGGCGGAGCACGACGTCGGGAGGGGAGAGCGCGGCGTAGGTGGCTTGTGGAGCGGCGGTAGGAGGACGACGAGCGCGGTGTAGAGGCGCTCAGCGATACCGTCCCGGCGCGTGCGGAGGGCGTCCGGGTGGTCGGCGGCGTCGATGGCGTCTTCCAGGGCGCCACCGCTCTGCTCGCCTTCACTCGGACCAGCGGCGCTACAGTTGGGGTTGGCACCGACCACGCCCGCCGCCGCCGCTGGAGCTTGCTTGCTCCGCCGCCCACCCGCGCCGTCCTCTGACATGTGGGGCCATTCTTTTTATTATTTTTCCGGGAGATAATTGCCACGTAAGCGCCACGTCAATGGCACGTGGGATGGAGGCCTAGTCAAACAAACCACGTCGGCCAATACCGCCTTCAAAACCACCGAGGGACCACGTTTGCCCGGTTTTCGTAAGTTGGGGGATGGGTCATACCCGGTTTTACGGTCAAGGGATGAAAATCGGACTGGGCGACAAATTGAGAGACCCAAAGTGAACTTATTCCTATCAGGTATTTTCCATCGGATATCCGACTTACGCATAAGGCTGCCATAGCCCATAAGCTAGCCCAACCCATGAGGAGGCAAATCAGACTTCTTAGCAAAAATAAATTTCGAATTGAATTTTATGATACTAAATGAGCTTATATGAAAAGTTGTCAAAAACAAAGTTGTAGAACTCATTAAGATCTCCGAATTTTATTTTTGTCATTTCTCTATCCGAGTTTCATTGAACTATATAAAATTTCAATTTTAAAATATAAGAAATTCAAATAATTCTTCATTTAGTAAATGGTTTCAAATGGTAAATTGTCAAAAATAAAGTTGTATAACTTATCAAGATCTACAACTTTTATTTTGGTCATTTTTTTATATGACTTTGTTTGACAGTTTGAATTTAAATTTGAAAATATGACAACTTCAAACAATATTTTCAAATACTACATGATTTCAACTGAAAAAGTCATCAATACAAGCTGTATAACTCATCAAGATCTATAACTTTTATTTTGGTCATTTCTTCATCCATCAAAGTCATCCAACAAAGTAATAGTAACATTCTTCACAAAATTTACATATCCCTCATATGGTTTTATAAACTATAATAGAGATATGTAAATTTTGTGAACAATATTACTGTCACTTTGTCGGATGAAGAAATGAGCAAAATAAATATTGTATGTCTTGATGAGTTACTTCTACAGCTTTTATGTTCATGATTTTTTCAGCTGAAATTATTTACTACTTCAAAATATCATTTGAAGTTTTGAAATACAAATTTTTAATTGATAAAACAAAGTCACAAGAAAAAATAACCAAAATAATAGCAGTAAAAATACATTAACATGATAGAGCATAATTTTAGAAACATTTAGGAAAAAGAATCATCCAATTTGGTGTTCATATGATTGAATAAACTAGTTTCAATTTTTTAAATTTTATTTTCGCATACGGCTACTTAAGACGTCCGTATGGAAAAATTGATTTTTCTACACAGTGTCTTAAGTGGTCCACAAAATGAGCTCATTTTGGCGTCTTAAGGAGTCGGATGCGAAAATGCCGACGTGGCAAGTTGTGATCCGTTTGCAAAAATTATAGGGTCACGTAAAAAAATTGTTTGTGTAGTAGTGAGTAGTTTTTATATTCTGGTTAATATTTGTCACCGTATTCTTTTCGCTTCATATTCACTCTGTATTTGTATTCGATAATATTCGATTTTGTTTTCATATCCGGATTTCCGATTCCTATTTCGATTCCGAAAAAAATTATGAAAACGAATACGATAGAGTTAGGGTGTGTTTGGTTAGAGGGATATCCCTGAATGGGAGATGGTGATCTAGTTTTTGAATGTGTTTGGTTGGTGGGCAAGGGTGGATAGGGCGGCCCGGAGAGGGAATATTCCACGAAGATACTGGATGAGTGTATCCGGCCAAATTGACCAGATGAGGATATCCATCTTTGCTAATCTTGATCATTAGTTCTTGATTAGCAATAATTAAAGTATATTATTGTTAATTAGTAATTAACTTGTCAAAAATTAGTGTTGATTAGATATAATTACTCTATTTTGTTGTTAATTAGTATAAATTATAGCTATATTAATGATAATTAACATATTTTATTATTAATTAATATGTTGTCGTTTTCATCCAATCCATTCTCAACCACCCAACCAAATAAGAAACTGGATGGCCATATCCACCTAACCAAACAAAAAACTGGACCACCATATCCCTTGAAATATGGATGGTCATATCCTATTCTGTCTTGACCACGAACCAAACACATCCTTAATTTCCGACCGTATTCGATCCGTTTTCACCCCTACGGCGCTACTGATCGCGAAATAGCTTTCTCAGTTTCAGTCGTATACAAACAAGATACACGGTACGAATCGTACTACGTCATACGTTAGTACTTATTTATCCAACACCTAACTGGTAACGTTTCCGTATTCTCCTATTGTGTACGTCTAGCCTCGGCCGTGTCACGTTCACGTGTCAGGCAAAAACGTAACCACACCGCCTTTCAATCTACCCTACCATGGCGACGGCGACGGCGACGGCGAGCAGGAAGGGCGACCACGACTGCCCCGAGCTGCCGCCGGACACCCTGCGCCTCATCTTGGCCTCCCTGCCGATCAAGTCCCGCGTCCGCGCTAGGGCCGTCTGCGCCGCGTGGTCGTCCGCCGTGCCGGACAAGATCGACCCCTTCCCGTGGCTCCTCCGCCTCCCGCCGGCCCATGGTGACGCCGCCGCCGCCGCCGCGTCGTCCCCGGCGGTGTTCTTCCCTTCGACGGGGACTTCCGCCGGCTTCGAGCTCCCGTTCCACCGCCCCGGCACGCGGTGCGTCGGCATGCACGACGGCTGGATCGCCGCGGTCGACGTCGATCTCGGCGTCAGGATACTGGACCCGCTCTCCGGCGCCCGCGTCGACCTGCCGCCGCTCACCGCGTGCCCCGGCGTCGGATTCGGCCGCGGCCGTGCATCGAGGAGGCTGCACGAGCAGGTCGAGTACAGGCAGTCGCCGACCGCCGTGACGGAGTTCTTCCCCGTCGACACCTTCCTCGACTCTGTCCTGGTCAAGATCGCCTTCTCGGCGCCCGGCGGCGCCGACGACGGGGACGGCGAGGTGGGCGCCTTCGCGGTCGCGGTGTTCTGGGACAGGGTGGTGTACACGGCCGCCGGGCTCGGCGAGTGTCGCCAGCTGACGACTCCCAACGCCGGCACGCGCTGCCATCCGGAGAAGGTCGTCGACGTGGTGCACGCCGGCGGCGGCAGGTTCTTCGGCCTGACCGCCACGGACGAAACGCACGTCACGTACCTGGCTCCGACCGCCCTATTCGACATCCAGGTGTTCGACCTGAGCGCCTGCGGCGGCGGCGGCGGCGGCGGCTGCCCGGTGGAGGCGAGCAAGCTCCCCGTCGCCAGGCTGCGCCCGAGGCAGGCCCTGCGCCGGCAAAAGTTCCCGTCCGCCGACGTGTTCTGCGCGCGCCTCTTCCTCCTCGACGGCACGCCGCACGTGGTGCTCCGGTGGTGGGACGTCCTGGCGCGCGCCGACGAGATGGCCGTGCTCGCCAGCGACCCGGGCGACCCGCTCGGGTGGCGCGCCGCCGGCGACCTGCGCGGCCGCGCGCTGCTCGTCGGGAACGGCTGCGCCGCGCCCGTGCGCGCCCCCGGCGGCGCGATCGGAGGGGACCGCGTCTACTTCGCGGACAAGGTGAGCTGCTTCGCGCGGGAGTCGAACCGGAGGCTGACCGGCGTCGGGACGTTCGACGTCAAGAGCGGGAGCCTGGAGATGCTGTGGAAGGACGGCGCTGGTGATGACCCGCTGGAGGCCTGCCGGGCGCCGACGTGGTTTGCGCCGCCTTCTTTTTTCCGATGATCTGAAAACGTCCTGGCATTAGTGCCAATGATCTAGCTAATTAGAGTACTAGATAGATTATTAGATTTCTAGTTTATTATTTTATTTTGTGTCACGTTTGTTCATCATTACTCTAATAATACTATATCTTCAATGGATCCGTATCCTTTGCCTTTGCACATCCACCGCCCAACGCTAATCGAGCGTCCAGCCTTTTGATCGTTTTTCCATGGCCGCCGAGGGATGCATGGTCAGGGCCGGCCCTAACCTGGTGGCCTGGTGCAGAAAAAAAAATAAAGGCTTCTATTCATCGTAAAAATACATGATAATATCTAAAAACTCATTGTTAAAATACAAGATAATATTTAAAAACTCATTTTCATTAACGAATTTCACATTAATAAGTTTAAAATAAAAAAAGAAATGTCTCTAGATCATTTAAAACAATTTCTTCTAATAGTGCTAGATGCAAAATCAGTGATGATAGTGTCTATCAATCTCATTCAGAAGCCTCTTCTCAATGCACAAAGTAGCCAAGCCATTTAGCTTTTCATGAGACATCACTTATCTCAAATAATATTTCAATAACTTCAACTTTGAAAAGCTTCTTTCAGCTTATGCGACGGTCACCGGCATAGTAAACAAGATTCGATAAGCAATAGACACATTGGGATAGCTGTCCATTTCTTTAACAAACTCAAAAATCTCCATAGCAGGCAAAGTCAGCTGCAAAACCTTTAATTTAGATATTAGATCATTTAAGTCCACATCACACGAATCATCCGAAGAGAAAGTTTTGGCAAAAGTAGTACAACAATCTATTAGTTCCATATCATCCATTGATGTCAAGTTTCTTGAGCTTAGTAAAAATCCAAATATATTTTTAAATACTTGGAGTTCTATCTTTCCTCTAAGCCTATCAGACCTGATACCATAGCATATTTTGGAGGCTCTTAATTTTTGGAGGCCCAATACGATCGCACCGTCCGCACTGGCCCAGGGCTGGCCATGCAGGCAGGTGATGCTTGTGACATGATTTGCAATTTCGTAAAGCCTGTTCGAGAATTTCGGTCGTTTTTCTTCACGAAACTATTTTAAATTTTAACAAATTTTGGCTGAATTTAAATATTATTTTACCAAATTCACACATATTTGGAAAAATGCGAAAATTTGACAGGTGATGCCTGTGAGGCCTCCAGTACTTCTCACTTTAAAGATGTGATCCTCAGGGTTTTCAGGTGACCACGACGTTGATGCTTTAATTTTCTCCGTAATCCATCTATTGGCTGTATAAAGAATTAAAGATTGGCATTCGAATTTGGGCGTCTTCCGACTGTTGTCTTCTCTACGGGCCGCTTTCGCTCGCTGCTCGCCATCTGGCGCATTGCAGTCGCTCATGGGCACAAGCGCAGATGCTGCGGCGCCGGCTTCAGCGGTCTCGTTGCATACTTGCATTTCTGATGAGGAAGATGATGCACGGATGATAAACATCATTTCACGTTCGTTTCAAAAAAAGATAAACATCATTTCACGTGTTTAATATGAAGTTTATATATATACCTCCAATCGTTCGAAACATATGATATGTTGACACATGAAGTACTTAAGTACATATATAATATGGTATCACCGTCACAAATTAATAACAACATATAGGGTACCAACAGACTTATCCAAACGTCCGAAGGGGAGAAACCATCAAACGCAACAGTACTGCTATAAGCTCCACAACAAAAGCCTACATAATATTGCAGCTACTCGCTCAAGCTAAATACCATGATGGCCCATGGAGTGCAAGAGAACTGAAACGAAGTAGGTACCAGTGTATTAGTGCTTGCCACCGATCCCTCCGCCACCACCGCCGCCACCTCCACCGCCACCACCGAAACCTCCGGCGCCAACACCGAAACCAAATCCACCACCCTTCCCAAAACCACCGCCAATCCCACTGCCTCCACCGCCACCAAATCCTCCACCACCTCCACCACCGCCTCCACCAAGTCCGCCACCGCCCCCAAGGCCACCACCTTTCCCAAAACCACCACCAATTCCACCACCCTTGCCAAAGCCACCACCAAGACCTCCGCCTTTACCAAAGCCGCCACCGAGACCACCACCCTTCCCAATGCCTCCACCAAGACCGCCACCTCCCCCTAGTCCACCACCACCCCCAAGACCGCCACCTTTTTCAAAACCACCACCAATTCCACCACCCTTGCCAATGCCGCCACCGAGATCACCGCCTTTGCCAATGCCGCCACCAAGAGCACCACCCTTCCCAATGCTGCCACCAAGACCGCTGCCGCCACCAAGTCCGCCACCGCCCCCAAGACCACCACCTTTTCCGAAACCACCACCAAGTCCACCGCCCTTCCCAATGCCACCACCAAGACCACCGCCGCCACCAAGTCCGCCACCACCCCCAAGTCCACCACCTTTTCCAAAACCGCTGCCAAGTCCACCACCCTTACCAATGCCGCCACCAAGACCTCCACCTTTACCATAGCCACCACCAATGCCAGGACCAATGCCACCACCTAAACCACCACCTTTGCCAAATCCACCTCCAGCACCATGTCCGATGCCTCCACCAATCCCACCGCCTTTACCAAAACCGCCACCAAACCCACCACCTTTACCAAAACCACTGCCCTTGCCGAAACCACCGCCAACCCCTCCGCCTTTGCCAAACCCACCACCTCCGCCTAAGCCACCACCTCCTCCACCACCGAGCCCGCCACCACCGCCTCCACCAAACCCACCACCACCTCCGAAGCCACCGCCGCCGCCTCCTCCACCACCACCTCCAAAGCCACCACCTTTCCCATAACCTCCACCAAGCCCGGCTCCAAGTCCCTTTCCAAATTGCTTCTTCAACCAGAGGGACTTCTCCTCACCGGCAGCATTGTCGTCACCCTTGGCGGCAACCGGCCGCGCCCACACGCCCACCGCCGTGCCACTCAGGCACAGCAGCAGCACGAGCGCCGCTCCCCTGGCCCTCCCCGCCATGGCTGTGTCTGGTAGCTAAGCTATCTGCAGCTGCTGCTTCTTCCTCCCAACAAGAAGAGAGAAGAAATTCAAGAAGCTCCTGGCTTGATCTGCAGGCTGCGCTGCCTGATTGGTTCTGAAGCCTGCACCAGCATTGGCTTATATAGAGACGGCCATAGAGTTGTAAAGCTGTAGCAGCTAGCATTGAGTGATCGACGGATCGATATGGTGCTCACCAGTGCATGCACGCAGCTGGGCTGGCTGGCCGGCCATGTGCGAAGCTCTATCCATGGCGGTGGCGCAATAAAGGAGCACGCAGTTGGGTCGTTGGGGAGGTGATGAGCGAGGAGTAAATGTGTGCGTGCTTTTCAGAGGACAAACCGGCTGCGATGGATGGATCATGGATCCCACCATGGACCGAGACTGGCCGGTCGTTATAGCAAAGATGAGCTACACTGTTACACTGGTAGAGACCTAAAGGTACAATGCTCATTCACATGGTCGTGCATGAAACCATTGATACGGTGAATGCAGCTATGTAGTAGTAAAAAAAAAAAAACAAGTGTGGAATTGTAGGTGGACGTTGATTTAGGCTGGTGTACTGTATTAATTGGGTGGATGGAGAATGGAAGTTGGCAGCCGGGCAGTACAGTTGTTAGGTGCCTGTTCCATACTGAAGCAAGGTGAGATTGGGGGCAAAAAATTAAACCGAGCTAAAAAATGGGTGTGGTGGTTTGGCAGTTCAGTGGTTACACACTTACACGGATGCAAAGCTAGTGTTGATGTGTGCAATGTAGCGGCAGTCACATGGACCGGAGGATTGGACTTTTGGTACAGTATGTAGTACGTAGCACGGTGTGCTATAGCTTTCTTGCGTTGCATGCATTTGCACTTCATCTGATGGCCGCCCGGGTGGTATACAGCGAGAGGGTGCTATACGGCGGCTTGTGCTGTGTGTTGCAGCATGTGCTGGTGATCAATGCTAGCTAGCTAGATGATGGAGGCCACCAGGACGGCTAGCTCATGGGGTGCATGCATTGCAGTGTTCTATCGTTTGGACACTTTAATTTGTGGGTATATTATTTATTATTCTATCGCCTCATCAGTGTGTGCATGTTTGTTGGATCAGTACTAGTGTGCACGTACGGGGGGATACGTAGAGAGGCTATATTCAGTATATACATTGTACGTGTGAATAATGTGCAAATATACGTACAGGTACAGATGGCTTGAGTAAAATGCGCAAATATTCAGTACCGTGCCGATTGATGAACGAATATAGTACGTTCCCCGTACTATATACAGAAGTACGAATATATACGGGTAGAAAACAAATTCTCGAACTTAATGCATGCACCATAGTTTAGACTGGACGGTATGATGTGTACATATGTACACCTACATTTTAATTTGACAACTAGGAACATCGTGAGTTACTCCCTCCGTTTCAAGTTACAAGACGTTTTGACTTTGACCAAAGTTAAACTATTTAAGTTTGACTAATTTTATAGAAAAAAAATAATAATATTTTTAACCCTAAATAAATATATTATGAAATTTATTAAATTATAGATTTAATGAAACTATGTTGGTGTTGTAAGTATTACTACTTTTTTTTCTACAGAGTTAGTCAAACTTAGAGTAGTTTGACTTTGACTAAAGTAAAAAACGTCTTAAAACCTGAAACAAAAGAAGTATTTGTTTTGAAAGTTTACATGAAACCTTCCGGCCCGTCCACACTACTACAGAATTACTATTGCAAACGTGCATATTCACCTTTTGTGGACGGGTGTTCCACCCGCTAGACCAAGATGTATGTAGAAATGAAGATTTTCGTACTTAGGCACCACAACTGATGAGAAATCCAATTTTGCACTTCACACTACTATAGGCCTACACTAGAATTTTGACCCAAAAAAAATAAAACTTCTAAAAAAACAGAAACCCTAGTCCCAATGCCTTAAATAGATCTGCTGCCGTCGCCCGAAGCCAAAAACTGTTAATGTCATTGCTGTTGAGGTCAAGAAAGCCAAGATGCACGTGATGGAGGAGGCGTCATGGCGTGGGGTGGCCACGTCAGTCGCCAGCCGCTCCCACCCATCGCGGGGGTGTCGGTGCCAGATCCAGCCATCGCTATGCCCTCAGTAGTGGTAGGGGAGGAGATGAGACGTGCACAGTGAAAAAGAGGAACTGAGGCGTGGGGTGGCCGCGCTCGTCGCAGCCGTTCCCACCTATCGCAAGGCCATCAGTGCTAGATCCGATTGTTGTGATACGAACGGCGGTGGAAGAGGAGGGTATGAGGTGCACAGTGGAAAAGGAGGAGCCGAGGCACGCGGTGGCCACACCCGTCTTAATGCCGGATCTAGCCGTCGCCATTGATTCTAGCCACTGCGAGCCCGTCGACGCTGGATCCAACCATCATGAGGACGCCAACCGTGGAGGAGGAGGAGACGAGGCACACGTGATGGAGGAGCCAAGGCATGTGGTGCCCGTGCTCATCACCGGAAGCTCTCGCTTGTTGCCCGCTCCCCCTTGGGCAACTAGTGGTGGTTTCAAGTAGGCGGTGAGAGAGAGGGAGAGGTGATGGGAAGGAAATGGATAGATCAAGATAAGAGAGAAGGGAACATGCAAAATATATAAAGGGAGAACGGAGAGATGTGTTGATGGGTCGGTCGTGACAACTTTTGATACTAGCCCCGTAACAGGCCTGTCTAAAAAATAAACTTATTTTGGTAGACGGGTCTTTAGCAAATAACTTTCAAAGCTTTTTACATATTGGCCTTGTTTTAATCTATTTGTCAAAATAAAGATATGTATATTTAAAGATCAATTCTAGAGTAGTGCCAACCGATCAAGCAAATTTAACAAAAGCTCCGCAATAAATAGAGACGAGTACCATGTTGTTGCTTGGAAGAAGCTATATATATAGCTGTATTGTCAAATAGGTTCAACTACTGGTACTAATTAACAAACTGTTTTACGACGCATACATATGGTTTCTCGATGTGTATAGATATGGATATTATAATGCCTCACAAATATGCTGCCGCTGCTCAGGCCACAATATGTACGGCACCCCTGACCGCCGGCCAACAGAGAGATGATTCCGGCGGGCGTCAGGCCCGCCCTACCCGAGGGAAGGTGTGCTATAGTTGAGCTTGTACAGCCTGGTATACCTCCTCCATCCTTGAAGCACAGGCCATATAGGTCATATTTAGGTCACCTCCAACTATCCTAAACTTTTAACTTTTCATCCCATCACATCCAAAACTTCCTAAACACATAAACTTCCAACTTTTTTTCTAAACTTTTAACTTTCTCCAAACTTCTAACTTTTTTCATGAACTAAACACACCCATAGTTAATGCTCTATTATGCGTTCTGCAACTTGAGCAGCTAGAGCTAGCAGAGCAGCACCCATCCGAAGTATATACGTACAGGACATACAGGGACAATCCATGGGACTCGCTAATTATTACTATCTCTATTTTTTAATAGATGACATCATTAATCTTTTAATAAATGTTTGATCATTTATCATATTTAAAATTTTCATGTAAATATAAGAAAAATTTAAGTCATGCTTACAAGATCATTTAACGATAAATTAAGTCCCAACAAAACAATACTAATTAAATAATTTTTTTAATAAGGTAAATGGTCAAATGTATAAAAAATCAACGACATCACCATGTATTAAAAGAAAGGAAGGAGTAGTAAGTAGGTCTTGATGATGATCAGTTTGTTTATTTTCTTCCCAAAGTATACATGTATGTGCCTATTAGCTAGGTTTCATTTGTTCTAATGCTCTCTATTTAGTTGGTGTTCTTTTCTTATGAAGATAAAGGTGAATATTAAGTTTTTTACGCAAAACGAGGTGGTATTAACATATGATTGATTGAGTTTTAATTATTACAAACTTGAAAAATAGATTAATATGGTATTTTAGTGCAACTTTCATATAGAAAGTTTTCACAGGAAACGCACCATTTAGCAGTTTGAAAAGCGTGCCATGAAAATCTTAATCTTCATCCAACTCTTGTTAGAGAACGGGACCTTAATTTTGACACTTTGGGTCTCATCGGTTTGCCCAAAAACTTATTATAACCTGTAACGGCTTAGTAACAAAAAAAAATATGTGTAAAATTTTTATATATGTGTTCTTGGCGAATTAAAAGCTAATGCTAAAAAAACTACGTTGAAAATATTTCAAAATCAACTTTAAAATTAAATTCTAAAATTTAAATTTTGGCTTTACCTTATTCCGATGGGGCTATTTACCTTTACAGAAATATGTATACATAAAACATAATAGCATGAAAAGCTTTAGGGCATGTTTGGTTCTTGAGTAAAAGGAATACTCTATCAAACCTTCTGCACTCGCGTCGCCCTCCCACGGGCGACACGAGAGGCGACACCGCCGCCAACTTCTTCCTCCCCACCTCCTTCTCTGCCTCGCCACCGCCTGAGCGGGTGTCGGCAAAGCTGCGCGGCCGCAGGGACGGCAGCGGCGAGGCTTCGCCCAGCGCGCGCTTGGACGGTCTAGGGAGCTGGTCGAGCGGCGGCAGTGGCAACCGTCCGGATCCGGCGGGGCGGCGGTGGGTGGCGGGGTGGAGTGGTGGCGGCGGGGTGGAGTGGTGGCGGCGGTGTCTGGTGGTGAGAGGTGGCGGCGGAGAAGGCCGGCGGCGGCGGAAACCCCCGCCCAGATCCACGTCGTTTTGGCCGGATCTGGTCGGATATGGCAGGGCTGATGCTTGGCGACGGCGGGCGGTGGGGAAGTGGGCGTGCTGGCGGCGGGGAAGAGGCGGTGGCGGCAACGGTGGCGCGGGAGTGGCAGCCGGGCGAGGTCGCGGGCGGCGCGGCCGGGCGCGGGTGTGGAAGCCCAGCGTTGGCAGGCGGCGGTTGGGCGTGGGCGATGGCAAGGAGGCCATTGCCCGGAGGCCGGCGAGGATGGCGATGGCAAGCAGGTATCCGTCGCGCCGGAGAAGGATCTGGCCCCCCCGAGGGCAGATCTGGTGCGGGGCAAGCTCGTGGCGGTAGCGGAACCGCTGAGCTCGCGGCGACAGCGTCTGCAGCAACAGCGCGGGAGCACGGGGCGACGGCGACGGTGGCAACGGCGCAGAGTTCATGGCGACGGTGGCAGCGGCGTCTTGTCGTCGGCGACAGCACGGTGGCTGGTCAACGACAATGGCGGTTGCCGGCTGCTGTGGCAATGGGTCACTCGCGGCGGAGGCAGCGACGTAGAGCTCGTGGCGGCGGTCGTGGTAGCGGCCGGACGACGGTGATGGGCTGCGGCTGGCCAGCGGCGAGTTGGCCGTCAGCAGCAGCGGCTGTGGTAGTGGTGTGGGAGGTGGCATGGTGGCCTCGAACGGCTAGCCGAGGGCATGGCAGACGGCTGCACCTGGCCAGCGCAACAGCATATGGAGGAGGGGTCGGAGACCGGCTTGGCGCCGAGAGGTGCAGCCGATGGCAGCGGAGGCCATCTCGGTGCAAGAGGCGCGGGCAGCGGAGATGGAGGCCCGCGGGCAGCGGAGATGGAGGCCGGCTTGGCACGACAGAAGCGGCCGATGGAGGGAGGCCGAATTGGCGTGTCTGGTGGAGGAGGCCGGTTTGGCGCGAGAGGCACGACCGGTGGTGGAGGAGGAGTTGCCGGTTGGTGTGGCACGGTCTTCGGCGCACAAAGGCTGGCCGGCGAGGGGGGCGCCGGTGCAGGGTCCCACATGTCGGCAGAGGTTGAGTGGTGGTGGAGCATCGGTGCGTCAGCCGTGGATTCGCAGGTGGTTAGCGGCGGATGAAAACCCAGCCTGGCCTTGGCTGGACCGACAATGATGGTTAATTCCCCCTCCTGAGGGCGTTGTCGTGCTGTCTCACTCCTCAAGGGTGGTTGCTGGGCGAAAGCCCAGTCTTGGCTCCTTTGAGCCCTGATGGACGGTGGCGGCGGTTTTCCGTTGCTTCTCTTCTTGAAGATATCGTTTTGGCACCCCCTAGCTATAGGACGATCTCGTATGTGTTCCTTTGTTGGTCTAGCGGCGGCTGGTCACGCTTAGCGGCGGCCGGTCTGGTGCTAGCCTTTTCCTGGTCATGTGTGTTGGCGTTGTCGGTGTGTGAGGGGTGGTATATTTTTTCTTTTTCCTGGTTACGACCCTCCAGTGTTGTAATCTTGTAATTTTCTCCTGCTCTATCAATAGAACTTCGCACTGTCTCATGCAAGTTGTTAAAAAAATGTTTGGTTCTTGAGCACGTTTTACCAAACCTAAGCTTAGACATACAACAAGTGCCTAGGTTCGTGCTTGTGTTATTTCTACTAACCGTAATAAGCTTGCCCCAACCTGGTAGATCGCTGCGTCTTTTTTCGTTGAATCTGTGGTGTTTGCGATTTGTCCAACTTAGTATTTATTAATTTTGAATTTTAAAATTATATATAAAAAGTACAAACTAAAAACTAAACAATCCTTGGTATTTCCAGTTTCATGTTTTATTTAACACAAATTCATGATACACATATGGATGATCATTACATTCGTTAGGTCATATACATACATAAGCTTTTTACTGTTGTGTCGAGAGCAAAACTTTCATCGAAATTCTCTATATTTATAAATTCCAAGAAGGGATTAGAATGAACTTTATTTCACAATTTTAAATACTTTATTTAGTAGTTCATTACTTAAATTACTTTGTCAAAGAAGTTCAATAGTAAACTATTGGTCCAACCGTTAATGTTTTAGACATAATTTTTGCAATCCTGCAGCCTCTCCATCTCCTCTCTCCATCCTTATCTCCTCTCATCCTCTCTCACCACCTCTCCTCCTCCCCTCTCCTCCCCCTCCTTCCCTCCCCTCCCCTTCGGCGGGCGGCGGCAGAAGCAACGGCGGGCATGGGGTGACGCTGGGCAACGCGGGGCGGCAAGATGGAGGCCGGCCGGTGGCGGCCCGACGTGAGGCGGCGGGATGAGAGGCCAGCCGGCACCGGCCGGGCGCGGGGCGGTCGGCCGGCGGTGGCCCGGCGTGGCGGCGGGAGGGGAGGCTGGCCGGCGCCGGCCGGGCGCGGGGCGGTAGGATGGAGGTCGGCCTCGCCTCCTCTCCCCCAGATCTGGCCGGGGATGATTTTTTTCCTTTTTTTATGATTTGTGGATGTTTGATTTCTGAATGTTGATTTGTGAATGTGTTTGTGAATATTTATGTGAATGGATCTGTGAATGTATATGTTGGATTTGTGGATGTTGATTTGTGAATGTATATGTTGTGAACGAATCTGTGATGATTTGTGTGAATGTATTTGGGGTGTTGTGAATGAATATGTTTACTATGAATGAATCGATATGAGCGGAGAAAAAAATGAAAAAAAATAAAAGAGAAAGAACCGAAGGAGGAAAAAAAAGAAAAAAAAAAGTCTTTGGACTAAAGATGCCTGCGTCAGTCACTGTCAGTCACGTGGCTTAACCACTAAAGATGTTTTTTACTCCCGGGTATTTTAACCAGGACTAAAGATAGCGATCTTCAGTCTCGGATTCTCCCTCCCGGTTCGCTACCTGGGAGTAAAAGGGGTTGCGAATTGGGAGAGAAGAGGCTTTCCCCAGTAGTGTAGGGGCAAGGAAGCAGAATGGGTCCTACAATGTTCTCCACTTCCTTTTCCCCGTTTTTGTGTTTGTGATTCATGCTTATGTCCAGGTCATATGCTGTACAATACTTCGAGAAGACCTTCCCGCTATAGAGAGCTAATTGGGAGATGCTTCAGGAAGATGAATATGACCTCCAGGTTAACTCCATTGCTTTTTCCCCCTGTTCCATTCAACTATCAATTTTGTTCAGGATGACCATACCTAATCATTTTGGGCCATAACGTATTAAGATCTGTAAAAAGCGTCTCAGTATAAAGTATATAAAGTATGCTTATTATGCTTTCTTATTAATTTTTGAGACGCTTTCTTATCAAGGCCAAAATTCGATATATATGTGTGAAAAGAGAATGAATTTGGAGATTGAACTCGTGATTCATTGAGTTGGCCCTTATGGCTAATATGAGATGAATACAACGTGAAAAGACAGAAATACCCCTTAACACATACACACTAATCCCTTCTTTTTATAAAGTTAAGACCCAAAGCTGCCTCCTTAATTCGCCACGTCATCAACATTATATCTGCCGTTCGATCAATATGTACATCATATGTACACCATTGGATCTGGTTCTAGCTTCAATTGCACCAGAGACTAAAACGTTTTTTCGGCTATCACTCGATGATTAATTTGCGGATAATTGATGTGTGGCCGAAACTGCCAAGGAGCCTAGCAGTCTACCAGTCCAATATGATCAGTGATTGCACCGTTTTCCCCAAGAGGAGCTCAAAAGTCATATCTAGCCTATAAAACAAATATGCACATTCAACGAAGAAAGGGGTTTCGTTTGGATGTTTCCTATCATCATGCATCTTGGTCATCATCCCTCAGATCTTAAGCACCACCACTGGGCTTTGTGTTTGCCATGCTTGCATCTAGGAGCTTCGTTCAAGTCGCCTCATGTAGACAACATCACCTTGCTGATCAATCACAGGTGAACTGCAAATTCCTTCTGAGTTGGGCAGTTTGGGGGTGCAAAATTGAAGGCGCCAGTCTTCATATAATCATATCCTATTTGTTTCTGCCAGATATATCAACTTTTCCGATGTCCAGATAATGCATGGTAACATTATCCTCCAATACTCCTTCTATTGCATTGGTTTGTTTTATCACTTCTGATCACTATCAGCTAATCCATTCATGTCGGTCAGGTCAGATGTTTCTAGGTTTAGAGGTGCTATTTTAAACTGTAACCGTTTTGTTATTTTTTGTTATTTTACAATTTGCAAGTTGGTTACCTTGCAAATTATAAATTTTTAATCCAATAATTTGAACTGAGTGTTTTTATTTGACAATCGATTATAAACAAAAGCAAGTACTGATTGTTGCATCCTGTAAATTAAGTTTCTTCATCAAGCATCAATCATCAACGACGACGTTGACCATCAAGTGTTTGTTCACACCTATTTCGTTATTTGGCTTTTCTTTTGTAGTGATTATATTATCATGTAACCAGAAAGCAGCAATTCAACAAGCTAACATCTCTACAACGATTTAGATATCCCGTAGCAACGCGCAGAGTATTATCTAGTACATATATATTCCTAACACCCTCAATTTCAGAGAGAAGTGAGGAAATTGGGGATTGAATCCTTGCATTGATTAGATCCAAATGACAAATATATGTTATACAAAAGAGATGGGGAAAACCCAAAAATACCCTTGAACATCTATACCCTTAACACCCCCACTCAAATGCAATGTGTATAAAATAACATTGCATTTGGAGTGTAAACTAAACATGAGAACACAAACTAAATATTAGCCTATCTCCGAAATCTTGATGATGTCGTCGAAGTGTGCCAATTCTTGGATGATGATGAAGAAGACAAAATGTATCCCCTCCTCTATGAAGTGGACCTTGGGGCCTTCACAAACTGTTCTTCGGCCCTTGGTACCTTGAAGCCTTCATGAACCGTTCTTCGGCTCTTCATTGATTCGGAGATATTGTTGTTGATGATGACAACAATGGACCTTCACAAACTGTTCTTCGGCCCTTGACTGATGATGAGACATTGATGATAAAGATGATGATAGAGGCCTTTCACAAACTGTTCTTCAGGCCTTTGCTGAATTAGATGTTGATGATGATGAAAGAATGATGATCAGCTCTGACATAGAGCTGTGAACTGATGACGAAGGCCAACTCCGATAGGGAGCCGGGGAAGTTGGAGATAGATTGGCATGGTATCAAGTTATACCAAGGATATACTGATATGCAGCTGCTGCAGCTAGCACGATGAGAGGCCAAAGAAATGAATGCATCTTGATGGTTGCTAGTTGGAGGAAAACGGACGAGGCTGACGACGATTGGAGCTGGATCTGGAAGGGAGATCAGGAGCTGCTCCTACTGGCTGCTGCTGCTCGTTGTTTGCTGCTTGAAGACGCATGACTGCTGCTGCTACTTCTCGATGGTAAGACGGACGAGGTGCTGCTGCTTGATTAGATGAATATGAAGACTACGAACATTTTGTTGTTGATGCTGCTATTACTTCACAGATCGTCAAGCACCGCGACGGCATCACAACCACCATCGTGGTGATGGATGGCGCCTGCCTGGTGATGGCGCATGGCAGAGAACGACGAGAACGACGAGCCGCGACTGGTGGCGTGGACGGGCGCTGTGTCCGGCGGCGGGAGGCTACCAACAGCTGTCTGGATTTGACTACGCTGCTACTTGCTGCAGCTCTTTGTTGCCGATGGAGGATGACGAGGATGGCTCGCAGGCGGCGACTTGCCGCCGGCACGCCGGCAATGATAAGATTTGGTGGCTAGAGTTTAGATCTATGCTATGATACCATGTCAATTTCAGAGAGAAGAGAGGAAATTGGGGATTGAATTCTTGCATTGATTAGGTCCAAATGACAAATATATGTTATACAAAACAGATGGGGAAAACCTCAAAATACCACTGAACATCTATACCCTTAACAATATATTGGCCAAATTACTCATGCAGATATCGAATTTTGGCCTTGATTTTCCGTTGCAATCTTTATTCTCATGCAGGTTTGGTATATCCTGTTCAATGATAACGTACCTTTCAGGATCCACTAGCCTTTACATTATGATATTCAGATTAACGGTATGTGCCTTGGCTTACTGTATGTAACAACGTATACTCTATAATAGGTGTTAGCGAACCACCGCAGGTGTTCGATGAAATGCTGATCAAAACAGAGCAAGCAAGAAGACGATGTTTGTGCTGCATAAAACTTGGCAGCGTTTTTCTGATGCATTAAGGAACTTAAATAACAAAAACATACACATGTCTCCCACCTCCGACTAGATCGTGCCATCCCACGACCGAGGTGTGCGCCATGCGTTCCTAACAACCTGGCGCCCTAGCCATGTCTCCCGTGGTGATCGCGCCATCCCACGATCGAAGAACATGCAGGGCACACACACTCCCTAAAAACGGAAATACGAAACAAATTCCCACATGAACACAGCATGCGACCGAGCTATACATGCGCCATGACCCAACAAAACTGGAATCAAGCGCTTAGTGGATAACTAGAGCAGTAGACAGCCGATGGCAGTAGCCGATGTCAGTGTAGCCGATGACGGTAGCCGATGGCGCCATGGATTACTTCAACATTCTCCCCCCTAATTCTTGCCGTCATCGCCATCAAACTCAACGATGCCGATCCCATTGCACAGCTCCTGGAATTGAACACGGCCGAGCGGCTTTGTCAGTACGTCCGCCAGCTGCTCCTCCGTGCGAACGTAGTTGACGACAATCTTCCCGTTCTCCACGCACTCCCGATTGAAATGGTATCAAGTGTCGATATGTTTACTTCGGTCATGGAAGGCGAGATTCTTGGTCATTGCAATGGCAGACTTGTTGTCCACCTTGATCTCCGGCGCTCCAGGCTCTGAGTTGAGCAAGTCACTCAGGAGCCGAGCTAGCCAAACACCTTGGCAGGCGGCGGCTGTGGCGGTGATGTACTCTGCTTCGCACAACGACAGCGCGACCACCTTCTGCTTCGTCGATTG
This sequence comes from Oryza glaberrima, assembly GCF_000147395.1. Taxonomy (NCBI): domain Eukaryota; kingdom Viridiplantae; phylum Streptophyta; class Magnoliopsida; order Poales; family Poaceae; genus Oryza; species Oryza glaberrima. The sequence goes on from NC_068332.1 coordinate 13,084,389, forward strand.
CCACAAGACGGGTCTGGAGCCAAGGAAGAAGAGGACGCTGCTCGTGCTCCGACGCGTGTCCAGATCGCCGGCCATGTCGCTGTCGCTGAAACCATGCAGCGCAGGCTTCCCGTCTTGCTTCCTGGCATAGTGAACACCATGGTGCCGCGTTCCGGCGATGTACCGGAGCACATGCTTGACCGCCGCTTGATGATCCTCGTGCAGCTCCTCCATAAATCGGCTCAGATAGCCGACGGCGTGAGCGATGTCCGGCCGCGTGTTCACCAGGTAGCATAGCCCGCCGATGATGCTGTGGTAGTTCGTCGCGTTCACCAGCGGACTCATGCTTGTTTTGCTCAGCTTCAAGCGTGTCTCCATCGGAGTGGCGCACGCGTTGCAATCGCCCATGCCGCTCTTATCGAGTAGCTTGCCGGCATACGCCAACTGACAGAGCGAGATTCCTATCTCCCTCTGCTTCACCTCGAGCCCAAGGTAGTAGGACAAGAGCCTGAGGTCGCTCATGTTGAAGATGTTGCACATCTCCCTCTTGAACGCGCCAATGCTGGCTTGATCTGCACCGGTAATGATCAAATCATCCACATACATGCCGATGATCAGCTTTGCATCGCCCTTGACGTGCGTGTACACGGCATGCTCGTTGGCGCTCTTCTGGAAACCAAGCGACAGGAGGCTGTCATCGAGCTTGGCGTTCCAGGCACGGGGCGCTTGCCGAAGTCCGTACAAGGCCTTGTGCAGCCGGTAGACCTTTTGTTCTTATCCTTCGATGGCGAACCCCGGCGGTTGTTGCACGTATACCTCCTCGGCGAGCTCCTCGTTCAGGAAAGCACTCTTGACGTCGATGTGATGGACGCCCCAGCCGGCGTGCGCCGCGACGGCGAGCAAGAGCCGCACGGACTCCATGCACGCCACCGACGGGAACACCTCCTCGAAGTCGATGCCAGCCTGCTGGATGTACCCTTTTGCGACAAGGCGCGCCTTGTAGTTGACAATGGCGCCTCGCTCATCGCGTTTCACCTTGTACACCCACTTGAGCCCGATCGGTCGGTGCGACGGTGGTGGGTCGACGAGGACCCACGTCTTGTTGTCGGTGATGGAGTCCATCTCGTCCATCATGGCACACCGCCAGCTCTGGTGTTGCTCCGCCTCCTTGAATGAAGCGGGCTCCTCTGCCGACACGAAGAACAGCTCACCGGCGTCCAGCTCGAGATGTACGAGGCCCGGTGTCGCTGTGTGTCCGAGGATGTTCTCGACGGTGCGGAACCGAAGAGGGACGTCGTCATCATGATCGGCGTCCAGGACGTCGGTGAGGTTGCTTGGGGGCGACACGAACTTGGGCGATGCCGCACCTGTCTCGGCTTCCGGCGTTGCCGGCGTCGGTGGCGTGGGTGCGTTCCCCGTGGCGGTCGATGGTGAGCCAGAGCTCGGTGTCGGCATGCCGGCTTGCTCCTGCTCTGGAGCGTTGATGTCGGTCGGCGCCACGGTGTACTTGATGGTGAAATCGGTGGCGCCGTCCGTGTCGCTGGCGCCGCCATGAGCGGCCTAGTCCCAGCTGGCCGCCTCGTCGAACACAGCGTCGCGCGTGACCTGTACACGGTTAGACAACGGGTAGAACACCCGGTACGCCTTGGACCTAGCTTCATAGCCCAAGAAGATCATCGGTGAGCTGCGGTCGTCGAGCTTCTTCAGATTGGGCTTCGTGTTCTTCACGTGCGCCACGCAGCCGAGCGTGCGAAGGAAGTGGACGGCCGGCTTGACGCCGTGCCAGGCCTCGTACGGCATCTTGCCGGAAAGGGCTCGCGTAGGAGCGCGGTTGAGGAGGAACACCGCCGTCGAAACCGTCTCCCCCCAAAACCGAGCAGGGAGCCCTTTGGCCTTCATCATGGAGGGCGCCATGGTGACCACGGTTTGGTTCCGCTGCTCCACCACCCCATTCTGTTGCGGGGAGTAGGGCACGGTGAGTTGGCGCTGGACGCCGCGGTCCGCGCAGTAGGCACCGAACTCGACGGAGGTGAACTCGCCGCCGCGATCGGTCCTGAGCACCTTGAGCTTGCAGTCGGATTCCAGCTCCGCCGCCGCCTAGAAGCGCTTGATCGTCGACTAGCAGCAAGAAGTAGCGGTTGCCACTCCGGGTCACCGGCGAGATCGGCCCGCATAGATCGTCGAGCACCAGGTTGAGCAAGTGTTCGGCGAAATTTTTCGTGCATGCTGGGAACAGCGCCTGGCGTTGCTTCCCAGCGAGGCAGCTGTCGCAGACTTGATCGACGTGGTCAATCATCAGCAGGCCGCGCACCATGTCACCCTGCACCAATTTCCTCAGCGATTGGAAGCTAAGGTGACTGTACCTCGTGTGCCAGCGCCAAGCCTCGTCGGAGCTGCGGGCGGTGAGGCAGATCGGACGCGCGGCGCTGATGCGGATGGGGTAGAGCTGGTTCCTTGAATGCGGTATCCTCGCCAGCAGCTGCTGATCCTGGTCGCGGATGCGCATGAAGCCATTGCGCACCAGGGACTCGCAGCCATTCTCGTCGAGCTGGCCGACGCTGATCAGGTTGGCGGTGAGGCTCGGGATGTAGTACACCCCGGTCAGCCCGCGATGTTCGCCAGCCGATGACCTCCTCAATGGACAGGTCACGAACATCTAGGAGTGTCTCGATTGAGATGGCTATCTGCGAGAGATGCTCAGGGACAACATTTAGCAGCTTGTTAACAACATCTACCTAGGGGAGATCGCCTCCGAGAGTGCGAATGCTGTTTGCGATGCCGGTGAGGCGCATGGAGAAGTCATCGACGTTCTCACCATCCTTGAACCGAGCATCCGCAAATTCCCGGCGAAGTAGCTACTCATTTGCATCGTGTACGCGCTGAGTGCCGACGCGGACTGTCTTGATCGCCTCCCACGCGGACAGCGCCGTGCGCTTGGTGGAGAGGGAGCGTAGCATCTCCGGCGGCACCGCTCGCAAGATCGCAGCCAACGCTAGCCGATCGTCGCGGTACTCGATCTCCTCGTCTTCGTACGGCTCCACAGCGTGCCAGAGCCCCTGAGCCTGCAGGTTCACGGTCATGAGGAGCACCCATTCCTCGTTGTTGGTCCTCGTCAGGACCGGGTAGTGAACGGCGGCGCTCGACTCCCTGATGATGCACGGCTGAGCAACCAAGGGTTGTCGCTCGCCACGCCCGCGCGCACGGCGCGGCGGCGGGGACTCAGCAGGACGACGACGTGAGGGTGTACGCGACGGGCGAGAAAGAGGAGAGCGCGAGTGTGGTGGTATTGGAGCATGTGGTGGTGTGCGAGAGGGACGCGGCGGTGTGCGCTCCGCCATGGCACCAGCAAGCCAACAAGGCTCTGATACCAATTGTTATCGAACCACCGCATGTGTTCGATGAAATGCCGATCAAAACAGAGCAAGCGAGAAGACGATGTTTGTGCTGCGTAAAACTTGGCAGCGTTTTTTTGATGCATTAGGGAACTTAAATAACAAAAACATACACACGTCTCCCACCTCCGATTGGATCGTGCCATCCCACGACCGAGGTGTGCGCCACGCGTTCCTAACAACCCGGCGCCCCAGCCATGTCTCCCGAGGTGATCACGCCATCCCACGATCGAAGAACATGCAGGGCACACGCACTCCCTAAAAACGGAAAAACGAAACAAACTCCCGCATCAACACAGCATGCGTCAGAGCTATACATGCGCCATGACCCAACAAAACCGGAATCAAGCGCTTAGTGGATAACTAGAGCAGTAGACAGCCGATGGCAGTGTAGCTTATGGCTGTAGCCGATGGCGGTAGCCGATGGCGCCATGGATTACTTCAACAATAGGTTTCATAGAAAATGGTTTATTCATTTATTGAATCACATTCTCAAATTCATTGCATTGGTTTGTTCGTACAAGTCATGTTACAATAACAGTGTGTCTTGGAACATACGTCATTTAATTGTCTCCTTTGTTATCAATAGTTTTTCTACAACTTCTTGAATTATTGTATGGCTTGTTTTTTTGCCTTGAATTTTTGGATAGTCTGATTGGTGTTCGCTGTTAGAGCAGGTACAATAGCAGGTTATAAACCAGTTATAAACATATTTTAAAGAGATAAAGCAAAATAAAGAAGACGTATTGTGTGTATGACAGGTGGGACCAGATATAAATAGTATAGTAAGCAACTATTGTATGAATTGGCTATTGCATTGGCTATAGATGATTTGGAGCTAGCAGTAGGCTATACTATTAAACTTGCTCTTAGGATGTCTTGAACTTATGTTTGTCGTAGCTTTTTTGTCTATCAAGCTTTAGGTGGTACAATTGAGCCTATTTGCCCAAGCTAGATGGATGGATGGATGGTGGTGCTTGTTGCTGCATCAAAAACCAAATTTCATCCTCAGCTCATATTTTGTTTCATTGCCAGTTAATTTGCTCCTTCTTGTTTTGCTTTATTGTGGGTGATTTGTGTATGCACAACTTTTTGCATCCTTCATGCACTTTTGCATATTCCTTATTTCATCTATTTAGGCCCTGTTTAGATCCATTTGGAATGGCAAATGGCAAAAGTTTTGGTGGTAAAAGATTTGACATTGCAAAAGTACTAGTTGGTGTTTATATGCATCTTAAAGTTTTACCATTTTAGCACTAAAGAGAGAGAAAGAGGGAGGGTGTGGTCCCGGAGCACTTTTTTGCAAATTTTGCTACCATGGACTAGCAAATGCCAAATACCAAATTGCTAACTTTTACTATTAGTGTTTAGATCTAAAATGGCAAAAAGTGCTCCAAAATAGCATAAATAGGCCCTTAGGAATGCAACACTTTGTACATTTTCATCCCTTTAGCTATACCTGTGGTCTTGTCACTTCATACTTTGTTATCTGAAACATGCCGTGGCAAATGGTCTTCTATACTGAATAGTGTTGATGGTCCTTAAATCATAATATCTAACCGTCAATACCTGCATATAATGAATTAAAACATGGTATCCAACTGAGTGGTAGGGATTTTTACTAATCATTTTCACTAGTGTTGGTGCAATATGTGTATGCAGGTATATTGAGAAGAAAACACATCCGCCAAGCGACAAACTGCACCTCCGCGCATTCAGGACACATTTACACGGATTTGAGGCCCCATAAGTCAATTAAACAACTCCAAATGGGCCAACTATCATGTCAATGGGTTGAGGGCCTCAAAATTAGTGTCCACGACGAAAAACGGGCTGAACAGAGCCGTCCCGGGTTTGAACGAACCTCCAGTTCGGCCGAACCACTTTGGTGGCCATTCATCGCCATCTTTCACATGGACAGTCCTGATTTCATCCCAATGACGGTTACGGGGTAGTTTGGTCATTTCCCATACCTGTAACCGTCATATGGAGGCTATAAATAGAGCTCCTCTCATACATTAGAATAAGGTAGAGAGCGAGGGGAAGCTCTGGAGGAGTGCCCCGATATTTGGCGCTTATCCGACTTCTACCTCGACGAGTGTAGCTTCCTAGAAGGAATTCGGGAGGAGTACCGGAGCTATCGGTACACTCTGCTCCGGGTTCGGAGAACTTCTTGTATAAAGTAAGCATTTGTGTTCCTTTCTTATGTTATTTAATTACTTTGTTTAAGTAAGATAGATTTTCATCTTTGCGGGTTCATTGTTTGGTATTTATACTAAGTGCTCTAGTACAAGGACTCCGGATAGAGAAGGAAGTTCATGCGTAAGTATTAGAGTAGTAATTAATAACTTAGGCGTGGTGTCTAAGTTAGAGATTACCTTTGTTTGTTGTGTATCCTACGGATTTGTCAGAGGTAGACGGCAGGTGATGACAGCCCTGAATCCGGTCATAGCAATCCTCCACATTCGGGTACATCATAGAGCTATAACCGGAACCACGCTGGCAGACCAGCAGGGGCCGGTGCCCGAAGCAACAGATAGGGAATTACCTTGCTTAGCATAGATAATTAAAACACATAGAAAGTCCTCTCTAGCCTGCCTGCCATTAGTTGTTGTCCTTGGATAGTCTTAGCCTTACATAGATTTCACACATTCCCTGAGTTCAGTATCCTTTTGGGGTCACCCGAAGGTGAAGTGCTATAGCGGTATTCCATGCGCTTGCGGATTTATCTGTGGTCGTAAGAAATATCAACAAGCATTTCTGGCGCCGTTGCTGGGGAACGGTTGCTAATTTATCCGAGTCTAGGTCATCCTCATATCTTTATTTTTATTTCTTCTTCTTTTATTTTTTTTCCTTGTTGGAGCAACCAACAATTCAAAACCTTTCTGCTCCTCGGGCTGATCTTTGTGAACCATGGTGTTCTTCAAAACCAATCCTTTCGAATGGCTACGAAATCAGTCCTGGCTTTATAGCCATGGTTCGAGAGAAAACCTTCTCTGGTAGTACCGGTGAAAACCCATACCTCCATCTTCGGGACTTTGAGTTAGTGTGTTCGTGTGTATCCATCGTAGGCATGACACATGAAACTCTTAAGTGGAAATTGTTTCCTTTTTCTCTTAGAGATGAAGCGAAGCAATGGTACACTTTGTCTGTCAAGAAATTTCACGGTGAATGGGAGGAGCTTAAGTGCAATTTCTGCCTTACTTTCTTTCCATTAACCTGTGTAATCAATCTTCGATTAGACATCCTCTCTTTCTGATAGAACGAGAAGGAATCTCTCGGTGCAGCCTAGGCCAGGTTCTCACTGTTAACTCAGTCTGGCCCAGACCTGTCTTTACCCGACCATGTGTTGTTACAACATTTTTGGTACAGGTTGGACAAGGAGTCTGCCAAAAATCTCGATATTTCCGCCGGAGGATCGTTCGCACACAAAACAACCACTGAAGGAAGAGAACTCTTAGATCTGATCTTAGAGAACGATTCTTTCGGTCGAAGCGAAGCTGTCCCGGAGGTCGAGATTATCCATGAGGAATCTCTACATGTGGAGTCAGAACCCGACTCAACTGCCGACTCCTCATCCCAGTCGCAAGAGCCGGAGGAAGAAGAAATTCATCCTCCGAAAATTCCATTCCAATTCGAGGAAGATCTTTTCGAAGATTATGGGAACACCTTGAATTATTCCTGCGAGAAGAGAACACTGACCAAGGTCAATTCTAATGAACCTCTCGATAAAGCTATGCTTAAAGAGACGATGAAGAAGTTGACCACCATCATGAGTAATGAATGGTTGAGGGAAGGTGAGCTCTCATCTGAATCGATTCAGATCCGATGCCCCTCCTTAACCATTACGTGTCTCATTGGAGGTAATTTGGTCCGTGCTCTGGATAATCCCTCTGTTGGTGCCAATATTATATCCGCAACCTTTGCATTCGATTGCTTAGGGGACAGACCGTTGGAACCAACCGTCAAAACCTTCCGGATTTTCACAAACTCTACTACTGAAGGTTTAGGGATTATCTCTGGAGTGCCTACACGGCACAACAACGTTGAGATCATCTTAGATTTCCATGTGTTCGACATCTCTGATTTCGACATACTCATAGGCCATCCCATAGAGAAACTCTTAGATGTGCCCGAAACCGGTATCCTCAACTTGAAAATAGGAAGAATTGCCACCTCCGTCCCTGTGTTTCAATCAACCAAATCTTTGATGGAGCCTCTTCCTATTCCTGAGCCAATTGAGGAAGTGATGGCCGTTTCTCCATTCGAGACCCCAGAGTCTATTTTCGATGAATCCATCGAAGAATTCAATGAAGGGGAGGATGAAACTAGAGCAACGATGGATCTGCCATCCCGAGCCCCAATTGAGCTAAAGCCCTTACCTTCAGGCCTACGCTATGCATTTCTGAATGGCGATGCGGAGTCTCCTGTCATTATAAGTGACAAACTCTCTGAGGAGGAGACTGCCCGACTTATCGCTGTTTTAGAAAAGCATCGTGTTGTTTTTGGCTATTCCCTCCAAGACTTAAAAGGTATTAGTCTGACCCTCTGCACTCATCGCATTCCCTTAGACCCGTCTTACACTCCATCCAGGAAACCTCAAAGGAGGTTAAATAATGCGATGAGGAAGGTCGTCAAAAAGGAAGTCTTGAAACTCCTTCATGCCGGGATTACCTTTCCCGTGCCATATAGCTGGGTTAGCCCTGTCCAAGTAGTGCCTAAGAAGGGAGGTATGACGGTCGTTGAAAACTCAAACAACGAGTTGATCCCACAACGAACCGTAACGGAATGGAGGATGTGTATTGACTATAGGAAACTCAACAAGGCTAGCTACTAAGAAGGATCACTTTCCGCTGACCTTTCATTGATGAAATGCTTGAGCGGCTAGCGAACCATTCCTTCTTTTGTTTCCTTGATGGATATTCTGGTTATCACCAAATCCCCATCCATCCTGATGATCAAAGTAAGACCACGTTCACGTGCCCATACGGAACGCATGTATATCAAAGAATGTCGTTCGGGTTGTGCAATGCACCTGCGTCATTTCAAAGATGCATGATGTCTATTTTCTCTGACATGATCGAGGATATCGTGGAAGTCTTCATGGATGATTTTTCAGTCTATGGTAAAACTTTCGATCAATGTCTGGAGAACTTAGACAAGGTCTTACAAAGATGTCAGGAAAAGGACTTGGTACTTAATTGGGAAAAGTGCAACTTCATGATTCGTGAAGGAATAGTCCTGGGACATAATCAAAGGGGTGTTGAGGTGGACAAAGCAAAAATCAAAGTAATTCGACAGCTTCCACCTCCTGTCAATGTCAAAGGAGTCCGTAGCTTCTTGGGTCATGCGGGGTTCTACAGGCGCTTCATAAAAGATTTCTCCAAAATTGCTAGACCCCTAACTGTCGTGCTAGCTAAGGATGTTCTGTTTGACTTTAATGATGAGTGTATGAAGTCCTTTAAAATCCTTAAGGAATCACTCATCTCAGCACCAATCATCCAACCCCCTGATTAGTCGCTGCCGTTTAAAATCATGTGCGATGCAAGTGATTTTGCTGTGGGAGCTGTCCTTGGGAAAACTAAGGATAGAAAACACCATGCTATCGTATATGCTAGTAAAGCGTTGACTGGAACTCAGCTTAATTATTCCACAACTGAAAAAGAGCTCCTAGCCGTGGTGTTTGCCATTGATAAGTTCAGAACTTATTTAGTGGGAGCTAAGGTAATTGTTTACACTGATAATGCTGCACTAAAATGCCTGCTCACTAAAAAAGATGCAAAACCTCAGCTGATTAGGTGGATTCTTTTACTCCAAGAATTTGACATTGAAATTAAAGATAAAAAGGGAGTAGAGAATTCTGTTGCAGATCATTTGTCGCGAATGGAAATCACTAACATGCAGAAGCGATCGATAAATGACTATCTGCGAGACGACATGCTGTTGAAAGTCGCAGACTCTGATCCGTGGAATGCAACCATTGTCAACTTCATGGTTGCGGGGGCATATACCACCGGGAGAAAATAAGAAGAGGTTGATCTACGAGAGTCGTAGGCACTTGTGGGATGCACCTTACCTGTATAGAGTCTGTTCAGACGGTCTACTACGAAGATGCGTTCCGGTAGATGAAGGCATGAAAATCATTGAGAAGTGTCTTGCTGCCTCATATGGAGGTCACTATGGAGCATTCAGGACTCACGCAAAGATCTGGCAGAGTGGATTCTTTTGGCCATCAATGTATGATGACACAAAAGAATTCATCCGAAGATACACAAGTTGCCAGAAGCATGGAGGGATCACTGCTCGGGATGCGATGCCACTAACATGCAACCTTCAAGTCAAGCTATTTGATGTATGGGGCATCGACTTCATGGGACCTTTCCCAAAATCCTATGACTGCAAGTATATCCTGGTGGCCGTTGACTATGTGTCGAAGTGGGTAGAGGCAATGCCATGCAGAGCCGCAGATGCTAAGCACGCCTGCCGGATGTTCCATGAGATTATCTTCCCTTGTTTTGGAACTCCGCGGATGGTGATAAGTGACGGAGGGTCTCATTTCATCGATAAGACCTTTCGAAACTTTTTGCAAGAACTTGGGGCTCAGCACAACATCGCCACTCCGTATCATCCCCAGACTAGTGGACAGGCAGAAACGAGCAACAAACAAATCAAGAATATTCTGTAGAAAACTGTCAACGAGATAGGGAAGGCATGGAAGAACAAACTACCCGATGCACTTTGGGCATATAGGACTGCTTATAAGACGTCCATCGGTATGTCACCATACCAACTTGTCTACGGGAAGACTTGTCACCTTCCAGTAGAGTTAGAACACAGGGCACACTGGGCTATCCGGACATGGAACATGGATTTAAAGGGAGCCGGACAGCACAAGAAGATGCAGCCCTCTGAGCTGGAAGAATGGAGGGACAAGGCCTACCACAATGCCAAGATATATAAGGACAGAACCAAAAGATGGCATGATAAATGAATCAAGCACAAGGAGTTCAAAGCAGGGGACAAGGTGCAGCTGTTCAACTCACGGGTGAAGCTTTTCGGACATGGAAAACTTTGAAGTAAATGGATGGGTCCATATACCGTCGTCGACGCTTCATCACATGGAGCCGTCACGCTGCGCGACAACGAAGGTAACATCTTCAATGTAAATGGCCATCGTTAAAAGTTTTCCTTGATCCGTTAGAAGTTGATCATGACTTAGATGTTGTGAATCTAGTGTCTTTTAGCTTCTACCCAGAGTCTTTAGGTCCCCCTTGATCCGTTAGTTTTCAATGCCACGAGTCCTTTGGCCCCCCATCTAATTATCTTAGGTCTAGATATCTTGATAAAAAAATAGAATAAAATAAAGTTGGCTCCTTGGTCTTCGAACCAAGTGAGTCATTTTTGCTTCACTTTTGTCTTTTGTTTTCTTTTTTGTCCAATAAAGCCTCCCAGATACGAAGACAGGTGTGGAGGTGATCTTGCACGTCAACGCCATAACCAAAGCAAGATCACCCCAGAAGTGATGAGCCATGACAAACCACACAAGGAAAATTGTTGCAGTCAGAACCAATGAGGAGTCAGCCAAAACCCCAAAACCCCAGTTCAGCTGAACCTCCTTTACCATGAATCGCCCTCTGTTTTATACAGAGCGCAGGTTTGCACAATTTTTCTTTGGACATCCATTTTATCTTGAGTTCAATTTGATCGTCAATTCTAAAATATCGAAGATAATTAAACTCAAGCTAGGGATGGTACAATTAGAGTCCATGATCTCTCTGAAAATAACATGCATGCCTTTTATTCTTTGCTCATTATTTGTTGCTTGTGGTGACATATTCAATAGGGACCCCATGCTATCTAGATAATTGATGAATGTGATATAGTCTGATGATAGAAATCTTGCTCTTCATGTTGTACACTTGGGAATTTTATAAAAAGAAAAAAAAACATATAACGATGCTAAACTCCTCATTGATATTTTTATTCCCACTAGAGCCATAGGTTTATCATTCATGATTAGCTTGCTACATACGCTGCTTGTCATTTCATTGAGCGTTGTCAAATTTTGTGACCCTAGTGAAACGCTTTTCATACTTTCGTGGTCAAGAACACACATACACTCCACATACACCCACCTATGCTTGACTTCTACACTGGAAGTTAGCATCTCCCGTTTGTCATTCATTTCATCTATCAAATAAATACTCAATGTTATTTATGCCTCTTCCTCCAAAGTTCTTTCAAAAAAAAAGAAAGAAAGAGAGAGGCATGGCTATGCAAAAAGAAAAGAGAAAAAAATGCTCATACAAATATGGAGCATGATGGTGAAAAAAAAAGAAAAAAAAGATAGCCATGCACTCTTCCAAATTTCAAAAGAAAAAAATAAATGGAGGAGGAGGTATACAAAAGGAGTTATCTTTATTTTTCCTTTTTCCACCCACAAATTCACCATACACATACACATGCATATTCTTGACCAGAAAGTATGTCTTGTATTTCCGTGAATCCATTATTTGACTTTGCAATATATGTGATACAAGTAATGCTCTACTCTTTTCCATACCCTGAGCTCCACATAAGCCTGATTAGATGGTAGGAAAAGAAAAGGCGCAATCATATGCCTTTGTGAGGAATCATACACCTTGAGTGATCGAGAGAATCAATTGAGGAGAAAAGCAAAGTTATAGTTTTGTGTTACTTGAAAAAAAAACCCAAGTTGTTCTTCATGAAAAGTTAGGGTGACTTGAGTCAAGATTGTTCCATTTCTCAATTGCTCAGGATCGCATGGTAGACACTACAAAGACCCACAAGTACAGGTATGGCTTTGAATAATTTGTTTGCATGATTATTAGTAAGGAAGTCATAACTTTGTTGTAGAGTCCATAGCCTTCACTCGAGACGAGCAAAGGTTAAGTGTGGGGGTGTTGTTGATGGTCCTTAAATCATAATATCTGATTGTCAATACCTGCATATAATGAAATAAAACATGGTATCCAACTGAGTGGTAGAGATTTTTACTAATCATTTTCACTAGTGTTGGTGAAATATGTGTATGCACCAAGCGACAAACTGCACCTCCGCGCATTCAGAACACATTTACACGGATTTGAGGCCCCATAAGTCAATTAAACAACTCCAAATGGGCCCAACTATCATGCCAATGGGCTGAGGGCCTCAAAATTAGTGTCCACGACGAAAAACGGGCTGAACGGAGCCGTCCTGGGTTCGGCCGAACCTCCTGTTCGGCTGAACCACTTTGGTGGCCGTTCATCGCCATCTTTCACATGGACGGTCCTGATTTCATCCCAATGACGGTTGCAGGGTAGTTTGGTCGTTTCCCTTACCTGTAACTGTCATATGGAGGCTATAAATAGAGCTCCTCTCATTCATTCACAACACACAACTTTGAGTTGGATTACAAGAGGCTCTATTGTATCTTTTGTACATTAGAATAAGGTAGAGAGTGAGGGGAAGCTCTGGAGAAGTGCCCCGAAGTTTGGCGCTCATCCGACTTCTACCTCGACGAGTGTAGCTTCCTAGGAGGAATTCAGGAGAAGTACCGGAGCTATTGGTACGCTTTGCTCCGGGTTTGGAGAACTTCTTCTATAAAGTAAGCATTCGTGTTCCTTTCTTATATTATTTAATTACTTTGTTTAAGTAAGATAGATTTCCATCTTTGCGGGTTCATTGTTTGGTATTTATACTAAGTGCTCTAGTACTAGGACTCCGGATAGAGAAGGAAGTCCTTGCGCAAGTATTAGAGTAGTAATTAATAACTTAGACGTGGTTTCTAGGTTAGATATTACATTTGTTTGTTGTGTATACTACGGATTTGTCAGAGGTAGACGGCAGGTGGTGACAGCCCTGAATCCCGTCCTAGCAATCCTGCACGTTCGGGTACATCATAGAGCTATAGCCGGAACCACACTGGCAGACCAGCAGGGGTCGGTGCCCAAAGCAACAGATAGGGAATTACCTTGCTTTGCGTAGATAATTAGAACACATAGAAAGTCCTCTCTAGCCTGCCTACCATTAGTTGTTGTCCTTGGATAGTCTTAGTATTAGATAGATTTCACACGTTCCCTGAGTTTGATATCCTTTTGGGGTCACCTGAAAGTGAAGCACTACAACGGTATTCCATGCGTTTGCGGATTTATCTATGGTAGTAAGAAATACCAACAAATTGTGGCCCGAATGTTTCAATCAAAATGTTTCGGAGGAGATGGGTTCTGCGTTACTTTTTTTTCCGTATCTTTTCACCTCCTCGGTGATTCTTTTTATATACACACGCGACGCTTCGGCTTCCCCTGTTCATGACGCTTCGCGTGGACCATGGACCGTTGGCCCAATCTGGAGCATTCGACCATTGACCAGATTTGTTTTGGGACTAGCTATTGCGCTGTCGACAGTTTTTAAGGCCCAAAGCAGTCAAATTTTTGCACCTCACGATCTGCAATCAATGGGTCCTAGGAAACGGGTCTGGACCAGCTAAAAGCACAGAACCAACGTTTAAAGTGCATGGGCCCGTTAAGAAACACTGAACATGCCAATCTTTTAAATAAAAAACAAAACAGACCTACAAAACAAAAGACCCATCCCAAAAACTAGACTACTCAGACTTTGATTACTAAGCCCATGAAGAGAACAAAACACAGGCCCAGATAGAGATCAACTTGCATGTCAAGAAAGAAAAAGCTCCGGCATCACACAGCCAAAAAAAGATTCGAAACAAGAAGCATATCTAAAACAACTCAAGAACATAGTCGAAAGTAGATGGAGGAAAATCCAAGAAATGAACCAACATCTGCTCCTCCAGGTTGGATTTCTCACATACTTTTAGATGGACAAAAAAATGCTAATTCAGGTTTCATCTACCATGTACGCTTAGAAAACAGTCCAACAATTAATCTAGCAAATGATAAAATATGAACGACATAAACTCCCAAAAAAAGCAATTACAAAGCTACCTGGGTAACAAAACTAACCCTAGCTAGCAACTAGCCGATGTCCGGTATTTTTAATGCTCTTGCATCATACAAAACACTCTTGTAACTGTTTCATGTAACTGGATAACTGGATTATCACACTCTGATGCTTTTGCTTCTTTTTTACACAATGATACATGCACCACTAAAAAATCATCTTTCAACACAATGCCTAAAAGCTGCATACAACTTAAGCAAACAAGATGAAAAAAGACTAGTGACATAAGAGCTCATGCTCAATTCCAATGCATGCCATGTAACTTCCATGTAACTGCCCTATAACTCCCATGTAACTACCCTGTAACTGCTATGTAACTACCCTGTAACTGGTATGTAACTACGCTGTAACTGCCCTGTAACTACCTTGTAACTGCCTTATAACTAGGGTGTAAATGTTATATAACTAGATTATAAACTGAGCTAATTTTGCAGGAGCAGGAAATATGACACTCTATGGGCACACCATGTTGTATGATGAGCACCAAATGATGTCAGATTCTATAAGGATTGTGAGTCACATGGCATATTTTTGGAAAAATATCTACACAAACTGAGCTAATTGAGCAGAAGTGCAGAACACATGCAGGGAATTGGGTTTAATTTAACTAAACAACTCAGAACATACTGGGACATACATCTCTGAAATGAAATGCTTCAAATGCAGAAGAATTCAGACACAAACAGGGAGTTGGGCAATTAATCAACCAAACAACAGGCAGTATACTAGGAAAAGTTGCAACGAATGCAGCATTCAGATAAAGTTGAACTAATGTTTTCCCTTCACTATTCAAATCACACCAGAATCCAAGCAAATTGCAACCCCAAACTTGCACAGTTGAACCCGATACAAATTCATGAACAGGAAAACATCGAGCACTGAAATGCTGCAAAACCTGCAACCAGATCTCTTGGACTAGAATCCCACCATTCCAATTAACCAAACGGTCAAGAACATACTGCTAGATCTGTCCATGCATCACTCAAACGAAAAATGCTTGAAACACATAACTACATAAGTCACATAACATACTAGGGGGGATCAACCCAAATGCATATCTGAAACTTTTCTGAACAAATGCTTCAGATGCAACATGCAGAACATACATACTAGGGATCAATCCAAATGGAATGTCTGCAAACTATGCAAATCTGTACTGTGCAGATCTGCGATAAAACAAATTAGCACGATACAGTAGACCACCAGATCTAGTCAACATAACTAAGCAAGAGCACACAGATATCACGGTTCGCCATGAAGAGAAAGCATTAGTGTCTCCATCCCAGATCCACGACTATACATGCGGGATGAAATCAACGAATCAAACCCCCTAAAAATCTAGGAGAAGAACAACCACCAAACCTAAAACAATTTATATGGCAGACACCATGCGGGATCTAAACACAACATCTAAAATGCCCCAAAAAATGAAACCAAATCGAGAAATGAAGCGAAAAAATCACCTGAAAATTTTAGAAGAGAGCAAGGTAAAAGCAGATCAGCTACGGGCACGATGGACACGAGCGGATGAAGAGAAGCACGCAAGCAAGAAAAACCACCAGCGCCGAGAGGTTCTCCGCCGGCGGCAAGAAAATCGCCGAGACCGGGTCTTCGCCGGCGTCGAGAAAATCGCCGAGAGTGGGGTCTTCGCCTCAGCCTCCGCTTGTGTCTCCTCCCCAACGAGAAATTTATAGAAAAGAACAGAACTGACGCGGCATTATACTGTTTGAAAATTGGGAACAGCGCCAAACGGACAGACAAAGTTGATTTGGATCCAATAACGAAATATCTCAGCACGAATCTTGGAGCCGGATCGAACAACCAACAAATCGACAGTGTTTAGCGCTGAAAACTGTCGACAGATAAGTAGCAAAACCGTTTGTTTTTCACTCACCTTAACTTTGCATCTGACGGTAGCGATTCAATTCCTGGTGCATTCAACAAACAGTTTTAATCTGATGACGTGACGCAATCTGGTGTTGGAAAACTTATTTTTTCACTACTTTAGATTCTGAACTGTTCATGTTGGCAATTGATTTTTCTTTTCTTCAGTATACTTATTAGGGTTGTCAACAGGCAACCCACAGTCCCACACAACAGTTAGGGGATGAATGGTAGAGATGATGATCCAGTAATATTTTATTGTGATAAAGCATGCTATTGTCTTACTCAGAACTAGCATGTTGGCCCGCGCAGATTACGCGGCTAGCAACATTATATTTTCTCTCATATATGTTTTCTCAATGTACTATTCAAATATATTAAAATGACAATATAATTTTAAATTTTGTACTAACTTTACGAAACTACTAATGTGTAATATTCATATTGTATTTTATATAAGTGTTAGTTATTAATTATTTTTCATATAAAATTTTAGTTATTTCTAAATTATATTCCTATATGGACTCTAGGCTCGTTTTTCAATATTTATTATTATTTTTAATTCCAAATTTTCGTTATCTATAAATTGTATTTCTATATAGATTCTAGGCTCTTCTTTCAATATTATTTATTTTTAATTCTGAATTTTTATTATTTCTAATTGTATTTTTATGTGGACTCCAAACTCATCTTTCAATATTCTTTAATTTTTAATTTCGAATTTCAGTTACTTCTAAATTGTATTCCTATATTGACTTTAGACTCTTATTCCCATGTTTTTTTTAATTTCGAATTTTAGTTATTTGTAAATTGTATTTTTATACGGACTCTAAACTCTACTTTTAATTTTATTATGTTTATTCCGAATTTTAGTTAGTTTTAAATTCCTATATGGACTCTATACTCTACTTCTATTATTCCTTATTTTTAATTCTGAATTTACATTATTTCTTAATTGTATTTCTATATGGACTCTATACTCTTCTTCTAATATTATTTATTTTTCAATTCTGATTTTCAGTTATTTATAAATTGTATTTCGATATGACTCAAGTCCCATCTTCTAATATTCCTTATTTTTTAATTCCGAATTTCAACTATTTCTAAATTGTATTTCTATATGGACTCTGTTTTTCTTTTTCTCTAATTAATATGATAATTTTTAGGCCATGAGAGCGCATGTGAAGGCTCCTTTTTCTATTCCTTTAATAAGTTAATAGATGATTCATCTGAAATATTTTTTACATCATCATGTCAACTGACTCTTCTATTTGGGTATTTATATTTTCTCCCTGCCCATTTTTCTGTATCCAGTTAACAGCATATGTGAGAGAGGGGTCTAATAAGATTGTTCTATCTAGAAGTGACTCTCGCACATTCTGTTTGGTAGTAAGGATTACCAAGAGGAGATCTATAGAACAGGTAACTATTTGAGAGCATCTCTAATAGACTCTCTAAATTAGACTCTCCAAACATCTATATGGCCAACTCTCTATCTGATTTGGCTGGTCAAACTATATGGTTACTCCAACAGACTCTCTATTAATCCTCTCCAAAATAACAACGGACTCACATGTCAACCTCCACTCCTCTTCTTCCTCTCTTTCCCCTTCTTGCTTCTCTTTCCTTCTTTTCCCCTTTCCTTCCTTCCCATCATCAAGCACACATGGCGCCACCAACGACGATGACGGAGGGGCAGCATGGAGGGGTGGCACCGGCAGAGGGGCGGTGCGGATGGGCGGCGCTGGCGGAGGGGCAATGCGGAGGGGCGGCGGCACGGAGGGGCGGCACCGGCGAAGGGTGGTAGCGCGGAGGGACGGCATGGCGGAGGGCGCGCTCGATCTGGTGCCAAGAGAGAGAGTACGGGATGGGATGGTATAGGGGAAAGGCGTGGGACCCACAATTTGGCTAGGCTATTTTAGCTGGCCAAATTTGGCCAGCGCGAGGAAGAGTTTAGCCAAAGCCATCCGGTTGGCTAGTCTGCTGGAGTATGATTTTGCTTCAAAATTACCAAAATTTAACTTAGAGAGTGGGATATGGAGGCTGTTGGAGATGCTCTATGCATTTGTACTGACATTGTGAACCAAAATATTAGTCAGTCTCAGAGATAAATGTTGGCAGATAAAGATTGTTTTGGATTAGCAAGCACCTGGGATATCTCTTGGTAATTTCATCCTGATACCTCCCTTTTTCGCAACAAATGCCTATTGTTTTTTTACTTCATTTCCCTTTTTTACCTCTGTATGAAGCTTGTTGAATCAGGCCAGAAACTGGCTGGTTCTCTCAAGATCTGCTACGCACAAGCTGGTACCTGGGAGGAACCATCCAGCATGGCAACTTTTAAGATTTAGGTACCCTGCTTTATTTATGGCGAACAGGTTCTATCTTTGGTACCAAAGGAACAAGATGGCGAGAATTTCAATGATGCCCTTGCTCGTGTGTGTTGCTGTGTTGGTGGTGGAACTGAGACGGGTAATGCCGACAGTGACAGTGATATTGAAGTTGTAGCTGATTCTGTCTCTGTAAATCTCCGATTCCCTGTAAGTACTGTGACTATTTTTGAGAATGCTTTAGATCCTTAATGATATTTCTCTTGTTCATTGGAGTGTTGGCTTATGCAGTCTGAAGTTATTTTCTATGTTGCATCCCTGACACCATAGGTCTAAATTTACTCTTGCTTGAATTATCATCTATACATGTTCATTATAATTTTTAACCTGGATGTTTTTGTGATCCTATTTTGCTAACCATATGATGTTTGATTCATAGTATGGCTGACACTCCTTCACGCAAAGTTAGCTATGGAGTATTCGTATGAGTTATGATATCTGTAAAATGTCTTACGAAAAAGATATTTTATCTTGACAGATGACTGGTTCAAGGATCAAGATAACTGGCCAGTTCAAACCCTGTGTTCACATGGGTTGTTTTGAATTAGAAGCTTTTGTGGAACTTAATCAACGTTCAAGATGGGTTTGATTATCTTCCTCACATCAATTAGCATGTTTCTCTTTTTTTTCCTTGTCAAACAAAACTATATTGTTTTCTTGTCTGCAGTGGCAGTGCCCAACTTGCCTGAAAAACTACTCTCTGGACAACATAATCATTGATCCATCATAGCGCTTTGGTGAGTTTATAGTGGAAATGAATTCCATTGCTCACGTCAAAATTGAAAGTTTGATTGAAACTGGAACGATGTGATGGAAAAGTTGGAAGTTTGTGTGTCTATGAAAGTTTTGATGTGATGGAAAAGTTGAAAGTTTGAAGAAAAAGTTAGGAACTAAACCAGGCCTTAGTCATCTATAGATCCAAAGTTGTGGAGATGATGCATCTGAAATTGATATCAAGCATGATGGTTCCTGGAGAGTCAAAGGCGGAGCAGAACTGAAGGGACGCAGTGGCATTTATCTGATGGCGCTCTCTGTATGCCCACAGATATAGGGTCCAAGCCCAACATAGGAATTGCAAAGCACGAGATTAAGGGAGAAGAACCGTTGTTTGAAGATACAGGTGGCCGTCTTTAAGTTGGGAATTATAAGAAACAACAATGGCCAGTGGGAAATTAACAAGAGAGTGGATTCTAACTAGATGCCACCTTCTGACAGCAAAAATGGAATCTATAATCCATAACCAGGACAATTTGATCAATTAACCAGCAATGTGTACGATCTTGATTCTTCTTATGCACATTTTCCTCCAGCATCAATAGAGCAGGATATAATAGTTCTAAGACCTGGTGCTGTGATTTTCAGTTCAGCACATGACAATGGGAATGCATTTCCACCCAAGTACGCAACCCACCTGAAGCTTTAGGAATATGTGAGGAACAACCTAGAGGAGGCCGAGATGATCAGGGCAATGTTGGGTTCAGTCAGTGTGTGAAAGAAAGTGCCTGCTAGGCAGTTTTAATTCACAGCCGAAGTTACTTGTACGGCAATTTCTGAGCATAAAGTCAGAGAACTACTAGTAGTGTTTAGTTCCAAGGTTTTTTTCCAAACTTCCAACTTTCCATCAGATCAAACCTTTCATACACGCGTAACTTTTCAGTCACATCGTCTCCAATTTCAACCAAATTCCAAACTTTGGGCCAATCTAAACACAGCCTAGTAGTAGAAAACTGTGTAAAATAGTAGTACCAAATTGCACATGGCACAACGCAAAGCAAACATAAGAAAGAAATTACAGACGGTAAGCAGAAGCAGAAATCTGACAAACTCAGTAACTTGAAGCAAAACATCAGTCGAAAGAAATAAAAAAGCTAACACAAGTAAGAGGCAACAGTACTACTGCAAACAGTACATACTCCTACTCCTACTCTACTGATGTAATGGCGCGGGACGTCAACACGACTCTTTGCTTCTGGTTGGCGGTTGGCCCCTCGCCCACTCTTATATTCTTCTAGCTAGACTGGTTGGCCTCTCGCCCACTCCTCTTTGCTTCTGGACGAACTGAACTGGGTTGGCCCCTCTCGCCCTTCGGGCAGGCTCTTCAGACTGCACGGAAGTCTAAAAAAAAAGAAAATTGTGTGGAGGAGTAAGTAGTAAGAATTAAATTGTCAGATCGATTAACCTAAATTAAAAACACAATTAGTTAATTGACTGAGCAACTCAATTACCATATATAATAGCGGAGTGAGTAGTAAATAGATCGAGATACAGTAGTAGTGGCAATGGCAATGGCTTACCTGCTAGGGCGGCGCCTATGAGCGACCTCTTGTTGGCGAGTCTTTGCATCTTTTTGCTCTGCTTCTTCAGCCTGGTCAGAACAGTCGTTTTGTCAGCAGCCCATAAGCCATCCTCGCCCATTATCTTGGCCTTCTTTTTCTCCCAATACATATGGGCTGCAACACCCAACACTTGCTTAGCCATCCATCCTGGGCTGTGCTTTCCAGGATATTCTAATTCATATTGAGCTTTGACAGCATCCATAGCTTTTGACGCCTTTTCAGGGTCGGCTTCTTCTATGAAAGAATTGTACTGGGCAAGATCCACGTATTTAAGGATGTTTGTGGCCATCCTGCTGTGGCCTGCATGCAAGCATAAATAATACTCCAAAATGATCAACAGAGAGTTTGCAGGTATAAATAATGGGAGTAGTATAATTTACTTTTGTACTCCAGCCTAGCCCTGCCCAACAGAGAATTCCCGTACGAAATTGATCAGACAACAAAATGATGAGACAACAATATGGAGTAGAGTACTAGCACTAGTAACTTGTAACTTCGATGAGTATTAACTACGTTCTGCTCAATCATATTCAGTACTAGTATAAATTGAGCAGTTTGGGGCTCAAATTTCCAATCACAACCTGCTTGAGTTTTTTTTTTCTAAGATAGTATGGTACTAGTATAAATTGAGCAGTTTGGGGCTCAAATTTCCAATCACAACCTGCTTGAGTTTTTTTTTTCTAAGATAGTATGGTACTAGTATAAATTGAGCAGTTTGGGGCTCAAATTTTCAATCACAATCTGGTTGAGTTTTTTTGTTCTAAGATAGTAAGGTGCGCTCAAGAAGAAGGAAAAAGAAAACAGTGGGCGGCATGGTTAGTTATATCAAAGCATTAACTAACTAACTAGTTAATTATCTCTCAGATGGGCGTCTTCTATCTAAAACTTAAAACATACAAATTAATTAATGGATCAAGGGACAATAGATCATGGGACGGACGGCTTGGTAGGTATTCACAAATTAAAACAATCATCATAATCTCAGTTGGCAGGATCAGATAGCTTTATCAGCCACTAGGCTAGGGTGGATGAAGATCTAAGAAACTGATGATGTAATTAAGAAGAGGACCGTGTGCAGTGCACATATATGATCGATGCAGGCACAACATTTGCAAATGCTGATAATTCAATCGAACGTAATACAATAGGAACTCGTGTATGCAACAATAAGCAATCTTAATTAATGGGAATTCACAAGATTTATAAAAGCAAAGCAAATAGACCAATACGAACAGATCGAGCAAGCAAGCAATAGTCGATTCTACATTGTACATGCGGATACGAACAGATGGAGATCTTACCTGCTTGCAGATGAGCCAACAGATATCGTTTCTTCAGAGAGAACAGAATGTTTTTCCCTTTATCGGTTCCAAGATTGTTAGCGGTTGTTGGTAGTTGCACTTGCACATCATGCGGGCTGAGATCTGGAGAGGATGAGATTCTCTTCTGGAGCTCTTCAAGGACGGACATGTCGCCTTCCATGGCCATCATAGCCATCTCTTTAGCTTCAAGAACGTGAATATTGGCAATGATGAAACCGGCGATGTTGCCCTTCTCCTCCTCCTCGCCGATGGAGGCATTCGGATTCGGACTATCAACCTTGAACTTGACAGTGGTAGGTATCTTCTCTTGAGCATTGCTACCAGCATTCTTCAACTTGTCGTCTTCCTTGGAGTGCGATCTGAGCTTGACCTTGAATTTGAAGGGCGCGGACAACGACTTGGTCGGCTGGGGCGGGGCGGTGGCCGTCTCTTGGTCGTGCGGCTGGGGCTGGGCCTTGGCAATTGTGGCGCTGGAGGACAGCTTGTCGGCGGCCTTCTCCTGTTCCTGGGGCTGGGCCTTGGCGATGGTGGCGCTGGCTTGATCCTGCTGCGGCTGGGCCTTGGCAATGGTGGCGCTGGCGGCCTTATCTTGATCCTGCTGAGGCTGGGCCATGGCAATGGTGGCGCTGGCGGACGGCTTCTTCTCTTGAGCCTCCTTGCCTCCTCTTGTAGTGGTGGTCATCTCACGGATCTGAGCCGCGGTGGACGGAGGTAAGTAGCTGACGACATAGACCTTGAGAGGCGCTCCCGGCCCCGCCTGCTGAAGAGCCTCTTTCAAGCCGGTGGCGCTGGAAACTCTTATGACTCTCCCAGCCTGAACCTCGTTGTCAGGCGCGCCACGAAGAGCAGTTGGGATTCCTTCTTGCAGAACCTCAAGTGGTATATCATGCTTCAACGCCATCTTCATGTCCTTATTGTTATGCTTGGACTCCACCTTCTTCTTCATTGTGTGAGGAAACGATGAGCGAACAAACGATAAAAAACAATAGATCAATCACAGAAGCCACGAGATTTAACGTGGAAAACCCTCCTAAAACAGGAGAGAAAAAAAAACCACGGGCGCCAGCCAGCAAAATATCTTCACTATATCTGAGGTGAGGTTACATCGCCGCACGGCGGTTTACAAGAGGTATATATATGGTGGAACCCTAAAAGGGATGACGAAGCTGGCCTTTATTAAGTGCAAATGAATTTGGATCAAACTCAACAAACTCCACCTTGAGACAAATTCCTTCTTGTAGCATGAATCAATCCTTCACCCTGAACACAACAAAGACAAACACTTTCGGCGCCAAATAGCCTCTTGGGCTAAACCACTATACCAACTAAGCTTGAGCAAAGCTCAAACTTAGCAACAGAAACAAGCTTTGTCATCATATCAGCAGGATTATCATGAGTACTTATCTTACATGCCTTTAGCTTACCTTGCACGACTATATCGTGAATATAATGGTACTTAATATCAATGTGCTTTGACCTCTCATGAAACATCTGATCTTTAGTAGCTGGCCTTTATTAAGTGTAAATGAATTTAGATCACAACTCAACTCATTGTGCTTGCCATGCCCTGCAATTGCATTACATGCATCAATTAGTAATGCCATGATCACAATTACTAGTATTCATTCCGGAAGAGCAGAAAATAGGAGACGCACGCTCGTGTGCGCAACTGCGCATATCATCAGAATCAGAAAACAAAAACAAGAGAATATATGCCGGATGAACAAAATCACCAATCGATCGATCGATCGACAACAAGTCCGGCAAAACCGAGATGACCCATGGAGTCGGATGTGCTCGGTAGCCTCCTCCTTCACCAAGAGAACCACCGATCAGAAAGACAACGAGGCAGCCATTGGCGAGCAGACACGAAAGAACAGAGCAGAGCAGAGAGAGAGAGATGCAATACACCGCGCTGACTAGCTACAAGTAGTACTAGAACTGAACTGACACGGAACGTACTATTACACGAGAACGACGTGCAAAGCGATAGAACCAAGGAGCGAGCAAGACATACTCGTCGAGAACGTTCCAAGCAAGCACGGAAGAAGCGCGAACAGAGATCACCATGGACTCGCGGTGCTCGTCCGCACGGAAGAAGCGCGAACAGAGATCACCATGGACTATAGTAGCATAGCAGCAGCAAAATCACCAAAACCCCGAGACGAGAAGAAAACTAACCATCTCCCAGAAACCAAAAGGGTCCCAAAAAACAAACGAACGAACGAACGCACGCACGCTACCTGATCGGTGAGCAACCCTTCAACCTCACACGCACGCACGCACGCTCGCTACCAGATCGATGAGTAACCCTCCAACCTCAGACGCACGCACGCACGCACGCACGCACCCCACCGTACCATCAGTGAGAGCTATCGATGTTACAGTACACGAACGGACGCGCTAGCGATCTAATCACCACGAAACGAATCGAATCACAGGCAGAGCAGAGCAGCGCACACAGAGAGAGAGAGAGAGCGAGGTCGAGGAGAAGAGAGAAACGAATCCAACTTGACAAGAGAGGAGGAGGAGGAGGAGGGAGAGATTTCCTCACCTTTCGGCGCGCGCCTCACTCGTCTCGCCTGGTACGAGGGCCGGAGCCCGGAGGTGAGGTGGAAGACGAAGGCGATCAACAAGAGGGAAGCCCCCACCTCCCCTCCTCTCCGTTTTTATAACGTTGCTGTGCTGGCTCAATGTGGGCCCCACCATTTACAATCTCTACCATTCGTATCTACTCCAACGGTTCAGATCTCTCGCTGTGACGTAAGCCTTCTGCCGGGTGTGGTATTTTTTACTCTAGTACGAGTATTTCTTTTTTACTGTACGACTAAATGACCTTCGATTGTGGCCGTCCGATTTGCTACCAACGGTTCTGCAAGCCCGCGATTCCGGCTGCCATGCGACCCACCCCCACTACGAGTACGGCCTCATCCCAGCCGTCCGATTTGTTAAGGACGGCTCTGCCGGTTTCCGTAGCCCGCCCGCAACCGCAATTCCGCCTTCTCTAGGAGTAGAGTAGGGGCAGGACCCCACCTCTAGCTTAGCCGTATCCGGTGATCCGGTCCACACAAAGCTCGTGCGCTTGGTCTATGGGCGCCTTATTTCTTCAGTTCTCACCTAAAACAACCCAATTTCCATAAAAAAAAAAGTACCCAGCAATTATATGTACCGCCGGAAAGCTATTAATTACAACAGCTAGTCTTTGCTGCACCAGAGGTCGTATTAGTCTTAACGTCTCTACAAGTGATCAAGATTTGACTACAATTGGTTTTTGCGTGACCATAGTTTGTAATGGTCCTACCAACCTTACTAGCAGTCGAGATCCGGCTACATCGTTGATCTTCGCATGGCCACGGGACGTAGCGGTCCTACCACCTTTACAAGTGGTCAAGACCCGACTACGATATTGGTCTTCGCGCGTGTTGGTATTTCTTAACGATATTACTAGAAATATAATTCCCAGCAATAGCGTAGAAATACTCCTGGTATATTATGGTTACAGAGTTTATCCGCAAGCGCACGGATATACCATTGTAGAATTTCACCCGAGAGTATTTCAAGGGTATCGTATTTATTTAATCCCGTGGGAAAATCATAGTAGAGAGAACAGGACTAATAATTTATATGTTACTTGTAATAATCATAGTCTAAGCAGGGGTTAAGATAAATCAAGGGTAGAGTGACACACAAGCAGGGAGCTACTCATTTTCATACTAAAATATCTAAGCTAAGTGGAAATAAAATAGAAACAGAATCTATTCCTATACTTCTAATATACATAGTATACATACATTCTAGCTATATGATTAACTAGCTAATACCCTCTTTCCGATGCCCTCCTAGTAATTCAAGAAGCCACACCTGGTTGTCGAGTTCCTTACAACAACCCGTCATGACCATACAACCGGGGCTAAATACGGAGGAGTACCCTCCCCAGGAAATTAACTTACGACAATATACACGCGCGGAGGAATACCTATACTGAGCTGTCTCCATCAGCGGTCCACCTCTCATCCGCAGCATATAACCCCAAATAATGATATCCCGTAATCTAGACACCATGCCTAAATTACCAGATACTACTCTAATATTATGATCATGACATAGAGTAATTGGATAAGTAAACATTATACCTGTACCTATGCATCTCCCAGATAAGCTAGCAGTATAATTAATTAGTATAACATGAACATAATGTAAAGTTGGCATTCATATACTCGGAAAGTATTTCAATACCATAAATATATAAAGAAGAGTATTCTAATAAAAGTACAAAGCTTACAAAAGAGGAAAGGAAAGCTATTAGAGCCATACCCGAACTCCTCCGAAGGCTTCCGGACTCCGATTTCTATTCTATTCCTACTCCACTAGCTTAAGAATACTAAACTAAACTTGAGAGAATATGAGAGAGCTTTGCTTGGAGTGTGTGAGTGAAGTGAGAAGAGGAGCTCCTTTTATAGGCAGGTAATGACGGTTCTGACGGTTGGAAAGGTCGGTAATACCCTCCAACCGTCATTGGGAATCAATCCTAGCCATCCATCAAAACCCTGCATCCATCGGCGCCACGGCAGGTTCGGCCGAACCATGGGCTAGGCCGACCTGGCCCAAACTCGGCAGGTGGCCTCCTCTATTGCTCCCATACACAGACTTGTGAATTTTGGCCCAGTTCATCGTGTCAATTCTGAGTTCTTGGCCTATTCATGCATAAGTCTGATTCTCGACATCGTCCAATTGATTTATCGTCTGATTTGATGTCGATTCTCCTCCACTTTATAGTTATTCTCTGCAAAAAGTTAGTAAACCTAAAACTAGTGGAATATTATTATTCTAACATAAATATGCATTGCAAGCATAACTAGTTCTCCTCTATTTTGGTAATATTGACGGTCAAAACTAATTGCTAACGACCGTCAACTAAACCCCCCAAGCTTAAACCTTTGCTCGTCCCCCGTAAAGGACGAAAGGAAACAAAGACTTGATTGTAGATCAGGAGTTGCTACTATATTGTATATCTCAAAGATACAGGTGCAAGGTATATGTACTCTCTCTCAAATTAAATAATAATTTGGCACGGTGGCTTACCCTTACCCCTGATTCCCCCGAGACACTACTTCTCCTTGCCTTGGTCGGTTGAGAGACTGAACAACAGTTAGAGCACTAATCACCCAATCTTTATTCAACTTTTATTCTGGAAGTTTTCAAATGATTTTGCAAAAGAAAACCAAGTTCCTCAAATGATTCGCTCAGTCTCTCCAAGTGTATCAAAATGAATTCCTCACCATTTGCCTTTTTGATTCCTACTCTAAGGATTGATATGTGGGGCTCGGTAGGGATCAAACATGGTATGCTTGCATTCACATTTATTACTAAGTTAAAAACTCAGACTAGAGTCGATGACTAAACATACTTAAGATCAAGATCGTGCAAAGTGTGTGTGTGTGTGTGTGATATACGGTGGAAATGTAATATGAAGAAAAATAAAGAAAACGCTTCTCCTTCGTGCTTACTTCCTTCTCCCAAAAATCCTTCTTTTATTAATGAGGAGAGGGCATGGCTATTTTCTTTTTTTTTTCTATATCGTGCTCATGCTTTCTGGAGCATAACTTTATTAATTTTTTTTCATAACCATGCTTCCCTCATTCTTCTTCTTTTTTTCAGAAAGGATTTTCTTTTTAGGAGAAGAAAGCACATAAAAGCATGGAGAATTTATTTTGGTGGTAGTATGGAAATGGAATAGATAGTTGCTAGCTCCCTGTGTAGGAGTTTAGCATGTGCATATATGTGGGTGTATGATCTTGATCATAGAGCATGAGAAGTATCTACACAAGTCACAAGAATTTGACAAAGTTCAATGGAATAGCAAGTAACCAAAATGTATATGGTTTAAATCGTGATGGCACATTTTTAGCTCAGGTAGGAATTTGTATAAAATGAGGAACATTTTAAATTTATGATTTTGAAAAATAAAGCATCCGGAATTCAAGTCAAACTTAAACTAGGATCATAACAACTCTTATTTACTATCTCATATCTTGCAACAACTTAGACTTAGATTAGCAAATGCAGCTCATTTACCTCAGGTTCCCAGATAATTGTTGGCTACTCATATTTAATTTTTGAGAGAGCACTTACCTATGAACCCATACATGAGAGATATAAACAGAGCAATTATTCAACATTTCAACAAAGAGAACTAGTTTGTCTTACCTAGCATGACAAAACCTAACCTATATTTTTGGTATTTTCTATTTTGCAAATTTTTATGTTGTTTTCAGGTTTATAAAATGCAATCGGAAAGCAAACATGCAATTGGAAAGGGAAATATGAAATGTGATACAAGTTACCTTAGGTGGGGGAAGATGTCTCCCCCTAAGCTTGGCTTTCGCTCAGGGTCCTTGGTAAGAATTGAACCCCTGAAAGCGAAAGTACGCTTGAAGGTCATCATGCTGTTGCTGCATCATGTTGTTGATGTTGGTGAACTGAGCATCAGCAGTCTGTTGCCATTCTTGCATCTGTGCTATGTGTTCCTCGAGGTTGTATTAGATCTCTCCCGTCTGTATATCAAGGGTATTCATTCTCCTGGTGATTTCACCCAAGTCCCAACGAGAGGAACTTGAGCGCCATTTACCTAGAGATGGAGGCATACCACTCGATCTGGGGGTTGATTGTTCATGTCTCCCTACTGTATATTATGAGGGGCATGCCGCTGGTCCTCACTAGCACTTGCCTAGCTTGAGACTCCGATGCTGTGGCGTGGAGCCTGGGTCCATCCGGGTGCATCCCTAGTTGGCTCCCAACCTGCCTCATACATCTGCATGAGTGTTGAGGATGATGAACCTTCTTGTTCATTCCTTGCCATGTTGCGTGTCTCCCTGTATGTTTCACCTGTACGAGATTCTTCTATGGTCCGCAGGGGAATGGTTAGTTCATGGCAGTTGTACAAATGATATACCGCATTAGGCAACGGGATTTCATTTGTACAACCGGGTAAACAGTATACCAAAGATCCATCTACTCCATGTTTAAGAATATGCCCTTGCACTAGATAATTCTCATGAATACAAGGACGACAGCTGAGATATAAGCAATCTGGTCATTGATGACCCCTAGTCCGTTTGCTATTCGAGTAATCAAGGAAGTGCACTCAACAGGAGCAGAAAATCTTATACTTTCTAACCATTGCCTTATCATACATTTCACAGGAGCAACTTTGATCTTTCTAACGATGGCAAACATGATAATTAATTCATCCCCCCTAATGGGTCTAAGATTACCTCTAGGAAACAGAGTCATAGCAATCCATTTATGCATAAGCCTAAGTGTAGGATTATGGATATTATTCCTCCTAGGTTTCTTGTAAATTGAAGCACCAGAAATGTCTTCCCAAAACCTATTTTTCTCGAACCCAGAAATTCCTTTCTGGAGATCGATTTTACAGGAATCGTGAAAACCAAGAAGTGTACTTAATCCTTTATATGAAAGTGTGTGTTCCTTATGGAAAAAGCGAAAGGAAATTCCATCTTCTGTTGTTTCTTTCAAGGTGCATAGAAATTGCAAAGTAAGCAAACGAGAACCATGCTCATCTACCACAACAAATCTCTGCCAACCAACAGCTTTCCATATAGCATGAAAGTCAGTATCCATACATATCTTTTTCAGCAGCTCCGGAGAGTATTCTCGCGTGTGAGCATACTCCCGGTCTCTCAGCATGTAGTAGGCTTGTCTTTCCCGATCGTTGACAAGGTCGAGGTCGGCGTCGCTCAAGAGACATTGCGGAACGTCGGCGTCCTCCATCGAGACATCGGCTGATGAACGAGCACTAGACTTGTCATGATGACTTGATGAAGAGTCGGATCCCTTGAACAGACGAGACAATCGCCTCCTCATTCTGCACAATGGAGTAAGAATGGACTAACTCGGCGGGGGTTAGAATAGCAAGAATTTCACCCGCCGATTAGTTTCACCAAAGCAACTTGTATGTTTGCAACTAAGTATTTGAATTTTGAGGGAAACTATCAAAGCTTGAATGAATTAGAGAGCAAAGTTTGGAGAGGGAATGAAAATGTGTTGGAATGGGGTGAATTCCCTCTCACAGCCGGCTGGCTTATATAGGGCAGCCACAACGGTAAAAAATGACATGTTGGCCCCATTAGCCGTTGCCCTGCCAAAAATGGCATGTAGCCGTTGCCTAGCCGGTTCGGCCGAACCAGAGGTTCGGCCGAACCCCTTGTGGGCCCAACCGGCCCCACTTTTGACCGTTGGATTCAAACGGTCAGTGTTGTCGTGGCATAGTGAATTTTCGTTGAAAATTTTATTTTGGTTTGCTCTGAAAAATTCATTTGAATGAATTTCCTCAAAATTCAAAATCCTAAATGCAAATTTTGAAATTCAAACATGTGCTGATACAAAAATTCAAATTGATGAAAATAAATATGCGGATACATACAGTTTACCTGTTGGTGAAGGTCGCATCATTTTGGGTCTGATGTGCAAGACCGTACCTTCTTTCGGTTTAGTTCGCGAATTTTCCACCCATCTCCGGAGGTGATGGAGTGGGTGTCTTTGGTTTTTACTTCCACACCTTCTTTGGTTTTGGTGCGGAAGACGGCTTCTTCTGAGCCGGCTGCTCTAACTTTTTGGCCGGTGTACTAGATTTTACCAGCGTCTTCCAATGACGGTTGCTGGGAAACATTGTTTTCTTCACTAGGAAATTCCGCATGAACTTCACTAGGCTGTCCGTCTTGGGTGGTTCCACTTCGACCACTTAGATGTTTTGCGGGTTTGGCCCAAACTTGATTCTGACCATGGAGCACTGTTCAGTCCTTGGCTGAAACTCAAACTTTTCTTCCTTCCCGTTGATATGGAAACGTATACTTTTCGTTCCCACGTCAATGCTGGCTCCGGCGGTGCTAAGGAACGGACGCCCCAAGATGAGCGGCGTTTCCTTTCCCGTGTCCATGTCCAACACCACGAAATTAACTGGGATGAAGAAATCCCATATCGTGACTGGCACATCCTCCACTATGCCTGCCGGGTAACGGACTGATGAATCGGCCAGCTACAGGTGCATCGGTGTTGGTGCCAACACCATGAAGTTAAGTTTGTCAAAGACGTCCTTTGGGATGACCTTACACTTGCTCTAAGATCACACAGGGCTTGGTCGAACTGTTCTGTCCCGATTGAGCAGGTGATCGTAGGACACCCCAGATCTTTCTTCTTGTCCGAGAGCTTGTGGAGTGTGACGTTGCTGCATTGCTCCGTCAGCTTGACCACCTCCATTGTTGGGAGCGGTCTCTTGTTGTTAAGGATATCCTTGAGATATCGTGCATATGTTGGCACTTGCATAGCATCCACAACGGCATGTTGATGTGGATTTTCTAGATCACTTCAACAAAATAAGCGAACTGCTCATCCACTGACGGTTTCCTACTCCGTTGAGGAAATGGCAGCAAGCGTGTGTTGCAATACTCCTGCGGCATAGTTTTCTCTGGCTGAACCTCTTCATCAGCCGAATTACCAGATGGCGCTTCCTTAGTGATACTGCTAGTCCCTGCAGGGTTAGGATATGGCGGATCATGAGTGGACTTATCTCCCCTTGTTGTGATCGCCTTGACATTTTTAATGGAGGATTTGGGCTGCTTTGGAATCCTCCCAGATTCAGTTGCAGGTACTAATGCAACTAATTGAGCCAGCTGGGTTTTTAGCTTGCGCAAAGACGAGATCTTTCAAGGAGGGTGTTGACGGTCGTTATCGACTAGTTTCGACCGTCAATATTATCCAATATATGAAGACTAGCTATGCTTGCAATGCATAATTTGAAAATAAAATATATACTTCCACTATGTGCTATGCTACTAACATGTATGCGGGGGAAGCACTCATAAATGAAGAGAAGAAGGTGGAAATATATCGATCAATCAGTCGAAAGTCTGCCGGTGACCTGCAATTGTATGAGAAGGCCCAAAAGTCCAATTTAACAATCACAAATGGGCCTAGAATCCATGTCACTGATTTAGGGGGCCCGTCTACCAGTCTCTTGGAAGAAGCTGGGGGCCAGAAGAGCCCATAGGGGGTCGACCGACCCCTTGTTGAGCCCAATCCAACCGCATTTTGGCCAGGAGATAAGGGAGGCCGAGGAGGAAGCAGCAGGCCAAAAACCAGGCCTGTTGGGCCAGTCCAGGGTTCGGCCGAACCCAGCTGTTGGCTCTCTCCTTTGGCGTGGAGGCTCCGGATGAAGTTCTGATGGCGGTTGCGGGGCATTTCCGACAATTCCCATGCTCTACAACCGTCTTTGGGAGCTATAAAAGGACCTCACCTCCTTCACTTTCAACACACACTCAAGCAAGGATTGAAGGTCCATTTCTCCAAAGTTAGAATTAGTATCATACTAGTGGAATAGAATTACAGTAGTTCCGAGTCCGCGGAAGCTTCGGGAAGTTCACTAAAGTTCTTAGCTTTTCCTTTCTTCTTTTGTAAGACTTCCTTTTTATTAATATAATGTTTCTTCTTTATACAAGTTTAGTACTTTATTCCAATCATAGAATATGAGTACCATTCTTAGTTTATTTATAATCAGTATAATCTTAGTAGTTAAACCTTCTGGGATATGCATTGATGCTGGTATAATGTCTAATTACCGGGTCATAAGTCTGCTCTGGCTAGGCCAAGAGCTATGGCCCAGGGACTCAGATGCTCTGCACCGATTGCAAGCCTATAGAGTAATAAGTAGTAACTTAAGCATGGGGTTTAGGTTATCACTTATCATTATTTTGGGGGTATATTCGACGGGAGAGTAGCAGGCCGCTGATGGTGACAGCTTAGTATGGGCGTCTTCCCCGTAATTTATATTTCTACATACAATTTCCTGGGGTTGGATACACCTATGTATCCTACTTCGGTTGGAGGGTTATGACAGGTTGTCGTAAGAAACTCGGCAGCCTGGGGTAACTTTGCGATGCATCGGGAGGGCATTGCTAAGTTCTAGCTTAGCTATGCTGCATTGTTAAAGGGGTTATACTACATAGAGTATACTAGTAGAATAGACTAGGATGTTGTATACTAGAAGTACAGGAAGTCATATTTAGGATAAGGAGGAGTTAGCGGAATCCTTAGCTGTGTGTCACTCTGCCCTTAAGCTTAACTTGTCCCTACATAGATCTTGATGTATAGAAGTAATATATAAACTATTAGCATAGTACTCTCTTATCATATCTTCCCTTGGGATAAAATAAATACGATACCTTGGAATACTCCCTGGTGAAATGCTACATTGGTATATCCGTGCGCTTGCGGATCACATATGTAACCATAACATACCAAGGTTATTCTAGTGCTATTGCTGGGAATTATATTTCCAGTAGTGTTGCTAAGAAATACCAACAAGCATTTCTGGCGCCGTTGCCGGGGAAGATAAATGATTAAGAGTTTACTACTCGCTAATAATTTCATATTTATCTGTGTATAGTCACTGTCCTTTGTAGTTAAACATTGTTTGTTTTCTCTTTTATGGGAAAACAGGGTAGTGCATGACTGGTTTGGATTTGCTGATAAGTTTCAAAGAGAATCCAGAATCACACCTGAGAAGAGTCAGACCCAGAGTCATCTCTCCTCAAGTGACTTTATCACTAACCAGATAAATCATACCAGCGCCATCACACTTAACGATATGGCTGAGAAGACCCTTCACGAGTTCGCTGCTCCCTTCGCTGACAACGTGCCCGTTGGACTTTGAGTTGGCATGGGAGATGGTGACTTTGATCTGAAAACCAGCCTAATCAAGATGGCGCAGGCTTGCCCGTTCTGTGGCAAGCCTAATGAGGATGCAAGTGCTCATCTGCACAAATTCCTGGAATCGGTAGCACGGAGTCACTCCAGATACTATCAGGCTCTGACTATTCCCGTTCTTCCTCCTCGGGAGAGCGAAACAGTGGTTCTACGCCAACCGTGCAACGACATTCCTCTCAAGATTCTTCCTGATAGACAAGACCAATGCTCTTCGTGGAAGAATATCCAGTTTGCAGCGGACGAGGGATGAAACCATTCTTGAAGCCTGGGAAAGGCTGCAGGAATACGTCACTGCCCGTCCTTATCATGGAATGCCCGAGTGACTCATCCTGCAGAGTTTTTTCAACGGATTAACCCCCTCGTCCTGGGATCACCTGGATGCTGCTGCTGGAGGGACATTCTTCTCAAGAACAGTCAGATGCCAACCGATTGAGAAGATGCTCTCAAATATGGGGTGGAATGAGGAATGACTCCAAACCCGTCAATGTGGCATGTACACCGTCAAGTGGACGAAAATGCTAGCCACTCAGTTGGATCTCCTTATGAAGAGACTGGACAACAATGAGAAGGACGCCAATCAGGGTACCGTTAAGGCTCTGGGCTCTCACCTGACATGTGAGGTCTATGGCAGTACTGGTCATTCTAGAATGGATTGTCCGGAAACCCGTGAGGACGTCATGGTCATGAACAACAACAACGGGTATCGTCCACAAGGAGGCCGAGGATGGAGCTTTGCTCCATGGGGTAGATCAAGAACGAACCGAACCCACAAAGAGGTCAAGGTAAAACCCCGAAGGACAGATAGCCTCATCGTTTTCATGATGAGCTTCTTGGAGCAGGAAGAAATGAGGAACTGTCAGTACCTTAAGCCAGCATCCAAGAAGCCGAGAATACAGGCCGGTCAACCTGTGTTCCCAGTTACGAAGAGGCCGCCGCCCGCACTTAAGACAAAGAAGGTGTGGTGGGTTAAGGAGAAGGCACTCGTTCCTGTACCTCCGGAACTAGGTGCCTCATCGAGCTAAATGCGTCAGAGGTATGGTCGTGCTCGTCAGACTTGAAACGACGCCGCCCTTGCCAACAGGTAAATTGGTAGTTATCTCATATTTATTTTCCATTGCATCAAAGCATGTTTGAATTTTTCAAAATTATATATTGAGAATTGGATTTGAGGCAATTTCTTCCAATGAATTTTTGTGAGCAAAATAAAATGCAATTTTTGGCAAAATTTTGCACAACCACCTCCACACTAGCCGTTGGAACCCAATGGCTAAATGTGGGGCCGGTTGGGTCCACCAGGAGTTTGGCCAACATGCCATTACTAGCCGTTATCCATACACTATATATGCAGCTCGGCTAGGAGAGGGAAGTCACACCACTTTAACTCATTTTCACTCCCTCTCAAAACCTTGCTCTCAAAATTCATTCAAAGTTTTGCAAGCTTGCCTAAAATTCACATAATTTGCTGCATTTAGTTTAGACACTTTGCATATACAAGTTTGCTTTAGTTCGGTGCAAGGCTAATCGGCAGGTACATGCTTAACCCCCGTCCAAGTAGTCTTGTATTCTTGCTCTTTGCTGTAGCTATGAAGAAACAACTTTCGGGCATATTCAAGAGATGATCAAGCACACTGACAAGCTGACACGATAAGCGGAGTACACCTTCTTCCGCGGATGCATCCATGGAGGAGGCGTATGTTCCACCGAGGCTGTACGACAACTCCGATCTTGACCTTGTGGGCGACCGGGAAATGCAAGCCTATCATATGCTGAAAGACCGAATGTGTGCTCAGACCTGAGCATACGACTCGACCTTCTGAAAAGGATAGGTATGGATGCTGATTTTCATACTATTTGGCGTGCTATAGGTTGGGATAAATTTGCATGTGTAGACGAGCCGGGTTCCCGTTTGCTTACCATGTAGTTTTTATGTACCTTGCTAGAGGTAGGCGATGGTGTTACTTTCCGGTTATTCCGTGTCGGCACCCGGGGATGGACTTTCCAAATACCCGGAGCGTACACCGTACTAGTCCCATGATCAGTGGCTAGTACACGCATCAACAACCTTGTCATCATATCCACACATAATACACATACAAATAGATAACAAGGTTCACATATCTTAGCGAGTGCACAAGTCATAAAACATAGATAGGGCCGGCCAAATGAACAAGTTTAAACGCAGCGGAATAAGAGTAACAAAATATAAAGTTCTTCGGTATGCCCATCTACCAAACCACCACAGGCAATCGACTAGGAATCACCCTAGAAAGAACCATCCTCGAAACCTCCGGTACCCGGTGCAAAGTACTCGTCACTAGGCATCTCATTTCCTGCATCAAGCTCTAAAAACAACATGAGGTGGGTCAATACAAACGTATTGGCAAGTCCTACCCAAAGCTTGGGAAGCCTATGTCTATTGCAAGCTGAGATCAAATGAGGCTATGTTTGTGGACTAAATTTCATCATAAAGCAAATTTTGATTCACAATAGTAAGTAGTAATAGATTGCAACGAAATTTGTAAAGCAATAAGTAAACAATAGTAGTAGGAACATAAGCATCATATTAATATCATCCTTGTGCCCTCCAAGGCAGCAAGTAACCATTTTACTATCAGCCCACATCAGGCAAAGTCATCACCGATTTCCCACCATGCCAATTTCACAAAACATTTATTAAACCACCAACACTATACTTGTGTCATTTCACCAAGTCGCTCATGACCGTGAGCACGACTAATTGATTAGTTCAACACCCTGTAGAGGCTGTGCACTGTACCGACATGACACAAACTAGCAACCATGTAAACCATGTCACGCAATACCAAACGGTACCCGATTTGCTAGCATATGACGAAGTTACTACATTACTCAAGCCTAATCTTGCATGAGCACAGCAAGTGTATACCCACACTAGAAGCAACCCTAGTGCTGCTCGTCCAGGGGGCCCTCACTGGCACTAGCGTCATGAAGCGAACCATCCGTTCCCTCAACGAGGCACTTAACCGTTATATTGGATACGCTTAGACGCCTAGGCACAAACCGCACTAGGTTGGTCCTATAAACCATCATTCCAACTAGTCCATACTACTACATCATCCGAATGCAAGGTTAGACATTAAGCAACTTCATAAGTAAGGTTACCCCATAAATAACACATGTGGTTGCACTGTAAATCTTAGTTGGTAACACATAGCTCGGTCCTTAATCGACTCGGACGAACACTCCCCTATCGGTATGCAACTACCACCATATGCACACCACTTGCTGCCCAAGCCTAAAATCATCATTTTTCAGTTTTCATCTTCACAAATAACAGAGGCGACACCTCTGTCCAACATTTTCAAATAACCCAAATTTTGAAGAGTGAATAATCCATCATTTGTAACATACGAAACTCTAAGCATGGCTAAGCAATAGCTATATTAGTAGCACGAATGTACCCAAATTGGCACTTGGACAGTGCCACAGCCATTCCTAGATTTATCAACAGGAAGGTAATCAATAATCAAGGAGGATAAGTGCAGCAAATAGGAGTTGTTCTACCGAAATCCCACATTTTGCAATATCGCATGCAACTTATAAACAATATAGCATTTGCAAAAATATAGAATTCAACATGTTCGAAGGAGGAATTAAATAGGACTTACCTTGCTCAATGAACTCCTCACAAGTCTCAGGTTCCTGCTCGCACTCCTCTACGGCTGCAACTTCGTTGTCTATTCAAATTTAAACGAAATTCGAATGAACACCAAATAAACACCAAAAATAAAAAATAATCAAATATGCATGGTTCTGGTACAGTAGATGGGGGATGATTTTAGATGAATTTAGGTGAAAGAATCATTTAAATCCGAGTTCGTATGCCTTATATATAAGCTTTCAAAGTTTAAAATCCTGAAATTTGCAAAGACTACTACTCACTGTTTGAAAATTCGAATTTAGCTGTACATCTGCGCGATTTTTGTGCAAGATTTGTTCCAACCATTTTAAAGAGAACATCATGAGGATCACACTAAAATTTGGTTCATTCAAATCGGAGTTAAAATGAATTCCCTGTGATTTTTCAAAGTTTCAGCATTTTACAGTGTAAAAATAAATCTCGGAAATCATTTTTCTAGTTTTTCCTTTATTTGACAGTGGGGCCTACATGTCGGGTGGAGCTTAACGTGAGTGAATACATAATGCAGAAAAACTCCCCAGTTATAGCTATTTACGGATGGGTCCTTTTCAGATCAAATCTCCTCACAGCAAATATGCATTGGTATACCTGTGTGATTTAAGAATTACAAATAGGTCATCATCTTCTTCCTACAAACAGATCGATACAGGAAACATGGCTGCCATGGGAGGTCTCGCAGCCAGGCAGCGGGCGAAGCGGCTGCAGCGAATACGTCCTTAACCAATCCTCTGAATGGAGCCTATAGCAGATGAGAAAGCTCACCCCGGGCACGGTTTGGGTGGAAGCGGTGAGGGGAGCTCCGGGGATGGTGTTCTGCTCCGGCGGCGAGTGGCGTCAGCCGGGGGGCTTCTCTGACGATGGAACCTGTGGAAAGTCAAGGGGGAAAGTCTTGTGGTGGTCCTAGGAGTGTGGTGGCGAGAGGGATTGAGCTATAGCTCATCGTGGCAGCGGATCGATGGTGAAGGCGGCGGCGGCGGTGTTCTGGCCGACACAAAGAACGTTGGAGAGGCAGCGTTGCCCGGCGGTGTTTCATCTGAGGACAAGGGTAAAATGGGTTCAGTGAGGGATGCCAAGAAAGATGACGTGAACGGTTTCTCGCGAGGCTCACCAGAGGGAAATCAATGGCAGCGTGGGCTTGCCGGCACCGACGCGGGCGCTCGCGTTCCGGCCGTCCCAAGAGACTTCCTTCCATGGATTTGCTTGGAACGTGAAGAGGCGAGCTAGGAGAGAGTGTTGGCGCAAGGGTAGGCTTAATGGTGGAGTTTGGATGTGGTGCTCATGAGCTCGGTCTATGGTCTCGTCTCTGTCTCTCCGTTCTCGAGCAGCGTGGCGATGGAATAGGACATCTGGACGGATGAAGGAGGAGATTTGATCGGGGCGCGGAGATTTTGCCGGAACGACTTCGTCTACTCTCAATGGAGCCATACTCGTGTGACGATTGAGGAGGAGAATGGCGCGAGGTGGATGATGGGACGGAGACACGGTGTCTAGGCCCACCTGCAGAGACTTCTAACGGCTAGTCTTAGCGGAGAAGGCTCGGCTTGGCGTGGTGGAAAACTGAGTGGTGTAGTTTTCTTCTCCAAAAGAAGACGCATGCCACATGTTCGACGAAATGCCTACAAGGACAGGGAGAGAGGAAGAGAAGGTGGGAAGGCTGGGTGGTGACCTGGGCTTGCCTACTGACTAGATAGTGGGGCCAAGGAAGGCTGGACCCACTGGAAGTGGAATAGGGTAGGGTGAGTGAAGGTCAAGTTGAATTCTCCCAAATTTAAATCACATACCCACTTTGTCTCTTTGACCGGCTATTTCGAGTGGGTTACTCTGAGATGAAATTTTTGGCAAAAATACTATGAGTGGAGATCATGATGATCTATATGGCAAAAGAAAAAACAAGGGCAGAGGAGTTATGGTTTTACTGTGGTAGATTTTGAAAGAGGACTAAGTGATATGTTTTTGTTCCAATTTTTGACTGGTTTGACTAAATAAATTGAGGTACCAAATAAGTTGATAAAATAATGCCAATTTAACAGA
Organism: Oryza glaberrima; assembly: GCF_000147395.1. Lineage (NCBI taxonomy): Eukaryota > Viridiplantae > Streptophyta > Magnoliopsida > Poales > Poaceae > Oryza > Oryza glaberrima. The sequence continues at coordinate 13,124,169 of NC_068332.1, forward strand.
AGGTATATCATAGTGTATAGTAATTTTTTGAATTTTTCCAGGATTTTTGCATAGACAGATTAATTATTAAAATTATTCCAAGCTAGTTTCAATGCATATGAATGAGATGACGGATGCATGAAAAATCCAAAAACAAGCAAAATAATCTCAGAAGACAGAGGGGACCCCATTTCACTGATTATAATATGTATTCAAGGTTTTACAATTTTTGGGTCCATTACATTCCGGAAGGAATATCACTTTTCTTGGAAAGACCTTAGCTTGCATCTAGGCTTTGACAAAACATGCAAAGTTAATTTCAGAAACGCATTTCCTGATTTTTAACAAGCGTATGTTTTGGCAAAGTATTTCGGGTCTCTCATCCTATAAAAATACTAGAACTAGTGACATCCATTATCCTACCTTGGGGTTGTTGCATAGGTTGCTTGGTTTCGTGTTGTTTCCTAGAGCTGATATCCGAATAGTACGAACTTATCCTTTTGAATGCCATGGATAGAAAAATCAAAGTTTCACCCATTCAACCCATGATCAAGCAATGGTTAGAAAATGTGAAGTCGTCTAGTCCTGTTGAGTGTATTTCTTTGGTGACTTGTTTAGCATGAAGAGTTGGGATTATGCTTAATGTGCAAATATCTTGTATTCCTGCTATCCGCTCTAATGTTGATGAGGCCTATTTGGTTCAAGGCCACACACTCAAACATGGTCCAAATGATTTTTGTTTCCCGACTATACAAATGAGATCCTGTTACCAAACCCGGAGTTTCATTTGTATAACTGCCGAGAACTAACCATTCCACTCCAAGTGGAGTTGCCTCGTGATGTCCCACGCAGGATAACGCGGCGAGAGAAGCACTACAAGAGACATCTTCCACTTCGCCACCAGTGCAGATGTACGGGGGACAGTTGGGATCCGACTACGGATGCCCCTGTTGGACCCAATTCCTGCAACAAGACGCCGGAGGTTCATCCTTGCAGAGTACCAGCGACGGCCGGTGGCATGAGCCATAGGAGCTGCACTGGGGATACTCGCGCTCCTCCAATTCAAGTGGTCCACCTTCATCCTCTTGGATGCGTCGCTCAGTCTCCTCTCGAGGGGATCTAGGAGAACTCACCTAGAGGATGGATACACTTGAACTGTAGGTAGGGAACGAACAACACACCTTGGAGGATCATGTGGTACAGTCACGGGAATGGTAGCAGTCTGTTGATGCACAGCTCGCGAACATCAACACTATGATGCAATAACAGCAAGCTATTGGCAAACGTTTTACCGCTACCAGGGATTTGATATCCACCATGAGCCATAGCTAGAAGCAAGCTTGGGGTGAGATACTTCTGCTCCCACAAAGGTAACTTGTATCACATTGCATATTTCCCTTTTCAAATTGCATGTTTAAATTTTTGCATTGCATTTATAAACCTAAAAACAACATAAAAGTTTGCAAAACTAAAAATACCAAAAAAAGATAGGTTACATTTAATATGCTAGGTAAGACATGCTTAGTTCTTCATGTTGAAATGATGAGTAGTTGCTCTGTTTTATATCTCTCATATATGGTTCATGGTTAAGTACTCTCTAAAATTTGAATAAGAGTATCCAATAATTATCCGGGAACCTGAGGTAAGTGAGCTGCACTTTGCTGATCTGAGTCTAGTTTGTTGCGAGATATGAGATAGTAAATAAGAGTTGCTATGATCCTGTTCTAAGTTTGACTTGAATTCTGGATGTTTTATTTTCCAAAATGAAATTCCTCATTTGATATGAATCCCTACCAGAGCCAAAAATATCCATATTGATTAAGCCATATACATTTTGGTTACTTGTAATTCCATTGAACTTTGTCAAATCCTTGTGACTTGTGTAGATACTTTTCTTGCTCTATGATCAAGATCATACACCCACATATGCACACATATGCTAAGCTTCTACACTAGAAGATAGCATCCACTTCGTCCACCATATCCATATCATCATTATCCACAAATAAGCTCTCCATCCATGTTTGATTTCCAAAGAAAAATCCTTTGCGAAAATAAAAGAAAAAGAAAGAGGGAAAGGTATGGCTATGAGAAAAATAATAAATTATTGCTCTCCCAAAATTAGAGCATTATAAAAAAGAGAAAAAAAAGAAAAAGTAGCCATATCCTCTCTATGAAAATTAAAGGATATTTTGGAAGAAAAGCATAAGCATAAAGGAGAAGCAATTTTTTTATCCACATTTTATTTTCCATCATATTTTCCACCATATTATTCACACACACTTTGCACGATCTTTATCTTGAGTATGTTGGAGTCTTACCACGGAGGGCCTTCGGCCAAACCTGCCGAAACCAAAAGACTCAGGCAACAGGCTCACTCCGGAGGCAGGCGTCGAAGGTTGAGAATAAAGCCATATGGGCGAAAGCCGTGGCTTGGGTTACACCAGCTTCACCGGGTGGAGTCCTTGCCAGAAGGCCGCACGGGCGAAGATGATGCGGCGAAAGCCTCGGCACACGGGCACGGGTTTCGCCAGAGTACCGAACCTCGTTGTCGGGAGGCCTAGCGGGCCGCTACGTCCTCAGGGGATTTCGCCAGATAGATGGGCCAAGCCATTTAAGCCCAGTAGGGGCCCGTATGTGTAAAGGACATAGTGTGCCCTCAATAGGTGGGTTTGGCGAATCCAAAATTCCGAAATATGGCTTGCAAAATTGTATGCTCGAGCTCACAAGTTTCTGCACATTATTTATAGTTGTTTCAGAAAATTCCATAGGCCACATATCAACACCAATTGAGCTTTAACTTGGTGGTGTGCCTATTTTCGTGCTCCTGGAAAAGGAAAAAATCAAAAAAATAAAAGAAAAAAAAGAAAAGTTGATTTCCACTAGTACATTAAGCTGATGGCACGCTCCGTTGAGCTTATCAGCCAGATCAGTTTTGTTGTTTTTGCTGAAACTCGCTGAAGCTTGCCTGCCAGTCCTTCCTTGCAGTTTACTAGTGTCATATTCGTTTGAGCCATCATTGTTGCCACTACTGTCTAGGACACGATTACAGCAGCAAATAAGGGCAAGTAACTTGGGATTTTTATTCAGCATTACTATCTGTCATTGGATTGTGTACTTATACATACATACATACATATATATATATATATATATGTATATATATATATATATAGAGAGAGAGAGACACACACACATATACATATATATAGATATACACATGTCTATATACAGATATACACATGTACATATACATATATACACATATACATACATACACATATACATATACATACATATACATATATATATATATACATATACATATACATATATATATATATACATGTACATATATATATATATATACATGTACATATATATATATATATATATATATATATATATATATATATATTTGGCCTTCCTAGCTCAACATATTACTTTTGGACAGCACAGGTTCTTGATCCCTGCAATCGCTTACTACGCCTTCCAAGTATCCTTTGCTTTGCTAGTAAGAACCTTATAAGAGCTCGGTTAGGTGCTCCATATTGTTGAGAATTGTTGAGAGGCACTACTACACCTGCGTAGTAGATTATTAGGGATAACCTTCATTGTTTATTGCTATTTTGGTGTTTCAATGGCAGGTGACGATGATGAGGGGACTCTGCAGGATTTCGCTGACTGTGTCAATCAAGAGCAACTACGAACTTTCCAAGAAAATGTTCAAAAGGACATAACAGAGGCCGTTGCAAAGTCTGTCCAAAATGGCTTTAATAAAATCGGCTTCCTAAACCACATGGAGAGGCCGGACAAGCTGATATCCACGCTAATTGATCGGGTTGCTGCGTTGGAGACACAACAACCTTCCAATAAGGAAGTGAGCGGCAGCAACGACGATGGTCATCCTGAAGACATGGTGTATGATTCTAGTGGCAATGTTAATGCACAAGCTACAAGGCAAGCATGGCTACGATGTCGTCTACACACAAACAACACAAGTATGGGTGGCACTCACCACCACCAACAAGGTAATAATAATCGTGTGCCCGATGATACTTATGCTAAGGTTAAGTTTAAAATACCATATTTTTCGGGATATTATGATGCTGAGAAATACCTTGATTGGGAGATGATAGTAGAAAAAAAGTTTAATGCCCACCTTGTGCCTGAGCAACATAGAGTTCGACAAGCTAGTAGTCAGTTCAAAGATTTTGCTATCATGTGGTGGGAAGGGTTATCTGATGAAGGAGTTTTACCTACTACTTGGGAAGAACTTAAGATAGCTATGCGCGATAGATTTGTTCCTCCATCTTATCATAGAGATTTACGCAAGAAACTGATGCGTTTAGAACAAGGGGATAAATATGTACAGTCTTACTATGGTGAGCTACAAAAAGGGTTTGCGGCGCTGTGGCATAAGTGGAGGGGATCGAGGATGCCATTTGTCGTTTTTATTATGGTTTGAAGGAGGAAATTCAGAACATAGTTGATTATAAGGAATTTAACTCTGTCAACCAGTTGTTTCAGTTTGCTATGCTTACAGAGAAGGAATTGCAGGGGCGTGAGCAGCAGGGCAAGAACAAGGTGAGTACATACACTCCGCGCACGACGCCATCTGCGGGACAGCCCAAGGCCGTCTCTTTCCGGGCGCCTCCCCCACCAGCGAGCAAGCGACCAACTGCTTCCGGAGTTTCTGCAGCGCCAAAACCACCTCCCCCACGACCAGCAGAGTCAGGTAAAAGTTCTTCGCATGTACCCGCCAAGAGTGCATCATCCGTCGCCTCGACGGGACGCATTCAGTGCCACCGTTGCAGGGGTTTGGGCATGTGCAGAAAGATTGCCCTAGTCAACGGGCATATGTTGCTATAGAAGATGGCTACGTCACCACCTCCGACGTTGAAGAGGAAGAGGAGGAAGAAGAAGTTGAGGATGAGGATGGCAAAGTCTTTGGTCGTGATGACACAACGGCCCACATGACCATCATTGTGCAGCGGGTGCTCAGCACGTAGGTACAACAGCCTGAGAAGTTGCAACGCCATAATTTGTTTCAGATTTTCTTCATCATCAACAACCGTCGTGCACGTGTGATCATTGAAGGAGGTAGCTGCAACAATTTGGTGAGTTCTGATTTGGTCAAGAAGCTTGGCTTGACCACACATACACATCCACATCCTTATCATATTCAGTGGTTAAACGATTCCGTAAGAGCAAAGGTAACACATGTTTGTAGAGTTTCATTTTCCATTGGCTCATATGCAGATTCTGTTGATTGTGATGTGGTTCCTATGCAAGCTTGTTCATTTTTGTTGGGTCATCCTTGGGAACATGATAATGATGCTACACACCATGGTAGAAGTAATAAATACACTTTTGTGCATAATGAAAAGAAAATTACTTTGCTACCTTTGACCCTTGCTGAAATTGTAGAAGCTGATAAAGAACGAGCTGCTAGTTTGAAACTTGATGAATCTGAAAATCAGCAAGTTGCTAAATCTGTTTTCCCACCTAAAAAGGATAAGCTTTCACCAAGCTCTAAGGTTGAGGGAATTAAATTGAAGGGTGGCGTTATGCTTGCAACAAAATGTGACATTGCTGAAATTTCAGATGATGATATTTGCTATTCCTTAGTATGCAAACAAGTTTTGTTTTCTGTAGATCATATTGCTAGTTCGATACCTCCTGCTGTTAATAACCTTTTGTAGGAGTATGAGGATGTCTTTCCAGCTGAGATACCTCGGGATTGCCACCTATGAGAGGGATAGAGCATCAAATTGATTTGATTCTAGGAGCTTCATTGCCAAACCGTGCTGCTTATCGAACCAACCCGGAGGAGACTAAGGAAATTCAGCAGTAAGTCCAAGATCTTTTAGACCGTGGGTATGTACGTCAAAGCCTTAGTGATGAGGACACAACTAGCTCGGATGGAACCAAGACTACCTTATGTATTTATCAACCAAACGTGCATATGTTCTACATTAGATTTACTTGTTATATATTTGAACAACCATTGCTACACAAATAAGTTTCGTGTGTTTTTGTTTGCAGAGGTACTTGCTTGGGCGATAGAAAAGAGACCGAGCGTAAGGAATGCATGGATTATAGAAGAAGTTGATTGGGGACCAATACAAGAACTTCTCCAAGTCTTCTTTCATCTTACCACATCACTTTTAGTCCATAGAAGACAAGATATAAAGTTCTACACATTTTGGATTCAGATTCGGGCCTCCTGACAGCATCAACTTCAAACGGACCTAGTCGTTGATCTAGGAAGAATTTCGGGGCCCATGAGTACTTGTTGGAAAGCTTATGGAGTCTACTTTCAGATGGACCTCAAGAGCGTATGCGTTCAAGAAGCCTGATCGATTTGTGTCACGACTCTGCCCAAATCGTTGTTTATCAGAACCATTCGGAAGATCGGGACTTAACACCCTCATTAGTTGGAATCAGAGCGCGGTTGCCCATTAGGTAATTTATCTTCCTATAACCAGAAAATTACCACACAAAAATATTTGTTCTTTACCTAGACAGTTTGAGCTGTTGCATTGTTCTATTAGTTTTTGCGTTGTTGAATTCTAGATTGCATCGTCGTGTCGAGTGCTGGTTTAGTTTTAGATTTAATTTTTAGTTTTGAGTATTGCATCTGTTCATCACTTAGGTCTAGGGTTCTGTCGACGTTTGATAGTCACGACTAGGGTATTTGGATAGTATGGAGATCGTTGGTACCAGGGTATATGCGAGATTGAGGTAAAAGAGATAGAGACAAGAATTTTTATATAGGTTCGGGCCCCTTATCTGACATGTAATAGCCCTACGTCCTGTTTATATTGGATTGATATAGAAACCACAGAGTACAATAATTGGGAGAGCCTATCTAATCATTGTCGACTTGGCGGATAGATAACCAACTCGTAGTCGACAAAAGGATAGACTTTCTCCTCGAGTATGAACTCGTCGAGATCAGAGATGGTGCTAGATCCCTCTTACCGGCCCCCGTAGGCACCGATGGGGTTTTCCTAAGCTTATCTCTGATGTTGATATTTGGCGACGTGTGTTGGCTTGTAGCTTTGTGGTGTCTATTGGTCTGTCCCCTCTCCTCCTAGGGGGGCTTGTATTTATACCCATAGATGCCCTCTTATCCAAGTAAAACTAGGGAGTCAAGTATGGATACGATTCAAGTACTCCTCGTCGTTTCCATATAGAACTCTATTCGTCCTTCCTTATCCGGAACTCCTTCTATATACGAGGTTTGTTTCCGTATAAGACTTGGTATATGGTGGGCCCCGCCGAGCTTAGTCGATTACTATTGGGTATGTGGTATCCATAACCCTGATAGTAGCCCCCGATTTCAATGCAAATGAACGAGTTCATGTTCTCGACCGAAGACTTTGGAATAACCGTTGTCGTACTTACTTGACCGTTCTCGGTGTAATCAGTGATAGCGCTAGATTCCTCTTATCGTCCTTTGTAGGCACTATATTAGGTTTGGCTAGTTTAATCTCCGATGTCAACCGAGAAGGTACGGAGCATGCGACTAAGTCTTCCGTCTCACTCTAATCGAGAATTTGCATTGAAGTCAAGAAATTTCGTCTCAGCAGGTACACCATCGCTTCATTCCATATTCCTGGTCGAGCTCCGTCAACCGTTCTCGAGTAATCGAGTAGGCGTAGAGTCTGCGACAAAGCCTTGAAGTCTAACTTGATTGTTCTGATGTCTGATTTTCCTGAAATCAATACCTAGAACATTTACCGTACTCGCTTAGTCGATCCCGGTGTAAAACCGTAGAGACACGGAGTCTTCGACAATGTTGAATAGAACTTTCCTGAAATCAATACTCAAAATAGAATATTAAATAGAAATAGCCCCCGAGCGAACGCTCAAGGGCAAGATGTTATAATATGTATGGAAATATTTGAAAATAAATTGAATCTACTTGTGACAATAAAAGAGTACGCTCGCTAGAGTTGCCCTCTGCAAATGAAGTTTGGTACTCCTCCTAGCCCCTAGCCTTGTCCTCGGGGAAATCGTTCTCGGAGGGGAAGGCACGATGACTCGTAACTTGCCTAGCTGAATATGCGATTTACCTAGCCCCCAGCCGTGAAGTTGGAAAAATCAATTACCGGTTACACGGCTTAGTTAATACACCTTTTTAACACTCTTACATGACCAGGTCTTACATGGTCATTCGGCTCTCAGAATCTGACAAGACCTTATCTGCTCTGGGCGTCCCTAGCCGAAATTCCCGTAGGTTTCTCGGAGGCTTGTCGGAACGGCGTAAAGGGTCAGTAGGTTCGATTTCAAGAGTAGGTGTTATCGTGGTAAGGGATCAACGGACAAATATTGCACAAATAAACACTTACATAAGTTAATGTATATGAAGTGATGAGACGACTTCCACACCGGGTGAAGACCAGGTGTATAGTTGTACTCAACAAATCGCAGAGGTAATGGGAGAATCGCTACGCCGTTGGTCGAAGACCAGTTGTAGCTATAACTCGGCCACTTTAAGTGGAGGTACGAGAGATCGCTACGAACTAGTTTGAGAACCAGGAGTAGCAGTCTCTTGACCGTTTTGAAGTTGAGGTACGAGGATCGCTACATTGCTGGTCAAAGACCAGTCGTAATCGTACCTTGACCATTAGAAGTCGTGGTGTGAGGATCGCTACGTTGCTGGTAGAAAACTAGTTGTAGTCGTATCTCGACCACTTGAAGGGAATCTAGTGTAATAGATGGACGACATTCTCGTGACCTACGAGAACAGCCTCCTGATGACGATGAAGACAATGAGGAATTATCGTAGTCGGAGTTTTAGCTCCTGGACCTACTACCTCGTCCTTGGGCCCTCTAGAAGTCTAGGGATCTCGAGTGTTGTCGACATCGTGTGATGTCGTGATGTCGCTAACCTTGTTTGTTGTCGTCCTGATGTCATTAATCCTTGACGTTGTCATCCTGGTGACAACAGCGATCTAGTCGGTCTTGGTTGTCACTATCACAACAATGCTGATTTAGATGTCGAGAGATTGCTACCATCTATTGGTCGAGGACTAGGAGTAGGCGTATCTCGAGCACCTGAAGATGAATTTTTAGGTGGTGAGAGATCGCTACTATCTACTGGTCGAGGACCAGGTATAGGTGTATCTCGATCACCCGAAGATGAATTTTTAGGTGGTGAGAGATCGCTACGATCTACTAGTCGAGAACCAGGTGTAGGCATATCTCGATCACCCGAAGATGAATTTTTAGGTGCTGAGAGATCGCTACTATCTAATGGTCGAGGACTAGGTGTAGGCGTATCTCGATCACCCGAAGATGAATTTTTAGGTGGTGAGAGATCGCTACTATCTACTGGTCGAGAACCAGGTGTAGGCGTATCTCAATCACCTGGAAGGGTGCTACAGTTGGCTATTGCATGTGCATCTCATGTGGCCAGCATGACTCACATACCCAACTTGCAGCATATCCGCGGATGTTTGTTCGCAATCATGTCGGGTGATCAAGCCGACGTCGTTCGCGAGGGATTATCCGTTAATGACATATTCTCCAATAGTCCGGATGTGGCTGGCGCTATAGATGAGATAAGTTGTCGGTCTTTGTTGGTAGGTTGGTTGTGACAACTCAGCATTTTTCGAGAATGTTCTTGATAATGGGGTGTACTCGACCACCTCCTACTCAAGTGCTCAATTGTTCCTGATAAGTATTTTCTAGAAGACAAGATATATAGCAAAGAAAATTGAGTATGTACTCAAAAAACTGCATAAATCTTCTAGTATTATCAGGATATAATAAGCAAATTAAATATCAAGCATTATGTAAACCGTAAACAAGCATGATTTATACTGAAGAAAATAGGGCGAGCCCCAGTATTAAACCGTAGTTGGCTTAATATTGGAAACACTCGCACAATAAATATTGTATAAAAAACACATATGCTCTAGATAAACATAATAAATTATTGATCTGACAATATTGTATATAGTTGAAAAATAGGTACGGTAAATTGTATACAAAATATTACGTACTTTGTAGATACATGCCGGATATATCTACGGAATTAGGAGATTAATTTAAAAAATCAATATACTAAATACCGCTGTTGATTTGTTTGAATATTGTGCAGGCGTACTGTGCGGACATGTATTGATGTGCATACACCAAACATGTAGGCCCGTGGATAAATGTCCCGTGAGTCCTGATTGGCTGGCACGGTTGTCATGCATGCATATGTTCCGTTTACCCAATTCCAGTCCTAACCGGACACAAGGAACGAAGCAGTGCAGATCGATCTGTGCCCAAGTCGAGCTCGCCAATCCTTGGATGGGAGTCGTTTGGGACAGCAGCTGCACGGCTGTGTGGAGGTCGGTGTTTTCTTCTCCGCGACGATGATTCTGATCTCATCGGGGGGGGGGGGGGGGGGGGGGGGGGGGGGGGGGGCATACTCTGGTTGGGTTAGGTCTCCCTACAGCTGAAGTTGTCGAGTGGTATGTCGTCGGAGAATCCATCTCTTGAACCCATCTTGTCGAAACCTTGAAGCACCAAAATCCCCATACCTGACGCGCCACTGTCGACGTTTGATAGTCACGACTAGGGTATTTGGATAGTATGGGGATCGTTGGTACCAGGGTATATGCGAGATTGAGGTAAAAGAGATAGAGACAAGAATTTTTATATAGGTTCGGGCCCCTTATCTGACATGTAATAGCCCTACGTCCTGTTTATATTGGATTGATATAGAAACCACAGAGTACAATAATTGAGAGAACCTATCTAATCATTGTCGACTTGGCGGATAGATAACCAACTCGTAGTCGACGAAAGGATAGTCTTTCTCCTCGAGTATGAACTCGTCGAGATCAGAGATGGTGCTAGATCCCTCTTACCGGCCCCCGTAGGCACCGATAGGGTTTTCCTAGGCTTATCTCTGATGTCGATATTTGGCGACGTGTGTTGGCTTGTGCCCCTGTGGTGTCTATTGGTTTGTCCCCTCTCCTCCTAGGGGGGCTTGTATTTATACCCATAGATGCCCCCTTGTCCATGTAAAACTAGGGAGTCAAGTATGGATACGATTCAAGTACTCCTCGTCGTTTCCATATAGAACTCTTTTCGTCCTTCCTTATCCGGAACTCCTTCTATATAAGATTTGGTATATGGTGGGCCCCATCGAGCTTAGTCGATTACTATTGGGTATCCTTAACCTTAACAGGTTAATCACTAAGTCTGTGAATTGTACGTCAGTTTTGGGTCCAGTTTTGCATCTCGTCGCTTGTAGCCGGGACCTTGAAAAATCGAATCTACTCATCACATGGTTTCCGTTTTTATAGTTTTCACAAGTTTTCGTTGGTCGGTTGTGAAGTTACATGATTGCATGAAGGGGTAGGGTTTCCTATACCGTGCAGGAGGAAATAGATTGGTTTCTGTTAGGAGATTAGTATCGTTTTTCTCCATCAGAGTTGGGCTCCCTCCTCTAGTCCGCCGTGGCCGAATCCACCGTGGTGGGTTTAGGCCGAACACCCATCCATCCGACTTCTCTCCTTCTAGATCATTCTGTTTGGTATGCTGGTTAAGGAAAAATCTTCAGCGGATTTGTGATATTTTTATAAAAAAGGAACCTACGTAACATGATGTAACATCCTTAAAATGTGTTATTTTCTAATCTTGCATCATACCGATTCTTATGTTCTTAATAACCTTCTAAACCTAGGAAAATATAATTAGCGGGACCTTCTAAAACTAACTTGCATAAAAACTTCTATGGTATTTAATCTCTTTTGTGCCTTTCAATTAAAAACATATTTGGTATTTCTTGTTGGAATTCTATTTTTGAATATTAGACCTTCTTTCGACTAAAACTCTTTTATTCAAATTTAGTTTGAAAACTATTTTTACTATTATGAATTATGGTCCAAGAAATCCTCCAATTTTGCCTTGAACCTAAACCAAAGTAATTCCAATCTCATTGGAATTAATTGTTAGCCCATCTTTGATCTTAAACCTATCCTTTGATTCTCGATCCAAATATCCAAATTCCTCCTTTTGATCTAGCCACCAATTTAATCTTTGTGGCTTGATTTACTCTTCGGCACAAGAATAGTATTATTGCAAATATTGTGAATAATTCAAATTAGACTTCTTTATTTATTGCAATTTATATTCTTCACTCAACTTTCCCTTTTAGCCACAAATATACATCACACCAATTTTAGAGTTCAAATCCTATTTATTGCCTTCAACTAATTCCCTTCAATATTCCCAAAAATATTTCGAGGAATATTATTAATTTCCCTTCCTATTTGAGTGCTTCGAAATAAATTTCCTCAAACTCCACCTCTAAATATTGCACTCAAATAAATTAAGAAATCTCCTTTGTGAATTCTTTCCGAATTCAAATTCTTTGTAAAACCTAGTTATCCAAATCAAGTATTCAAATTAGACTTCTTTCTTTTTGTCATCGGGCCAAAATTTCCTTTCCTTCTTCCCTTGGCCCATCTCTCCCCTCAGCCTAATTCGGCCCACAGCCGAATCGCCCCCCCCCCCCCCCCCCCCCCCCCGGGCTCCTCCCAGTGTGCGTGTCGTACACGCGCACGGCGCACGCCGCCGCAAACTCCTCTTCCGTCGCGGCTAAGAAACGAAGCCGGCGCCGTCTCCTTCTCCTCCACTCCACCGGCGTCGTGACCCTCTTGCCCTCCTCCTCCAAACCGACGTTCGCCGCCTATGTCAAACCGAGCTCTCTCTCTCCTCCCAATGTCAACTACTAGTCGATCTCCTCCACCGGTGCCCCGCCGGCCAAGCCATTGCGCCATCGTGTTTGCCTCGACGAGGTGAACCCATTTTTCCCCTTTCCCTTCTCTTTTAGCCACCACAACAAGCCATCACCGCCACTCCTTTTGTTGCCACGGTCGAGCTCTTGTCGTCGCCGTTCCGGCCTTCTCCTTCACTCTCTCCGCCAGCCACCGCCCTCCCCGGATGCGTGGTGTTCGGGAACACCACCCGCCGCCGGCGTCGCCGTCTTCCAGCTGCCGGAAAACCGGCGCCCCTCCTTCCCTTCTCCTCTGTTTGCTCGGCTGGAAAGAGAAGAAAAAGAAAGAAGACGGGAGGAAGAAGGAGAAAATGAAAAAGAAAAGATACTGACAGGTGGGCCCCTGCACAGTACTATTTCTCATTTTCTAGATTTAATTCAAATCCAAATTTTTAGAAGCCCATATCTCCTAAACCGTAGGTCCGATTCCAGTGAAATTTGTACCTAAATTCATCTAAATTCAAACTCTTCATTTTGATATCAAATTTTCTATTTTAAGATTTTATTTGAATTTCCTTAATTTATTCAAATACCATTTGAATAACTATTTGATTTAATCTTATATTTGAATTTCCAACTTAAACTTATATTTGCTTTTCAAATATTTTCTTTTCTTTCCAAAATACCCTTTAGCCACTAAAAAGCCGCCGGTTGGAACTTTACGCCTTCCATGGGGACGTTCGCGTGGTCTACGGGCCTCAACGTCGAACCGTTGGTTGTAAAGCCCGGCATAAACCAAACCCAAGGTCGAAGTGCTGCTCTTGGCACCCCACGCCTTGATGCGTATAGCGGTCGGAGCTTCACTATCCCCTCGACCTCCATTGCACGCCGCACAGTTAGCTATCGGGCTCTGTGTGATCCTAGCCGCTCCGCCGTCACTCACGGTTGTCGGAGTAACACTTCCACCCAACTAAACCTGCACCCACCTCCTATTCTTCTAGCCGAAATGATGTCTATCGACACCGACTAGAAATGATTCCAAATCTAGTCATTATACTATCCAACTCTAGCGACGACTAGCAAACACCTAAAACCCTAGCCGATATTTATCCTACCTCGATGTCGGCCTAAACAACTAAACCCTAGCCACTATTCTGCAAAAGCCCAACCTTGACCCATATTAGCCACATACCTATTTAACCATATCAACTATCCAGTATATTTCCTATCATCCAAACCACGAGAGCTTTCACATAAAATATAAGCAACATTAGTTGCTTGATTCCCTTTTTACCATAGCCTCCAACCCTCTAGAACCTCCACATAAAATATTAGCCCAGTAATCCCTATACCCTATAAAAGAGATAGGCTATACCTTAAACTCTAGCCCTCTTAGTTGTTTATCGTTTTCTTATTATTTTATGGCTTTTATTGAAATTGGTTCTTCCTCTTTCTCAGTAGAGTCTATTGTCTTTTGGATGGCAACCTATGGTATTTCGAGAATCGGATAATCAGGTTGCCTATCTTGGATTTATTTGCGTTGGAGCAAGGCAAGTTATTATTCCTCCCCTTTGAGCATAATTATCCTATATTCTACATTCTATTCTATGCATTAGCCATTCATGATTTTGAATGCATGATCTGAACATATAGCAAACCAGTTATATGCTAGCTTTTGCTTAGCATGCCTAGTTAGACTGCATAAAATATAATGAACTTAGATTGGGACAGTACGTAAGATTTGGTTGATTTCTGGGTGGCTAGTACTGTCTCGGTCGATATAAGTTTACCAAGTACTTATGTCAAACGAACGAGTACGACCGCAGCTTCTAGAATGGGGATAGACCTAGATATTATGTTAATTAACAATGTGGTACCTCTGTACAGTGGTTCTTATGTAAGTCCTCGCGAAGGAGGCAAATATATGCCGCGAAGGGCAAATGTGATATTTACCGAGGCGTAGGTAAATATCTTGATTATCGCGCGATGTGTGTGTGATTTTATGGAAACCTGGTTGAGATGACATGGGGTCTCTCATCCAGTTCTCTCTGAAAACCTCAGGATCGCCAGAACTCCTCTCGCTGTTGATAACGTTACGTTCAGAGTGCATGGGGACTAGAGTTCGTGGAACAGGTACCACAATTGTTAATAACCTAATACTGGGCCATGACTAAGCTAATGATTATTGGCAAGTTATGGACTACGGGTAAAGCGTACATCTACTGCAGTATGAATATCCTTGAATCTATTCGAATAGTCGTGCTCACGGATTTGAGCATCGGGACTCATATGGTACTTTGGTTAGAAATATAATTCAAGATTTTCTTAAATACTGTTGCATATCAAACATTTCAGGATTTCTATCTCTTTATTCTCAGCTTTCTGCAAGTAAATCTAGCTCTACACAGATATTACCTCTCATACATTCATTGTTGAATAATATAATAGCTTGCTTAGTACGTTGTACTCATCCTTACTTCAACCCCTCTTTTTCAGAATCTATTTGGAGTTTTTGCCGAAGCTGGGAGTTCAATCATAAAAGTTAGTTCCATTCTAACTTAATTCATAAATATAGATTAGATAGATGGTTTAAGTCTATAACCAAACATTAGAGTTGGTTCATTCTATAGCTTCTGCTGTATTAGTTAGCCACAATCTTGCAAATACCCTATCATTTTATGTAAAGATATCTCCCTTGGAGTTTTGACCAAATGTATGCGATGAAGATCCAGATTGTTGAACCTGTATCAATCTACTGATCCAGGGTTTGATATAGTTAAACATGTCGGTTTCTCAATCGTTAGTTTTGGGAGCCGACACGTGAGCATTCCATTTTTGAGGGGATCTAATTTTAGTTTTGCACTTTGCATCTAAGTCCCTGTAATATTCATATTTACATTTGAGTCCTATTCGAGGTCAGCGGTTAGTTCTTGTTAAAAAAATAGTAAAAAAATAAATAAAGAAAGAAAAGGCAGAAAGGTGCAAAGGAAAAAAAAGAAAAAGCCGCACCTACAAAAAAAAGAAAAAAAAGGTAGAAAGGTGCTTAAAAAAAATTCGCACCAAGAAAGAAAAAATAATTATTCATCCTTTGAGTACGTTTTTAGAGTGTAGAGTTGTGCATTGAATCATATCTAGTCCTTAGTGTTGTCGGGTGCTTGCTTGAGTTAGGGTTGAGTCTAGGCTAGGCCAGCAAATTGACTAGTACTTTGAATTATTATTCAACTTTGCATTTTCTGATAAGCACAATTGCGTTCCTTTGCTACTATATATTGTGCCTCCCAAGCTCCACATATATACTTCTGGTCAGCACCACTTTGATCCTTGCAATCGCCACATCACGTCCTTCAAGGTGTCACGAACCAGCCACCGGTTGTACCGTCCTTAGCATTGCTGGTAAGACACTTGTAAGAGCTTGATAAGGTGCTCCATTTGGCTGAGTTGTTGAGAGGCAAAACTACACCGCGTAGCAGATTATTAGGGATAACCTTCACTGTTTGCTGCTGTTTTTGACAGGTATGATTGGCGCACAAAATCAGTGATACCAACAAGGTAACAATAATCGCGTGCCCGATGATCCTTATGCTAAGATTAAGTTTAAAATACCATCTTTTTCGGGTTATTATGATGCTGAGAAATACTTTGATTGGGAGATGACAGTAGAGCAAATGTTTAGTACCCATCGTGTGCCTAACCAACATAGAGTTTGACAAGCCAGTAGTGAGTTCAAAGATTTTGCTATCATGTGGTGGGCTGGGTTAGCTGATGATGGAGTTTTACCTACTACTTGGGAAAGAACTTTAGGTAGCTATACGTGATAGATTTGTTCCTCCATCTTATCTTAGAGGTTTAAGCAAGAAACTGATGCATTAAGAACAAGGGGATAAATCTGTACAAGATTACTATGGTGAGCTACAAAAGGGATTGATGCGATGTTGCATAGTGGAGGGAACTGAGGATTTCACTTGTCGCTTTTACATGGGATTTTGGCGTGAAATTCAGGACATAGTTGATTATATGTAATTTAACACTATCAACCAGTTGTTTCAATGTGCTATGTTTGCAGAGAAGGAATTGCAGGGCCATGATCAATAGGTCAAGAACAAGGTGAGCATGTACACGCCACAGGCGAAGCCATCTTTGGGGCTTCCAAAGCCCATCTCTTTCTGGGCGCCCCCACCAACGAGCAAGCGACCAGTTGCATCCAGAGTTTCTGCAGCGCGAAAACCACCTTCCCCACGACCTGCAGATTTAGGTAAAGCTTCTTCGCAGGTATCTACCAAGAGTGTCTCATCTATTGCTTCGACGGTATGCACACCCAGGATTCAGTGCCACCGCTGCCATGGATTTGGCCATGTGTAGAAAGTTTGCCCTAGTCAACGGGCATACGTTGCTACGGAATATGGCTACATCAGCACCTCCGACATTGAAGACGATGAGGAAGAAGAGAAGAAAGACGAAGAGGAAAAAGACCTATCCATAGCTCCATGCATGCTTGAGGAATGTTTAATTGACCAAGCGCCTATAATTTCTGAAGATGAGAAAAAAGGTAATGATAATGGTGCTACAACTACTCAAGGTATGCATAGTTATGATGTGCCAACTATGTCCACTACTTATGCTACGTTAGAGCAACCCATAGTGGAAACAATTGTTGAAATACCTTTGTCACAAAACAAATTGCTTGATGTCTCTTGTGATAAAGAAGAGTTGTGCGATGCTTCACTTATATCCATGCCACAACTAGTGAATGAACATGTTAGTTCTATAGTAGAGCCACCATGTGTTGAGTTTAAACATGTTATTCACATTGCTAGCGAGAATAAAGAGCTTAAATCGCTATCATCTTTAAATACTTGGGATTATATTCAATTTGATGATCTTTGTCCACTCAACTGTTTAGAGAAGAAAATAATTTCTAGATTTGAATTGCCATGCCCTTCTGATGTGATTTTTCATATTACTGGCAATTATGATAGTAAAGGAGAATATAATGTGCATCGAGTATATATTTGTTCGAATTTGACTATACCTCATTTTCATGATGAAATGTGTTGTCTAGAGGACTGCATGCTTATAAGTAATTCTCTATCTAGTTCCTCTAGTTGTTTAAATAAGTTATAGGTTGGTTTGCAAGAAGGGGAGTGTGGTGGTTTTTCGACTACCAAGATTTCAGGATCCAACCATATGGCCATCAAGAAATGTTCCTCACCGGATGTTGAGATAAATAAAGATAAGTTCAATACACTTTATGACAAGGTGAAACCGAAGACGATTTCCAATCTAGAAGGGGAGGATGATGAGGACACAACTAGCTCGGATATAACCATGACAACCAAATGTGCATATGTTCTACATTAGATTTACTTGTTATATATTTAAACAACCGTTGCTACACAATAAGTTTCGTGTGTTTTTGTTTGCAGAGATATTTGCTTGGGCGAAAGAAAAGAGACCGAGCGTAAGGAATGTATAGATGATTGAAGAAGTTGATTGGGGACCAAACCACGACCTTCTCCAAGTCTTCTTTCATCTCACCATATCACTTTTTGTCCATAGAAGACAAAAGATAAAGTTCTACACGTTTTGGATTCGGATTCGGGCCTCCTGACAGCATCAACATCAAACAGACCTAGCCGCTGATCTAGAAGGAATTTCAGGGCCCATGAGTACTTTTTGGAAAGCTTATGGAGTCTAATTTCAGATGGTTTTGGTCCCACATCAAAATTCCTACCAAGCTCCAGGAAACTGCAAAACAAGCCACGTATCTCATCTAGTCTGAATATCATTTGGGTTTTGGGCTTTGTAATTGTGTCGTGGGCTTAGCCCAAGGGAGTGTGCGCCCTAGGGCAACCCTAGGATGTCCCTAATCATTTTTACTCAGTAGCAGTCATCATTTAGAGTCAGATTTTGCTTAGATTATTCGTTCAAGAACGGTTTCGCCGCTAGATCGGTTTGTAAGACCCCAACTCGTGAGCTTAATCATTCATCTACAGTTTTGGTTGTATTCTGTCTCGTTCTTGTTTGTGTTATTCGATTGGCAAACAGGGATTAGCCTTCTCGGCGAGGTCATCCGTGTTTCAACACGGGTGACAACCAGGGGAGACGTGGTGCTGCGATTGCGGGGCTCAAGAGCGTGCGCGTTCAAGAAGCCGGATCAATTTGGATCGCGACTCTGCCCAAATCGTTGTTTATCAAAACCTTTCAGAAGATTGGGAACCCTAGTGCACATCACTTAGTCCTTGTGCATTTCCTGTAATTTGGTTCATAAGAAAGATGGTTCTTGGACTTCTACGAGATCCACGCCCTGCACCTCGCCCCCAACGCCGTGATGACCCTAGCCATCTTCATGCACTTGTGCGAGATGTTCATCGGGGTGAGGCCGTCCGTGCGGCTATTCCAGTACTTCTTCGTCCCGCAGCTACAGCAGTCCGCGGTGGTGGGAGGATGCTACTTTCAGCCCCGCGCGGGGGTGATGGGACAGTACATCGAGACCCACCTCCGCAAGAAGTGGGACGACTGGAAGAGGGACTAATTCTACATCGCACTGCCCGACCACCTCGGCCTCTGACTCCCCACCGGCTCACCTGAGCAATCCGCCGGCAGGCTGGCGGTCTCGGAGCTGGGGGAGGAGTATACGACGCGGTGTTAGACCGCCTCAGGGGCCTACGGAGGGAGGCCTGACGGCGGCGATGTTGTTCGACGACTACTTCAGCCGCCGCATCGTGCCCCTTCAAGAACAGCCCCGCGGCGCGTGGGCCTACACTGGGTACGACCAGATGCGCACCTATGTGGGGATTGGGGCGAGAAAGACGCGCGGGCTGTGGTTCGTCGGGTGCTGAGACTGGACACCATCGAGCTGACACTGATCCCAGACGGGATCCTTCCCCTCTACAGCGACCGCGACCGGGAGAGTATCCTGGCCGTGATGATGGCGGTCGGTGCGGCCGGAGGTCGGTCCCGCGGGGGCGCCGCTGGGGGCAGCGGCGGCAACAGCGCTGGGAGCAGCAGTGCGGCAGCAGGTGGCAAACGGGCCGGCAGTTCCGGCGGTGGCGGCAGCTTCAGGGCGCCTGGCCCGAGCCATGGGGTGGGAAAAGGCCCGGCCACCGACGCAAAAGGGAAGCGGAAGGTTTCTAGGTCCGAGCCGCCTTCCCCTCTACACGGCGGCGTCGCCAAGCGCACAGTCGACCGGCCACCGACCAGCCACAAGCGTCCCGCCACGGCGGAGCCGAAGCGGAAGAAGAAGAGGCTTTTGAAGATAGGGCAGATGGAGCCATGCCAGGGGAGCTTCATCGAGCCCCCGGAGTGGACCTTCAAACACCCCCCCACCCCACAGGTATGACTGCCGCCTTCAGATTCCGTTATCTCTCTTCGCTCTAGCTTTGCCTTTCTCTTTTTTTTTTAAAACGCTGCTGGGATTTTATTGCAGCGAAATCCCTTCCCGAGGGGGCTCGACAGCTAAGGCCCCCACCCGGATCTAAGCTCGAGAGGTTGGGGCGGCCGGAGGCCAGCCGAACAGCGGCCGCAGACACCACACAACCCTCCAGCGGGGCTTGGGGGCCTCACACTGGGTCCGGCTCTGAGTCCACCATGGTTTAGACCGTCCCTGTAAAGGAGGAGAAGACGCCACTGGTGGAGTTCCGCCCCAGCCTCACCGAGAAGTATGACGACAGCGTATATGACTATCGTGGTGCTCCCGGCTTCCCGAGGGCCTCGACGATGTCTGGGTGGTCGATCGCCGCGACATCATGGCCGATCGACGGGCCCTCCTCCTTGCTGATGAGGAGAGGGCAGTGGTGGTATGCGAGGTACCAGTAGCTGCGGGCCGGCTGCCGGCGGCCAGTTGCCGCTGCACGGCGGTGACCAGGTTGGCCACGTCGTCCAACCACCGCTGAACCGGGGTTTCCGGCTCCGGGTTGATGGTGGGGGTGCCGCAAGAGGGCCTCCACCACCTGAAGCGTCCCTGAGGTGGCGATGCACCCCGCCGCGGCGTGCTGTCCCCCCGTCGAGCAGCGGAGAGAGGGCCGAGCCCCCCGACTGGTCGGGGTTCTCCCGCCGTTGAGGGCTTCAGCGAGGGGGAGTCGGAGAGTCCCGGCGATGGTGATGGGGATCGCGGCGGGAGCTGTCATCCTCACTCCCAGAGGGAGTGGGAGTGTGTGCCACCATTCTTCCATCTCCGCTACCTCAACCATGATCGTTGAGGATGGACGGAAACTTGGGGCGAAAGAGATGCCGCTCCTTCACAAGCGTGCAGGTTACCCCCTACCTGGCGCGCCAGCTGTCGAGGAGTGATCCTCTCTAGCGGGAGGATGTGAGACCCCCCTTTGTGAGTTCGGCTAGGGGATAGGGCGCGATGATCAAGAGCGTATCTTCGCGGTGGATTACGCTAGTGAGGTGGATGGCGATCAAGTGAGAGATCAGGGATTATACAGGTTCGGGCCGCCAGGAAGCGTAATACCCTACTCCTGTGTGTGGAATTATGCTTGTGCTATTACAAGAGATCGTGAGCTCCTAGGAAAACCCCACTGTGTTTCCCCTAGAGTTCAAGCTACCAAGAGACATTCTTTTGCTCGGCGGGTAAGGACCTCCTTTTATAGTTCAAAGGGATACCACATGCACCGCCCCTATTCGTCTCATCTTTCCTGGAGGGGGGTCCCTCTTCCTCCGGTTCCGCTCTCGCTTATGCCTTAGACCAGAAGCAATGTGGTTGCTTGCTCCGAGGTGGGTCCAAGTGCCGTCTCCCATCTGACACGGGGGACATCCCCTGTCATCCCCTCATTAAGCTTTGAAGACTTTTGTGGGCTCATGCTTCCAGGGACGCACCGGCCATGCGTACTGAGCCCTAATGGCCGACGGCACGGGGCATACTTGTCTTCATGCCGCCCGACACAGGACGGGGCACGGGCGCGCTACCCCCCGTCCCATCCATCGGCCACTGATCACAGACCGGTCGTAGACCGGCCCAAGTGATTGACGCACGTCAATCACTTGGGCGGCGGCGCACGGCTAACCACGCCGCATTTAATGCGACGGGGGTGGTTGGGACGCCGATCATGAATGCGCCAGCGGCGTCCCCACCTCCGCCCACTCAGCCGCCACGCGGCAGCTTAGCGAGGGCCTTTGGGTGACGCAGTCCCTCGGGCCCGAGGGGTGCGACGAGGCCCCCCGAGGCCCCTAGGTAGGAATGGGGCGCCCCTCGGCTACCTACACGTGGCTAGGGGGAAGGGCACCTTCACTCTTTCCCCCTAACGTGGGTACCCCGGGCCCATATCACCGATAGAACCTGATGCAGCCCAACTCAAAAGCAAGAACTTGTCGAAAACAATGAAAATAGAAAAGGTGGCGATGCGCCGAAAGTATTATTGAACTTTCGTTTTTTTGTTTACAAGGCCTTGAGTCATATTTATACCCAAAATACATAATATGTCCTTGCCGGACACAACTCCAAATATGTTACAACTCTAAGATACAAACAAGTCTTTTAGGCAGACTTTGGCAACAAATATTTCTAAAGAAACTATTCAAAATACTCTAATTAATAGATACAATTGCCCTTTTTTCGGACTTATCCCAATCGTGGCAGCACTTGCTCAGTACGTCAATCGATCCCGAAGATGATTCTAGAACCACCCTACCAAGATCGGCTACATCGGATGTTCTTTGTCCGATCCAATGTCAGCCGATGCAGATGTTAGCCGATGTCCCCCCGTAGCCGATACGTAGTTCGTTTCTAAGAAACGACCTCCCGCCAAATCCGCTTCGACTTTAGCTTCGAATTTGATGCATGATTTACCAAATTTGGTCGTCAAAAGGTAGCACCTGACAAATTCCCTGAGTATCAGTTACAGGATGGAGTATTACGTTTCCAAGGGCGTATTTGGTTGGGTAATAAGGTTGCCGTTCAGTCTAAGATTTTGGCTGCTTTGCATTGTTCTGCTCTTGGTGGGCGTTAGGGAATTTAGGTCACTTATAGTCATATACGCCGTTTGTTTGCCTGGCCAGGTCTGAAAAAGTCTGTGCGTTCTTTTGTCTCTAATTGTTCTGTTTGCAAGCAAGCAAAGGCTGAGCGTGTGCGTTACCCGGGATTTTTACAGCCATTACCAGTTCCTGAGTATGCTTGGCAGACTGTTACTCTTGACTTTATTGAGGGTCTGCCGAGATCATCTGGGTTTGATTGTATTCCTGTAGTGGTGGACAAGTTCGGTAAATATGCTCATTTTGTGGCTTTGTCCCATCCTTTCACGGTGTTTGATGTGGCTTCTGAGTAATATCTACAAACTTCATGGCATGCCACAACACATTATTTCTGATCGAGACCGTATATTCACGAGTGCCTTGTGGACTAAGTTGTTCCGTTTGGCTGATACTCAACTCAAGATGTGTTCTTCATACCATCCTCAGACCGATGGATAGATGGAGCGAGTTAATCAGTGTTTGGAGACTTTTCTCCGTTGTTTTGTGCACGCGTGCCCCAAGAAATGGTTTCGATGGCTTGCTTGGACGGAGTTTTGGTACAATACTGCTTACCATTCGGCGCTGGATAAGTCACCTTTTGAAGTATTGTATGGGAATCAGCCTCGGCATTTTGGTGTCAATAATATTTCTGAAAGTGTCGTTTCTGATTTGGATGAATGGTTGAAGGAGCGGGCAATAATATCTAGTCTGTTGCGGCAGCATTTGTTGAGAGCTCAGCAGCCTATGAAGTTTTAGGCTGATAAGAAGAGGTCTGACCGTGTATTTGAGGTTGGCGATTGGGTTTTCCTCAAGGCTCAGCCCTACGTTCAGAGCTCGCTGGCTGTTCGTTCCAACCACAAGTTGGCTTTCAGGTATTTTGGACCTTTTCTGGTGCTTGAGAAAGTTGGAGCGGTGGCTTATCGTCCGCAACTTCCGGTTGATTGTGCTATTCATCCGGTGTTTCATGTTTCCTAATTTCATCAAGCATCCGCGCCCAGTCTTGATTCTCCGGTATGTCTTCCACTGGTGGTTAATCCTGACACCATTGAACCTGTTCAAGTTTTGGCTCGTCGGGTTTTGAAGAAAGGAGCTGGTACTTCTGAGCAGGTCCTTGTTCGTTGGACTGGACAAATGTCGGAGGATGCAACTTGGGAAGATGCGGGGATGCTTCGTCAGCAATTCCCTACTGGACCGGCTTGGGGACAAGCCGATTTTGATGGAGGGAGGAATGTTGCAGACTCTACAGTATCTGGTACGGTTCCTGATCTGGCAATCTATGCGAATCCAGTGAAAAAGATACCAGTGCGAGCAAGGCGGGCCAACGTAAGACTTACTGGGTCGGAATAGGCCTGAGTTGTGTTGTAAAGATGCGGCTATATAAGCATCTGTGGTGTGGAAAAGGGGTTATCGAATATGAAATGGATGTGACTACACAGTGGTACCACTTCCTCTATAAGAGATACTATCCACCTATACTTCAAATACAATTTTCTCTTAAACTACTTATCCGATCTACGATCCGATTACACTGTTGTGTTCGTAACAATTAAATCTTTATAACAAGATCTCACACGATTATATTTTGATGAAAAATAATAAATTACTTTTATAATATATCTAAATTACTTTTAGATTTCACTAAATTACTTCTTAGACATATAAAAGTAAATTAAATAAAGCCTAAAAGTAATTTACATATATTATAGAAGTAACTTAGAACAAAACGAAGGTAACTTTAATTAATGCGTTTTTTCATTGAACAAATTATCATATA
The DNA here is from genome assembly GCF_000147395.1 of Oryza glaberrima. Classification (NCBI taxonomy): domain Eukaryota; kingdom Viridiplantae; phylum Streptophyta; class Magnoliopsida; order Poales; family Poaceae; genus Oryza; species Oryza glaberrima. The sequence continues at coordinate 13,148,606 of NC_068332.1, forward strand.
TTTAAGTTACTTTTAGATTTGATTAAAATACTTCCTATACATTCATAATGCTATAAGGTGATTACTTTTATTATTGTTTTTAGTTAATTCCATAATTTGTGCTGATTAATTTAATTTCTAGATAGAGCCATATTTTTATCTCTACAACGGATTTACTTCAAATGATATGCCAAAGTTACCTTCGTTTTGTTCTAAGTTACTTCTATAATATATGCAAATTAATTTTACTTTTAGACTTTACTGAATTTACTTTTATATGCTTAAGAAGTAAATTAGTGAAATCTAAAAGTAATTTAGACATATCATAAATGTAATTTGTGATTTTTCATCTAAAAGTAACTTAGAACAAAACGAAGGTAACTTTAATTAATGCGTATTTTCATTGAACAAATTATCATATATATATATATATATAAGTTACTTTTAGATTTGATTAAAATACTTCCTATACATTCATAATGCTCTAATATGGTTACTTTTCTTATTGTTTTTAGTTAATTCCATAATTTGTGCTGATTAATTTAGTTTCTAGATAGAGCCATGTTTTTATCTCTACAACAAATTTACTTTAAATGATATGCCAAAGTTATCTTAGTTTTGTTCTAAGTTACTATAATATATGTAATTTACTTTTAGACTTTACTAAATTTACTTTTATATGTTTAAGAAGTAACTTAGTGAAATCTAAAAGTAATTTAGACATATCATAAAAGTAATTTATGATTTTTCATTAAAATATAATCATGTGAGATCTTATTGTAAAAATTTAATTGTTACGAATACAACGGTGTAATCGGATTGTAAATCGGATGAGTAATTTAAGAGAAAATTTTATTTAAAATATAGATGATAGAAATATTTTCCCGACTTACTTAATAGATTAGTACTATAGTAAAGTAATATTCTTCGAATTAATACATATCTTAATCATACGGATGGGGTCGCTCGTAATTACTAAATGGAGAGTGCTTTGGATTTAGATTTTGCGATATGAAATACCAGAACACTCTCTAACTCAATTCCAGATTGCCTTCACCGAACTTGCTCTGTTCTTCTCTGAACCCAAATTCTCTGACTGCCTGTTTGGTTGGAGGGAGTTTTTAGGAGGGATTGGGAGTTTAGAGGGATGAGGCTATCAAGTGTTTTGTTTGGTTCGGAGACATGGGAATTTTGGTGGGATGGGGATGGGGAATTGAGCAAGGAACTCCCTCCTTTTCAATACCTGGGTAGGGGTAGGTAGTTGGGAGGGAATTCCTCCTTTACTTTTTCTAAGCAAATCTCAGCCATCCGTTTTTATTAATGACCTAATCTCCAACTAAACTCCCTGTCAATTTCCATCACCTCTACCAAACAAGATATTGGGATTAAAAATCAAATTCCCATCTTAATCTCATCATCAATTCCCTCGTGTAAACTCCCAATCCCCTTCCCTCGAGTTACCAAACAAGCCGTGAGTCTCTTCCAAACCCTAGCGAGTTCATAACACGAGGGGCGGAGCGGTTGAGCAGGAGAGAAGGGACACGGCGAAAGCGAAACCACCATATATCCATCGAATCGGATTGAGTCCATGGCAACCGCAGGCTCCAAATCGGGATCTGCTTCTGAAGCCGATCGAATTTGGATCCGGCGAGGAGGGGAGGTCCCGGCCTAATCCTTTTTTATTTATATATAGATAGATTCACGGACAGACGACGGACGCCCCCATCGACCATCGTCTCCTCGCCGCAGGTACCTCGCCCTGCTTTCTTCCCCAATCCCCAATCCTTCATTCATTTGCTAGTTTTGGTATGCTCGATTGGGTTTCAAGTCGGCGACCTAGTTCGATCTGCCAAAAACTTTTAATTATTATCATTTTTTTTCATCTTCCAACTCGTACCTGTCCTGCACAACCAGATTTTCGTGCCTCCTTCCCTTCCTGTGTATGATTCCTACATTACCAACCACTGGGTCAAGACTAGGTTGGTGCCTGGTGGGGGTGTGGGAGTGGGCAGGGCAGCGCGTGGTGGTCTTCCAAACAATCCCCTCCCTCCTCCTCTTCTCTTCATTATAGAATATATACAGTATTATGATACTATGATGACTGACAAGGAACAAGAGGTTGAGGAAAATGGTTTTATATATTCTTCTTGTTTGGGCACAAGGCAATAACTTTTCACTTAAACAATCAAATCCAATCTTCTACTAGTAGTTTGGGATCAGTCTAGCTAGAAAACTATCTATTCATCCCTTTTCTATTCATTTTCCTATGATTAGAATGAAATACTTCTTTTTTACTCAGTCTCTCTCTCTCTCTCTCTCATATTGTGTTCTGGTTTGGTTACAATCAACAAACATACAAGTGTTTTTTTCGCACATTTCTTCTTGTTTGATACCCGTGTGTTGCTCTAGTGCACCATTCCAATTATTTTAATGCCTCTTCAACTGTGTCTTTACATAAGAACTACATTGAAAACATTGCTCAACCATTGCTTCCTGCTTGTAGGCTTCACAGGTACAACCATTTCAGCCAGAAGAGCACACATGGATGGGATCTGTCTAGTAAACACAAAAAGGAGACTGACGCTCAGGCCATGTGTTGAAGTAGATCACAGCAGCAAGCGGGTAAGATCGCGATGTGTTAAGTTTGAGTCTCTCCCAAAGGTATGTAAAATTTTAGAATGATCTGTTCTCTACTGAATGCGCTAAGGGACTGGATGCTGATGCTTTTGTTCAAACTCACTACCAGGACATAGTGTCAAGGATTATTTCACAACTAACATTGAAGGAAGCTGTTGTAATGAGCTCGACATCGACCAAGTTGAGAAGAGCTTGGATTTACCATCCTAATCTTTACTTGGACACTTCAATAGTGTTTGGCAGTTCTGATCGCCATAAGCGAGTGCCGAGCACTGAGACGTTTATTGACACAGTCAATTTTATCTTGAGGACGCACAGTGGTTTAGGAGTGAACAAACTTGCTGTTATGTTTGAGTTGAGGAAGGAGCATGCACACGACATTGATGGATGGGTTTCCTTTGCTGTTACATCCAAGGCAAGGGTTGTCACCCTCAACTTTTCTCCATATCATGGATCGCATGATCGCAGTTACAACTTCCCATGTCATCTTTTCAACGGCAAAAGTGGATCTCACCTTCAAGTTCTTCAACTTGATACCGTTACTTTAGGTCCAAGTCCTCCTGGCTTTTGTGGCTTTGCTAACCTTACAATGCTTACTTTGGAGAATGTGCTTGTATTGCGCGATTTGCAGTTCTTAGTGAAATGCCCTGCCCTTGAATGGTTGACTATCCGAATGTGCTCCCAGTTACATAATTTGTATGCTCCTGAACTATTGCCGCGGTTGACATTTTTGTGTGTACAAGATTGTGCAATTGACAAGATTGATGTTCATGCCCCTAATCTCACCACATTTAAGTATAGAGGTTGTCTTAAAGTTATTATTGCCCTTCGGGAATGCTTGAAGCTTAAGACTGCAAGCATTGTATCCCCCATTGAGGACAACCTTTACTATATTTTCACTGAGCTTCCAAATGAGTTACCTCATGTTGAGAGACTACACGTGAATGTTTTTGTGAAGACTCAGGTTTGTTAATCCCAATGCATGCCCTCAAAATCTTCAATAGAGTGTATCTTCTATTTTTGTTTCAGAAATTTGTTTTCTAACTTTCCTTGTCGTCTTTTAGATACCTGGATTTACTCAGGCCCCTCACAAATTTATCAATTTAAGGCATCTGACCATGAGGATAACCTATGAAATTGCTAAACGCTTTGGTAGAAATACAGTTCTGCAACTAGCATATTTTTTGGAAGCTGCTCCGTTTTTGGTGGACCTTCATTTGAATGTGAGTTGTTATGCCATCTGCACTTTCATCCTGTTTGTAGTTATAAATACTATGTAATCTTTTTTTTCCCTTTACTCCTGTCTAATGTTTCCAGACTTGCTTTCTATTGTCTATTTACTTTTAAGTATTGCCTTGAGTAAAAATTTTGAAACGGGGGGCAGTCCAGCCTGTTATATTAAATGATCACTTAAATCTGGCCATGAGTGGAATGCAGCCACATAGTTCTAGCTATTCTGCAACTATGCAAAATTTCTGTAACATATTGACTTGGTCAAGAACAGTTCACAGTTTTACCTAGCTTGTTGAGTATCTTGATTGTGAAAAGACTTAGGAGCAATCTTGCTAGGTAACCTACAAAGGTGGATTGAGAAAGCGATTTTATTATTTATGATGACTGAAAGCAGCACTTGCTTTAGCTTATGAGGCTATTGCATATATTTTCCTGATTAAGTGCACATAGGTTGTCATGCTATTGATTTTTCTGTAATGACAAAAGGTGACAAACAATTTTGTGTGCAGATGCTGTGTTTAGATTTTTATGAGTCCCGTCCTGCAAGAGACGTGATTATGAATCGCCCTCACTACAGTCTCAAGAGAGCTTGCATAACCGGATTCAATGGCAATGGAGAGCAAGTTGCACTAGTAAAATTTATCCTCAAGAATGCAGTAAAATTGGAGGAAATGGATATAGATCCAAAAGGTAGAATAACGAACCAAATGATGGGAGAGCACAAAGGCCGTAGAATGATTAAGGAAAAACTTGTTCCAAAAGACAAGAATGGCCTACTTGTAATTCTATAACTTCTCAAGTTATGCATTCTGTTTTTCTCAATGAATTTAAGTTATGTCTGGGCAGTGATATATTTACCTGCCCTTTAACCCTTTTTTTTTCTGAAGCAACGATAATAAATATTTTATGCGATGGAGCATTTGCTAAGTTAGAGTACTAGTAGAGTAGTGCAAATGTACTAGTATTGTGATTGTGTTTTTCTTTTTGCAATACTGAAGGGAAGGGTCATCTTGGTCTGAAATGAATTTGCATTTTGCAAGCTCCTACGAGAAAGGTAAAAATGAGGGAGGGCAGCAGTTGCAAGCACATCTGTTGGATGTTACTCCCTTCGTATCGTTTTGACTTCTTTATCAGTCAATATATTTGACTAATTTTATAGAAAAATATAATAACACTTTCATCACAAAATAAACATATTATTAAAATATATTAAATGCTAGTCTAATGAAACTAATTTGGTGTTGTAAATGTTGCTAAAATTTTCTATAAATTTGGTCAAACCTAAAGTTTGACTAAGAAAAAAATCAAAACAATTTATAATATGAAACAGAGAGAGTAATTTAAAAGTTTATTATATGCATTTAGCACTAATTGTGGACAGTTAATTTTTATATGTATGGCTGGAACATTGTGCAGCTCCAAACCTGTGTTTCCATGGAACAAAATGTGTGCGCGTGTTTTATAGTCAGAACAACCTACTAATATGCTAACCATTCTGGTTTCTAACCGGCTATATTGAGAACCTTGGTCACCATACATACAAGCCACTCCAGTAGTAGTGCTAGTGTGATGCCAAATTGTTCGAGGGTAGTTGTGAACCTATGAAATCTGATAATTAGCCCATATATAAAATAAAATTACCCTATATAAAATATGTATGCACAATTGTGGACACATTCAGTCAGTTGTGATAACGGACATTTATATTTACTAAAAAGGAAAAATCTGAGCATCCATGTTTAGTTTTGTGAAACAGTCTACACATTCAGTTGACAAACACAAGCAGTGAGAAGCGAAGATAAGGACTAAAAGGCCCTCTTTATTATTTAGACCCATAAGTCAGCTTAAATGAGTTTAAGTATAAGCCTAGATAAATAAATAAGTAGCATTTATATAAGCCACTCTTACACATTATTAAGCCAACAACCTTTTTTTTTTTACTTATGTGAGATTAAGGTATGACTCCATTCTTAACTTAGAACTTTAAATCCACCGATTTATAAATCATATAAGCCAAAAAGCTAACTTAAAAGGCTGAACCAATAAACCTAAACTTAGGTTGTGTTTAGAACTAGGGGTGAAAATTTTTGCCGTGTCACAACGGATACACGTACACACATATGTAGTGGAAACTTGGAAACTACCGTTGGATCGAGAAATGGACGTCCGAGATTCGTCCACGTCACCATGAGTTAAAATTTAACTCCCAGATTCACTCATGAGTTAAAATTTTACTAGGAGTTAAATTTTAACTCATGGTGACGTGGACGAATCTCGGACGTCCATTTCTCGATTCAACGGTAGTTTCCAAGTTTCCACTACATATATGGTTTGCACTACATATTTTCCCCACATTTAAAGTATTAAACGTAGTCTAATAACAAAACAAATTATAGATTCCACCTGAAAACTGCGAGATGGATTTTTTATTGGCAAAATTTGCTACAGGACACCGAAAGATTGCGGCCTTTGCTGTGAGACATCCGAAGATCGTGTATTTACTCGTGGACACTGTAAAAAAGTGGCAATTAGCTGGCAGACACCATCCGCATTATTTTATTATTTTCGGTCAAAATAGAGAGAGAAACTTTAGTTAAAGACAAGTTTACCCATGGGCCCACTTGTCAATCTCTCTCTTTCCCTGTTGATCTTCTTCATCCTTCTCTTTCTCATTGCGCTGTCGCCGAGCTCTGTCGTGGCTGTGCCGTCGTGCGTCGTCACCGTCGGTGGCGAACCCCGGCGATGCGCCGCCGCCGCTGCCGCCCCTCCATGGCCAAGCCGTCCCGTCTCGGGCCGTGCGATATCCGGGTGGATATGAGAAAGCCAACCTAAAGCTAGGGAAAGCATTTGGGGCCGTGTTGGCCTCACGCGTCGCGCCTCTGCTCTGCTGCGAGGAAGAACATGTACCAACAGCTCGCTGCACGGCACCGCCTCGAGGTCCTGCAGCCCCACCGGGTTAGGCGACCACGACCGGTGCTTCTCCGTGAACGCTGGGCACCCCAGCACCGCGTTCCACCGTGCGCGCGAATGCGTCGCGCCATGAACTGCTCCAGTGGCCGCGTCTCGATTTTGTGCAGCGTCGTAAGCACGAGCACGGGATGGTGGAGGTAATAAGGTCTGTGAGGAGGCGGAGAAAGCGGAGAAGTCGACGAGGGCGATGAGGAGCATGGCGGCGAGGAGGCCCGCAGCAACGGTCGGCATGAGGAGGTAGACGCGGTTGAGGCGTTGAGAATGACGGAGTACGCCAGGATGAGCGAAGCAAGCGAGCGCCCCGAGGCCGGTGGCACTGGCGACATCATCGTCACCGGATCGTCCCGTCCATTACAACTGGGCCACTGAAGCCGTCGAGCCTACCAGCTACAAGAGCATATTATTCAAGTCCCAACGGTTCAGAACCAGCAGTCCACAGCAGCACATGAAAAATTTCTCATGCACGGACGCGATGGGTAGGAGAGAGAGGAAGCCGTGCGCCGTCGCCATTGGTGGTGAACCCCGACGATGCGCCGCCGCCGCCGCCCCGCTGTGGCTGACCCGTCTTGGCTCGGGTCGGCCACCGTCACGCCCCTGCTTCGCTGCGAGGAAGAAGAAGGGGAAAAGAAAAGAAGAGAGAGAGGGGGAAGCCGTGCGTCGGGATGCCGCCGTGTGTTGTCGCTGTTGGTGGTAAACGCCAGCGATGCGTTGCTGCCGCTGCCGTGCCATGGCGGAGCTAGCCATCCCGGCTCGAGCCGGTCGCCGTCGCACATATGCTCCACTGCGAGGAAGAAGAAGGGGAAAAGAAAAGAGGAGAGAGAGAGTAAGAACAGTGTCCAGGGGTATTTTAGTACTTACACAACTCTTTCTCTCTCTATTTTAACCGGAAATAATGAAATAATGGAAGGAGTGTCCATCAGCTAATTACCACTTTTTTACAGTGTCCACGAGCAAATACACGATCTTCGGATGTCTCACAGCAAATACCGCAATCTTTCGGTGTCCTGTAGCAAATTTTGCCTTTTTTTATTTGACCCAAGCAAGACGGATTTATTAAGCCTGATTAATCCATCATTAGCAAATATTTACTGTAGCACCACATTATCAAATCATGGAGTAATTAGGCATAAAAAATTTGTCTCGTAATTTTCACGCAATCTGTGTACGGTACGACAAACGATAGGCCAGTAGAAACTTAGGGATGCACCTACGGCTTTGCAACTCTACTACCGGCTATGGCAGCGAACAAACCACCATGACGATGACGCGAGATAGCGGCGGCGATGCACGGTGTGGGACAGCTGGCTCGGCTCTGTCTGGAGCTGGAAGACAACACTGTAGCAGCAGGTACGAGAATTAGACTTATGGCTGGGTTTCCTTTATTCGGACCGACTGAAGGAGGGAGCAAAACTGGACTCTGGAAAGGGATAAGGCCAGTCGAAAGGAAGGGAGAATGGGCTGAGGACTGAAACTGAACTTTTCCTATTTCAGCACGAAAAGGAAAAGGGGATTTTAATTACTTTTCCAATTAAATTAATCACTGAAATGATATTTGAATTGTTAAAAATACTTCCAATGTTCAAATAATTTCAAGATAAATCCTAAAAATACTTGGACACTATAAGTATTTAACAAAATTATATGAAGATCATTTAATGATTAATTTAATATATGAATAATTACTGAAATGTTCTTTGTATGATTAAAATTAGTAATTGAGCTCTGAAAAATCCGAAAAAATTCCAGAGAGAATAATTAATCATGGAGAATTTAATAAAAATTAAATCCAACCATGCTTTATATTGAGGAAATTTTATTTCCCACATTTAACTTTACTTGTAAATTAATGAACATTTAATATAAATTCTAAAAATAATTTATAAATTCTAAAACGAAAATCAGGATGTGACATCCTTGACCCGCTACGTCACGACATCCGCGCGGAGAGCTGCAACACAAGGAAAAGGCAAAGAAGAATCAGATATAGAGCTTAAAAATGTTGTCATCAGCAATAAGAGGGATGGCGACGTGAGAACGAGTACCCCGGGACGATATCCGCGTCGCGTCAGAAGCTCCCTCATAATCAAACGCGGGATGGGTACGGGCTTGCAGCGGCTGGAGGTGTCGGGCAATGAAGTCTTGAACAACTTCATACCCGATTAGCCCCTGTTCTCGCAACTCTCCGATAGCGTTCGCGAAGACTTCCAGAGAAGGAGTCAAGGGAGGTTTGGAAGTCTAGCAGTCTTGTCGGACAGGCTGGTCCTTGGGGACGACAAGAACCGGATCGAGTTCTTCTAGCTCTAGATAAAACCACCTGGACCGCCACTTGGACCGGGATGTATGGCACTGGAGAGATATGTGTCTCGCCTTCATGCCATCACGCAGGCGAAACCCACAACATCCCGGTACTCTGGCGAAACCCGTGCCCGTGTGCCGAGGCTTTCGGCGCAGCATCTTCGGCTGTGTGGCTTTCTGGCAAGGACTCCACCCAGCGAAGCTGGTGTAACCCAAGCCACGGCTTTCGCCCATATGGCTTTATTCTCAACCTTCGCCGCCTGCCTCCGGAGTGAGCCTATTGCCTGAGTCTTTTGGTTTCGGCAGGTTCGGCCGAAGGCCATCCGTGGTAAGCCTCCAACAAGCCTCTCATGGGCAAGGGTGAGTAGGGAGCTTCGGCCGAGACCGTGCAAATCGAATGGTATACCACGAGGCGCCCCCTTTCGGCCAATGTTCCTGCCGAAATCCATGACGTAGTCCTGCGAAATAAATGACTTGTTTTCGTGTTTACAAAAAAATCTTGAGAAAATTCATTTCCCCCGTTTGTTACAAAATGTCGAAAGGGTTAGCTTGTCTTTTTCATTACTACGAATAGTAATGGCCCCGTGGGCCTCTCCTTTCTTGCAATCGGCCTTTCACTGTTCGGCTCTGGCCCAATGGGAATTTACCATTTCTTCTGCCCCTGGACACGTGCGGGATTTAATTGGTTGGCACGCGAACGGTCTCGCGACCGGGTTATATAACCTCGGGTTGGCTTGCTACTTTCTCCCCCCCCCCCCCCCCGCTCTTCACTTTTTACCGCTTAACCCGCTCCACGCTCTCTTCATTTGCTTGCCTCTTAGCTCCTTCGCCACCGCTGTGCTCTTCGCCTTTCAGCTAATTTTCTCTTTCCTTGGCCGCGAGCCGGATGGCTCCTCGTAAGCCCACCAAAGCAAGGTCAACTGGCGAAGACCCTGGCGGCCTTGGCGAAGGGTGGTCGTGTTTCCTTGGCAAATCGCTCGTCAAGGAGGCCGACTTAGCAGAGTTGGTTTCCTTCGGTTCTCTTGTGGAGGGCCAAGGATCGTGTGGGGGCGAAGCCGTTGTCCCTTCGCCCGGTGATGGGCGAACAGTTGTCTTTGCAGTCCACTTCGCCGCCGGGCTTCGTCTGCCATGTGACGATTTCTTGCCGTCTGTGCTTGCGAGGAACGAGGTTAGGCTTCCCCAGCTTAGACCATTGGCGGTCCCAAAACTGGCGGTTTTCGCTTGGATGTGTCGAACCTGTGGGTTCGCTCCCGCCGCTGAGCTGTTCGCCGTTCTATTTACGGCATGCGCCACGACCAAGGATGTGCAGACGCCGGCTGGACCAAGAAAAACTGTTTTCGGCTGCGTGAACTTCATGCTGCAGCCAGAACGCTCAGACGCTTGGCCGGTGCCTGCGTCGATGGCCAAGTGGGAGAAACTGGATGCAGAAGTGGTTCTACATGGCCAACCCTTACCCCACCGAAGATGCCAAGGTGAACTGGCTCCATTTCCAGCGTTCCGCCATCTCCTTCATCGCGAAGCCAAACGTGGAGATCGATGAGACCCTCGAGACCCGGCTCATAGTCCTCCGCAAGGTCGCATGGCGGCTAAGCACCCGGGACCTTTGTGAGGAGTTTTGCCTCCTTCGGATCTCCCCTCTCGCCCGTGTCTGGGACGTTTCTGTGAACAAGGGCTTCCCCGCCATGCTCTCCTCGCCAGGGTTGAAAGTGAGTTTTTGCTTTCGCTCTTAGCCGTATACTTTCTTTATGGAAATGTGCTTCAGGCTAAATAGTCGTTTTCGTTTTACTTTTTCGCAGCTCGGATCTTGGAAGACGCCGAAATGGAGCCATCTTGACAGTGACGGGGAGGAGGAGGAAGAGGAAGAAGGGGAGGCTGGATCTGAGGATGATGGGTCCCACGGCTACACCCCTAGTCCGACTCCTGCGAAATCTGGGGTAGGTTCTCATGTTTTGCCTACGCGTCCGCAAGACATTGCCGTGGCGAACACTCTCCTGGCGATTTCTAGCACTGCGGCGAAAGCGGGGATCACCGCCAAGAGGAAGAAAAAGAAAGGGAGGGTTGTACAAGTCGCCCGCGGCTTTTCGGACAGTGAAGGGTCCGACGGGACGCCCACTTCGCCGGTACTGCGACGCACCCCTCCTCGGGGTAGGCGCATGTCTCCGCCGCCTGCCAGCGATGCCTAAGCGGCGACGGGTGGGAGTGCCTCGGCACCAGCTGCTAAGGTGAATGTTTCTGGAGACGAACGGGTTGGGGCGATCCCTTCGCCATCCCGTCATCGGGAGGGAAAAGCTCCGGCGGTCGAAGCGACCGTTTCGGACGTGACGCTCACTGCCCCACACTTCGTCCCCGCTGATTTCGCCACGCGGCCGGAGATTACTTTGTTCGTGGATGGAGTGTGTCAAGTTATTGCACCGACCGACGGCCTTGGGCTCTTCACTGAGCTAAACGAATTCGGCGAAAGCTGCGCGGATATGGAAAGCTTGTTCATGCGGGTATGATTTTTCTGTGTGCAAAACTTCGTCCTTTCGCTTTTGTCTCTCGTTTGGTTCTAACGCGTTTGGTTCTCCTTGCCCAGGGCCTCCTCGCGCACTCAAGCACGAAGAAATCTGCCTTGGAAAGGCTAGACGGGTACCGCCTTCGCCTTCGGAAAACTAAAGAAGATCTTCGCCACAAGGAAGACGAGAGGCGCGTCGTGACGGAGACCTTGAAGAAAGCGAATGCTGAAAACAAGGCTCTTTCGGGGGACAACAAGTCTCTCCATGCCGACCTTGATGTGGCGATTAAGCAGGATGCCGATCGAGATCGACAACTTGCTTCAGCCGAGGAGAAAATCAAATCCCTTGAAGCGCGTCTTGTCTCGGCCGAAGCTGCCGCCGCGACTTTGGTACCGGCAACGGAGTCCGCCAAGCAGGCCTGCTACACTCTCCAGCTGGCCCTTAATGACCTTGAGGCGCGGGCAGAAGGCGCTCCAGGCGATGGCGGGACCGCGTTCGACTTCTCCAAGTGGACGCAGGAGGTGGCCAGCTCAGTCGTCGAAGTGGTGGGCGCCTACGGGGACTGCTGCGCTCGTGTTTCGGCAGGATTCGTCCTTAGCCTTTTACACACGCATAGCTGTGACCATATCGGGAATTTTCCCGACTTCGTGAAAGAGGAATGGCCCAGCAACACGCAGTGCTCTGGTCCCTTTTGGCCTGTTTACCGTAAGATGTTGATTAATGGTAACAGCTATAAGGTTGTAAATGTTGCTGAATGGATGTGCGTACATCCAGGCAGAACCCTAGAGGACTATGATCACTATCGTGTGTTATGTCATGAAGATAGCTCGAGCTTCTGGCGAAACTTTAAAAGATCGGTTCGTCAAGAGGCAATCGCTCGTCGCCGTTATAGTTTAGTTTGTGTTTGGCCTCCGTCCCCTTTGAAGGTTGTATACGATATCAATAGTGACAACGAATCTAGTTCGCCGGCTTGTAACGTAAACGAGGACGAAGGTACAAACGATGATGTAATCTATTTGTGATGTTTGTTAATTATAAATACAACTCATTGGTTGTAATTTGACATTCTTGTGATTTTTTGGACATACCTTTATGCCATGGTTCGCATAGTCACGGTCGTGCTTTTCGTTAGGTCGAAACGTGTCGGCCCCTTTGCGTGCAATGGCGAAAAGCTATGTTTATTTTGCAGCTTTTCTCTTCCGTTTTTGGCTCATGGCAGGCGTGCTATCGAGCATCGTGGCCTATGTGTGAGTCGAATATAACGGTGTTTTGACTTTCGTCTTCAAAATTCAAGCTATCGCGGTTTCGACATTCGGCGAGCCATGCTTCGACCAATTCGTTTCGCCCCCTGGCATTTTCGCTGATCAGGCGTTTGCCTTGGGGTTTTTCCACGAAAATTTCACTCACAGAGAAAGAAGGAAAACGAAAAAGACAGAAGGATTTTATACTGGTTCGGGCCTCCAAGTTGGATAATAACCCTATATGCAGTTTGCCTCTCCCTCTTTTTTTTCTTTTTTATTTTCCTCTTTTTTTTTGCTTTTTGTGCCGAACGGCTTACATCATATGTACATTTTTACAAGTTGGCGAAGGGGGTGCCACCCCTTCTAGACATAAAAACGCTTTAAGTAAGAAGCGTTCCAGGAGTGGTCGAACTCTTTACCTTCTAGTGTCGCCAAGCGAAAGGAGCCCGTCCTGGACCTGTGCCTTATGAGATATGGCCCTTCCCATTTTGACTCAAGTTTCCCGACTGCCACTGGGTTCGCCTTCTTCCTTAGGACGAGATGGCCGGGCAGTAGCTCTGTCTGTCGAACCTTTTTGTTGTAAGTTGCCGAAGTGCTTGTGGCATATTTGCGCATATGTTCTAGAGCTTCGACTCTCACCCCCTCGAGGAGTTCGAGTGACACCTCGCGCCCTTCTTCGCCTCCAGAGAACATCACCCTTGGCGAATTAGCCCCTAGCTCTGTTTGGGTCATTGCTTCGTCGCCATAGAGAAGCATGAACGGGCTGAACTTGGTTGGCCTTGTGGGGGACGTCCGAAGGGCCCAGAGAACAGATAGCATTTTGTCCGGCCATTTACCCTTCGCTGCCCCCTCAAGCCTTTTTTATAGCGCCTCTAGGATCTTACCATTTGCGCATTCGGCCACCCCATTTGACTGTGGGTGCGCAACCGAAGCAAACCTGATTTCCAGGTTTAGCCCTTCGCACATCTCTCTAAACTTGCCAGAGTTGAATTGCTTGCCGTTGTCGGTGATGAATTCTTTTGGTACTCGGCAAACAATGTTTTGCCACACAATTCTTTTGGTGGCGCCGTCCCCTCTCTCCCCCTCCTCTCGGCCCCCTCCCCTCTGTGAGCCGACGACGACGAAGGCGGGCGGCGGTGCGCTCCCCTCCGTTGGATCTGGCGGGAAGGGAGGCGCATGCGGCAGTGCCATCCCCTTCTCACCCCCTTATCCCGGCCCCCTACCCTCTGCGAGCCAACGACGGCGATGGCGGGTGGCAGTGCGCTCCGATCTGCCCCGCCGAATCTGGCGGGAGGGGAGGTGGCATGCTGCGGCAGGGCAGGAGTGGCGGCGCCGTCCCCTCTCCCCCTCCTCCCGGACCCATCCCCTCTGTGAGCCGACAACGGCGATGGCGGGTGGCGGTGCGCTCCCCTCCGCTGGATCTGGCAGGAGGGCAGGCGGCGCGGCGGCGGGGGCGACGGCGCATGAGGATGTGGCGGCGCCGTCCCCTCTCTCCCCTCTCCTCCCGGTCCCCTCACCTCTGCGAGCCGACAATGGAGACAGCGGGCGGCGGCGCGCTCGCCTCCGCCGGATCGGGCGGGACGTGAGACAACATGCGGCGACACCATGCCCTCTATCCCTCTTCTCCCGATGCATGGCGATGATTAGATTTTTTTTAAGTTAATTTGTTGTGAATGAATTTGTTGATTTGAGTATGATTTATGAATTCGTGGATGAATTTGTGATGCGAACAAACTTGCGTAGGGTGGCCCGATCTTCACGGCAGTAGGTTCAAGATAGAGAGTGCCGGCGTAAACCGAAACACAAGAGGATAACTAGCTGCGAGCAGCAAGAGGATAACTAGCTTTATACCTGCCAAGGTCGGATGCGACTAAGTGGTGAGGGTGAGAACGATCCGAAGCCTCCTGGACTCCAACCCATCACACCAAGCAATCACAGCACCACGATCCGGAATAACTTGCTTTATACATGCCAAGGTTGGATGCGACCAAATGGTGAGGGTGAGAACGATCCGAAGCGTCCTGGACTTTGACCGGTCAAACCGAGCAATCACAGAACCACAATCTGGGACTAATCCACACAATACGGTGCAGCCGAACTAGAAGCCATAGAGCATGAACTAGGGGGCACCAGCGGAGCCTAATCACAAGTCCAAAAGAACTCACAAGAACAAAAGGGTAAGACACTTATGCAGTCTTCAGCAATCTCTCATACATGAGGTTTTCAATTGAACAAAAGTTCTCTAATGGATGGAGTAGAGGGGTATGTATACTAGGAACATCCCTCCTAGCTGAGGTGTGAACATAAGAAGCCACGTTCTGGTGGTCAAGGCTAACATAAATGAGAATGCAAAGAGTTTTTTCGGGTTCGCGCACAGCCCTTCAACTCCTGCGCAGCCTTCAGTAAAAATACCATAACTTTTTATTGGAAAATGATATTGAGGTGGGGTTTGATGCATTGGAAACTAGACTTGTCCCTCTTTCCAACCATGTATGCCGTGCACCCAGTCTCTTTATTGGCTGGGTCGCACAAGCCTTGGAAGTTGAGCCTTTGCAGCATAAACCATCTTCTTGTTGGCATAAACAGCTATTGGTTAGGCATGGGTTGATTCCTCCTCAACGTAACCCTTGTCGTTCTCAACATTATCCATATTCCTTGGCGTAGTGATGATGTCCTCGGGCGTAAACCTTAGCAATACAAAGGTAGAGCATTCAGGTAGTATAAAATTCTCACTAAAATTTGGGTTAAGTTTAGTAAAGAGCGAGTTCACCTCTTGTTGTATATTCCTAGCACGACTGCGTGTAATTGGACCATGATAAGCTTGATCGTTCTTGCTGAGATGTAATCCATCAACTTGGTTTATGTCATCTTCATTTTATTCATGTGATGTATGACGTAAACTATCACCCTTGTTTACGTCAAGTGTAGCTGGGATGTCCTCATCAATTTGCTAAGAGTAGTATGTAGGATGATTTATCGCAGGAATGCAAGCTAGCAAAAAACAATGAAAAAAAAAAGAAAACTAGGACTAAGATGCCACGTGGAGCTATTATCTTTAGTTCCGGTTGGTAACACCAACTGGGACTTAAAAAACACACATATTTAGTCCTGGTTTTGGGATCTCGGTTTGCAACCCGAGACTAAAAGGGTTGCAAACCGAGGGTGAAAAGGCTTTCGCCAGTAGTGGTTCTTGGAATAAAGTAACCACAAGGCTTTTGAAAGTTGAACGAAACATCCCAGTCCCAATTATTTTTCTTTGGAACAACCTACCGTAAAATCATAAAAAACTTTCTTTCTCATCAAAAAAGAAGAACTTTCACTGATATGGAACGAATCATATAGACACTGGTGGATGCAGCAGGGGGCAAGAGGACCCCAGGTATCTCCTTCGGCTGCATGAACCCACATTAATCAGAAATGCTAATGAGCGGTTAGTTGCGCGTTGGGTTTCCCAAACCGCTACGGCCGGAGTTACCGAGCCCCGGTGGTAAGCACGGTAACCGTAGTAACCATGGCAAACCGTACGAAACCATATAAAATTTATCAAAATTTTAAATTATTTTTTAAATCTAGGTTTTCCTTTTACCCTACCCCGTGGTAAGCGCGGTTACTGGCGGTTTTGTAAACCCTACGCGTGGCCAGATTCAAGCGATAGTAGATTACTAGTACTGTACTACTCATGAGTACTACTACTAGTACCTATGTCTCTGGAGTAGTACTACTAGCCGAGTACTACTAGTATGCCTGTGCATTGTGACGCACGCACATAGCTACTTTTCCCATCGAGCTCTCCCATCCCTTTCTTTGGGCCTGTTTGGTAGAGTTCCAACTCTTAAATTTGCTCTAGGAGTTGGGTCTGGAGTGGAGTTGTGGAGCTGTCTAAACCCAGCTCCACCTATCTAGTTTATTTTGTGAGAGAGCTCCACCTAGCTTCACCCCTATTTTTAGTAGAGTTGAAACTGTTTGGCTGAGCTCCAGCTCCAAGAGAGGTGGAGCTGGAGCTGGAGCTGTGCCAAATAGGGCATTTCTCTCTTCTGCCTTATTTTCCCATCCTCTCCCACATATCTGCCACCATCACTGCTTGCCTATGGCAGCTGAGAGCCTAAGGCCCTGTTTAGATTCCAACATTTTTCTTCAAATTTCTAACTTTTTCGTCACATCGAACTTTCCTACACACACAAACTTCTAACTTTTCCATCACATCGTTCCAATTTCTTCAAACTTCCAATTTTGGCGTGGAACTAAACACAGCCTAAGACATGGCGAGTGCTGTTTGATGCGTGTCGAACCGTGTCAGACACGAGCTGACACGGGATGCGTGTCGACACGTGAAAAAATGTCACTGCTCGCCTATGGCAGCTGAGAGCCTAAGATACGGCGAGTGCTGTCTGATGTGTGTCGAACCGTGTCACACACGAGCTGACACGGGGATGCGTGTCGACACAGAAAATTTTTTTTACACTCGCGTGTCCCAGTAAAACTGGCCGACGACGGCGACGGCGGGCAGCGGTACGCTCCCCTCTGCCGGATCTGGCGGGAGGGAAGGCGACATGCGGTAGCGCCGTCCCCTCTCTCCCCTCCTCCCAGCCCCCTCCCCTCTATGAGCAAATGACGGCGACGGCGGGCGGCAGTGCACTCCCCTCCGCTGGAGCTAGCGGGAAGGGAGGCGGCGATAGGGGTGGTAGGCTCCCCATGGGGAGGTGGTGGTAGGGGTGCGGCGCCCTCTCCTCCCTGTCACTGAGGAAGCAGAAGGTGGAGCAGAGAAGCCTGGTGGCCAGCGGCTGACGTCAGGTGGCCTAGTGGCCAGCATCTCCCCAGCCTCTATTGTGGATGTTTTTGTGGATTTGTGGATGATGTTGTACTTCAGTACATTTATTCGGTGATGTCAATCAATCTTGGTGATGGTCTAATTTTGATTTTGGGGATTTGGTGATTTTAATTTAGATTTGGGGCACAATGGGAGCAACTCGATGCGTGGCATGGCAGCATGGTGTAGTAGTGTGTTCAACCCGATTCGAGCTGGCTCTCTGTTTTTCTTTTTGGCGCGTGCAAATCTATAGGTGCCTGTTCTATTTTCCTCATAAGTGCCAGTTTTCTCTATTGGTGCCAGATGAAAATCCGGTACCTATGAACCCTTGCAAACCGGTACCTATGGCATATTTTGTCGCAGTGCTATAAAATGTTGCTGATGGGATTGAGAGGAATTAGGAATCAGAAGGGCTCAGCATCTCTATATATACTGCATACGAAGCAATCATGAATCGATCACCTTCTACAACTCACCTAGAAATTCACGAATAAAAAAAAAAAGAGATGAACATACTACCTAACATACTGCCTATAGAGTGTTGTTGATGGGAATGCGAGGAATTTGGAATGGGAAGGGTTCCGCGTCTCTGTTATTTGCAACGTGATGCCGAAGCCGATGGCACCTCACGCAGGATGATTCTGTCAGCTGGCGACTGGGTAATCTGCAACAGTACTGAACACATGCATAGTTGTAAGTGGAACCACAATATTGAATAGTCCATACTGCTGATAATGTGGATGCAGCTTTTCAATTGCAGTACCCGTGAGTCCGTGATCTGCAGTACCCGTGCTATCCACAGATCGCAGAGCATAAATGGAGTCCGATAACATAGAAACAATCCATTCGCACATGCCACTCACACATTGAGAATTTTGGACTCTGCTAAACTCCAGGAAACAAAAAAAATAAAAAAAGTGTACCATACAACGAGCCTAAGGTATATAAAAAGCATCGTCAACATTTTTCTTCGACAGATCCCAATCATAAAATTTTTGGATTTTAGCTGAAACTTGCTTTTTGGATGTCCAATATCTGTTTTCTCGCTATGTGCAACTTAAGAGCCACTCCCAATAGCTCGGACAGGACGACGGATGGCTGATCATGCTTGGGATGGGGAACAATCGCACAATGGGGAGTTAGAGGTAGCCGCACTTATGATTTTTCTTACACAGAGGTGAACTTGTACCATTGGTAAGTTGTTAGCGGAAACCTTCTTGACAAAGTTCAACAAGTCTATGCTCTCTCCCCCGCGTCGCCCTCCCCCGGACGGCTCGGGAGGCGACGTGCCCGCCGCCGTCTTCCTCTCCCCGTCTCCTCCTTGCCTCGCCGCCGCCTGAGCGGGCGCCGGCAAAGCCACGCGGCCGCAAGGACGGTGGCGGTGGGGCCTCATCTCGCCCATGCTGCGCTCGGAGACCGGGGGAGCTGTCCATGGCGGTGGCGGTGGTGGCCAGATCCGCGCCGTGTTCGCCGTATCTGGCAGGTGGATGGCCGGCGGCGGGGGCTGACGGTGGTGGCGGCAGTGCTGGTGGCGGTTGTGGCGGCGGCGGTGCTGGTGGCGGATATGGTGGCGAAGGAGATGGCGACGACGACGGCGGGCCGCGGCGCGTGTCGCGGCGCTGGCTCGGCTTGTCAAGGACCTCGCCGCCACGAGACCTCCGGCGCGGCGCCCTCATTGATGCTCCCTCCACAACGCCGACGACCCAGACAGCGCGCTGCTCCTCCAGATCCGAGCCACCGAGGCCGGATCTAGCTGGCTGGCGGCTGGCGACGGTGGCGGATGGTGACGGTGGTGGCTGTAGCGGTGGCAGGTGGCGATGGTGGCGCATGTGCCGGTTATGGTTGGCAGGCCATCACGAAGGGGCTGACGGTGCGTCATCGTAGGCGGCAGCTTGTGGAAGTGGGGAAGGAGTCTGGCGGTGGGGAAGGAGACCATGTGTGGGCGCGACGTCGACGACGGGAAGATCTGTGGCAGTGGCCTAGGCCGGATCGCTGAAGGGACAATGTAGTCGACCGGCGACGATCCTTCTTGTGCGGATTGGTTGTGTGGGTTTGGATAGGCAATAATTGCCAAAAGCCGAGCCGAGCCGTTTGGCCGGCTGACTGTGGCGTCGCCTTTTGGCGTCGTTCCCCTCCATAGAGGCGTCGTTTTCGCATACCCCTCTCCTTTCCTTACCATTCTCCGTCTGAAAACCTTGCTTCGGCTTCCGAACGAGCAGTGGCGGCCATCCACGTCGCATCCTCCTTGGGGGCACCACTTTGGAGAAACTTCTTCGTGCAAGGATATCGTTGATGGTCTATCCATTTGCTTCGAAGCTTTTCAGCCATAGGTTTTGACGAGGCCTTCGCTTCCTCGCTCCACCTTTTGTTTTGCGGTGGACGACTTCGCTCTTTGTTTGATTTTGCTAGGTGGAGTCGGAGCTACTTCGTCGGGGTGACGAAGCTGCACAACAATGGCATGCTGCATTTTCCTTCTAGGGGTTTTGTTGTTGGCCGTGAATAAATTGTGGCTCTTAGGCGGCTTTGGCTTATGTTCATCGTGGGAAGTCGAAGCCACTTGATCATTTGCAGCATCTAGGTTTAGATGGTGCATCCAGTTTGAAGTCGGAGCTATTGTGTCGCTTGGCGGCAAGCTCAGCAATGATGACACGGTTGGAAAGTCAGAACCCCCTATGATGTTTCGGTCAACCTTGGTAACGACATCCTACGTTGGGCTCCGTTAGTGGTTTCAGCTATAAGTGAGTTCTAGCATGTGCTGTGTAACTATTCAGCCAGCCGGTGGTTGGTTTTTCTTTTCTTGTAACCCATCTAGGTTTTTACTTCTGCTTTTAAAAATATAACTAGGGAGGAAGCCCGTGCATGCACGGGCAGCTTATTTATTTCTTATGAAAATAATATTAAATGATGTTACATTTTCGTATTTTGTTGAACGGCCATAGGTTATCTTATTATCATAAAAAAAGAAATATCTCTACCCTAAAATTGATTATAAACTTTGATACACTATATTAATTATAAATATGTCCCTCATATTAAAAAAGATCAATCTGTCCTGGTTAATATAATCATCTCCATTTCATACCTTAGTGCCCATGTCTCACTTGTGTCTAAATGTATAAGTATTTTAATATATCGTTTTTATCAATTAATGAGAGAAAACCATTAAAATTAGATATAAATACCAGTTTAACGTGTTAAGTTGGCCATAGCCATTAAGGCTTTATTCACCAATGCTAGGTCCTGCATCGACGTAGCTATGCCCTCAAAATTAGCGTCGATCGATCATAATTTTAACAGCTCTAGCTCACTATCTACACACTTATAAAGAACGGTACGTATCAATAAGCAGTAAGCTAGTTAGTGAAAGGAGTCAAAAGAGGACTCCATAGACTGATCGTATGTATGTACGTACAAAATAACGTTTTAGTTTTAAATTTGAGGATTAGGAGGAAAATATTAATAGTTATTTTTTCAATCGTATGTGCGTACGTATGCTTTTTTCATGTTTTTGGATGAATAGTACTTATCTCTGGTACATACACAGGAGTTTAACAGGAGGGATTAATGTAATACCCCATATATTAAAAGATATTTAGGTTTTTTATTGGGTTGACTTGTTAAAATAAAGATGTTAAAAGAAATAGATAAAAGAAAAAAATACCTTTAGAAGTGAGCCAACATGTGAAGACCCATAAACCCAGCCCACTAGTTCTCCTCTAAAACCTACAGAGAGGAAACCGAATCCCACCTCTCTACATGGTGCCACCACCCCTCTCCCTGGCCGGCCTCCAACGGCGCCTCTTTCCTCCCCTCCTCCTGTGTTCGCAAATTGCTCTCCCTAGATCTCCACCTTCCTAGCATGGATCAAGAAGCGAAGTAGAAAAATGGAACGAGGAGGAGGAGAGAGTAGAAGGAGGGGTTAGATTGGAGTCTCCCGAATTGTCTCCTCACAAGCTCTCTAAAGAAACTCTAGGTGAGGCTTATCCCCTTGTCATACCAGTTTTTCTAGCATGTTTTTATTGCTTTAATTCGTGGTTAGGGAAGGCTAGAGAAGGAGTTTGGGTTGTTGCGGTTCGGTCTGTTTCAGTTCTGCATGTGGGCAGATTTGTAGAGCTTCATTTTGTTGATGTTTCGGGGCTCTAAATGATATTTTCTGCGAAAGTATATAACTAGGAAGTTGTAGATAATGTTGGGATCTATATTCTGACCAAAGGGTGCGATTATATCTCAAGTGGTTTAGGAGATATAATTTTGTTTATTATGATTGTTGTTTTATGTCATAATCTAGATAGTAGTAGATTGAACTGTTTTTGGAGGGTTAAACAGTGGAATCAGTCAGGCCGCCTATAGACAAAGTTGTAAAGTTTTCTCCAAGCTTTCCATATTGGTAAAATACACTTTGATTCGATGAGTAGAACTCTAGATATAGTTGTTTCTGTATGTACCCTCTGAAATTCTGGACAGATTCTGAAGACTGCTTTCAAGCGCAAATTAGACCATTTAAATGGCAGAATAAAAATATGCTTTCTACATAAAAGTTGTAGGTATTGTTCTGTAGATTCTCAAAATGTATATATTTTCAGTCATAGCCTTTTATATTTCAAGATATAAAGGTTTGAAGCTGTAGTCTTGTGTATAGTCCAAGCGGCGTTCCTTGTTATTGCGTTTTGACGGGATGGGGTAGTAGGTTCACCTTTTTTATTGTTTTATTTGCATGTTTGAATGTGTTTGCTGAGGTTTTATTTGTGATTAGGTGGTGGTCCTTTAGATCGTGTATGATACCAACCCTTCATTTGAGGCAAGTGTATGACGAACTAATTATGTGATTCATGGATTATTTGCTCTATCTATTTATTTCCGATATATTTCTATGTGACATGTGACCGCTTATATTCATATTATTGTTCACGCCATTTAGGTTTTCATGTTTATCCTATGTTTACGACATTATTATTGTTTCAATATTCCGGATTCTGGTTCTAAATAATTCAAGTTCCATGCTTGCCATGGATGTGCAATATGGTTTCAATTTGGTTCTTTGATTCTGGTTTTCAATTATTCAAGGACCATGCGTAGTCATGGGAGTGCAATTTGGATCTTTATTCATGTTTCTGTGGGTAAGCATTGATCACGCTTACTCGGCTTTGCTGGCAAATGCTATGATATATTCACTATTACCCGGGATGGAAACTACTATTTCAATTCATGCCAGCCTGGAATGGGAACTACTATTTTCTTTGACTTGGTGTTTGAAATTGTGTTTCTTATCGAAGAAAGAAAGCTTTATGTTCATGCTCTATTGCTAATGATGTGTATATGTGCTTTCTAGTTCCATACTGTACTTGTTGAGTATTTCCGTACTCACTCTTGTGTTTATTTGGTTTTTAGGTACACATTGAGATCAACATGCATGGGCGGGAAGTAGCACCCTTATATACACATTTATCTGCACACTACCAAACTATATTGCCTAGGTCCATAATGATACTTAAACTATATCATGGTTCGGTCTTGTAATAATCTTTTAGATATCTTTTAGTTTCTTTCTGTGGGCTATATGTATGGATCACACTGTGGGAATGATATTATTATTAGTTCAATTTATAACCGTTTGTCGTGGATGTCCATATTTACAGGGGAGACTCTACTGAAATTTCTAATAATTTTGGGAGTTAGTGGTTTTGAATGTATTTTAGTGTGGCACTCCAGGTACGTGGCTACCTGGGGCATTACAATTACTTCAATACATCTCTAATATTTAAAAGTAATGGGTCCACAGGTTTAAATATAAATCAATGGTAGATGCTTTGTTTTTTCATAATTTTGTTTAATATTTCTCGAATTTATTAGAGTGTCAGGTGTGTTGCCTTAGGAGCGTTTGTAGAGATTAGGAGGGTGTGATTAGTTTAACAGATCTAATCTAATAGTTAAAAATAAAAAGTTAACTATAAATCAATCGTCAGATGTTTTCTTTTTTTGTTAGAACTTTTTTTATTTTTCTCTAATTTATTAGAGCACGATGTGGTGGCTTAAAATTATTTGTAGCAGTGCCATGTGGCAGCTTAGGACAATTTATATGATGTTCAATGGACTTTTAGTATATAACAATATTCTTGCCTCAATTATTGGTGGATAGCAGTACCTATGTAGAACTGATACATGCGTTTGAGTGTGACATATAATTGACACATAAGTTAAGACTTGTAAGAGTCAAGTACACCGGACCTTAAGTTTAAACTTCAGAAACTGAAGAGGTAAAGATCAACATATATGCCTCCTTTCAATCATGGATAGACACATTGATGCTTTAATCATGTAGCATATTTTCTTTTATTTTGTTTCTTTGTAAATAACTTTTCTTTATTTAATATTATTACCACAGTAGGAGCCACTCCTGCTGTTTCTCGTAAAAAAACATATATGCCTCCTATTACTCTAATTAAGACATATCGATCCTGATCATTTAATCGTTTATTTTTTATAATAATTTAAGTAGGGAAAATATGTAGTACAAACCATATATGTAGTGAAAACTTAGAAACTACCGTTGGATCGAGAAATGGACGTCTGATATTCATCCACGTCACCATGAGTTAAAATTTAACTCGCAGACTCACTCATGAGTTAAAATTTTAATGGGAGTTAAATTTTAACTCAGGGTGATGTGGACCAATCTCGGACGTCCATTTCTCGATCCAACGGTAGTTTCCAAGTTTCCACCACATATGTGGTTTGCACTACATATCTTCCCCTTTAAGTATTAAAGATATACCTCCTCCGTTTCACAATGTAAGTCATTCTAGCATTTCCCATGATGTTAATGAATCTAGATAACATCAATATGAATGTGGAAAATGCTAGAATGACTTACATTATGAAACGGAGGGAGTAATTATATTAAAATATTTATTAGGACATATCTAGATTAATATTATTGTCAAATTGACATTTTAAAATGGAGGTAGTGTTTTTAGTGCTAATGATAATTAGAATATTTTAGTTTAGGATATTGTAGATTGCTTTAAATATTAAAGTTATGATGATGCTAAAATATTTTTCATGAAATATTTAAGTAACATTATTTTTTTATGAAAATTAATATTGTTTTAACAAATCAATATTTTAGAACGGTGGTATTATCTTTTGAGGTGCTAATCACAACTAATTAGAGTATTTTATTCTGTGATATTATAGAGCTAATCTAATTATTCTGTATGATTGTGATGTGATATATGATGATATGATCTACATTATCTATTTTCTTCACAACTTTTTTTTGTTGGGATGGCATGCAAAAATGTCAGGACAATTTAAAATAATAGAGGGAATACATGTTTTTTGGATTGTTATTCACAATTTAATGGTTTTAATTTTTGTCATATCTATCGTATTTAATTTATTAGTGTATGTTTTGTAAAGTGATATATAATCATATAATATACATTGTCATTTTTGTCTATTTTTATTTAACAGATTCAATTGCATGCTAAGATTAGGATGTTGTCAGGGTTACGGATAAGGTATACCCTCTACCCTTGGATGTATGCTATATGGAAATACGGTATAGCGGTGCATATACGGACGTTCTCTGAACACGCTAAGGAAATCCATCACGAAGTCTGCCAATGGAAAGATTCTTACCCGTATAGGACTGGGTCGTTACTATATCATGCAGGGTCCGATGTCTCCAAGTCCTACTTGGAGACCGCCTGACCTGCAATATAAAAGGGACCCCCCCGGGGGGACCTAAGGGATCGAATTTCATAACCTACACAACGACCACATCCTACGAAGCCGAAGACTACAGGAGCCAAGTCGCCGGGTGACCTAGTCGAATCAACTCGACTACGATCTCGTCGATACCACCGAGTTCTATTATTCCCTTTGTAATCTGTGGTTATTTCCATATAATACCATATCAACTGGATTAGGGCTATTACCTATTAAGAGGCCTGAACCAGTATAATCTTTGTCTCTTGTTTCCTTGATGTCGTACTATGTAGATCCTCGTACCAGCGTACCCCAATACCCTCTATATCCGGTCTACGGGTACCCACCGTCGACAGTGGTGCGCTAGGTAGGGGATCTTGGTGCTCAAGGTTCTACTACTATGACATCGAGCTTCGTCGACAACAGAGTCGACACCGGCCCCATCCAAGGAATCCCTACTTCAGCAATGCTGGTGTGAACTCAAGTCGGCGAAATCGTCTTCCCGGTTTACACCACGGTGCCAATCTCGGCTGGTCCATTAATAACCGAAAACGAGAACGTCGTGGTTATAAACCCGGACGGTCCCATGTCGAAGGATCCTCCCGCCGTCGTGGAGAACGGAACATCGACGTCATACGAGCTCGAGAAGATTCCTAGTGCGGCCGAGCCTTATCCTTCCGACAAGGACTGCGAGCCGACGAGGACAACATCTGAGGTCACCAAGTCCTGGTGTCCTATCCACAAGTCCAGGAAGCACAATTTGCAAGCTTGCTGGGTTTTTCTCAACGTACAGCCTGAAATCCATGCTTGCAAAGAGCGTGGAATCCAGCGTAGTTCTCCAACCCGTGCTGTCTATTGTCCTATTCACAGGACGAAGAATCATGACTTCTCAAGCTGCAAGGTCTTTCTCCGCGCCATGAAGACGATGCCTCCTAAGGTCCAGTAGTCAGGAACCTCTCTCGAGGATACAGACAAGGAACAAGGAGCGACGTTGGCCTTGGATCGATTCGTTGGAGTAATTGACATCGATCCCCGCGAACCATCAGTCCTACACTTGCTCGAAGACTATAGCTCGTCATCTTCCAGTACACCACGCGACGTGTTTGCCATCGGTGGGACTAGCACGTCTGCACAGGCTAACGCAGAGGCGGAGAATCAGATGGCCACGCCAGCCCAACATCTCGGCACCGTCAACACAATACTGAGAGAAGCTCCCTATGACCCCGTGCTTAACAATGATCTCGCACGATGGACGGAACGACTACGGGAATCTGTAGCCAATCTCAGTAACGCGTTCAAGGAAGCTGCTACCAGAGAACAACCGGAACGACCGACAGTTGGCGGTGCCGACGGTGAACCACCGGAGCAGCGGACGTCGCCCGCACGAGCTACCCCTCCACCTCGCGGCACCGGCGATCTCCGCGACCATCTGAATGGCCGCCGAGAAGCACGACGCACGCAAGACAATGAGAATCATTCCCGACATCGTGTTTCTTCACATCGTCGCGAGAACGAGGAGCAAGGAGGCCGCTCGAACGAGGACCAACATCACCGTGATCGTCACAACCGCCGCGATCGCGATAACCGCGAACAGCGGACACCAGACGATGACGGTCAGGGGCGTCAGCATGAAGGTGATGATAATGGTGACCGGCGCCAGGACAACAATGGTGGTCGGCGACAGAATTCTCGAGAACCTGAACGTTGCCCTCGGAATCGCACGCCGGAGCCAAGTGAGCCATCGTCATCATCATCATCATCATCATCATCTTTGTCTTCGTCATCTGATAGACGTCCACGGAGGACACACGATCGCCGACAACCCACTGCCCCCAGCGCTAGGTGTAGAGCTTTCAACCGTTTTCTATGTGATGTCCGATGGCCCGAGCGATTCCGACTCGGAGCAATAGAGAAGTACGATGGAATTCTAACCCTGAAGAATTCCTCCAGGTCTACTCCACGGTACTATACGTTGCTGGGGTAGACGACAGCGCGTTAGTGAACTATTTGCCAACAGCGTTGAAACGTTCTGCACGTTTGTGGCTGATGCACCTCCCACCTTACTCGATCTCTTCATGGGCTGATTTATGGCAACAATTCGTCGCGAACTTCCAGGGAACTTACAAGCGCCACACGATCGAAGACGATTTACATGCGTTAACACAGAATCAGGGTGAATCTTTGAGGAACTATGTCCGGCGCTTTAGTGAGTGCAGAAATACGATCCCCGATATCATCGATGCCTCTGTGATCCACGCTTTCAAAACCGGTGTCAGAGATCGCTATACTACCCAGGAGTTGGCAATAAGGCAAATCACTACTACTCGAAGGTTGTTCGAGGTAGTCGATCGATGTGCCCATGCAGACGACGCATTGAGACGCAAAAACGACAAACCAAAGGCGGGAGGGGAGAAGAAGCTAGCCAAGGACGCGCCCGAATCAAGCAAGAAGAAAAGGAAAGCTCAAGCAGAAGTCCTTGCATCTGAATACGAGCGCCCACCCAAACACCCAAACCCACAAGGCAGTGATACAAAAAGAATATGGTGCCCCATATACAAGTCGGACAGACATTCTCTGGAGGAGTGCCTCATCTTCAAAAAGTCGTTGGAAAGGCAACTGGCTTTGGAGAAGGGCAAGCGAGTACGTGTAGTCGAGAAGGCAACTGAGGCAACCACTCAGGACTCGGACTCCGCGTACCCAGATTCCGATCTTCATGTCTCACACATCTTCGGAGGTTCCATAGCATACTCTTCAAAGCGAGAATATAAAAAAGTGGAGCGTGAGGTTTGTTCGACATGGCAGGGGGCTGCACCCAAGATGAAGTGGTCTGAACAGAAGATCGAGTTCTCAGATGAAGACCACTCCAAGGCTGCTGTTATACCAGGACGATATCCGATCGTGGTCGAACCCACTATTTGGAATATCAAAGTAGCGCGAGTCCTCGTCGATGGCGGCAGCTCCATCAATCTTCTCTTTGCAGCACTTTGGACGCAATGGGAATTCCATGAAACGAGTTGACACCTACCGATCAACCCTTCCATGGAATCACCCCTCAACCTTCGTCCAAGCCATTGGGCAAGATCACGCTTCCGGTGACTTTCGACCAAGCGAGCAACTTCCAAACGGACCAGATAACATTTGATGTTGCTGAGTTCGACATAGCATACAATGCCATCATCGGAAGAACGGCACTCGCGAAGTTCATGGCCGCATCTCACTACGCGTATCAGGTACTTAAGATGCCCAGGCCGAAGGGAACAATCACTATCCAAGGGATGTAAAGCTGGCGGTCCAATGCGACAAGCGGAGCCTTGACATGGTCGAGCACACTCCCAGCCCACCCGCCACAGCCGAGCCACCCAAGAAAGTGATCAAAACGACTAAGACGCCAAAACCAGACGGCGCAATCAAAATCGTCCCACTCTACAGTGCCAACCCCGACAAGACGGTCAAGATTGGGGCATCACTGAACGAGAAATAGGAACTCGCGCTCATCACCTTCCTCCGCGACAATGCGGACGTATTCGCTTGGCAGCCGTCTGACATACCGGGGGTCCCCAGGAAGGTCATTGAGCACAAACTTATGGTGCGACCCGATGCCAAGCCAGTAAAGCAAAAACTGCGGAGATTTGCACCAAATTGGAAACAGGCCATACGAGAAGAGCTCGATAAACTTCTTAAGGCTGGTTTCATTAGAGAGGTACTCCATCCAGAGTGGCTAGCCAACCCAATCATGGTGCGGAAGGCCAAAGGGAAGTGGAGAATGTGCGTCGACTTCACCGACCTCAACAAGGCGTGCCCCAAGGATCACTTCCCTCTTCCTCGAATAGACCAACTAGTGGACTCAACGGCTGGTTGCGAGTTGTTAAGCTTCCTTGACGCTTACTCCGGCTACCACCAAATCAGCATGGCAAAAGAGGATGAGGAGAAGACAGCATTCATCACACCGTTCGGTGTATTCTGTTACGTTAAAATGCCGTTTGGACTCATAACCGCAGGGAATACTTTCCAGTGTATGGTCCAAGGGGCACTTAGCGATCAGCTGGGTAACAATGTTGAGGCCTACGTCGACGACATCGTTGTCAAAACCAAGACAAGCAACTTGTTGATTGACGATCTACGGGAAACTTTCGACAACCTTAGACAATATCGCCGCATGCTCAAACTTGAGAAGTGCACGTTCGGGGTACTGTCAAGCAAACTGCTCGGATTCCTCGTTTCTAACAGAGGAATAGAAGGAAATCCCGAGAAGATCAAGGCAATCGAGAACATGAAGTCGCCCACAAGACTCAAGGAAGTACAGAAGCTAACCTTATGCATGGCGGCGCTAAGTAGGTTCGTCGCTAGGATGGGAGAACGAGGACAGCCCTTGTTTGCACTGCTAAACAAGCAAGACAATTTTTTATGGACACAGGAAACCGAAGAGGCGTTCATCGCACTTAAACGCTACTTGTCAAATCCCCCTGTACTTGTTGCTCCCCAACCTAATGAAGAGTTATTCCTCTATATTGCCGCCACGCCCTACTCTGTGAGTACTGTCATTGTTGTCGAAAGAGAAAAGGTGCAGAGACCAGTCTATTACGTCAGCGAAGCTCTACACGACGCAAAGACAAGGTACCCACAGATCCAAAAACTGCTCTACACAGTAATCATGACGTCAAGAAAGCTACGCCACTACTTCCAAGCCTACAAGGTCAAAGTTGTCTCTGCCTTCCCTCTTAGCGAAGTCGTGAGAAACAAAGACGCTGTCGGCCGAAATGGGTAGTCGAGCTAAGTCAGTTTGACGTCCACTTTGTACCACGAATAGCCATCAAGTCTCAGGTTCTCGCCGATTTCGTAGCCGATTGGACTATGCCTGAAAACAGGTTAGACAGCCAGACCGACAATGAAACATGGACAATGGCGTTCGATGGCACACTTAACAGCCAAGAAGCAGGTGCGGGGTTCATCTTGACATCACCTTCGGGAGATCAGTTCAAGCATGCAATTCACCTTAACTTCAGGGTGACCATCAACACAGCCGAATACGAAGGACTACTCGCTGGGATAAGAGCTGCAGCTGCACTTGGAGTCAAGCGACGGATCGTGAAAGGGGATTCCGAACTAGTTGCAAACCAGGTGCAGAAAGATTACAAATGCTCTAGTCCTGAGCTGTCCAAGTATCTCGTAGAGGTCAGGAAGCTGGAAAAAAGATTTGATGGGATCGAGGTCCGACACGTATATCGCAAGGACAACATCGAGCCGAACGATCTAGCACGGCATGCGTCCAGACGAGAACCACTCGAACCCGGTACCTTTCTGGACATCCTGACAAAACCATCGGTGAAAGAAGCAAACGACGAAGATAGCCCAGTAACCCCTAACATCAACCCAGGGGCTACAGAGATAGAACGCGCCGTTGCCGACATCGAGGCCACGGACGACTGGCGGACCCCACTCATTAAATTCATAAACAGCGACGAGTTGCCCGAGGACGATGCAGAAGCCGAGAAAATAACCCGTCAAGCAAAAATCTACTATATGATCGGCAACGATCTATACAAGAAGGTGCCAAACGGGGTACTTCTAAAATGCGTCTCGTCCGACGACGGCAAGCACCTCCTCCTCAACATACACGAAGGGGTCTGCGGGTCACATGCCGCCAGTCGCACATTGGTCGGAAAAGCCTTTCGACAAGAATTTTTCTGGCCAACCGCCCTTAATGACGCTTGCGACATGGTACAACGGTGTGAAGCTTGTTAATTTCACAGCAAACACACAAGGCTACCAGTGCAAGCACTACAAACCATCCCTCTCGCTTGGCCGTTCTCGTGCTGGGGGCTTGACATACTCGGTCCGTTCCCTTGAGGACAAGGCGGCTACAAATGCCTGTTCGTGGCAATCGACAAATTCACCAAATGGATCGAGGCAACACCCACGGGGGAATTCAAGGCCGACAACGCCATCAAGTTCATTAAGGGGATATTTTGCCGATATGGATTGCCTCACCGCATCATAATGGATAATGGCTCCCAATTCATCAGCGCCGATTTTCAAGATTACTACATCGGACTAGGAGTCAAGATATGCTTCGCCTCGGTTTCTCACCCTCAAAGTAACGGACAGGTCGAAAGGGCAAACGGCATAGTACTACAAGGGATCAAGACCCGTGTCTATGACAGGCTCATGTCACATGACAAGAAGTGGGTCGAAGAACTCCCCTCGGTACTATGGGTCATGCGCACCACACCGACAACATCCAATAAGGAGACACCCTTCTTCCACGTGTATGGCTCAGAGGCCATGCTCCCTACTGAGTTACGACATTAGAGTACACGAGTACAAAAGTACTCCAACGAGGATCAGGAGGAACAGCGAAACGATGACGTGAACCTACTCGAGGAATATC
Organism: Oryza glaberrima; assembly: GCF_000147395.1. NCBI lineage: Eukaryota > Viridiplantae > Streptophyta > Magnoliopsida > Poales > Poaceae > Oryza > Oryza glaberrima. The sequence goes on from NC_068332.1 coordinate 13,180,361, forward strand.
GAGAACGGGTCGCCGTCAGAGCAGCTAACTACCAACAGGCCCTACACCGATATCATGAGAAGCGCATCCAAGCACGCATACTTTCGATCGGTGACTACGTCCTTCGACGAGTTCAAAGCCAAGCAGGGCGAAACAAACTCTCGCCCAAATAGGAAGGACCACACACGAGCACACAAGTCTTGTGGCCAGGTGCATTCAAGATTGCAGACGGCTATGGTCGCGAGTTAGCAAATTCTTGGAACATTGACCAATTACGTAAATTCTATGTATAAGTCAATAGTGTCCATACTTGTAAGTCATCTTACAATTTCAATAAAGTCTGTTTTAAGGTACAGATTTCATCCACAGTGTCCCTTCCCGATGATCCCTTGCCCAGACGACACCTAGCGTTGAAACCTGTCCACATGTTCCTTTACGCCGTCCTGACAAAGGCTTCGAAGAACCCAAGGGAACTTCGGCTGGGGACGCCCAGAGTTGATAAGGCCTTGTCGAATCCTTCAGAGACGAAAGACGATGTAAGATCTGGTCGTGTAAGAGTTCTCGCCGTGCGTATTAACCAAGCCGTGTAATCAGAAATGGATTTTTCCAACTACACGGCTGGGGGCTAGGATCAGAGCTTATTCAACTAAGGCAAGTTGAAGGTCCAAGAGCCTTATCTTCCGAGAAGAGTCCTCCGACGACAAGGCTGGGGGGTAGGGAGAGTGTATAACTCAAGTGACTGAACGAAGTCACGAAGTGAGAAGACACTCATGCACACCGCATCTAGAGTAAGAAAGCTTAGTTAGATAGATTTCCTTTCAATTTCACAAGCTTAGTTAGACAGATTGAAAAGAATTCCAAAATATATTACATTTTTCCTAAGATGTTTGTCACAGATATACAAGCATTACCAGGAAGGCCAACGCCAATCCATTGACTGGAAGATTTTCTCCGCAAGCAGAGCTATCGACTTCGCTAGGTTGTCTATCTCCGCAGGATTCCTCCGAGAACGGGAACTCGAGGTGCAACTGCGGACAATGATCTCGTATACACGCCAGCACGTGCCCTCCGGCGTATCGGCTCGATCGACGACACTCCTGCTTCAGGGCCTCGTCGATACGCCTGCCGATGCCTTCAAGCTGGGCACAAGCCCCGTTCAGCCACGAGATGTAGCCAGCAGCTGACTCCTCGGGATCCCCGCGGGATACTCAAAGCTCTCTGCAGACAACGGCCATGGTTGTGCAACAACTCCTGAGGTACGAGTTGAACCATACCTCACGACCTCGGAGCACTTCCTCGGCCCGGTCCCTCTTCACTTCCAATACAGTCCTCTCGAGTTCGGCAACCTCGAACTTCGTCCTCCAGTACTGGATGCGACGGTCGCGATCAGCAATCGCACTTTCAAGGTCTGCTCAACATGCAAACACCTAAGTCAAGCTAATCAAGACAGAAGAGGCAAAGGAAATAGAAACGACAAGAGCCAACCTAAACGAGTCATCGCCACGTCCGTCTCCTCGGGCAGATCCTGGTCTACGCTGTCCTGCGGCACATACGGCTCGAGCTCAAGTGCCGGAACGACTACAGGCAATTCAGGCTGCCCGTGCTGCTGGACATCCTCGACATCGACATCTCTACAAACAACAAACAAAGTACCCGGAATCAAAACGCTAAAGAAAACTGAGGTGATGATTGCACACACAAAGGCAGTCGGAACTAACGAAAGTTTTACAAAATGCGATTGGTTAAGGGGTACAGACAAGCAGCAGCCCTACTCATCAAAAAGTGGGAGAACGGACTCCCCCATATCGCCAACATCTTCCATCACATCATTGCGCGCGTCGCTAGCCGCCCCCTGATCCAAGATCTTTTGGAGATCGAGTTCAGGATGCGCCAACCTCACGAACGCAAGGACGTGGCACGCCCCGGTGTAGATCCCATTAGACGTCTCCTCTCCGATCCTGGCCGCATGCTTGGAGGGGATCGCCTCCATTGCCGTTGCCAGTTCCGCGATCGAAGTTGTCAGCGAGAACTCGTCGGGGTTCGCCGAGATGGTGGTTGTGATACCGCACTCCCTGGTGAGCTGGTGCAGACCAGTGTAGGTGACCCGCAGCGAGCCACGGATTTCCGACAAGTTCTTCTCGAGCTCCGACATACGGTGCTCGAGCCCTTGCCGTTGTCGCTCATTGCCGGCCACCAGCTCAATCATCTTCTGGAGGTCCTCGCGAACCTCCGCCAGGTCACGTGTCAGCCTGTCGGTGCGCTCATTCTCCGACGCCACCGCCGCCGCCCTCGCCTCCGCCATCTCGCGACTAATGCCGCGAGCACCAGCCTCGAGGATGCGTCCCATCTCGACCTGGAGCTCATCCCAAGTGAGGACGGCAGCCGGCGGGCCTCGACCAGCCCCGATATCGCTGGCCGGGCCGCTGGGCGTCACCTCGCGGCTCCTGGGTGCAACCACGACCTCAGTCGAGGCCACCGCAAGAGACGCGCTAGAGTTCGCTCCAGACCCATCTGGCGCCGCCTTCGCCCATACCGCCCTGCGAAAGACGGCCATGTCGGTCATCGTAACGAGACGACAAAAACCTGATCAAGTCAAGAACCTCAAATTTCGTCCACTTACTTCTCGCCGAGCGTCACCAGCCTCTGTCGTCGTGGAGGTGGGGGAGACGCATTAGAGGCCTGAGTAAACCGAGTACGACATGAGGGCGACATTCACTGACTACGTAAATCAATAACCAAGGAAGCTCAACGATGGAGTGGGCGTCTTCCGGCGGTTGCCGAGCATGGAGGAAAACTTCCTCCCCTTCTTCGGAACCTTGCCACCGCTGATCATGGCAGCAGCAGCGGCAGTGGCCGTGTCGAACGCCTCCTGGGCAACGCCCTCCTTCAATGAGGCCGCTGTCTGGTGGTCCACGAGTGGCCCGATTACGTCAGTCAAGGGGAGAGCCTGCATAACATGAAGTCACGATGCGATCTAAGAATTACAGGATAAAGGACCATCGACCACACTCACGTTGATCGCGGCTTCACGCTTAGCCGCCTCTCTCTCGCAAAGAGGGGTGAGGACGTTGCTCGCCGTCGTGGGACCACTAATCTTCACCTAGGCAACACGGTGCTCCACGATTGCGCTGTTCAAACCTGCAAATCAAGAACCAAATTCCGACAGGTCAGGAGAAATGCGCATGAAAGGAGAGAAACCTAAAATACAAGAAAAATACCCTGAGGAGAAACCCGGGTCGCGTCCTCCGGCCCAGAGTAGTCAAAGGCTGGATGGGCTCAAGCCTGGAGTGGCTGGATCCATCTACAAATGAAGTCGGCAGTGACTTCATACCCCGACAACCCTCGTACTCGGAGGTCATCAATGATATCAATGAAAGATTGGAGGAAGGGGGTCAAGGCGGGTTTGGCTGTCCAAGACGGGATCTTGTCTGGTTGCTCCTCAGCAACAGTGAAGACTGGATCCGAATCTTCTATCTGAAGATAGAACCACCTCCCCCACCATTTGCTGCGAGATGAGGGGCACTGGAAAGGGATGTATCGCGACTTCAGGCCATCCCGAAGTCGGAAACCGACACATCCGGACACCTTTTTAGGTTCCATCCAGCGCAACTCATAGTAAAAGCGGAAGAGGTCAAGAAACGGCTCTACCCCAATGTAGGCCTCACAGAGATGAGAGAAAATGCTAAGGAAGGCTATGGAGTTGGGGTTCAGATGAAGCAGAGAAAGACCATAGAAGTTCAAGACGAGAAGGAAAAACTCGGAAGGCAGGGGAAGAAAACCACAGAGAATGTAGTCCTCAACCGAAACCATGCGGCCCAGGACGGGTTCAGGTTCAGTACCTCCCGGTTCCCTCTCCATGGTCCCGCGACCGGGGAGAGCACCCTCCTCTTGCAATTTCTTAAAGGACGCGCTGCTAGAGGTGGACTTGTCGAGATCCATCGCTGTTGGAAATCCCCAGAGAAGAAGCCGAGGCGGGCAAACTTAGGGTTTGTATGGGAGCGGAGAAGACGAAGAAGTTTGGAGGCAAGAAAGTTCTCGCAACAGCCGGACTCCAAAATGGACTCCCAAAACTCCCTTAAATAGGCGTACTACCGACGGTGCGAATTCCAAGGAAAGGAGAGAGATGGCCGCTGGAAATTTCTAGGTCCGTTGCGCGAGGCAGTTTCTTGGACTTCAATTTAAATTCACACATAACTGTTGGACTTCACATGGTATTGTCGATCACTCTTTGTCTCTACGGTCCCTACACCGAGATCGACCAGTCGAGAACGACAACAACTCCGACATCAGAAGTCGCGATTGGTTACACGAGTTCATTTAAGTAGAAGTCGGGGGCTACTGTCAGGGTTACGAATAAGGTATACCCTCTACCCTTGGATGTATGCTATACGGAAATATGGTATAGCGGTGCATATACGGACGTTCTCTAAACACGCTAAGGAAATCCATCACGAAGTCTGCCAATGGAAAGATTCCTACACGTATAGGACTGGGTCGTTACTATATCGTGCAGGGTCCGATGTCTCCAAGTCCTACTTGGAGACCGCCTGACATGCGATATAAAAGGGACCCTCCGGGGGAGATAAGGGATCGAATTTCATAACCTACACAACGACCACAGCCTACGAAAGCCGAAGACTACAGGAGCCAAGTCGCCGGGTGATCTAGTCGAATCAACTCGACTATGATCTCGTCGATACCACCGAGTTCTATTATTCCCTTTGTAATCTGTGGTTATTTCCATATAATCCCATATCAACTGGATTAGGGCTATTACCTATTAAGAGGCCTGAACCAGTATAATCTTTGTCTCTTGTTTCCTTGATATCGTACTATGTAGATCCTCGTACCAGCGTACCCCAATACCCTCTATATCCGGTCTACGGGTATCCACCGTCGACATATGTGATAAAGATTAAATATTTGTTATGAGTTAAAGAATGTAGTAACTTGGAATGGTTAATTAAGTACCATGAATACAATAATAAAGAATGATAAAAAGATTGTGTAATTTAAAGGACTATACTATTTGTAATTGGAACATCTTAAAAGAAAGAAAGAAACAGACGAGAAGACTAGGTGAGGAGAGGGGGCAAGCAACGTATACGTACGTAGGGGGAGCAACCAAATTAAGTACGTACAGTACCGGGGGGGGGGGGGGGTCAATTAAGTACGTACAGTACCGGGGGGGGTCTCATTTGGATTGTGGGTTTGTAAAAATAAATCTAATAGATAAAAGTAGCCACGTGGCAACTTAGTAGCGTTTGTAGGAATCACATGTGACAACGTGAGAGCGTTTGTAGGAAGTTTAATGAACTTTTAGTATATAATAGATAGATAGATTGGCAGCTCTCCAGCCGGTTTAGTTTAAAAAAAAGTTCAACAAGTCAGTATATGTGTAAGCATATGCATATCTCACCAGATGATTTCATCGACACTTAAGTGTCGGAATTCTCTGTTACTTTAGCCTATAAACAATCACGTTTCTAATTGAGAAAATCAATCTACTGATTGCTGCGTTTGAAGCCATTACTCTTGATTCGGTTTTCTTCTTCTTCTTTCTTCTCTTGCGATCGCTGGTAACCACGACGCCCTTCGGGTCTCCACTGGCACTGCGCCGAGATAGGTTCACGGAGCCCTTCCAGTGCGGAGCCGAACTGTGGCCTTTAAGGGTTTGGTTTTTGCTCAAAAGGTTCAAGCGTACTCTCTAATTTGCTTCTCTCTTCTTATAATGTACTAGGGGGTCCCGGGAGCTTATCTTCAACCAAAGTTAGTTTTAACCAGTCACAAAACAAACTTATCTCTTATCGTCTTAATTCGGATTGTGGGCTCATCCAAAAAATCAACCAAGATGAACATGTGAACACACTGGACGACGATTTCTAGCATGGAGGTTAGTGTTGTAGAAATTCTCGGGAATACACAGTTGGGCACCAATTTTATGTTGTAGGTAGTTGTCAGAAAGCAGAATGTAGGGTCCAGCACATTTACATCCCCAGAAACCCACGGTTATATCTTACCCCGTTTCAAAATATAAGGTATGTTATGTGTAAGGAAAATACTCTCTCCATTTCAAAATATTTGACACCGTTGATTTTTTAAGTATGTGTTTAACCATTCGTCTTATTCAAAAAATTTAAGTATTTATTTATTATTTTTATATCATTTGATTCATTATTAAATATACTTTAATGTACACATATAGTTTTACATATTTCACAAAATTTTTTAATAAGACGAATGGTCAAACGTGTGCTAAAAAGTCAACGGTGTCAAACATTTTGAAACGGAGGGATTATAAGATAATATTGCCCACCTATATTTAAATATATTGGAAATAGAGCACTGGTTTTAGAGTATGCACTAAACAGGGTCAACCAAACAAGGAAAAGAAGTAATAACTGGAAAGCATATGCAACGTTATTTGGTATGCAGCAGTCACTCACAACATGAATCATTCATAGTCGCCATTCCTACACAAAGCTATGTGGGTGCCGATTTTATTGATAGGAATGGAAGGGATCCGGAACAAAGGAGGCATCTACCAACACCTTATAGAACTCTATCAACAGTGTAAGATAAAAGTGTGTTTTAATTCTTATTCTGTGATAAACAATTGGCATCTGTAATTATTGGTTTTGATATTTGGAGATTATCGTCGAAGTGGTTTAGGAGATAATCAATTTTCAGGTGATGATCGGATTCACTGTTATTTTATGTGGCCGGTCCGACCGGGTGGTGTATGCCGGTCAGACCGGCGGTGATCGAGCGGTCAGACCGGCTAGCCCGTGGTCTCACCAGCCGACGCTGTGTCGGTTTCGGTTCCGGGTTGTTTCTTTGGATATCCGTGATTGTTTCATGGTTATGGCTTCTAGATGGATACTACGTATGTAATACTGTTGTTTGCTAACAATAAGTCAAGTTGGAGATAGCTTGGTCTCGGAATATGGTTTCTTTGTTTGTTTCATGTGTAGTGACTCGATGCCTCGGGAGAGTATTTGCGGTGATGGACCGGGAGTCGGCTTGGTGGTAAGACGATGTCCGTGGTGGTCAGATATCATGTGGGATACAAAGGCTAGAGTTGATGCACGTGGTTGATGGAGATTCCATATGGCATACGATGGAGGTATTGTGTGCGTATGGGATACGGAGTCGAATTTAGAAGGAATCCAAATTTGGTACGATTGGTTATGTAAAGTTTGTTTGTTGTACTAGAGGGTTTTCTAAGGTGTTTAGGACTCTTAATATGAGTTTGGTTCGTGGCTTTAGGCTGCCTACCTCATGTATAAATAGAGAAGGGAGCGTGAGGCTTCCCGGTATCTCTTTTTGTGTCGCTTTTCATAGCGTTGTGTTTTAGGGTTTCGAGTTTAGTCGAGATTTTTGTAAGGAGTGATGTTGGTGCACTTTATAAACACAGAGAGAAGCAATAAAGTTGTCATATACTTTGAGAGTTCTTCGATTTGTGTAACACCGGGTTTCGGCGGTCCAACCGGCAACTCACCGGCGGTCAGACCGGCTAGGGCAAGGCGGTCAGACCGGCTAGGGCAAGGCAGTCAGACCGGCGGCGTAGTAATGGATCGAAACCTAACGAATCTCTGGTTATCTATCCGGAGCAAACTGCAGTACTCTATGGGCTTGGTTGTACTAGTGCGTGGTTGGGTGATCTATACCGGTCAGACCGGCGGCATCCACTCGGTCAGACCGGCAAATCAATCTCGGTCAGACCGACTTCCGTCGAATTTGAGGGTAACTTTTATTTTCGCTAAAAGTTTTTGGTTTTTGGGTATACCAACCATTCACCTCCCCTCTGGTTGGCTTAGTTCTTGTGATTCGATCCTACAAGTGGTATCAGAGCCTTGTTTGTTTCTTTGGATTTTAACCGATCTAGAGTTTTTGCCATGGCTACTCCTGTTAGATTTTCAACTAAGCCTCATGTTTTCGATGGAACGGGTTTTTCTCATTGGTGTAGTAGGATGCAATCTTATATTATGGCTGAAGATTATGATATTTGGAGAAAAGTTTCTCATCGTTATGTGAATCCTGAAGCTATTAATTCTGCTGCAGAAAAAACTGCTTTTGAACAAAATTGCAAAGCTCGCAATATTCTTTTGAGTGGGATTTCTCATTCGGATTATGATCGTGTTGCTCATCTTCAAACTGCTCATGAGATTTGGATTGCTTTGAGTAATTTTCATCAAGGAACAAATAATATTAAAGAGCTTCGTCGTGATCTTTTCAAAAAGGAGTATATTAAATTTGAGATGAAACATAGAGAAGCTTTGGATGACTATCTTTCTCGGTTTAATAAAATTTTGTGTGATCTTAGATCTGTTGATTCTTCTTATGATGCTAATTATCCACAATCTGAGATTTCTCGTCACTTTTTAATGGTCTTGACATGTCTATTTGGGAGATGAAAGTTACATCTATTCAGGAGTCTGTTAACATGTCTACTTTGACTTTGGATTTGCTTTACACAAAATTGAAAACTCATGAGATGAATATTCTTGCTCGTAAAGTTGATTCTAAGTCTAGTGCTTTGGTTTCTTCCTCGACTTCTTTGGATGTTGGTGCTTCTTCATCGAAGTCTTCTGTTCTTGCTTTATTTAATGCCATGTACGATGATCAACTCGAACAGTTCGAGGAGGAGGACTTGGTTTTGTTATCTAACAAATTTTCTCGAGCTATGGAAAATGTTAGGAACAGGAAAGGAGGAGAACCGAATCGTTGTTTTGAGTGTGGAGCACTTGATTATCTTCGCTCGCATTGTCCTAAGCTTGGGAGAGGAAAGAAGGAAGATGATGGTAGAGTCAAAGATAATGACGTGAACAAGAAGAAGAACATGAAGGAGAAGGAGAAGAAGAAGCATTGTATGCAGTGGTTAATCCAAGAAATCATAAAAGCTTTTGATGAATCGGAAGATGAAGATGAGAGCAAAGGTAAGCAAGTTGTTGATCTAACTTTTATTGCTCGTAATGCAAGTTCTGATGTTGATGAATCTAATGATGATAATGAGGAAAAGCTTAGTTATGATCAATTAGAATATGCTGCTTACAAATTTGCTAAGAAACTTCAAACATGTTCTATTGTGCTTGATGAGAAGGATCATACTATTGAGAATCTTAATACTGAAATTGCTAGATTAAAATCTTTGTTTCCTAATTATGATAATTGTCAATCTTGTGAAGTTTTATTTTCTGAAATTAATGCTTTGAGAGATGTCAATTATGTTAATTGCAAGAAATTGGAATTTGAGATTGAAAAATCTAAAAAGTTGGAGTCTTCTTTTGCTCTTGGATTTGCTTTACATGCTCGTGTTGTTGATGAGTTGATTTTGACAAAGAACGTTTTGAAAAAAATACAAAGTTGCTTTTTGTGCAAGTTCTTTGGTCAATGCTTCATGTGCAAATAAGGCAAAACAAAACAATGGTGCTTTGATTTCTCAAGATTGTTCAAAGTGTGTTTTGAATGAGTTGAAGTTGAAAGATGCTTTAGGGCGTGTTAAACACATGGAAGAGATTGTTAAACAAGATGAGGTGTTTTCTTGCTCAACTTGTAGAAAATAAAAAGGTCTTTTGGATGCTTGCAAAAATTGTGCTATTCTTACTCAGGAGGTTTCTTATTTGAAAAGTTCTTTGCAAAGATTTTCTGATGGTAAAAAGAACCTCAACATGATTCTTGATCAATCTAAGGTTAGCACACACAATCGTGGTTTAAGTTTTGATCCTTATGCTCATCATACTAGACATCCTCCTACTGTTTTGGGTGTTGCTAGGAGAGGTAAAATTTTAATTGAAACTGAGCCTAAGAATATTGTGTTTAAATCTGCTGGCATCATGTCTTCTTTGAATGCATCTTCTTAGAAATCAAATGTTGTGAATGCAAAACCTTCTGTTGGTGCAAAATCATCAATTTCAAAACCATCTACTTCACAAACTTGTCGTGAGAAGTATACTTGTTCTTTTTGTGGAAAAGATGGACATTCGGTTGGTTTTTGTTTTAGACTTGCCCATAAACAGAAAAGGGAAAGAGAAATTGCTTGTGCAAAACGACGTTGGCAAAAATCGGGTTTTAATTCGAGGACCATGGTTAGACCGACACTGACCAGTCGGTCAGACCGCAGTTGAACCGGTGGTCAGACCAGTTGCCAAGCCCAGTCAGACCGCAGGTACTGTGGCGGTCAGACCTGCCTCGGGGCAATTTTGCGTGAAATTCAACTCAGACTTTTGTGATGCAAAAAGGTAATTTTTCAGATAAGTCTGGTTCTGATTTTGTCAGTGCATTTGTACCTACTGGTTCTACTGGTCGTGTGACTCAGTGTTAGATTCCAAAATTTCTTATTTCTAACCCCAACACGGAGGCCTCGACATCTTCTTGTTCGTAGGTATTTTTGGCAGCATACTCCCCATAAGTGTTCAATGTTGAGATGACGATTGCGTTTCATGGTAACATCAATTTACTTTTGGATTGACATACATGTGGTTCTACTTTCTTAATTATTAGCTTTTCATATGCTAGAATTTGAGGTTGTAGTTTTTAATACAAACGGATACATGTCAATTCATGTGAACTTTGGTGATATCATTGGCAATTGGGTGTTTTTTTCAAAATATTTGATTTCTTCTTGATTTTTGTTCGAGGAGAATTGAAGGTTATTTTGAGGGGGAGTTAGTGCTTATTCGTGAATCCTTTTGGCATGATTTTAGGGGGAGTTTGTATCTCATGGTTTTATCAAGCAAAAATATGACAATGAAAAAATTTGAGAAAAGAGAACTTTGTTATATACATATGGTATTTTCTTGTCCATGCTAGCAATACTTTGAAGGTTTATTTGTCTCTAGCATAGCTTGTGTGTATTCTAATCTTTTCATGAGATTTAGATTTTGGCTTTTAAGGGAGATGATGCATGACACTTAAATTCTTTCACTTGAATTAAGAAGATATGCAATGTTGATGCTAGCATATGGTTTGTTTTATAAATGCTTTATATATATGCTTTATTGAATTGTTATTCCTCAAATAGCTTTAATTGCTCATTGTGAAAAAGAGAATAAAAAATATGAAAAAAATGAATACCGAATCCTTGGAAACAGTCTTGACGACAAGGACGTATTCGATGTGAGCAAAATAATGGGTTCCGAATCCCTGGAAATAGTTTTGACGACAGGGACGTACCCGGAATAAAAGAGAAAATATGAGCAAAAAGGCTCAAGATAAGAAAAAGTTAAAAAAAAATTCTCTTGGTTATTTTGTGCTAAAGATTATTTGAGAAAGAGTGATAAATGCAATAGGTATATGTGTTTAGTGTTTATTCTTCAATCTATGTGCTTGTTAAGATGTTACATTATAAATCGTATGAAATCATGAATTTTGATTGTTATTCAAGCTTAATTGTAAAATCTTTGGTTCATGGTTACACTTTAATACATGCTTGTTACGTTAGAGATGGGTTTATCTTCTTTTTATTGCAACACATGACTTGATATGCTATATGTATGCTAAGCTCTTGAACTTTAAAGAACATAATTCCTATGCTTAATGAAATCATTGTCAAAAGGGGGAGAAGGAATATGAAAAATTTTTGGATTTTTGGGAGAAGAGAAGAGTTTTTTTTTTCAATTGGGAATTTCTTTCTTTTAAAAAGGGGGAGAAGTTTTCTTTTGGATTTTTGAGCACGATGTGTACATTTGTACGAAGTGTGCTTTTTACCTCTTTTGTTTTTATTTTTCCAAACACCAAAACATTTTTGATGGGTTTGCCAATGAGCTCATCAAGGGGGAGATTGTAAGATCAAAGTGTGTTTTGATTCTTGTTCTGTGATGAACAATTGGCATCTGTCATTATTGGTTTTGATATTTGGAGATTATCGTCGAAGTGGTTTAGGAGATAATCAATTTTCAGGTGATGATCGGATTCACTGTTATTTTATGTGACCGGTCCGACCGGGCGGTGTATGCCGGTCAGACCGGCGGTGATCGAGCGGTCAGACCGGCCGGCCCGCAGTCTGACCGGCCGACGCTGTGTCGGTTTCGGTTCCGGGTTGTTTCTTTGGATATCCGTGATTGTTTCATGGTTATGGCTTCTAGATGGATACTATACGTATGTAATACTGTTGTTTGCTAACAATGAGTCAAGTTGGAGATAGCTTGGTCTCGGAATATGGTTTCTTTGTTTGTTTCATGTGTAGTGACTCGATGCTTCGGGAGAGTATTTGCGGTGATGAATCGGAAGTCGGCTTGGTGGTAAGACGATGTCCGTGGTGGTCAGATATCATGCGGGATACTAAGGCTAGAGTTGATGCACGTGGTTGATGGAGATTCCATATGGCATAGGATGGAGGTATTGTGTGCGTATGGGATGCGGAGTCGAATTTAGAAGGAGTCCAAATTTGGTACGATTGGTTATGTAAAGTTTGTTTGTTGTACTAGAGGGTTTTTTAAGGTGTTTAGACTCTTAGTATGAGTTTGGTTCATGGTTTTAGGCTGCCTACCTCATGTATAAATAGAGCGGGGAGCGTGAGGCTTCCCGGTATCTCTTTTTGTGTCGCTTTTCATAGCGTTGTGTTTTAGGGTTTCGAGTTTAGTCGAGATTTTTGTAAGGAGTGATGTTGGTACACTTTATAAACACAGAGAGAAGCAATAAAGTTGTGATATACTTTGAGAGTTCTTCGATTTATGTTTCACCGGGTTTCGGCGGTCTAACCGGCAACTCACCGGCGATCAGACCGGCTAGGGCAAGGCGATCAGACCGGCGGCGTAGTAATGGATCGGAACCTGAACGAATCTCTGGTTATCTATCCGGAGCAAACTGTAGTACTCTACGGGCCTGGTTGTACTAGTGCGTGGTTGGAGGTAGTTTTAATCGAGATGGCTGCGGTATGAGTGCTGCTATCCGTACTTACGAGTTACGACCCCACGGTTGTATAACTTATGTAGACTAAGAACATTCAACCATGCATGGATCAATCAAATAAAACGATATGTTTGTTTATACTACAGTTATTTGTACTGGTTGATTGAATTCCAGCCCCATCGTTTGGCCTAAACAGCCAAAGAATAAGCCAAAATTTAAATTTTTGAACTTAATTTTAAAGTTGATTTTGAAATGCTTTTAACGTAATTTTTGTTAATTTTGGCTTTTAAGTCGCTACGAACAAATCTACAAAAGTTTTACTTATAAATTAATTTTAATTTTCTAATAAGCCAAATAAGCCATTTTAGGTAAAATGGCAACCGATGGGAGCCTTCAGTGGCACATGAGTCGAACGATTAATTGGGCCAGATGCACAGCAATTTTCATGGCAGTTTTTGGGTGTTGGTGAATGTGGCTGTACGTGTTGGTTTGCGCAGGTTCCCAACTTCTATTCTCGTCTTCCACGCGCACGCTTTTCAAACTGCTAAACGATGTGTTTTTTTTAAAAAAAATTTATATACAAAAGTTGTTTAAAAAAATCAAATTAATCTATTTTTTTAAAAAAATTAACAAATACTTTATTAATCACACGCTAATGGACTGCTCCGTTTTCCGTGAGGGGAGTTGGGTTCCCACCCATCTGAAACGAACAGAGCCGAACCGTTCTCCTTCTGGCTTGAGAACAATCACGGAACTCAGTTTTTCTCGAGTGAAGTGACAGGAAATAATCATGTGATAGACAAATAACAGCCCCATCGTTTGGCCTAAAGAGCCAAAGAATAAGCCAAAATTTAAATTTTTGAACTTAATTTTAAAGTTGATTTTGAAATGTTTTTAACGTAATTTTTGTTAATTTTGGCTTTTAAGTCGCTACGAACAAATCTACAAAAGTTTTACTTATAAATTAATTTTAATTTTCTAATAAGCCAAATAAGCCATTTTAGGTAAAATGGCAACCGATGGGAGCCTAAGCTAGCACTCTATCCCAAAATAGCTGTTGATCTCCTAACATTAGAAAACAAATTAATAAACACATCAACTTTTACTCAATAATCAAAGTTTAGCGATGAATTTGAACAAATTGTCACTAAAATTAAATATCTTTGGCTGGAGGAACAAATCAGGACCAACAGGTAAATCCAAAAAATTTCAACCAAATGCTCAAACCTGCCAGTAAACACTCAACCAATATAAAAAAAATTACATTACTCCCTCCGTTTCATTGTATAAGTCATTTGACTATTTTCCTAGAGTTTGACCAAATTTATAAAAAAAATTTAGAAACATCTCAATATTAAATTAGTTTAATTGAATTCAACCTTGAATATATTTTGATAATATGTTTGTTTTGTGTTGAAAATAAAATTGATCAAACTTAATATGAAACCGAGGGAATAAAAAGCAACCCACGAGCCAGTTATAGTAATTTGCAGAAGCAATCCTCCTCTCTGCGCTTGCTCGCAGCAGCAACGCAAAGTTGACTACCATGTTCTGTTTCTCACTCCAGTCGAACTACTTTCAATTTACTGACATACGTCCTTATGCAAGATTCACATCCTTTTATTTAAGCAAATCTGATAAATCAAGCTGATAGCAGGCCGATAATTATGCATTGAACGTTTGCCTCCAGTCGGAACATACGAGCACAAATACTCCCCAGAGAGCATAGTCCACTACTGAAGAACTGATCTTTACTCGGATGCCAAAAATTATATTTGTCGTCCCGGTTCGAATAGGAAACAGGACTAAAAAATTGTTTTCCCACAATAGCTGTCACGCCTCCAACGTACATCAACTGAGACCAAAAATCAATTTTTAGTCTCGTTCATCTTTCGTCCAAGTTGATATCACCAACCCAGACTAAAAATTGATTTTTAGTCTCGGTTGGTGACACCAACCCGGACTAAAGATGCCTCATGGGTTAGTTTAAAAATAAAGCATCTCTATCCAAGTCACATGTGTGTAGTAGGTGGGATGATAATGCACGTGAAGGCCCGGTTATTTCAACCTGGACTAAAAATCTTTAGTTCCGGATTGTGCATCCCGGTTACACAATCGAGACTAAAAATAGTTGCGAACCCAATTAATCTCGGACTGGTGCCCAGGGTGCCCTTTATTAAGGGGTCTAGACGGACCGCTTCCTACTTAGTCTTGATTTCCACATCGTATACAAATAACTAGGTGGGCGGCCTGCGCAATTGCGCGGCTAGCATCAATTTACAATTATCTATTTTTTTACACATGATTTTATTTAATACTCTCTCTATCCAAAAGTCCAAGACCTATTTCTTTTTCACCAAGACCAATGAGTAATTAATTTATTCATCATGTGACAAAACCAATGAATATACAACCAATAAGTACTACAATGACTTCTTGAGTTCCGCTCAAAAATTTAATACAGCACATCCTAACTACAAATAGAACTTACACTTTTGGAAATATGTCTTAGACTTTTGGAAGGAAGGGGTATTATCATTCCCGTGATTCTAATAATTCTATAGTTTTTAAAAGCCACGCCAGTCGCTACCCCTTACTCCTTTGTCACCTTTTTATTTGCTTACTCGATCTACCGCTACTTCTATTCATCCTCTATAGAACATTAAACATTAGGCCTTATAGTTTTTAGAGTTCATTGTTTTGTTGGGTTTCGTTTTCATAATTTTTAGAAGTATAGTTAAACATCGCCAATTTACTACTCTACGGCCCATCCGCTGCCACCTCTCTTTATTATCATTGGGATTTTACAAATCGAACATAATTATTGGTTGTGTTCTATTTTACTTTCCATAAGTGTCGCCAAATTGTTAGTGGCTTCACCACTATACGCCTCTACAGCCCGCCCGCTGCCTTCCCTCCTTATTGTCATTGAGATTTTAAAAATTGAACATGATAATCATTGGGGTTTATTTTTACTCTTCATATGTCCTGCCAACCGTCGTGACTATGCTGCTTCACGGCATGCCCATCGTCACTCATCTTAATCATCATTTCGATTCTATTTGAGGGTTTTTTTTTTAGTTTTTAGATATCCCATCAACCGCCAGCACTCTACTCCTTTACATGCCTATTGCTTCTATCCTATTTCTTGTCATTTGTCATCGTTGTGTTCTAGATTGACTTTTTTTTAAAATTGCATATTTTTCATTCTAATAATTTTTATTCATAAATTATATTCCTACTTGAACTCTTGTAATTATTTTTCTATTTTTGAAATTTATTTTATTTGTTATTTCGAACTTTAATTAATCTCGTCATGTGTTCTAGATTGTCTCTTATTTCAATAGTCTTTATTTTTTTATTATAAATTTTAGTTATTTAAAAACTATATTGTAGTTGAGCTCTTATTTTTCTTTTTTTCTATTTTCTGAATTTATATTATTTTTTATTTTGAATTTTAATTAATCTCGTATTGCATTCTATATAGATTCTTTTAATATTTTTTTATTTTTATTTCCAATTTCAATTGTTTTAAAATTGTGTTCCTATTTGAACTCTATTTTTTAATTTTCATAATTTTGGATTTTATTTGATTTTTTTATTTTGAATTTTAATTAATATTGTATTGGTTTCTTATATGGACTCTTCTTTCAATACTGTTTATTTTTAATTTCAAATTTTAGTTATTTCAAACTGTATTCCTACATGAACTATTCTTTTATTTGTTTTTCTAATTTCAGATTTTATTTTATTTTTATTCCAAATTTTAATTAATCTCGTATTGGGTTCTTATATGGTCTCTTCTTTTAATATTCCTTATTTTTAATTCCGAATTTCAGTTATTTTTAAATTGTATCCTACTTGGACTCTTCTCTTTTTTTTCTAATTTCAGATTTTATTTTATTTTTATTCCGAATTTTGATTAATCTCGTATTGGTTTCTTATATGGGTTCTTCTTTCAATATTGCTTATTTTTAATTCCGAATTTCAGCTATTTTTAAATTATATTTCTACTTGGACTCTTCTTTTCTTTTTCTCCGATTAATGTGGAAATTTCTAGATAGCCCCCACAGCAAACGTGGTGACTCTTTTCAAAGCTGTTTTAATAATATAATATAATAGATAGATACTATCACTGCTTATTTTTATTTTGAAGTAACCAATTTCCAACATCATCATATAAAAAGGAATGGAGGGGCTAGAAGTTTTTCACATAGGAACATGGTACCACCTCTGTGTTAAAATACGGTTTCTAGTATTTGAAATTAAATTTGTCCTGAGAAATGAAACATCCCAACCTATTTTCTCACCTCAACCAATCAATATTACATCTCACTTAATTATTCCACCAATTTCAACATTTAATTTAACCCTCTACTCGATCCATGTAAAAAGAATCCATAAATTCTTATATTTCAGCACAGTACAGATGTAATAATTGATGGACAGACACCATGGCGTCAATACGAACGAAATAAAAGCGCCAGCCCATATTATGTCCTAGGGTTCGGTATAAAATATCTTAGTAGCAGTCTTTCTTGTGCCTCTCAGTACTCCACCCAAGATCAACTCAACGAAGAAGGCACTGGATAAGAAATAGAATAACCAGCATTATATTGGTCCCCCCGTGTCCGCCATGCAGGTCCCACGTGATACTTACGTGGTGAACAGAGATCAGTGTATGTAACTAGAAGAAAAACACAGAAGAGGAATTAGCTGTGCTAGCTAGTCTAGATGCTGGAAATGGGAGGAATCTGGAATGAGCTAGCCAGAGAATCAGGAGAACGATGGGAATGCACACCGGAGACTGGAGAAGTGCCGTTGTTGGACAAAATAACGGCGCCCGTCAAGGGCCATGGCTGCAGGCAGCGGTATATTGCCTAGCCGTGCCTTCGAAGAGTATGGCACTGAAGTTGCATCAAACGAGATGTATGTGGCTCTCTGTAGGTTCAGGTGCTAAGCTATAGCTTTGGTTTTTTTTTTTTTTGAAAAGTACTCATTTTATTATATAGCAAAGACAGAGATTAGGGAAAGAATCCCCAGTACAAATTGATCATACACCAAACCATCCTTTCTAAAGATGAGACAGACTGAACTAAGGGAAACGAATTCCTGATGTAGCCATACAGTGATAATGGATGAGATCGACAGGGAGTAGCGGCGTTGCCGCGACGACTACATCCATGGACCTTCATTGACGTGCACACCGCTTGACAAACCGATAATCCCCTTTAGTTGCCTCCACGGGAACGGCACAAATTGAAGGTTTGTTGTTGAGTCGTAGATTTTGGTGTGAGCTTCATCGGACTTAACAGTTGATTTCCACGGAGTTCATCATTGAATCTGAGGAGCACTAACTGCAATCCTGTGAAACAAGGTTGCACGAACGGTCTGCCCTCAACCCGAACGACGAACCCAGCATGGGTACCACTGCATAGAAAGAGGTCCCCAAACTCCGGCCAACCTTAGTCAAGAACTAGGATGGCATTGATTGATCTGCTGTCTTTCTACTTCAGCTTGGAGCTCAACAAAGGAGGATGAGGAGAAATTAACCTGGTGGCCAGCTGCAATTCCTTGATGAGCAACTATCATCCCCAGCCCATCTACCAACAGATCATGCAAGCACCAATCCGACCAGCACCAACGCAGCATTCTCGAGAAGCACAGGCTGCCAAATATTTTGTTACCTGCTGTCCTTGAATCCGAGAGCTGTCGCCACCCCAACAAACACCGTCGCCGCCCCAACATCTGGAGGGGGAGAGGCCGGAGACGGAGAGGGTGGGTCGTGGTGTCCGGGGACAAGGCAGCCAACGCGTGCTGGCCAGATGCAGGGAGGGGGCAGCGCCACCAAACTTGTGCTGGATCTGACAGGTTGAAGAAGTTCCTTTTCCCGATCTGCCTTCCCCTCATTGCAACTCCTCTTCTGTTTTTCCAAACTAAACCCTCGGGCGACTAAAAGCGACTCCTTCCATCGCCGGCACGACGGTGCTGAACTCTGGCGATCCATCGACTTGAACAAACAGGAAGAACCCGACGACAGGAAGACCCGACTACGAGAGAAGACCTACACCTAAGCTAATAGATTACTAAAGGGACGAAAATCCCACCCCCTCCCCTCACGCCGGCGACCGGAGGGTCGCCGGAGATGAAAGGGAAGGGGCCGGGAGAAAAGGGGAATTTTTTCTCCGGAAACGCCTGTTTTGGGAGAGCTCGAGAGGCTCGCCCATCCTCCTACTACTCCTTGAGGACTCTTCAGCTATAGCTTTGGTTGTTGTCCCAATTCCAACAAGCTAAGAGCAGGTTTAATAGTATAGCCAGCAACGGGCTACAGAAACTCCAACTCAGCAAAAAAAAATATTTTCTCACAGTCTATTCTCTCTCATTGAGGGCATTGGGAAGCGTGCGAATGGTGAGAAAAGTTTGCAGCTTCAGCATGCATGGACGACGATTGGTCATGATGCTTTTTCTACGGCTGCAGCCTGGCGATAGATTAAGCGCCAGCTACTCTCTCTCCTATTTTCTCACTCTTCCATATAGGATTTATCTTAGATGAATAGTACTACCGTCTGTTGACTGTACCCTATTGTACCTGCTCTAAACAAAACTTGAAGGCTTTTCTAGGTTCGCATCGATCACTTAATGCCAAAACAGCACCGTAGTTGCACAAAAATCCAGGACAAACTGCACTGTTCTGATAGGTATTATTGAAAAAAAAAATCCCTCTCACTTTAAAATGTGTGGTTTGGTCTGTACATTGAAATCTTCTTTGTCATGTGCTTTAATTTGCAATCATATATGTAGAAGATGCAAATATCATCCTAGAACATGCACTACTAAAAACACTGTTTGCAGGTGGGGATTTAATTTTACAAAGTGGAAAACAATCACACTTCTAAGGCTATGTTCGGGAGTGAGGGTCACACAAAACGAAGTAGCATTTTAGTGCGTGATTAATTAAGTTTTAGCTAATTTTTTTCAAAAATAGATTAATATAATTTTTTTAAGCAACTTTCGTATAGAAACTTTTTGCAAAAACTAAAAGTGAGTGATATTACCATAAGTCAATGACCATGAAAACTAATTTTCCAGGCGGTCAATAGAATAGCACCCCCCGTGAATCATGTGAGTGATATTACAAAGCTGAGACACTCCTCCAGAGATCGCACCTCTACCTCCTTTTCTCCCCTCTATAGACCGGCGGAGCTCGATTACTTAATTTACTAAAAGAAGCATCCACCAAGATACAAGCGAGAGAAAAAGGCCGATAACTTCAGTACTTCTCTGAAACTCCAATGGAAGAATGTCGATAAACCCTACACTTCTCCAGAACTTTTCGGAGAGAACTCCGATATTTGAGGCACTCCTTTCGTATTTTCTCCTCACTCTCTACCTAATTCCGCATACTAAAGTGGTCCCTAAAATATAAAAGTGAGTTGTTTTGCATTGGAGAGTGACTTGAGCTCCTGCTTTTATAGCCTTCAATGATGGTTGTAGTGATGGTTGTAGAGGTCAGTTCACCGACAACAGACATTACTATCCAATGGAAGGCCGCCACGTGCAAGGGTTTGGTTGGGGGTGCTAGCACATGTTCAACTGAACCAGAGGTTTGGCCGAACCAGCTCCACCGTCACCAGCCATCAACTTTATCCAGTGAATGAAAGGTGGGTCCTATGACAGTTAACAGTGGATTGGCTCAAGTTTAGTTAGTTTTGACTGACATGTATCTTTGGTCGGAGGTGCATATCGTCGCATGGCGGGTGAATCTTCCTCCAGCATTCACTTGCATACTCACATTTACCAATACTAGTGGAAATGGTTAGTAATAAACCCTTACCAGTAAGTTTGGTATTCTATTTTACATTTTTTTATGCGGGAGTTGATGGTTAAAGTTTGCACTTAACTACCATCAACAGTAATCGCTATGGTATACCTCATAAACATCCCATCGCAATCGCATCTTTCTATCATCATTTTGTGAAGGATTTTAATACCATTGCTGCACCATTGAATAACCTGTCGGAGAAAGGCGCTCTGTTCCAATGGGGACAATCCCAAGAAGAGACTTTCAACTTGTTGAAGGATAATTTGACACATGCGCCACTACTCCAACTCCTTTAGTTTGGTAAGACCCTTAAAACTTGGTTGTGATGCTAGTGGATTTGGGACCGGAGGTGTGCTGATTCAAAAAGGTAAACTTGTTGCTTATTTTAGTGATAAGTTATATGGGCCTAGTTTGAAGTACTCTAATTATGATAAAGAATCATATGCTTTAGTTCAAACTTTAGAAACCTGGCAACATTATTTATGGCCCAAGGAATTTGTTATACATTCTAATCACTAATCTTTGAAGCATATTCGAAGCCAAAGTAAACTGAATCATATAGTAATGGTGAATCTTTTCCTTCTGTCATAAAACACCATAAGGAGAAGGAGAATGTTATTGCTAATGCTTTCACAATTTGATTTCAATTTTTTTTTGGTTTGGGAGGGATTAAAGACCATTATGTACATGATGTTGATTTTAAGGTTTTTTTATTGTACTGTATGGAAGGAAAAATGTGGAACAAAATTGTAATTACTAATGGTTTTGTATTTAGATCTCACAAGTTATGCATTCCAGCAAGCTCCGTTCGTTTATTGTTACTATAGGAAGCCCATGGAGGCAGCTTGATGGCATATTTTGGCATGAAAAATACGGAGGATGTGTTGGCTAGCCACTTCTATTGCTCAAGGATAAGGCGAGACATTGAGCACTGTGTTTCCCATTGTACCACGTGTAATAAAGCTAAGTCTCGACTAAATCACATGGTTTGTACATGCCTCTTTCTGTTCCTATCGTTCTGTGGGAGGATATTTCAATTAATTTTGTTTTGAGATTATATAGGACTAAGAGGGGGAGGGATAGTATATATTTGTAGATTTTCTATGATGCCACATATTATACATTTTCATATGAGTGATGATGCTACACAAATCGATGAGTTATTTTTTAGGGAAGCCGTTCACTTAAACGAAGTGATGTCTACAGTTGTTTCAGACTGTGGCACAGTTTGAGTTATTTTTTGAGAACTTTGTGGAACAAGTTGGGGACCAAGTTGCTATTTTCCACAATAAGTCATCGCTAAGCAGATGGACAAAAGAATTTGACTTCAATAAGTCATCGCTGTTAACAGAAGTGGTCAATCTCACGTTATCAACAATGTTGCGGCCTTATATGGAAAAGAATTTGAAGATGTGAGAAGAGTCTCTAACTCATGTGGAGTTTGTATACAATCGCTCATTGCACTCGAACCCTTTTCACATGGTATATGATTTCAATCCTCATGCTCCTGTTGATATTTTACCTTTGCCATCTTCTGAAAAAGTGAACTTTGATGCTTCTAAACGTGTTGAATTTGTGTTAAAGCTGCATGAAACCACTAGGGAGAACATAGAACGCATGAATGACAAGTATAAGGTCACTAGTAGTTAGGGTCGAAGGGAATTAACTTTTAAACTTGGTGATCTCGTGTGGTTTCCCATGAGAAAAGAAATATTTCCATATTTGCACAGGTCAAAATTGATACCTAGAGCCGATGGTCCTTTTAAAGCAATTACTAAGATAAATGATAATGCATACAAGATTTAGTTGTTTGCAGATTACGTTGTTAGCGATGCCTTCAGTGTGGCTGATCTAAAGTCGTAGTTGGGCGGAGAGCGTGAGCGTGAGTCAAGGATGACTTCAATTCAAAAAATGGGAGGATAATAAGGACATCTCTACCATGGATATTGTTGATGGTCATTGTCGACCAGTTTCGACTGTCAATATTACCCAATTAATGAACACTAGCTATGCTTGCAATGCATTATTCCATAAATAAAATGTTCTATTCCACTATATGCTTGGAAAACTAACCATGCAGGAGAAGCTATCAAAATGGAGGAGAATCGACAGTACAACAATTGATCAATCAAACGGACGCTGTTCGAGAATCAGACTTATAGATGGATGGGCTAAGAACTCAGAAATGAGCAATCATTCTGAGTCAAAACATTGTGTACCATAAAGTGGGGCCCACATGTCAGCATCTTGAAGAAGGCTGTGGGCCAGGGGAGCCAGCCAAGGTTCGGCCGAACCCCCAGCTGGCCCAATCCTGCCCATCTTCGGCCAGGCGATTACTACCGGCATCCTATGACGATTGGAGCTAATTCTACCTAAAGAAACCATCATGGACACATGGCAAGAAGAGATGAAATATGCTCTTTGGATGCTTCATCATGCCACATGTCATGAGGAGAGAAAAGATGCTCCTAGGATGCTTGGAGCATCTCCACACTCCCAAGGCACCTCTCCACCTATAAATACCCCTCCTCTTATTCATTCCCTCACACACCTCAAGAAGAAGATCAAGAGCTCTCCCAAGTTAGTTTAGTAGTTCTAGTGCTAGTGGAGTAGGAAATAGAAGTCTTCATAGTCCTCAAGTCTTCAGGAGATTTCTGGTATGGCTCTAGTAGCTTCCCTCTCTTCTTTTGTAAGACTTATTGAATTAATAGAATATTCTTTTTTATACAAGTTCGGTATTTTATTCCATTCATATTACTTGAGTACCGACTTTACTTTATACTCGAATCAATATAGTCATGTAACTAGCTTTCCAGATAGGTGTATTGGTGTGGGTTTAGTGTCCGAGTATTCGGTTGCTTCTATGTCGGTTGCAAGGATGTAGAGTAGTATTTAGTAATGTAAGCGCGGTGCTTAGATTATTAGATACCATTAATTGGGGTAATATACAGTGGTTCAGAGGCTGGCCGCTGATGGTGACGGCTCATTACGGGTGCCCTCTGCATGAGTATATTATCCTAAGTGCAATTTCCTGGGGAGGATACTCCTCCGTATTTAGCCCCAGTTGTATAGCCATGACGGGTTGTCATAAGGAACTCGGCAACCAGGGGTGGTCTCTCGAAACACCAGGAGGACACTGGGTACGGGGATTGGTTGCATGACTGTATAATAGCAAGTATAGACTAAAGATGTATGTATACTAGAAGTACAGGAATGATATTTTTCTTATTCTTTCTCTACTTAGCTTAGACTATACTTTAGTGAGAGTAGTTCTTAGTTCTTTCTTCTGTGTGTCACCCTACCCTTTGAACTGAATTAACCCCTACATAGACTTTGATATATATAAGTAATATATGAATTGTTAGCATAGTTCTGTCTTATCATGTCTTCCCTTGGGATCAAATAAATACGATACCTTGGAGTACTCCCGGGTGAAATGCTACAATGGTATATCCATGCGCTTGCGAATCATATCTGTCACCATAATATACCTGGTTTATTTCTAGTGCTATTGCTGGGAATTATATTCCCAGTAGTGTCGCTAAGAAATACCAACAGATACAATCACATCAACTCCACAAGTTGAACCAAATATACAAGGATCAATTACTCGAGCTTGTGCAAATTAACTCAATTATCCGGTAAATTCGTTCTTAGAATGCATAAGCACAGTTTATTGAGTGAGATACTACTAAAAGCTTGTGATGATGTTATTTTGCTCAGCAATCATGCAGAAAGATACACACAATCCAAAAGGTTATGCAAGACACATGATTCCAGTTCGGCCTCCTGAGAAGCCAGAAGTTAAACCGAGCATACTCATTGATTCCTGTTGGCGGTCGTTAGCGATTAGTTTTGACCGTCAATATTACCAGAATAGAGGAGAACTAGTTATGCTTGCAATGCATATTTGTGTTAGAATAATAATATTCCACTACTATTAGGTGTACTAACCTTTTGCAGAGGATAAAAATAAAGTGGAGGAGAATCGACATCAAATCAGACGATCAATCAATCGGACGATGTCGAGAATCAGACTTATGCATGAATGGGCCAAGAACTCAGAATTGACACGAACAATTGGGCCAAAATTCAAAAGTCTGCGAGGAGAAGCAACAGAGGAGGCCGCCAGCCAAAACCTGGGCTAGTTGGGCCGGCCCATGGTTCGACCGAACCATGGGGTTTGGCTGAACCCTCCTCAGTGCCATCCAATCCAGTGCTTTGCCTGGACAGTGTGGATTAGCCCCCAATGACAGTTGGAGAGTATTTCCGACCATTCCAACCGTCACAACTGTCATTGGGAGGCTATAAAAGGAGTTCCCATCCTCACTTCCTCCGCACACTTCAAGCAATGCTCTCTCATATTCTCTCAAGCTTAGTTTAGTATTCTTAAGCTAGTGGAAGTAGGAATAGAATTGAAATCGGAGTCCAGAAGCCTTCGGAAGAGTTCGGGTATGGCTCTAGTAGCTCTCATTTCCTCTTTTGTAAGCTTTGTACTTTATTTAGAATACTCTTCTTTATACATTTCTGGTATTGAAATACTTTCCGAGTATATGAATGCCAACTTATGTTCATGTTATACTGATTATACTGCTAGCTTATCTAGGAGATGCATAGGTACGGGTATAATGTTTGCTATTACAATTACTCTATGTCATGACGATGATATTAGATTAGTATCTGGTAGTTTAGGCGTGGTGTCTAGATTATTGGGTATCATTATTTGGGGTTATATGCTGCGGATGAGTGGTGGGCCGCTGATGGTGACAGCTCAGCACGGGTATTCCTCCGCGCGTGTATATGGTCCTAAGTTAATTTCCTGGGAAGGGTACTCCTCCGTATTTACCCCCGGTTGTATGGTCATGACGGGCTGTCGTAAGGAACTCGGCAATCAGGGGCTTCTCGAAGTACTAGGAGGGCATTGGAAAGAGGGTATTAGCTAGTTAACCATATAACTAGAATGTATGTATAATATGTATACTAGAAGTATAGGAATAGATTCTTTTCTACTTTCTTTCCACTTAGCTTAAATAATTTGGTATAAGGATGAGTAGTTCTATGCTTGTGTGTCACTCTACCCTTTGGATGATATTAACACCTGTTTAGACTATGATTATTACAAGTAACATATAAATTATTAGTACAGTTCTTTCTTCTATGATCTTCCCACGGGATTAAATAAATGCGATACTCTTGGAATACTCTCGGGTGAAATGCTACAATGGTATATCCGTGCGCTTGCGAATGAATTCTGTAATCATAATATACCAAGAGTATTTCTGCGCCATTGCTGGGAATTATATTTCTAGTAATGTCATTAAGAAATACCAACAATTCCGAAGTCCGTTTTGTCTCTATAAGTACTTGATGTAAATATACTGCCCTCATTCAAACTAATCCGGCATCACTTCAAAATTCAATCCAACTCATCCGCAATTGCCAAAAGAGTTGTGGTTTGTTCATGGAAACCAAGACCCATAGTACTGCATCACTTTCAGTTGGGTCAATGGGCCTAGTAGGATGTAAGGCGGTGTGCCATATCCTGGTTACCGTCCCTAGTCCTCTTTCATGTATAAATACTTACATATACCTTTAGATTTAGTTTTGATTTTGTTTAGATCAAAGTTTAGCGTCACTACTTTACCGGGTAAAGTCGTGGTTGTTTAAATCGATCACTGTTTTCTCGTTATGAAGCCCTACCTTTGCATATAGATTGAAGGATTTATATTTTATTTGCAATTTGAGTTGCTTGTTCGTCTTGTTGCTAGTTATTGATTGCTTATAGGAACAAATACCCTCGTGGTTGGGTTAATTGTTCTCCATCAATATCACGAATAACCCGTGAAGTTGATGTATCATTGCTAAGGCACAACGTCCTTTGACTACTGTAGTCGGGTCATCAATGTCGCATCCTTCCAATCGAAGTTAACCCTCTCATCGAGAGATTGAGACACCTGAGAGCATATCACATGGGATATAGCCTATATATACTGGTGCTGGCATGGAGGAAGCCCTGGTGGAGATCTCGCATAAAAATTGTGGCATGTCCGCGATTGATTGCCATAGAAGGGAACTGACAATATGAAGATGAGAGTTTTCCAAACCAACCAGTAGAGACCAGTCCTTTGCCTCCTCAAGCTCCACCTATAACCCTTTGCCTCCCCTCTCTTGCTCTCGCTTTTCTCCCCTCTCTTGCACTCCTCATCGCCGCCGGCACCACTCGCGGACACCGCCCTCCCGCACCTCCCCCACGCCTCCCCCGTGCGTCTCCCCTGTCGGCAAGCGGGATGCCAACGTAGCCCGGCGGAGGCGGCAGCGACAGCGTCGGTGGCGGTCACACCCTCCCCTCCGCCAGATCCGGCGGGAGGTGAGGCGGCGGGCTCCCACGACTGGTGGCAGCGCCCCACCCTCCCTGATGTGTTCACGTGAGAAATCAAGTCCTCCACCACTGCTATCCTAGCGACGCTCAAGGGAAAGGAGGAGGCGACCCAAGGGCCCTATCGCCGCCGCATCATCCTCAACGCTGTTGTGGTTCGAGTGCTGATAGATGACCGGATCTGTGGTTGGTGTCTTTTTTTTTGTCTCGTTCATGTTCTCTTGTTAAATTTATCTTATGTTTCTCTTGTTCATGTATGTACGGATTTGGATCGAATGAACATTGTTCTGGATGTAAAGTTCTGGATGAATGTGCTTTGATGAATGTGTTGAACATTGTTCTAGATGTGACGATGTGGAGGGGATCATGGGGTGTGGACAGGTTCTAGATTCGGCTCGATTCAAGCTGGAGTTTCTTTGTTTTTTTTTGGCTTGTGCAGACACAAAGATGCCGGTTCTATTTTACCTATAGTTGCCGGTGGCATGTATTGGTGCCGAGCAATGGGTGAATTCACTTGCAAATTAAACAAACTTTACAATTAATGGTCACTAGTACAGATCCTTCTATCTATGACGGCCTCTAACATGCCTAGAAATAGCTGGCCGTCACAAGGAAGTCATCTTAATCGGGCTGAAAAAGTGCCCGATTGAGATATGGTCGCACAGACATATTAGAAGGGCATAAAACTTAAGCCCGTCACGGATGGGCCGTAGTTTAGGCCCGATTGAGATAACATTCTATATCTCAAACGGGCCTGAAGTTGGGGCCGTCACAGATGACCATCATCCATGATGGGCACCAACTTGAGGCCCGTCACGGATGACTCATCAATGACGGGCTATATACTAATCCCCGGTTGACATGACTTAATCTCTATCGGGCATTAACTAAAGCCCGTCACCAATGAGTATTTTTCCATTTTTTATATGAAATGTTTATATTTGTAAGTTGAACTATAGCAAAATAATTAACTTGCAGTACAATAATTCAATTTATGAGTCAAAATAATTTTACGTGTAGTAAATGATATCAAATGGAAAAGTCGTCAACAACAAAGTTGTATAACTCATCAAGATCTATAACTTTAATTTTGGTCATTTTTCTATATAACAATTTTTGAACAGTTTGAATTTGAATTTGAAAATATGACAACTTCAAACAACATTTCAAATACTAAATGATTTCAACTAAAAAAGTTATCAACAACAAAGTTGAATAACTCATCAAGATCTATAACTTTTATTTTGGTAATTTTTCTATATAACATTTTTTGAACCGTTTGAATTTGAATTTTAAAATATGACAACTTCAAACAACATTTTCAAATACTAAATGATTTCAACTGAAAAAGTTATCAACAACAAAGTTGAATAACTCATCAAGATCTAAAACTTTTATTTTGGTTATTTCTTCATCTGATAAAATGTTAGTAACATTTTTCATAAATTTTACATATATGTGTTATAGTTTGTAAAACCAGATAAGAGATAGGTCAATTTTGTGAACAATGTTACTATCGCTTTATCAGATGGAGAAATGACCAAAATAAAAGTTTTAGATCTTGATGAGTTATTCAATTTTGTTGTTGATAACTTTTTCAGTTGAAATTATTTAGTATTTCAAAATGTTGTTTGAAGTTGTCATATTTTCAAATTTAAATTCAAACAGTTCAAAAAATGTTATATAAAAAAATGACCAAAACAAAAGTTATAGATCTTGGTGAGTTATACAACTTTGTTGTTGATGACTTTTTTAGTTGAAGTCGTTCACTAACAAAAAATTCTATTTGAATTTATCAAACTTTGAATTTCAAATTTCAAATTGTTTAAATATAGTTAGATGGAGAAATGACCAAAATAAAAGTTTTGCACCTCGATGAGCTCTACAACTTTGGTTTTGGTGACTTTTCTATTTGAAATCATTTATTAACCCTAATTTTTGTTCCAAGTTGTCAAAGTTTGAAAATTCAAAATTTGAATTATTCAAGTGAACTTATTTGTACAAAGGAAAGGACCGATACAACTAAATAGTTGTAGATCACGATGAGTTATACAATTTTGTTGTTTATGATTTTTGATGGTTGTGTATGTGAATGAATATATATGAATGAGAGATGTTGGGGTGTGACATCCTGGCCTAGGGCTTAATGGGATTAATAGAATATTTATACCAACATGTTACAACTACTCTTCCTAAAGCTGATCTTTAAAGAACTTTGATGTTAAGCGTGCTTGGCCTGAAGCAATTTCGGGCTGAAGCAATTTCGGGATGGGTGACCCATCGGGAAGCTCTTCCAAGGTGCACATGATTAAGGACAAAAGAAAAGACCGCCTCTGAGAGATGCGGGACGGCATGCCTAAAAATAAAATTTATTTTTTTTTGGCATTATACTCATATGTGACGGGCATTAACTTAGACCCGATTGAGATGACTCATCTGTGACGGGCATTAACTTAGGTTCGATTGAGATGACTTATCTGTGACGGGCTATAGTTTGACTGATCGCCTAGGTCAAAACTATCGGTGACGGGCTTTAATTATGGCCCGATTGAGATAGGTTCATCTGTGACGGCCGTTTGCCCGATTGAGAAAACTTTTCACATCAGTGACTTCTAGCCTGTGACGGACGTCATGCCCGATTGAGATGAGGGTTGCCGTCCGATTGATATGATGGTATCCGTTCTAGTGGGTGGACCTTCGAGTATGTGCTGTTGGCAGTTGGGGGCGACCATATTGGATGAAGATGGTTTACGGGGAAGGCATGCAAGAGTTACGTTGGAACATGTCAGCTAATTCATCCGTCAATACGAGTACGTGTGCATCCATCCATCCACACACTGATCCTATTGCCTCTCTGAGGAAAACAATACTACTACTGGTGGCTGGTCACAGTAGCAGATATATTTGATGCTAGTACCATTTGTAAGTTCGCTGATTAATTTGTTCACAACAGTGTCGTCAGAGATAGTTCCTACCACGAGATAAGAACGTGAATGTGGATGCGACTGGTGATTGAAATAGATGGCTGCATTTGTTGTACGCAAAAGCCATCTGCAATATCGTGATATCAACGTTAATTATGCTTGCTTGTTTGACTAACCAACAGTTAGAGTTTTCAAATTTCTTGTGCGATAGAGATTGCCGATATATGTGTTGACGGCATCTTTGCCCGCTTCCCGTGGGACCCAATCGGATCCTAACGAGAAATAAACTGCATCGTCCATTCTAAAATGGATAACATACTAAATGCTTATAGTCAAATCTCCATCTTAATTCATTAATACATGTGTAGAAATATTAGGATTTGGTATGTGAAAACAATGTTGATTAGATTTTTCATGAAAAAACATTTCATGTGTTTTATTTTTAATATTTTTTATCAATATATAGCTAGAAACATAAATGATATAACATTAATAACTGGAAAAAGTCCATTTTACTCCCTAGAACAAATTAAATGAATCTGTTAACCCCCTAAACTATTTTCGCCTTATTTTATCCCCTAAGCTAGTGAATCTGTTCTCTTTTTAAGTTCCATTTTAAGCTGAAATTATTTGTTAAGAGATATAGATGGTACTGTTATAAGAGTATAAAAATATTTCCAATTTTTTCATGGTTGTTTGCTTGAACTTTAAAGTACTAAAGTTTTGATATTTAAATCAGTATTTAATTCAGTATTAAGTGCTTCCAGCCTACGTAAATAGTGAGAAATAATTTCAGAAAAAAAAAAGTTAAGACGAGGTAAGTTGTAATGCATTTATCATCCTCTACCAAGTTTTCAGCGCAAAATATGACTTATCTGGAGAAAAAAAGAAATAGTGTTAGGGAAGTTAAGTGAATAATGTTCAGGGTGTAAAATGAGAAAAAATTGGGGGTAAGTGTTTTAGTGAAATAGTTTGGGGAGTAATTAAATTGGGGTCTTTCCCTTAGTTATATACACATAAATTTTGTCACTGTCTAAAATGTCAAGTGAAAAAGAACGAATGTAGCATCATCCTTGTCATGATCTCCAATCATCCACGTAGATCACTGCTCACCAAACGTCCAAACCTATCATTGTGTTATTATGCGCTTGAATGTACTTGCATGTTTCCAAGCAAGTTGGATACGTGGGCAACTTTGCCAACTTATCTGTGTTTTGAAAATAATTTAATTTACAAACAAAATGTTTTGAAAGGTCAAAAAATGCAACTAGATTCCTAAAAAACAAATAATATTCAAATGAAACTTAATACATAGAACACTCACTAGTACAGATCCTTCTATCTGTGACGGGCTCTAATATGCTTAGAAATAGCGGGCCGTCACAAGAAAGTCATCTCAATCGGGCCGAAAAGTGCCCAATTGAGATATGGTCGCACAGACATGTTAGATGGGCATAAAACTTAAGCCCGTCACGGATAACACCTATCAGTGACGGGCCGTAGTTTAGGCCCGATTGAGATAACATTCCATATCTCAAACGGGCCTAAAGTTGTGTCCCGTCACATATGACCATCATCTGTAACGGGCACCAACTTTAGGCCCGATTGAGATAGCATTCCATATCTCAAACGGGCCTCAAGTTGTGGCCTGTCACATATGACCATTATCCGTGACGTGCACCAACTTGAGACCCGTTTGAGATAACAACTAGGCCCGTCACAGATGACTCATTAGTGAGGGCTATATACTTAATCTCTATCGGGCATTAACTAAAGCCCGTCACCGATGTCTATTTTTCCATTTTTCATATGAAATGTTTATATTTGTAAGTTGACTATAGCAAAATAATTAAGTGCAGTATAATAATTCATTTTATGAGTCAAATTAATTTTACAGGTAGTAAACGATTTCAAATGGAAAAAATGTCAACAACAAAGTTGTATAACTTATCAAGATTTACAACTTTTAGTTTGGTCATTTTTCAATATAACATTTTTTTGAACAGCTTAAATTTGAATTTAAAAATATGACAACTTCAAACAACATTTTCAAATACTAAATGATTTCAATTGAAAAAGTCATCAACAACAAAGTTGAATAACTCATCAAGATCTAAAACTTTTATTTTTGTTATTTCTTCATCCGACGAAATGTTAGTAATATTATTCACAAAATTTACATATATGTGTTATAGTTTATAAAACCAGATAAGAGATAGTCAATTTTGTGAACAATATTACTATCACTTTGTCGTATGAAGAAATGACCAAAATAAAAGTTTTAGATCTTGACGAGTTATTCAACTTTGTTGTTGATGACTTTTTCAGTTGATATCTGTCACGTCCTGATTTTTCGCTTTCTATTCTTCT
Organism: Oryza glaberrima; assembly: GCF_000147395.1. Taxonomy (NCBI): domain Eukaryota; kingdom Viridiplantae; phylum Streptophyta; class Magnoliopsida; order Poales; family Poaceae; genus Oryza; species Oryza glaberrima. Next base: position 13,212,684 of record NC_068332.1, read on the forward strand.
CGCCTATTTGCGAAAATTCACATTTGGTTTATTCGTCTAAAATAGCTTAATGAAAATTTCGTTAAATCAAACGGTTTTAAAGTGATTAATTAATTAATTACGTTGTTCGTTTTGTGATTCTTAATTGGAGTTAGTTGGATTTAATTTGTATTTCGGAAGTGGAGCTCAATCCCTAATTCAAATTCCATCCAAATCCAATATTCCTTTTCAAATCCTAAATCCTTCCCAAAAATTCCAAATACTTTATATTTGGAATTTTCCAGAAAAGTCCCTGTCTTTTTCCCTTTTTCCTTCCTCTCTTTTTCTCTATTCTGCCCTTTTGCAGTTTAGCCCTTATTCTTCTTTCTTTTTCTTTTTCCCCCACCTTCTTCTACCTCCAGCTCTCTCTCTCTCCTTCTTGAGCTGCAGGCCCGGGGAGGCCAAGCCCCGAGCCCACGTGCTGCCTCGGCCCGGCCTCCTCCTCCTCTCTGCGTCGCCGGCCCAAGCCGCCGCCGACCGAGCCCGCGCCGGCCGCGCCGCAAGCCCACACGGCCGACGCCAAATCCCGCAAGCCGTGCCGCCAAATTCGGAGCCGCCGCTTTTCCAAAGCTTGCGCCGTGCTCCCTAACCCTAGCTACTCCCTCCCCTATAAATACCGTCGGCCACCGCCCCTTTTTCCCCCTTTTTCCAAAGCCACCGCCATCTCCACCGTGAGCAGCCGCCGCTGCCGTTGCTTCGTGCCGCCGTCGGGAGCCGCGCCGTCGTCGTCACCATCTCCTTCCCGTGCCGCCGCCGCTGGTAAAGCCCCGAGGCTGAGCCCTCTCTCCCTTTCGCGCTGCCGTTTCTCTCTCCACCTCAACTCCGGCGTCCGCCTCTCGTCGCCGTGCGCCATCTCCACGCCATCCCGGAGCTCGGTGCTACGCCACCGCGTTGGCCTCGACCTCCTCTGCCTCCGCCGCTATTTGCCGCAGCCGCCGTGCACCGTCGCCGACGAACGCCGCCGACGCCACCGCGCTGGAGCCGCCGGTCCTGCCATGGCCAGAGCATGCCCAGGCCGTGTGATGGAGCAGCTGCTGCTTGCCTTCTCCCCTATGACACCGACGTGTGGGACCTGCCATCCAAAATCCTCAAATAAATCTAAGCTGTCCAAATCCCTAGATCAAATCCCAGCCGTTGGATCTACATAATCCCTTCTTTCGCCACGTCAGCCCTATATCCATCCATGTTAGTGTCACCTCATCGCCTTGTGTCGCCACGTGTCGTTCCACGTCATCGAGTCCACATACACCGAGTCCACCCATACACTCTATGCCAATGACAGTGGGCCCACATATATTTTTTCCTATCCGAAATTAATTCAATTTCCGAAATTAAATATCCAGAGAATATTCTCGGAATACTCCTTTTTCTTTTATCCTCGGATTTTCCCCGAATTCAAACTTCCGGCGGCCATAACTTTTCCGTTTGAACTCCGATTCGATCCATTCTTCTTCCTAAATTCTTCTAAAATTGAGCTTTACCTCCTGGTTTAATTGGTTATTTCATTTGATGTTATTTAGTTATTTTTTTCTTTGTGTTTATTTGTTTTTCGTTTGTAATCGTGTAGACGTTGGAGCGGAAGAGCAGTTTGCTTCAGAAGACGCTGTGCAAGGACAGTACTGGGATCAAGGCAAGTGCACTCTTTGAACATATTAAACCCATTTGTGAAATGTTTTGTTTTGAATACATGCATTGTTTTGTTTATAAACCATCGATGGGTAGCATGACCTAATTGTTATTATTATCCTACCTTTGATAATTATTGATTGCCCATGATTCCTTATCACCCTAGTCTTTGTGAGTTGAACATTGGGCTCAACTCATGGAGAGTAGTTATGCTTAGCCGCTCAAGGTTGTTTTACAAGCAAAATATAATTTTGATTAATCATATACTTATAATCACTTTTATATGAACTGTGTGGCTATGTGCTATCTTTTTGGTAGCATGTGTTGCACCGTGTAAAACAACAGGCGGATAAAACCTTTTTGACCGGGGTGATGGGTGGTTCTGTGTGAACCTGGTTAGGTGGTAATGTATCTGTGTGATCGTTGCCGGGTATGGTCTCTGTGTGAGCCTACTGTTGAGCTGTGTGCTATTGTAGTTTGGCAAGTTGCCTTGGTCAATTAAGGACTTCACTTCATAAGTCATGGATCTGAGCCAAATGTGCAACCACATGTTCTCATGGGAAGAACCTGGCCCAGTAGGATTCCGAGTCTTGGCACTGTCGGCCCAGGTGGCTAGATGATAGGAGTTTAGGTCCGCCATGGGGACTTTCTTGTCTGTGTGAGGGAAAGTTGTCTCATGGGGGAAGCCAGTGTTGGGACGGAGTTTCTAAAAAGCCTTGTTACAGACTCCTTGGCCGCACACAACCTGAAGTGTGACACTTGCGCATGGCCGTTAAAAGGACGATGTATCTTGTGGGTCAAGCTGCACAACCTCTGTAGAGTGTTAATTAATCTATTCGAATAGCCGCGTCCGCGGTCATGGACATGCTCGGTGATATCTCATGAGGGGTAGTTTGTGAAAACTGGGAATGAACTGTGTGCAGGTTAATTAATATAGCTATGTGGTCCTGTGTAGACGAATCCTGTGCGGATGGATAGTTGGTAATACCCGTTATTTGTAACTATTGTTTTAAACCTGTTTATAAATTGTTTATAACTGCAAATTGCTGTGTTATGCAAAATAACCATTGCCTTTGTTGTCAGCCTTGCATATGCATATTTCTGTGTGCTTGCTGAGTATTCCATGTACTCACCTTGCAATTCCCCCAATTCCAGAAGAAAGGTTCCCGCTGTTTCCGGAGGAGTTTGCTGCTGAAGACGAGGAATAGGTCGTGAGTCCCAGTTGACTGCCTGTGGCAAGTTGAATGGAGCTACTACGCATTTATCATATTTCCGCTGATATTTTAATATTTTCCTTTGGCCCTTCGTGGCAGAATAAATGTAAACTTTAGCCATAAGGCTTATCACAGATATTATTATTATTAAATATTAGGATTCCTTCGTGATGTTGGCTGTGATATTATCTTTGTGTCTGTGTGTGCTAGCTTGATCCTGGACTAGCACTTATACACATAGGAGGTCCTATTTTGGGTCCTCGCAATATCATTTAGTATTTGAAAATATTGTTTGAAGTTGTCATATTTTCAAATTCAAATTCAAATAGTTCAAAAAATGTTATATAGAAAAATGACCAAAATAAAAGTTATAGATTTTGATGAGTTATACAACTTTGTTGTTGATGACTTTTTCAATTGAAGTCGTTCACTGATCTAAAATTCTATTTGAACTTTTCAAACTTTGAATTTCAAATTGTTTAAATAGAGTCATATGGAGAAATGACCAAAATAAAAATTTTGCACCTCGATGAGTTCTACAACTTTGGTTTTGGTGACTTTTCCATTTGAAATCATTTAATAACCCCACTTTGACATCCTGGTCTAGGGCTTAATAGGATTAATAGAATATTCATACCAACATGTTACAACTACTTTTCCGGAAGCCAATCTCCAAAGAGCGTGCTTGGTCTGGAGCAATTTCGGGATAGGTGACCGACTGGGAAGTACATGAGTGGGTGTACATGAGTGACTTAGGCTATAGTTAATGCCCGTCACAAATGACTCATCTGTGAGCATGGGTGCACATGAGTGAGGGCTAGCCAAAAAATAAAATTTATTTATTTTGGATTAAATAGTTAATGCCCGTCACAGATGAGTCATCTGTGACGGGCTATAGTTAATGTTGTGACGGGCTATAGTTAATGCCCGTCTATAGTTAATGTTGTGACGGGCTATAGTTAATGCCCGTCACAGATAAGGGTCATCTGTGACGGGCGCTAGTTGTGGCTCGATTGAGATAAGTCATCTGTGACGGGCTATAGTTTGACTGGTCGTCTGTGTCAAAACTATCGGTGACGGGCTTTACTTAGGGCCCGATTGAGATGGAATCATCCGTGACGGCCGTTTGCCCGATTGACCGTTTGCCCGATTGAGATAACTCTTCACATCAGTGATCTCTAGCCTGTGACGGACGCCATACCCAATTGAGATGAGGCTTACCGCCCGATTGAGATGAGGGTATCCGTTCTAGTGACTAATTCCTAACAGGAAAACATTAAAATCGAATTGAAGTTGTGACATGAACAAATGAAAAAGAAATTGTAAATAAACACAAAATCAATTCAGCCGAAGCTTGTAACGTACCATTTGGAATGGAACTTGCAGTAAGACAGCAAATTCAAAATTGGCAGGGCCGAAATAATCGATTCTTAATTAGATTTTGGATTAACTAGCTAGCTTGGGGAAATACTAGATTCAACTATGAGAGCTACTAATGTTATTAAAGAGAAGATGAAATATATATTATTTTACAAATAAATAGCGATAGATGAGAAGTGCAGGAAAATATAAAGTAAATAAATAAGCACGTGAACATATAAAAAGATGAGAGAAACCCCAGAACCCTTTTGTGGCTGATTTTACCCCTAAACGATTGGAAAAGGTTCGCTTTACACCTTAATATCATTTCTCTTTTTTTACTCTTTATACAAGTTGTATTTTAAGTTCAAATTAGTTATAGCCATAAACGGTACTGTTATCAAAGTTGAAAAATGGTACTATTACCAGTAAAGTTTTGTATTTAAATCAGTCTTAAGTGCTTTTAACCTACGTAAACAGTGAGAAAAAAAAATCAAAAATAAAATGTTGACACATAAGTATAGAGACAAGGAAAAATAGTGTAAGGGGAGTGAAGAGTGAACCATTTTCAATAGTTCGGGAGTGAAATGAGAAAAAGAATGGTTTAGAGGGTTAAGTGGTCCAGTGAAATAGAAGTAAGGAAATGGAATGGACTTTTTTTTTCCAAAATATAAAGCAACTTAACAAGTAAATTTATGTCATAGAAAAATTGTACTGTTCTTTTTATATTGCGCAAATTTTGGGCATATCTTTTGTAAACCTCGCTGATTTACAAAAAAAAAATCATTATAAGTCGATTGAGAAATACTTTCTCCGTCTCAAAATGTAAGTATTTTTTAGATGGTTACAAGTAGCAAGAAAGTAGATGAAAATAATTAGAGAAATGTTCTGATTGGTTGAGAAGATAAAGTTGGTGAAGAAATTGAATAGAGAACAGTTGTGATTGGTGAGACTTGAGAGGATGATAAGTAGAGAAATAGTTTTATTTTAGGACAAGGCACTGTAATAGAAATAACTATATTTTACAATTGTGATGGTAGCAAAGTTAATTTTGGATCAAATCAATTTTCTCTATGCCACTTTATATTTATGAACAAGTGGATCATGAGCATTGACTTTCCAAGATGTGAACAAGACTGCAATAAATAACAAACGAATTGAAGGATCGATCGGCCCGGCCGGGTCGAAGGTAGTTGCCGTATAAGAATGCCCTATGGCGGCATGGCTCATCCATCCATCGACTAGTCATTGTACGTAGCCACACCGGTCCAACCTAAGCGAGAGCTAATGAAAGCTCCAACTAGCTCGCCAAATTAGCTAGTCACCATCACTATATCTTCCCCTTCGTGTACTTGCAATAACTAAGAAGATTGCCTCCTAATCAGACAACTAATTAGCTTGATCTGACAGCGTGCATTCTGACGAGTCGTACGTGCATCCTGACACGGCGTCGATCGTTCGGATATCTATATGGACATTACGTATCTATATATATAAACACAGCCGTGCTCCACACCAACAACTAACTGTCCGTGCGCGAGTTGCGACCTTGCTGGAAAACTTGTACCTAGAGCTAGCTGAAGGAAGCAATATGGCCACCGTGGATGGCACAACGGCGCCGAGCTCCGGCGGCAAGACGGCGACGGTGGCGTCGGAGTCGGGCGGCGGCCGCTACGGTGGGCCGGCTCCGGCGAAATGCTCCGGCGCCAACCTGGCCCTGAGGGCGCTGCTCTTCGCCGTGTCGCTGTCCGCGCTCGTGGTGCTTGTCACCGCCAAGCAGACGGTGATGGTCCCGTTCGTCATCCGGCCGCCGCAGTTCATCCTCGCGCCGGTCCCCGCCAAGTACACGCACTCACCGGCGCTCATGTGAGTACACTAAAAAATAATTAATATGTTATTGATTTTGTTTTTTTGCTTTGTTGTACTGGATATATATACTATTGTGTACTACTCCTATATATGTTGTTGACTTTTGGGATGGTTTTTGGCTGTAGATATCTGCTGGCTGCGCTGTGCGCGACGTGCTTTTACAGCCTGATCACGGCCATCAGCTCGGTGAGGTTGCTCTCCAGCTCGGCTTGCTCTGCCAAGACGCTCTTCTACCTCATCCTGCTTGATGTGGTGAGCTCTCTATGCATGCGTAAACAGTTTCAACACGGCATATGCATGCATGGTTACCGAACTACTACTGCTCTTGCGATCGTTAATTATCCTGTCAAATAGTAGTACTAACTAAATAGTATATGTATGACCGTCGATTTTTCGACGTACAGACGTAGCCTCCCCCTAGCTGATGTAACTCGGGCATATTAGTCAGAGCATAGAGTTATACTATCAAAATTTAATCAAAGTATTTTAAGAGGGAACGACTAATTCAATCAATCACAGTATATATACTCTATATCGACGGATGATTGGAAAGGTAGCCTGCAGATATTTCGTTATAGAAGTAGTAACGTTACTTGAAGTATATACTGGTCAGTTTCACCGCCTTGACTTGGCTAGTATGAAAACTAAAGCAAAGGAAAAATATTCAACAAATTAATATCAAATCACACACACAACGTACGTACGACAAGTCATGGTGTGTGAAATTCAACGAACATATCAGGGGATCGGACACACTAATAGATGGTACTCTCTCTGTCTTAAAATGTTTGACACCGTAGACTTTTTAAAACATGTTTGATCATTCATCTCGTTCAAAAAATTTAAGTAATTATTAATTCTTTTCCTATCATTTAATTTATTGTTAAATATATTTTAACGTATACATATAGTTTTACATATTTCATAAAAGTTTTTGAATAAGATAAACGGTCAAACATGTTTAAAAAAGTCAACGGCGTCAAATATTTAGGGAAGGAGGGAGTATATATATAACGCGACGTATTTAAATTTAAAAGGGATGGAATTTTTATATTTCTGACCAATTTATTTTTGCTCTTGCGTGCAAATTCGTGGCAGTTCTACGCAGCTGTGATGGCATCGGCGACCGGGACAGCGGGGGCCGTGGCGTGGGTGGGGCTGAAGGGGAACTCCCACACCCGGTGGAACAAGATATGCAACGTCTACGGCAAGTTCTGCCGCCACATCGGCAGCTCCACCTTCCTCGCCCTCATCGCCGCCATCGTTCTCGTCCTCCTCGCCTTCCTCAACGCCTACTCCCTCTACCGCCGAAGCCGTTGATTCATTCCCCATGAACTTGTTTGCTGCCGCCGCCCCCGGACCGTAGAGTTGCTTGCTTCCGTCGTCGCATCGACCGTCCGTGTGTGCATGGATTCTTGTGTTTAATTAGTTTTTGTCCCTAAGTGTTTGAAACATTTGGGTGGTGTGATGTTTTTTTAGTGCCTGCCGGCCGTATATGTTAGCTGTTGTCTCACATCTCCGGAAATTCAACGTTATCCTCTCAGTTATATATAATGTTTCATGGTTGAACTAATGAATTAGAACATGTACGTTAACGTTGTCGCATTCCGTTGCATCAAATTTTACTATCATTCGTCGTGTGGATCGAGTCTTGTGTAGCAGAAACAAAGTATTCCAGTTAGGTGATCTATATGTTGTTATCGACCGAGAAATATAATGTTTTGCAGGTAGCTTTGCGCCTGTGTTTACGTGTAGCGGCTGGCCCTGAAAGCTTACCTATATACTCCCTCCGTCCAAAAATATAAACATTTTTAGCTATGAATCTGGGACAGAGGGAGTACTACATATATCTGGGTCATATATATTAATTTAATGGTAAAATTTATCGCATGACACTAAAATTTTATGTAATTTAATAGGAGACACTACAAAATCACGTCACTGTGTTGATGGACATGGCAAAATTCATGCAATTTTCTGTAGTACATGTAACATACCCAAAAATTTAAATTTCAAATTTTGCATCTAAAATTATTCAAAATGATGTTCCTAAATAAAAATCTAAAAATTTTCCATCTAAGACCTAGATATGTCTAATATAGCTAGTGCGCTTATGAAAAATTTGGAAACAATTTAAAACTTTTTCCTTGCTAATTTAAAATGAAAATAAAGCATAGTGAGTGCTTGCATTTTGCATGATTGTTTTGGTGTGACTTGAGTCCTTTGTGTCTTTCTGGATTTCAAATGCACTTTATAATATAAATAGGTGTCATGAGCATTAAGTAGAAACTTAAGTGAACTAATGTCGCATTTTCGAAGATTTATACAACTTAACTAATTAACACAACATGACATTTGTTATATTCCATAATCCGAGGTCATGTATAAGCTAATTATAAATTTAATGAGTATTTAGTTGCATCTCCATATTAGGAACACATGGATAACATCAAACCTACAAAGATTGTAAAACAAATTGGTGCAAGATAAAATAATGGAATAAGGGAACCCCAGCCAGTCTGGAGACGAAAAGACGTGAATAGGCCGCTAGCGCTGAATCTTTAGGACCGGTGGTTCTCTAGACACGCGTCGCACATGCCCAGCGACACCCGATTCAGCCAAACAGGCAAAATTGTAACCATGGCACTATTTCGGGCAGGCTGGGACTCGCCAGGCCCACCACTCACCACGTGGTGAGCATGCTGGCGCACCCAGCTGGCCCAAATGCGAGCCCGGGGAGCCTGGGGTATTGTAATCATATTTGTTAGGTAGGTTTTTCGGGGAATTTTTGGAGGGGACTAGCCGGTGTTGACAAGAAGGCCGAATAACAAGGCAAAAAGGCTGTAGACTAGTAGCACTGTGAGCCTCTTCTTATACTATAAAAGAAAAGGGATATGCTACATAGAAAGGGTTGCTTGTTTCTAACTTGGAAAAAACAAAGTTTGTATTTCACCAGATCCATACCAACAAAGAAACAGGAGTATGGTATTACACCTCCGGTGGCCTGAACCTTTATAAATCTCTTGTGTTCATCATCTTGGCAGGGAGCTTGGCCCCGCAGATTGTCTTCTTGATTGTCGTGCGCAACTAACCCCTGGTCAGATCTTCATTTTTAGGGAGGGGTCTTCTGCACTTCCCTGTTGTCGGAGAATCGCCTCTCCAACAATGTGCAATGGGAATTTTTTTGTCACAGGCATACCCTGTTGTCGGAGAATCGCCTCTCCAACAATGTGCAATGGGAATTTTTTTGTCACAGGCATACCCTGTTGTCGGAGAATCGCCTCTCCAACAATGTGCAATGGGAATTTTTTTGTCACAGGCATATATAAGTTGCGTACTGTTAATTCCAATGTCCCCTTTCCTTCCTTCATTGTAAATACAGCTGAAGCATGTTGTTTTCAGTAAATTATTAAAGCTAACAAATTTAGTAGTCTTAATTGACACGCCTAGCTTGGCTAGCTCTTGTATGTTATATATAGCCGCGCTGCCTACCAGAGGACCTCCGTTGCTTTTCCATTTCACCATACATACACATAAGTTTGTACAGAAGTTCCGTTGTTATTGTTTCTTTGAAGGGTTACCCTCCGATGCGCTTTACTTGCAGTATTCTACTCCAAGTAGAATTAATCTCAACCGTTTATTTTAAAGGGTAGATTAGTAATCTCTTAATACAGTTTAGGGTAATTTTGGCATGGGTTGAATTCTTTTTCTCATCAGGTACGGCGGAGTCGTCGCTTTTCTTTACGTCCGACGCAATCCGAGCTCCTGACGCAGGCACCGCATCAGTCATCGCAGGCGGCGGCACGGCAGTATCAGGTCCGAACCAGTATGTTGATTCTTTGAGACCCAACCTAAACAACAGTTGATAACTCGAATCTTACTCACAGCACAGCGCCTCGACACGCAGGCACCGCATCAGGTTACCGCTCCTCCTCACCCGGCAGGCGGCGGCCGGGCGAAAATCACCGGCGGCCCGGTCGGCGGCTCGGCAAATTACAGTTAGATAATGACAAATTACGATAATACCCCTACACGAATTATTATCTCTGGACAAATATGCCCCTCCACATTTTTACTACCATAAAATCTGGTGAGAGTAGACCTAGATCTCAACCCTACGATTAAATACGATCAACGGCTCAGATTAATTTCTACTACAAGTAGAAAGCACCGGAGCGAGCCTCTTCTTTGAATGGGAGAGGGATCTGGAACGGCGAGAGTGGATCAAACAAACATTTGAGCCTGAAACACAGTGATGTCGCACCTGTTTAATTTCCATGAACTCCTAAACTAATGGCACAAAGTAAGGGGGACAAACTTGTGGAACATGCGTACATCAGCACAATATGCTTTTCCATTAGTCCCTTAGATTCCGTTCCATCTGAAAAATAAGGGAAAACCTCGTGTTTCGTCGGAATTGAGTGATTTTGTTTGCTCCATTGAGCAATATTATTGTGTCCCATGAGCCCAAACAATATCCAAAATTGAATCGGAGTATTTCTACTCTCGTTTGGTCTGCCGCCAGTAGATCGAGCGACCACCATTTATGGTGAATTAACAAGACTAGTACTAAAATCACCTTATACCATCTTTTATGCCAGCGTTTTTCTTTAGACCACCATTCAGCTAATGTTTTCACTTTAGACCGAGTAATCTTGCAATTATTTCACTTTGAAGCACTCCGACTCTCTTCTTAACCATATGAACGACCATCAAGTACACCAACTCCTATTCGTAATGAACTCCATTAGCTATATATGTTGACCGTTACTTTGACATATGACAAATTAGATATAAATGGATAAAAGAGTAGAGTGATCCAAAGTACCATAAAGGTACCATAAAGGTAAAATTACCTGGTCGAAAGTGAAAAAATTAGTTGAAGGGTGGTCCAATATGAAACACGAGTAATAAAAGATGACCCAAAGTATACTCAAATCTGTATTATAGATATGTGAATGGAAACTCTGAAATAAAACTGTTCCATATAAGGTTCGAGGAGCGAGCAATCCTTTCTAACAACATCATTTAGGAATGCAAACTATATCAACTGGTGATGGTGGTAATTCACTCTGAGGGTATTTTGGCTGTAGATTGGCAAGTAGGCTGAAACAGACTATGACAGTTGTCTTGGCAAAATATAATGGTAGTCCTAATTGTCTTCGAGTCCAATAATGAACAAAAGATATATAAACCAAAATGCCATACACAATTGGAATTCATACACAACTACCAGCTATTGCTGCTCTCAAATGTCATCATTCTAGCTATTTGCTATCACAATCTCCACAGCTCTCCCCATACACAAGTGGCTCGCCTGCAACCTAATGGCCCCCTTTACAAAAAATGATTTGTGTAGTAATGAATATTAAGTTAGTAACTCACAGAATCACAGTGACGAGGAGTACATTACAAGCGACGGGCTTAATTTGCGATAAATTTGTAGTCCAAGTCTGAAACAGTAATAAGTATTGGTGAGCACCTACAGCCTCAAGCCTAGCAGAGCAGAGCTAGCCATCCATGTATACGCATGTTGGCATCTGTTCAGAAAACTGCTTCACCTTTCAAGATCGTTATCTTACCATAACAATTTCTGCTCCACTCCCCTGATTCAATCTCCAGAAATTGAGGTGACAAGATAGAAAAAAAAAAAGAAAACAAACCTTACAATGTATCTAGAAGTTAAAAGTAGACAGAAATTTATTCTATAAATTAAATATGTAAGAATGGTACAGGTATTGGGAATGGAACGACGGTCGCAAGCATATGCTGCCTGGGCTGTCCAGTTAACATGAAGAAGACACATCTTAATCGTTTTCTCCTGTCACCTCTGGCATCATATATATTGCTATTTTAATTTTTTTCTTAAACCATATTCTATGTCCAAGTTAAAAATAAACATGTTATTCCAGTACTGTGATGACAGAAAGAATAGCTCAAATTACATATATTTCTCAATAATCTGAGTAGTACCAAATTTAGTATTCACTGTGGTTTAAGGACTATTTATGATCATAATTTCCATGTTTATCTAGAAGCATTTATTTCTTTTGATTGGCTAATATATTAGTATAGTATTATGTTTATCAACTTTATATTTACTCAGGTCTAAACTTTCTAAAAGACGAGAATGGGCTATGTCAATTTGTACTTCACTAACCGTAAGTCTGTAAAACTACGAGCTGGAGTATAAATGTTTTATATACCATCTACACTGCCATTTCCATTTTTCTTTGTTATACCTCAGATATATGTTAGCAACCTTCTTCACCATTAAATAGCAACAATCTCTAATTCAACTCAATCACATGTATTTGTTGGAAAGTGGTAAGAAATAAGCTATACATGATTCTAGAAGGTTCTAGAACATTATAGAAGAGATAGTATGAGGAGTTGAGAGGGATAGAGACATTCACAAGGTTCAATTCATGCGTAACCAGATCACCACTCCCGAGCCTCTAATGCCTTTCTTCTATTCGATGCCCATAAATTCAGCTGCACAAGCTTTTGTTCCCTATCACTTGGGCTTGCTTGGGCCTTTTGTGCAAGAGCACCTAACCCAGCCCATGGTGCGCCCATTCGTGGCATAACCCATCCGTGACGTGTAGCAGAGCCCCAGGACCAGATGGATATAGGCCTGTTTAGTTCCCAAATAAAAGCTTTTCGATCACCCTGTCACATCGAATGTTTGAACACATATATAGAGTATTAAATATAGAAAAAAAATTAATTACACAGCGTGTAAATTGCGAGCCGAATCTTATAAGCCTAATAGTGTCATGATTTGATAATGTGGTGCTACAGTAAACATTTGCTAATTGCGGATTAATTAGGCTTAATATTTTCGTCTTGCAGTTTACAGGCATAATCTGTAAATTGTTTTGTTATTAGAGTACGTTCAGTACTTCAAATGTGTGTTCGTATATCCGATGTGACACGCAAAAAATTTTCACCCAAGCCATAGCATGAGATATGACCTAAGCAGCGTACATGCCAAGCCCGATTTAGATAGGCAAAAGTAGAAATCCCTCCATCCCAAAAAAGACATTCGATATATTCTAACACAACAAATCTGAACATAAAATATGTATATATTCGTTGTATTAGGATGTATAGGTTTTTTTTTTTGAATGGGGGAGTACTATTTTAGGTGGCACTCATACACAACTGCTTCTTTAAGATGCAATCGATCCAAGTATTTATTACGGTCAAAACTACTACTGCCAAACTAAAAGAAAACAACTTAATAAAAAGGTTATGATTTGGATGGCTGTGTGTAAATATTGTGGTTGGATTTTTATCCACTATATGAAAAAATGATTTGGAGATGCCATGACTAGCATGTGTAGCTAGGTATGTTGAATGAAGCATGTTCACAAGAGCATGCAGTGAGTCAGTGACATGGAGTCCAGTATTGGAGGACTTGTCAATAAATGTTTCATCTATGGTGGCCACCTACAACGGTAGGCCATGTTTACTTCCAAACTTTTTCTTCAAACTTCCAACTTTTCTATCACATTAAAACTTTTCTACACACATAAACTTCCAACTTTTCCATCACATGTTCCAATTTCTAACTAAACTTTCAATTTTTGCGTGATCTAAACACACACCCCTAGTGAACTACAAATCCAACGCAGCTTGCCGTCATCGCAGACATGGCATCCATAAAAATCAGCTTCGGCTTTCAAATGTCACAGATCAAGACATCTTGAGCTACCATCACAATTGTTGTACTTCTTCCCTCACCAAATCCGAAGATCCATCATCTCCCATAAATCGAGACTGTACAAAACTGAGAAGAAGCAAACAAAGCTTATGATATATCTAGAGGATTATGGGGAGGGGAAAAAAATATGGTTTCTGTATCTCAAAAGTATAGGAACGGTGGGCATTGGGAATGGCGTGATCGTAGGCAAACTGTAGTGTCACTGATGTGAAGAACAGTCTAGAGTTTTTCCTGATCGATGGCATGAAGCATTTAGCTATGGCGATGTATGCTGAGGTTACCAACTATCTCGGCACGCACTCCTCAACCACGCTGCCCGAAGGGAGATGCCACGACATGGCCTGTTCACAAGGTAGATGCGGCTCGTTGTACTTAACGGCCGCTGCTTCAGGCACGTCGAGACTGGTGCTGTGGAATTGTAGACTTGCTCTGCACTGTCTACACCTGAATCGCGCTGACGCTGCAGCGATCCCCGTGCACGTGATCTTCGGGGCGCTCGCTGCGTCCGAGGCAGCCACCACAATGGTTTCATGCTGCCGTGTTGGGCTCCGATCTTCCGAGGCCCTCGTGGGAAGTGAATTGATGGGGAGCACGTACATGGAGCAAGCAAGCCTCCATGTCCTGTGTACCACCTTCATCATCCTTTCCTTCAGCAGGGTTTGCAATCTCTAAATTAGGGTTTTTTTTGGCGGGCCGGGGGAGGGGTGAAAGAATCGAAATTTTGGAAGTTTCGGAAAATTTCTGAGCCGAAATTATTTAGAAGTTTTACGTATTTTTAATGAATTTGAATTAACTTCGAACAAATTGAAAAAACAAAAAAAAACCGTAAATTTCGGACGAGATTTGTGTTTACCTGTGAGTGAGGAAATTTCTGAAATTGTAATAACTGCCTTCCGGTCAAAGCAGCATTTACCTTTTTCAGCTTTTCACTTCACTCAGAGCCCGAAGCAACAGGTTGGTAGTAATACTCAACAATCACTGTCTAGTGTTAGTTTTTTTTTTTAAAGGAACGACGGCAGAAGATCTGCCGGAATTTAATTAAGGGGAAAAGGAAAAAGTTTACAATCCCAGGAATGGGATTTCAAGTCCAAAAACAAAGTAAAACAATCAAGGGTGCCTAAAAGCCGATCTTCTAAGGTCTAGATCTTCCATGACAAGATGGGCTACCTGATAAACTGTACAGGAACGATTATTGAAAATTCTCCTATTTCTTTCTAGCCAAATATTCCACCAAGTAGTTAACCGTGCTCCTCTAACGCCCTGCTTTTGATTTGTCGATCCATCTTGATTTTACTTGATCCCACCAAGTAGAGATATTTGCCGGCTGTAGGATAGGGACTAGTAGATTTCGCCAGGAATGAACGAGAGTCCAAACTTCTCTGACATACACACAATCACAGAAAAGATGATTTGTATCCTCGAATGCAAACGTGCAAAGACAGCATATCCAGTTGCACGGCCAGTGACGCCTTAGCAGGTTTTGGGCTGTTAGGGTTTTGTGATGAAGGATCAACCACCCAAAAGATCACATTTTTGGCTCAGCTGGTGACTTCCATAGGGCATCAAAATCCAATCGTGCAAAAGTTCC
This sequence comes from Oryza glaberrima, assembly GCF_000147395.1. Taxonomy (NCBI): domain Eukaryota; kingdom Viridiplantae; phylum Streptophyta; class Magnoliopsida; order Poales; family Poaceae; genus Oryza; species Oryza glaberrima. The sequence continues at coordinate 13,228,087 of NC_068332.1, forward strand.
TGCAAATTGATAGGAGTAGGCTTCTTTAATAGAGTAAGCCCCGGAAGGATTCCAGTTCCAGTTAATTTCATCCAGTTGTTGGGAGAGTTGGATATCTTGGATCATTCCCCCTAGTTGCACTAGGTCATGCAGCTCTTCCACTGTTGTGAATTGTCGGAAAGAAACAATCCAATTGTTTGACGAAATTTCAAACTGGACACATCGTTGCTTTCGTTTGGCTAAACGAAAACAGAGAGGAGCAACATCATCCTTTGGACATAAACCGTTAAACTGTCTAGTGTTAGTAGTACTCATCAATGTTAGCATGTGCTGATGCCAATGACTAAAATGCAAGAAGCTATATGCATGTAGATGCATCAACGCCACAGGATGAAAAACTGTATACTTTCAATTGCTAACAGTTTTCCTTGAAACACATTGTTTTGATGTTACATAATCTTTTAATTTCCAGCTGGGCCACATAACAATTAGCACTAGTGCTAACACGCTAGTGGAGAAAATAGGAAGTCCTTAATATTTGATATTGCAGTGGCAAGCATCGCAAACAGAGGTTATACACTACACATCCATTAAACTCACTGTTTCTACCCTTGCAGGTGGCGAATCGATCATCTAGCACCGCCGGCAGGCTCTCTGCCATAGGGATCTAAAGCGCGCTGCTAACCGGCTTGCCAGACGCATGCACCTCAATCATGCTTAGGCCTTGTTCGGCAGGCCCATTTCCAAACCTGGCCTGGAACAGTTCCTGGCCTGGATTGAATGGATCCAGGTAAATTCACTGAAAGTCTGAAACCACATGTCGATTGAATCCACTCCTTTTCTTAATCCACCTCTTCAAAAAACTGCATTCGATTATTTCTTAATCCATCTGGAATGAAGCCATTCAAGCTGCCGACGCTAAGTCCAAAGCACTAGCAGGATCAGAAGTTAAGCAGAGAAAAGGCAAAGGCACATGAAGCAAACTGGCTTATATATGTATGCGTCGTTGGGCTCTGCACATACATATTATGCATATATAAACCTGAGTATATTTATAGCAGACGCATACATATGCAAAGAACATGAAGCAAAGCACTAGCAGGATCAGAAGTTAACACACAACAGAGGAATCAGTTCAGACTAGGTATTTTGCCACATGGGTACGGACCCTTGAAATGCCTGCAGTAGAAATGATAGGACCAATTATAGAAAAGGCATGTGACATTATGACATTACAGAAAAATGGTCACTGTGTATTTTTGACCATTTTGTTGTATGAAAATGGAAGATGGGCACATGGGGGAAAAATTATTTGAGAAGTAATTTACACAGCATCATATGCAAAGGCGTTAAATGCAATGCTTGTCGTAGCTTCAAGCCCCCAACAAGTAATAGCATCATACATGCATGTATTGCTTGTCGTAGCTTCAAGCCCACAAGAACTAATAGCATAATACATGCATGTATGTACGGAATGTAACTCATCTATATTCCAAAATCTAATATGAAATTCATTTTTTCCAGTTAACAATGTCGATTTCAATGTACCCAGATAAAATTGTAGGATGTATAGTTTCTACCAAGAGAGAAGGGACTAAAGTCGGCAGGTTTTTACAATATGCTATGTAACTGTAAGCACCATAAGCATATGCGATAACTGCTAACCCAGTTGAACGGATAAAAGAAGAAATTCAAAATGCTGCTGTCCCTGTAGAAATTCAAACAAAGTATACTTTTTTATTTCTCAAACATATGTCAGCACACTACCCACACTAAAACAGGGAAATTTTTTTTACTGAACTTGGTGTCATCTCAGCCATTTCATGTCATCTCAAGCAGAAAACAAGGACAGGAACTAACCTTTGGTGATGCTAGGCCATTTCACTTCTCAGCCAAATTAAAGCAGACTCTAAGTCATCTTCGTAGGCGCCGGGGAGAGAAAGGAAGAAGACTATGCATTACCGGCGAGAAGGCAGCAGAGAGCGCGGACGTCAGATGGGAAGAGGTCGCCATCGCCGTCGACGCTGGTGCGCCACTGCGTCGCCTCCTCGCGTCGCCAGCCGCGTGCGCTGTCTCCTCGCTTCACCAGCCGCACGCCGCCGCCTCGCATCCGGATTGGAGCTGGAGGGTCTGAGGTGCGGAATTGATCCGGGCCAGGAACAGGGGAAGGGAGGGAGGCCAAACCGGCCCCGTTTCCAATCTGGGCCGGCCAAAACGAACGACGCTTCCGAGCCAGACCAGATTTGGAAACAGGCCACTTCGTTCCGACCGGAATAGAGGCCGTTTCGGGCCTTACCGAACAGGCCTAAGGCGTTGTCAGGGATGGCCGGAATGGAGCAGGCGGCGCTCGCGGAGCTTGCACATGCACCACTCCAAAAGTGTATTTGCTATGAATTAATATACGACTCGAGGGGCTAGCGGAAGGAGCCGCCAGCGAGAGGATTTCTCGAGAGGTAAGCAAATTTTATTTTTTAAAATTTTATCGAATGCAAGCAATCTGCCAGCAATCCAGAGAAGAAAAAAACTAAATGGTAAACTTACCCCTAATCATTGAGTTTGTCGAGTAATAAGAGGAAACATATCCTTTGCACACATGCTTCCCGTGCACACCAACTAGCAAATGTCACGAAAAATTATTTAAAAAATTGAACACAAAATTTTAATAGTATTACACATACCTATGAAATCTCAAGTTCAAATTCATTATATTTTAGCCGTAACAAAAAGACAAAATTTTGACAGATTTTTACTCTTAAAACTGTCAGGTGTTTCTCCTTTTTATTACGGCTAAAATACAATGAATTTGAATATAAGACTTTGCAGATATGTATAACACTATTAATAGTACATGTCATATTTTTTTCTAGAATTTTCCGTGATATTTTTTAGTTGGTGTGCATGGAGTATGCACGGAAAGCATATGTGTATAGGATATGTTCAACATGTCCTTATTAAGGAACGGTCCAAAATTATTTCTGTGAGTGTATAATATAACTAGTAGAGAGTACAGTAGCGTTTCTCATATAAAAATGCTAGATACATCACTGCCATGCGCAGCTCAATGTTTACCCGAAAAACAAAACGAATTATACAAGGATTCTAACCTGCAAGCAGTATACTCGGGCATCAGTATCGGTCTCATTTTTCTCTTATACTTATGGTTATCAACCAAAATTTAAATTTTCACCTTTAAATTTAGAGTTGATTTTGAGGGCTTTTTCATTGAAGTTTAATTTTCAATCTTTGCTTTTAGATCACTGAGAACTTATATATAAAAATTTTATTTACAAATTATTTTTCGTTTGTAAATATGCCGTTGGGCCAATACTTCCTCTGTCCCAATATGTTGCTATCTAGGATAGGATTTGATCTATTCTAGGACAACGAATTTAGATAGTGATCTTAGGATGGGGTAGCAACCTTTTGGGACGGAGAAAGCACCATATAGCTGGAGGTCCAGCATCAAAAGCAGCAGTATACCTAGCAATCTAGCATTCCGCCTACTACACCAGTCGGCCGGCAACCACTAGGCCGCAAAGCTCGATCGCTCCTCACCGTCGTCACCGACGTGGCGTCTTCCAGGTCTCTCAGCAAATGTGTTGCTGAGCTGGTGGCCACACCACCTCTCAGTCTCAGCTGATATACTCTTGAGCTGCCTCTTGGTGATGCAGTAGGCCGCAGTAGCCACAGCTGAAGAATGCCCTTTTTTTTCACGAAGATGCTGAATATATATCCCGGTTTCTGCATCCAAGCGCCGCCCTTGCCAGTCACCGTCAAGACGCAACTTTTCATTTGGTCGACAGGTACGTCGGCGGCGAGAGAAAGAAAAAGAAAAAAAAAACAAAGAAGAAGCCTGCAGGATCGAATCTGGTGCCGGCCTGTGGCCTTGGAACAATGTTCCCCGGTCCAATCCACGCTGCCGGCCGCTAGCTCGCTCAGGCGATCAAATGACACGCCACACGGATTCTCCACCAATCGATCTACTTTCAGTATCAATCTGCTGGCACACTGGCTGACTGGATAAGATGTACTCGTTCTATTTTTAAATATAACAACTTTTAAAATTTAAAATTTATCATGACAATTAATATTTTTATATATTTCATCTGCATTTTTTTCACAAACAATATCACCATTCCACAAATTTTTACCTATTTTTTCCTAATCAATTATAGCCTTTGTAAATTTAATTTTACTTGTTTTCTTAACAATCTCTTATGTTATTTCTTATCCATGAAGATATAGATGGATAGATAGATAGATAGTACCAGTAAAGACAGATAGGCTAGGGTAGGTATATGAGCCGAAGGGAATCCGAACGTCAGGATGGTGACGCCTTTTCAGCGAGGGCTGGAGGTAAAATACTCTGAATCCCGGCTTGAGAGTTGATGTGGAGAGCAGAGACCACCTTGATTCCAATCCCTGCGATGCAGGTTGGTGCCTGGAATCTGGGCTTCTTCTTTCGCAGATTTGGGATCCGGTGGATGTCGACTGCATGTATAGGTGCATATGCAGTGGCTGCGTGCGTGCTAGTCATCAATACACCGACCACGGCTGTCGTTCATAGTCTATGTTGGTGTTTGGATCCAGGGACTTAACTTTAGTCTCTGTATTTAAACACTAATTTAAAGTATTAAATATAGACTTCTTATAAAATTAATTATATAGATGAAAGCTAATTTACGAGATAAATTTTTTAAACCTAATTAATCCATAATTAAAGAATGTTTACTGTAGCATCACATAGGCTAATCATGGATTAATTAGGCTCAATAGATTCGTCTCGCAAATTAGTCCAAGATTATGGATGGGTTTTATTAATAGTCTACGTTTAATATTTATAATTAGTGTCCAAACATCTGATGTGATAGCGACTTAAAAGTTTTAGTCCCATCTAAACAGAGTATATGTATCCCAGTAAAATGAGATGCACTAGATGTGCAGTATCAAGGTATGTGGTTTCAACCCCGAGATCATACGTTCAATTCTCAACATGCTCACAATATCTTAAAAAAAATGTTGGGACCAACGTCTCTCTCTCAAAATCTCCTTTTTTTTCGCGTACCTAGCAAAACGTGACACGGCTAATAACTCATTAACAACGTAACGCTGGAAGATAGATCATAATATTCAGCAAGATTTTTACCGCGGTAGGAAACCACTCAGCCTAGCAGCAACCTGCAACCGCCATGTCAGCTGCTGATTCTGCTTGTTGATTTTTCTCGGCGATAAAATAAAAATAAATTTTCAAACGTAGCTGATTTTACCGTTTCTGTTTCCAATCTTGAATTCCAAACCACTAATAATAACATAGATATAAAAGTTTATCCATAAATTACTTTTGCTGTTGTTTTCTTTACTTTTTACAGCTTATCAGTTATAGCTCACTGAAACGCTGTTAATTTCCATAGACTTGATGTTTGCTGCAAAATTGTTAGCAAAAATGAATTATACTAGCAAGGATTCGACAAGGAAAAGGCGTTGAAAATATCGCAGGGAATCATGTATCTTTGTGAGCAGGCGAGGCGCTTTATGTAGATTATATTCCACGGAGATCTCCCCAGACCGGAGGCTCGAGGTTGCATGTATGGTTGGTTTGCTTGGGGCAACGCAGCCGCAACAATCAGCTGGACACGAAGGCCTCCACATCTTAGACCATGCTGCTTTTGGAGCTTTGGAGATGGAGCAAATCTTCCATGGGCGCTGGAAAATCTCTCGTAATTCCATGGGCCCAGCATGCTAAACCTAGGAGCGAATCACGCACAGGATGGATGGACAGGACCATGGATAAAGAAAAGCATCACTTTGATGGCAAAAGCCAAATTCCCTCTCCAAAGACATGGGAGTTGCAGATGGCGAGATCCATTCGTTTTCGTTGGATGGCTCCACGAGTTTTTACTTTGTCAAGTACTACTAGAAAAAGCATTTTCCCAACGTCAAGGTCTTTTTTTTCATGCGGACATAACCCTTGAAGCCAAATAACCGCCTAAAAAAAATAAATCGGAGTGAAGTTCGCTGGCCGCCTGCAAAAATCGACCACTTAAGCGGCGCAGGCGAAACTTATGTGGTCCGCCTGTAAAAATCATACCTACCAAAAAAAAAATCTTAAGTACTTATCTTCTCCTCCACCCCCTCCCCACCACTCATTTCCCTCTCTCAACTCTCTCTCTCTCCCTCAACACTTGTCCCTCCACCGGGCTGTCCCCTTCCCCTCCCTCTCGCCGGAGGGGAAGCGACGGCGGCGGCGGCGGCGACGGCGGCTCCCCTCCCCTCCCCTCCCAGATTGTGCCAGAGGGAGGCCGGGGGAGGGCGGCGGTGGTGAGGCGCGTGGCCAGTGGGGCGCTGGGCGGCGACGACGACGCGCGGGGCGGCGGCGGTGGCTCCCGGTGCAGCTCCCCTCCCCTCTCCTTCCAGATCCGGCCGGGGGAGGGCGGCGGCGACGACGACGCGCGGGGCAGCGGTGGCAGCTCCCAGCGCAGCTCCCCTCTCCTCCCCTCCCAGATCCTGCCGGAGGAGGGCGGCGCTGCGAGGCACGTGGCCGGCGGGGCGCGATTTTTTTTTGTTCGTTCATTGGATTTTCGCAGGCGAGCCATTACGCCGACTGCAAAAATTGATGATTTTCGCAGTCGTTGATCTGCAGGCGGTCCGCCCTCCGCCTGGAAAAATTACTTTTGGCCGCCTGTAAAAATATTTTTTCTAGTAGTGAAGGTGAAGGTTATAGCGATCAGAAAAGGAAAACGAATCGTCCTGACACGTTCGCTAGATCGGAAGTCAACGAGCGTGTGCTAACTAGCCATTTCGATCCACCTTTCCTCCCCTTCACATTATCATGGAGAAGGCCGTGGGCCTCAGCTATATCTCTCCCTGCTAAATGGGAGAACAGCGCGCCTACGCACATCTCACTATGCAGATAATGCCACGATGTTCATCCGACCGACAAAGAGAGATATGATACACCTCGCTCGAATTCGGCATTCCTTGGGGAAAGTTATGGGCCTCTAAACCAACATGGCGAAATGTCAGATTCTGCGGTGCCGTTAGCGACCTACAAGACATCTCATGGGTTTTTCCCACAAACATCACCAGCTACCTGATAAAGTTCCTCGGCCTCCCGCTGGCAATCTCCTAATTCAAAAAGATACATGTCCAGCCACTGCTCGATAAATGCAAGACGCGGTTGGTGCCTTTGCAAGGAAGGATGATCACGGCGGAAGGAAGAGCGACTCTTACTAAATATGTCCTCACGGTGCAACTAATCTACTATCTAACAGCTTTAAAGATCCTAGACGAGATACTACACTCAATCGATAAGACGAGGCGGAAGTTCTTCTGGGCAAGAAGAGACGACATATCATGGGGATGTGCAAAAAAAATAGGGATAAAGCCTGCAGACCTAAGAACTTGGGTGGCCTTGGTGTGCTTAACCTAGACCAGTTTGCCAGAGCACTGAGAATGAGATGGCTGTGGTATGAATGGACTAAACCGGATAAACCTTGGAACGGCACCGCGATCCCCTGCGGTCAACTAGCCAGAAACCTCTTCATGGCGTGACGATAATCACTCTAGGGTTGGGAAAACGGCAACCTTCTAGAACTCACACTAGCTAGAAAACACGATGCCCAAAGAGATCGCACCAGTAATTTTTGTGGCTTCCAAGCACAAAACAGGACGGTGCACGATGCCCTAACATCCAAAATGTGGGTCCGAGACATCAACCTCCCCTTCGGATTAAGGTAGCGGATCATCTACGACAATACGTCCATTTGTGGACTATGATACAACGTGTGGGTCCCATGAGTGAGCAAAGGGACACCATTAATTACCTAGAAGCTGATGGCTAATGCAGTCTGCTCGGACAAATCTGCGTATAGACTCCAATTCGTTGGAGCGACCGAAACAATCTACAACTAGACTATCTCAAAATGTTAGGCGCCTAAGTGCGAGTTCTTATTATGGCTAACAATCCAAAACAAGCAAACTTCAAAAGAGGGGATGGATGAACCAGCAGCTTTGCCCTCCATGCCACGCCTCGACCGAATCAGCATTACACTTGCTGGCAAAGCGTGGGCTGCCCAAAAGGATCTGGGCAGAGATACAGAGATAGACAAGTGTGGACCTCTAGTTACAGGAGTGGGAAGCTTGCTCATCTATGGAGGATTGGTGGTACAAAATCTCATAGTAACCTCAGTACCTCACACCCTGAGGAAGGCCCTAAAATTGATCATTATCCTGGTGGCCTGGGAGCTCTGGTGTGAAAGAAACGTCAGGATTTGTGTGGCATATAGCAACCATGCCAACCACCATCGATCATCACCAAGATCAACGAGGCATAAACTTTGATCGAGGAGGGGGCTACAAAGCTCACAGAGATTATCCCCTCCGGAGAGTAGTCTCCATTGTTCTTTTTGTGGGTTTGTGTTGTTTTAACGTAGACCCAGTAAATATTTCGGGCCCCTTAGAATCACAGGAATAAAAAAACGGAGGAATAGGAAAAAAATAGAATCTTGACAGGAATACAAATGTAAAACAGAGGATTGCAAAACACAGGAAAAACATAGGAATGACCATTTGATTGAGCCGCAGGAAAAACATAGGAATTTGAGGAGAGATAAAGACTCAAATTCTTAACATGAGGTAGAACCTCATGTTAAATTTCCTCCAAAACTTGTTGGGAAGAGGCATTCCATAGAAATTTCATGGGATCACATAGGATTTATTTCTTTGATTCAAAGGGCTATATAGGAAAAATTCCTATAGAAATTAAATCCTTTAAAATTCCTATGAATTTTCTTTGAATCAAAGAGGGGCCTTCATGTTGACGGTTTTTTTCCTCCTTCTCTATCAATATAAAAGTGACATTAAAGCTTTTGGCCGTCCGTAAAAAAAAAAGGTGAAGGTTACATTTTGGAGTTATACTTGGAATAACTACTACTCCTGTTGTAAGTATTTGACATGAGAACTTGAGATAGTTGGTTAAAATTTTAAAACTTTTATACTGAAATTGTTATACACGGATACATCTTATAAAAATGCTACATAATTTTGTAAACCTATTATATTTTATAAATTTATTTTCATATAAAATTTATGATCAAAGTATTTATAACCGGTAGGAGTTTATACACTTACCTATTAAAATTGTACATATGCATTCCTTTTTAAATTGGTGAATATTGGAGCACAAAAAAAAATGGCTTGAAAGTTGGTAGGCAGAGTGCATCCGACATTCAATAGTCCTAATCATATAAACTAGCCTACCTTCCACGAAGAATATAATCTATTAACTTAATAAAGAAATATAAGAAAGAGATACCACGTTTGCTCTTACGTCTTAGAAATTCGTACATTAATTGAAATAAGAAAAAAAATAGAGTACATATACAATACAATTTAGAAAATACTGAAATGTATTAAAAATAAGAAATAATTAATATTGTGATAAGACTAGATGTAGAAAAATACAATTTAGGAAAAAAAAATCTAAAGCTTGGATTAAAAACAAATAATATTAAGAGAAAGAGTCCACGTAGAAATACAATTTAGAAATAGCTAGTGTTTACATTAAAAATAAATTTTTATGGAGAAAAGAATTCATGTAGGAGTCCAATTTGAAATTTTTTTTGTAGGAGTCTAATTTGAAAATTTTTTAAACTTGGACTAAAATAAACAATATTAAGAGAGAGAGAGAGAGAGAGAGTCCACATAAATTTAGGTTAATTATTATTAGAGGAGATAGCTCTTTGAGGAGTATAATTTAGAAAAAAAAATAGTCAGTGAAGAAATACAAATTAAAATATATATTCAAAAATCGGAATATAAATAAAAAAGATTAAAAGAAGAGTCCACGTAGAAATACAAGTATAAATACAAGGTCGAAAAAACATTAATTTTGGATTAATAATTGAAGAAATAATTAATATTCCGATGAGAGTTAATGTAGAAATACAAATACAATTTAGGGAGACTATAAATTCAGATTAAAGATTTAAAAATGATTACTATTGTGCGGTAAGGACCACAGAACAAAATCCAATTCCATCTTCCGAGGTCCTGGCAACCAACCGGAGATATACTTATTCTTTCATTTCTTTGGTCCAGAAAGGGCTCCAAACCTTGTTCAACCCATGCTTTGGCACATATTCTACTAATCTCGTGTCGTGTGGTGCAGCCCAGATGGATTGAACTTGAGAGCACAGAAGAGTTCCTGTAGGTTACCCAACCTGCTACTACAGGAGTATTTCAAGACTAGATAAGATTGGTTTAAGATTGCATTTATATCAGTATTTAGTTTTGCAAGTAGGCCATCTGCTTATTGTTCTAAAAGATTTCATGTCATCTGCTCCAGCATATTTAGTTGCTATCCACCTGCATCTATGAAAAAAGTTGCCAATGTTAAATTAATCTAGCCTTAAATATAGAGTTGCAAACTGTATTTTCTTCCCATCTTAATACAATCTGCCAGCTTGTATTCAGCCGATACGGCTAAAAGAATTTCATTTTCTCAGAGATCCGGCGCAGCAATTGAATGCACGCGTCTAAACAAATACTCCATATAGTAAGAACTTATATATACATAATTATAAACCAATCATTTAGTAAGAAGACTGCCCCAGCAGCTGCTTGTTTAAGTCTTTTAGGAAACATATACAAGTCAGTAACAAGAAATCTAAAATGAGTAACTTATTAATTACAAGTGCATTAATCGCAGAAAAAAATAGTATTTTGTAACTCTATTACTCTATCACCACCAATAGTAACACACTGCTGATATAGGTGCATGAATCTCGTCCTTGCATTATATATGCATGCTGAGCCCGGATGATATATAATTGCACGCATGGCATTCCTAGCACCACACAAAATATAATTCATGATGCCTAGTGGGGCACATGCGTGCAGGTCCAACAAATGTATCCCTCCTATGCAGGGAGAGGGTGCAGACAGAAGCATATCCATTGCCATAACTATAGCTAGCATTACATATATCCATGATTTTTTTTAACTCATATACCTGTAGATCGATGCATTATGATGAATTTGACATGTTTATTCGATGGGCATGTATTTGAGACATTGACACCATGCACCATCAGAATCTACATTTGAAAGAAAGCATTTATATCTTGCCATCTTGGAATCGACCGAGATACGATATACACCCTTCCCTTCTTGTGGGTCCTCAACAGAGAGCATCAGAATCTCACTCACCTCTCAATCTTCCAAGCCAATAACAAGTGTGTACAGCTCACACAACCACACACTTATGAACACGAGTACAGCCGATGCCCTATAAATAGCCGCCACCGGAGCATAACAGATATCATATCTAAACAGCAGAGATCGATCTCTTCTGAAGTTCAACTTCCAAAGAAAGGCAGTAGCTAGCTAGTTTAATCAAATCCAAGCTGCAGGATGTCTTCTGCTGGGTCACGTAGCTCGTCCCGCAACAGCAACATGGCGTCAGAGTGGAGCAAAGAGGAGAACAAGCTGTTCGAGCAGGCCATTGCCTACTACGGCGAGGGCGCGCCTGACCTCTGGCACAAGGTGTCCCGCGCCATGGGGGGCACCAAGACAGCCGACGAGGTGCGCCGCCACTTCGAGATCCTCGTGGATGACATCAAGCTGATTGAGGCAAGGCGAGTCCCGTTCCCCAAGTACAATACACAGGGAGCATGGAACTGACTGAGGTAAGGTAATTAATTAACCCGCTGGGAATTACTCAACCTGATTCAATGCTCTCACGTCCAGTAATAAACGCGTGTTGCTAACTTTGCGATAACTCTTCAAAGGTAGTGAGTACGTGTTCTGATAAGTTGAGAATATCGTGCTGCTTATTAGCAACACAGTTTGCAGTTGCAATCTAGCTTGTAAGCTGATAGCTAGCTACTGTCATATCTCAGAAAAACGCATATTCAAGGAGCATTAGATGTCAGCCATGAAAATCATGCACTAGATGGTTGAACTTGAACACTATAAGCTAGGGAACGGATTAGTCAGTTGTCGTTTTCTTTGTTGCAATTCTACTTTCCAGATGCAGTTCAACATCAGAGTATCTGTACTATTGTGTAACAGATAAATCTGGTGAAAGTTTGAAACCAACAGCTAGCTCATAATTTGAGCCTGTGGAATGCCATCATGCACACTAAATTAGCATGCAGTTCTACGCACTATAGTATATATGCACCATTTTGTGATTTGTTCGTTAGCACATAGGCTGGTAGGCACACGAGCTAGCCTTAATTTGTATATATAGTGACGATTTCTTCCCTAGTGCATTATTCACGTGTGATCTAGCACCAGAAGAATAATTTCTGTGATAACAAAAGAAAGTTAGAATATCATGCAGTCTAAGCCCCTTGAGCAGTACGTTGTGCTTAATTCAGTTCCAGACTAACAGCCAACAGGTGCTTTAAACATCTCTTTTTCATGTCAGTTCATCTGGCAAATTAAAAGGTGATTTCTGTCTTTTTAAGAGGCACAAGTGTGATGTGTCCATAGGAAAAGGCAATCAAAGTTATCCTGTACTCTCTTGGAAAGGGTACACAACCATTGTACGTAACCCTAGAAGAGGGAGCTATATGCGTACCTCATTCTTCTCAAAATAATTTAATTTGTAAATAGATAAGTAGCCTCAATATACCACACCGAGCTAGCATGCCTAGATAGAAAGTAAATTGAGATAAACGGCGTCTAAGTTTCTACTATTCAAATGTAACACAATGGTGCCCTTAAATAGATCTACTTTTTTTATCACTGCTAAGATAAACTCATGCTACATATTTCCAATTTATTTTCCAGGGGTGGAAGCATCTGAGGTTCCAGCAAGGAAATAACTCCAATATAAACTATATTCCTTCCTGTGGCTAGTTATTGAAGGAAAGCATATTGATATATTGTTACCGTGTTAAGAAGATTGTGGTCGATTGCTTGGTTATAAATAAAAGAAGAAAGGACTTGTCTGTATATACTTTTAGGTTGTAAAGCAAATCAGTGTTGATCTTGCAAAAGCTAGCCTGCATTTGGCATTGTGTGTGGTTGTTAACATTTCAGCTATACTATGTAGTAAACATCAGTGATGTAAGACTTGTGTACTCGCGTGCTAGTGATTATAAAGTTGTGGTTACTAGAATCTCAAATGCCCAATCGACCAACTGGTTTCAGAATTTTGAATTTGTGATGTTACATTTGCACTATAAATGCTTCAATATCCCTTCCAACCAAGATGTAAATGCAATGTAGATATGGCGTTTGCCAAGTGCTCACAGATCGAGTTCCCACCTCTTGAAGTAGCTAATTATCAACCAGGTATATTAAAAATTCTGCTTTACACTGCTAGCTACTCTGGAAGTGGATTGAGCATTTAAGCTATTATAAGGATGTAAGTAGCATCTTGCTAGCTTCACACTGGTTGGAAACTTGGAATGCAGAAATACACAAGTCATTTTCAACAATATAAAAAAAGAAAATAAACTAAAATGTCAGAAGTATGTAGTTCCTCCGTTTTAGCTTATAATTCATTTTAACTTTAGTTAAAGTCAGACTAATTCAAAATTAACAAAGTTTGTAGACAAATATAGTAATATTTATAATAGTAAATTAGTTTCATTAAATCGATAATTTAATATATTTTCATAATGTCTGTCTCGGATCAAAAATGACTTAAGTGTAAGCGCCCCCACCTCTCTTTTGAGAGTGCGAGAGATGTTAATACTTTTTTATAACATGATCAAACTCGAATCAGTTTGACTTTGGCCGTATAATATGAACGGATGGGTACAATTTAGACGGTTCTACAAACCAAAAGGTACCATCCGACCTGTTTAGTTGATTTTAACCCTAAGGATAGCCACAGACCACTGTACCAAACCTTCTGAGCCTAGTACAGACAGTAACCAGAGGAACAGCACCTAGGAATAGAATAATTTACATGCTTAATTGCTTTTAAAGTTCTTTTTCTAGTAAATATTGATAGTCTGATACTACTAATCCATCTACATCCTCGAGACTTTTGACCCAGCAACACCCAATAGGAATAAACTAATATGTGAATTATTTCATCAGAAGCATTTAATTTGGTAATCATTCTGGTAGTAAAACGTACTATAGGATCAAAATTGAATTAAATCTGGCCCTAATTACGATTTCAGTTTTCATTTTCAATTGCTCAACTTCCCCGCAAAAAAAAAAAAACAAAAAACATAACTTCTGTTGCAACCATGTAGCAATCGCCAATTAATTTACAACACCCTCATCTCTCTACACGCTGTAATTAACTTGAATTAGAATGACAAATAAATGCGACGTAGAATGCCGACCCCAGTACAGTAGCTTGCATACTGACCTAGTTTTGCCGGTTCGAGGCGTTGGCCCCTAATCGCTTCTCCATGAGGCGGCGCGACGCTTGCCCATGCGCAGCCCATGGCCAACCGCCACCGCCACCGTGCGCCGCCGGCCACAGCTCGCGCGGATATTCACCATCACCTCCCCGGGGTCAAGCGCGACGAGGTCCCGGGCGACCGTCGGTGGTGGTGTGCGCCCCTTCACCTGTGGCATCGCGAGGGGTTTCGCGTGCGGCTTGCCGTGTCACCTCTGAGCCCAACTGCCGAGCACCCAAGCTGGGCCAGATGGGCTTATTTCTCCGAAGGCCGATATTCCTTCCTTCAATCCGTCGTGGAATAAGTTCATCTGATGTCTGTTATCCTGTAGACGAATCCGATTTTCGTCCTTCAACCAAAAAACCAGATACAACGGGTCCCTCAACTATCAAAACCAGTGCAGATGAGGTCCTCGGTGGTTTAGATGGCAGTTTTGGTTGACATGGCGCCTACGTGCCTAATTTGGCTCGATCTTCATCTTTCCTGGTGCTACGTGGCACTTACGTGGCAATTCGATCTAGAAAAATAATAAAACCCATGGGACCCACATGTCAGTTTTACACACAAAATAATAAAAAGGTGGGACCCACGTGGGCCCCACATGTCATCCTCCTTGCCCTCCTCTTCTTCCTCCTCTCTCCCCATCTCCCCTCTCTCCATCTCTCTCCCCTCTCCTTCCTCATCTCGTCGACAGAGATAACGATGACCTGGAGAGGCGCGCCTCCTCCACTCTCGCCCCTAGGCCTATCGCCGGTAGCCGCTGGGAAAGAAGCGGCGCGCGAGCGTCATCCGTAGGGAGGAGAGGAGCGGCGCCACTTGCTCGGGTGGAGCCAAGGCAGATGAACGGCGCAGCGTCCCCTCTTTGCCGAATGATCGCCGAATTATCGCGAACTCGACCCTGCCGAGGCTTGCCGGGTTGTCGACACAGGCGAGGGCGATGGCAGGGTCAAGAGGCTCCTCGACCTACTCGATGTGGCTCACACCGGCGTCGATGCACGGGCGGCGCTTGAGCGTGAGGACGGCGCGGGAGGGGGTTGCGGTCGTCGAGACCGTAGAGTCGGACGCGGAGCGTGACGGAGGCGGCGCAGGAGGTGGTCTTCGAGCTCGTCGCAGTCGGAGGTGGTCTTCGCGCGTCACCGCTTCGGCCGCCATTGCCCCACTTTGCCTGCCGCCCTAGTCCACATCGGAAGAAGAGAGAGAGGATAATGGGAAGAAGAGGAGGGCTGGGAGGATGACATGTGGGGCCCACGTGGGTCCCACCATTTTTTATTATTTTATGTGTGAAACTGACATGTGGGTCCCACGGGTTTTATTATTTTTCATGATCGAATTGCCACGTAAGCGCTACATCAGTGCCCAGTCAGATGAAGACCGAGTCAAATTAGCCACGTAGGCGCCACATCAGCTAAAACCGCCATCTAAACCACCGAGAGATCTTATTTGCACCGGTTTTAATAGTTGAGGGACCAGGATTCGTTGACAAGTTAATGAACCTCACATGAACTTATTCCATCTGTCGTTGACATTTTTCACGGGCGTCTTTCTACCCAACCGATAAACACGAAGCTGGGCGGCGGCTGGGAGCCGCTACAGGCCTACAGGCTCGATTTCTCACCATGCGGCAGCAGGAAGCGGCACAACGGACTGCGGCAGGGACAAATATCGGTCGTCGAGGTACAGTCTGGGGACGGTCGACCGTGCGGTTCGTCCTCATTCCACGGCAGCAGCACGACGACGGTCGCACGCGGCTCTCTTCCTCTACACTCGGTTCACCCGGCGCAGCCCACGGCCACAGCAGCGTATTGCCCACCGCGGCCTCTTCGCTCCGGTCTTGGTGTACCTCCTCGAAGATCAGCCCAAGCATCTCGGCGATGGGGATGGGGCTGGTGGCGAGAGGCCTCGGTCGGCAGAGAGGGATGCGCCCGTGTGGTGAACTGAAAAGGGGAGAAGGCGGAGCCAGGTAGGGTGGTTTTATAGGCCATGGGTTGCTGTCTCGCTGGCTTGGAAGGTTTGGGCTGTCCGGGATGACGATCAGCTCGGCCATCTGGCAAGCGTTGGCAGCGGTGGGTTGGACGGGACGGTGGTTGTTGGGATACGCGTAGGCGACGATAGTATAAATCAAAATTTTTCTATCGCGTAAATTAGGAACCATGCAAGTATTAGATCATAGATCGTTACCACTCGACGCGCTGCGCAGCGGAAGAAAACGCTGAGAAGTCGAAGGAACTCTCGCGAAGTAGCGCGCGTCGATGTAGAGGAAGTAGTCGATCGCACCGGCTCGACCTTCTCACGTGATGCAATACCTCCGCTGGTCACACTCCTCACGAATATATAGGATCCATCACTCGGGCCTCCAAGGTCCGTAGGTCTCCTATTTGGATCCCTATCCGAATTAAGCTCATATTGGATCTCCATCCAATCCCCTTATTCCGGCCCATTAAACGTGCGACCCTGTAGGTTCATGTACACTCGGTTGTAACCCAAAAACTCCTTTTCGGTCCACGCGTCAACAGTGGCCCCTAGCAGAACGTATTGACCCACCGGGCATACATAAAGATCATATCGACTGAACATCTAGTGTATACTTACATGAACCTCTTTGCCTCACGATATCGATTAAGCTCAAGACTAGATATGTGCTATACTCTAATATCTCAATCATTCACTCGAACCTGTGATAGATTATATAACTTGTGATTGACTCCTCAATCACCTTTGGCATGGCCATGCACTTCCATAATCTATAATATCGAGGGGCCCAGAGATATCTCTCCATAGGAGGGGCAAATCCCATCTTGATTATTCATATCCTACTAGATGTTTCACAGCATACCCGAAAAGTACTTTTATAACTACATAATTACGGAGTAGCGTTTAGCAGTCCCTAAGTAAGCTACTACACATGTTGGGAACCATGATAATCTCAAGTCTAAGGATTCAACACCAACACTAAATGAGATCACTGATGACACAACACATATGACTCTTGCAATGTCTCATGTTGGGTCTATCCAACAACATGTTCCCCAGCATGTGTCCGCATTATTAATTTGGTATCTCTATACCATGATCCATGATACATGATCATTAATTAATACATATGCTGATCATCTAAACATATTTGTTCCACATATTATATTTGATCAGGGATCCTTTAGAAATAGCAACACACAACATAAAGAGTCTCATGAAAGAATCACATATTCATTAACCAATAATGAGTTGTCTATTTCAAGGAACAAAGTCAGATAAATATGTAAACATAGTATGTGATACAATCATCTCTATGATTGCCTCTAGGGCATATCACTAACAGTGGCCATGGAGCTGTGCGCTGCTGTTGCTGACTTCCGCAGGTACGGGAAGTGGGACCGGGGACGACGTGGAGTGGGCAGGTTGAGTCGTCCGAGAGGGTACGGATCGTGCAGCGCATGGGCGTGTGAGATTTCTGAAAATTTGAAGATTATCTATTTCGAAAATGTTTACTATCGATCATCTGATGTTGAGTAAAATATCGGACGGTGCAGGTCAGCATTTCTGCATCACCCACATCAACCTTATCCTCTCACACACACTCCCCCATCTCTCCCCTCTTATCTCTATCTGCTCTCTCTCTCCCCTCTCTTTCACTACAGCGGAGACGGCGCAACGAGCTCCACCTCATCCTCGACAGTGGTGACAAGCTCCATCTCGTCCTCGACGGTGCGACGAGCTCCATCTCGGTTCCTCAAGGACATGGCCCTCGACATAGGCGCAAAAGAAGAGGTTCCTGCCCGGCGAGCCTTGACCACCTCGCCGAGGTGGTCGCCATTCCATGCATGCTGACGCGACGCGGTAGCGATGGCAACGGTGACGGCGCTAGACATGGCCACCGGCGGGGACCTGATGCTGATGCAGCTGGTCCTTGCCAAGTTCATCCATCTCGTGCCGTTGCTCGTCTAGGGGTGGCTGGAGTTAAAAACGAAGGTGGGTTTAACTTTGTGTTCCACTTTGTTGTATTAAGGTGTTTCATTTGGTTTTGATTCGATGTTGCATATGTTGATAATTCATGTTGCAATCGAGACGTTTCGATTGCATTTTTGGTTGAAACACTTTCGTCAAAGCGATAAAACATTTTTCTCTGATTGATGAAATTTCTGAAAATGCATGAAATATTTTAGTGATGTTTGAGGTTTTTTTTGTTGCACTTTATTGTATTAAGGTGTTTCATTCCATTTTAATTTGATGTTGCATGAATTGATTTCTTGGTGTGGCAATCCGTATTGTTGAATATTTCATTTGGTTGAAACAATTTTGCTCAAGCGCTGAAACATTGTTCTCAGGCAACCAAACCTCTGGAACATTTTCATTGAAACAATTTTTACTGAGGGATAAAACATGTGAAACATTTCTCAATAGTACGGTGCAACACCGTCCGATGATTTGCACCAGATCAAACGTCCGATCCGTAGTAGCCTCGTCTATATTACTAGAAAAATAACCGTGCATTGCAACGAGTGAATGCTATTTTAATTTTATTATTGTTATACGGTTTAGATAAGATAAAATTTAGGAATTCACTTGGATGTTTTTTATAGAAAATCGTGAGCTGCAGTTAGGAGTCTGACTTTAATCTCAAGTTAGCATGCAAGTTCTTTTAAAGAAATTTCTTGTACGTCTTCTTTTGTATTTTTAAAAGCAAACGAACTTAAAATCCGACTCAAACACAGATCTGTATTTCCAAAAGCGAACGAACTCAAAAACCGACTCAAATACGGATGACCTACCAAAATACCGGCAAAAACATCTTCAATTTTTATAATAGTAGAGGTATATGCTTGCCTAGTTAGTTGGGTGACGGACTATCAATTTTTAGAACTTCTGATGATCATCAGATTTACATAACGGAAGTTTTCCAGGTGTTTTCTTCATGCCAGTCTACAAATATTAACCAGCTCATAACATATATAGTACTCCTATCAAATATAAGAATTCATGTATCTCATCATTCACCTATAAGGATTCAATAATTGTGGGTCTTTTATCTTGTGTTGGTGCTTATTAGTTTTTGTTTGATTTATGTTAATTTGGGGTGTTTTTTAAGACTCCATGGTGTGTGGTCGCTTCTGTGTGAATTGGTATAATAATTGGCTGTAATTAACTATGTTGAGTAAACGCCGAAAATATATTCCATTATCTAAAAAACCTATCATTCAAAACTCTTTCCATTTCAAGCTTCCGACATCCTCCTACCCTCAACCATTCATCATTTGATTATGGGCACCAATGTTTTTTCATTATCAACCTTAATCTCTTCTAAACAATATAAAAAATGCTTATATGTGTAAACAAAAGCCGGATTACTGTAGAGGACTTGTCTAGAAGCCGAGGAAGTGGAGAGGGGATCGAAAAATGAGAACACATACACTACTAGAAAAATAATTTATCGCCATGAAAAAAATCGTAGCATCAATGCTAAAATTGTGGCAATAGATACATGTGCCACAATCTTAAAATCGTTGCTAGCCGTGGTAATAAATAGCGTGGTAATAGGTTATTGCAACGATTTTTATTTAGTTGTAATAAAATTTTATATTGCCATAAAATGGATGTGGCAAAAAATATATAGTGCAACACTTCACATGGTTGTAATAAATAACTATTGCTACCACTCCATGTGTGGCATTAGTTATTCGTAGCAAATTAAATATTTCAATATTAATTTATCATCCTAATTATTTTCTTTTGATATCTTGTGATGTCCAGGATTCGAACCCAAGATCTCTCCCTCACGCGCGCTCTCCATGACCAACTCACCTACGCATCAATTTTGTTTAAAAACGCATATAATTCCATTTGAGACTACCTAATTGAGACTCGAATCATGAATTTGAGTATTTAAAAGATTTCAAATGAAAAATTTAAGTTGTAGATCTCATCGAGAGCTATAAATTTCATATAAAATTTGTCCTAATCCGTGTCCATATGAAAAGAATAAGTCAAATTATGAGATGATAAATTTTTTATTGCAACGAATTTGTTGATCATGGCAATAGAAAATAGTGAAAATTACCATGTACTATGCAAATTGCCACAAAAATTAAATGTGTGGTGATAGAACATTTTTTTGCAATAGTAATGTTTTTTGTGGCAACAAAAATACTGAATAAAACAACGATTGTAAATCGTTGCAACAAAGTATAGTTATTTGCCACAGAAAAATATCATTGCGATAGTATAATATATTGCCACGAATTTTTTTCGTTGTAATAAATTGGTGGCGATAGCTCAATTCTCTTGTAGTGATAATCAGGATCATATAAAATATCAAATGTGATCTTCACTCGCTTTCATAGTTTTGGCTTTTGAAAAGTATCCTAGTTTCCTTTAGGGCATGAGCAATGTATATGGGTGATTTGGTGAAGTGGTCTTTATGGGTGGGCCCAATGTCAGTATACATTAGCTATTTCTATTTCCACAATGGATGAAGCATTACGTGGGGCCTACTAGCAAATAAAAAGTAGGCAACAGTCAACTAAATCCGCAGAGATAGAGTAGCAGCAGCATGGGAGAGAGAAGAGTACATTTTTAGAGAAGAGTACATTTTTTTTATTCCTTGTGAGTGGTTCTTATGCATATGGCTACCTCAATGAAAGGATTGCTGTATATAAGATCACTCTCACCATGTATAATTAGGCCTTATGAGCTTAATACCCTCTCCTATTTCCATATTATGGATGGCCTTAGGAACGTTATTCTAAGATGCCTATTAGAGTATGACCAATTTGATATTTGGTGTTCTATGACATATTCAACATCTTCGTAATTACTACCATCATCAAAAGAGTGCATTTCTAGTTATCACAGATATGTTAAGACAGTGGTAGTAGTACAGAAAGCATATACTATCTCCCTAATCACAACAATATTCCAAGAATTTATTGTTCTGTGGTTTTATTATTCTTTTAGAGCACCAAAACGTGTGTTCCAGATGGTGAAACTGAAGGCATCGGCGGCGTGGCTTGTCGGCGGCGCTAGCTGTGGTGACAAGCGGCCAGAGGAAGCAACTGGCGGCGGTGGTGGAGGTGACGGTGGAAGGGTGTTTCGGTCGCCGAAAGCATTGAAGAGAGTGCGGTCGAGGGGACGCTCGACGTGGCAGAGCTAGTGATGGAGGTGGCATGGCGCAGCGGCGACAATGCTCGGCCGAAGCATTCCAGCGAACGGTAGGGAAAGAGGGTGGCGAGGAGAACACGGCGGAGTGTGGTGAATTTATAGTCGTGGGGGAGCGGTATTGCAGTCGAGGAGGATGGCAACGCCCGACAAAGTGGGGTGGCGACGTGGGTGAGGAGGCTTGAGCCAGCACTACTAAAAAATTTTTCATGGCACCACCCAATTTTTTTTCTCTGGTGGTTATACATTGAAACCGCCAATAAAAATATAACGAGAGGTGGGTGGCTACGGACCGCCAACGAAAATAGATATTCGCTGGCGGCCGGATTAAGTGGGCCGCTAGCAAAAATATTGCCATTTTCGCTAGCGCCCACTTGAACAAACACCAGTGAAAATATCTCTATTTTTACTGGTGAGGTATAAGGACAACCGTCGTAAAAAAGATCATGGGGCCGCCGGGCCTAAGTCCAAGTGGGAGGCCTTTTTTTTTTTAAAAAAAAAGATTAGTGGGAGGATAAATATCCCCCGGATCCATCTCTCCATCGCATATCTCTCCCTCAACCTCTCTCCTAGATCCATCTCTCCCATCTCCCACTTCTCCCTCAATCGTGGTTGGCGGCGGTGGCAAGTGGAGATGTGGCAGCGAATCCGGTGGCGGGGAGGCTCACGCGCGACAGATTCGGTGGCGCGAAGGCACATGTGTGGCGTGGAGGCTCGTGGCGGCGGGCGGGCCGACGGAGCTCAGGCGAGGCCGAGAGAAGGCTTGCACGTGGCGGATCCGGCGGCAGGGATGCTCGCGTGTGGCGGATCTGTTGGTGGTAAGGTACGCGGATGGCGGGGAGGAACGGGGCATGGAGGCTCGCGGTGGCGGGCGAAACCAATGGTGGGCAGGCTCGCGGCGGCGGCGGAAGAGGCTGCGGGCGTGTGGTGGAGCTCGCGTCCAGCCCACATCTCCGATCTACTCGTCGGCGGCGGCGCAGGGGAGGGGGCTCAGCATCGGCAAGGGGATCGACGGTGATGGTGCTCGGTGGCGGCGGACGGTGTGTGGTGGCAGCAAGGGGCTCGGTAGCGACGGCGCGCGGCTCTCTCCTCTCCGCCTCGGGCCTCCCACCTCTCCGCCTCTCTCCAGCTCGCCAGCGACCGCAGCAGCGGACGACTTGCTTCACTGTGAAAATCTGGCGCTGGTGCCCCTCGACGGTTGATGGCGATGAGATGCTCTGTGAAAATCGATTTGCTTCACTGTAATGGATTTGTTGATGTTAATTTGTTGATGTGAATATGTTGATTTGTTGAATTTATTGATGTGAATATGTTAATGGGAATCTGCAGATGTTGATGTGTTTTTGTTTTGAAAATGATGTTGAGGTGTTTTTGTTTTGAAAATCATGATGAATGTGTGGATTTTTTTTTTGAAAAATCTCTACATTGGCGGTTGACCTAAAGCTGCCGTAAGCAAAAAAAATCATTTTTTGCTGGCGGATTCCTGAGGACGCTGCCTGCGAAATTCGATTTTCGTTCGCGGATTTCTTAAGACGCAGCCTGCGAAATTCAATTTTTACAAGTGGATGAGGCCCGCCAGCCAAAATGACATTTTTCTCTAGCCTTAGCCTTTGGTTAGGGGTGGCTCATCTATCCGCCTGCAAAAATTAATTTTCGCTGTCAGGAAAAACCGATTTTGTAGTAGTGCGGGCCCTGCTAATGTGCAGCTAGTTGCACGCGACAAGACACGTGGCACGTGGAGGGAGGGACGGCGGATGGAG
The DNA here is from genome assembly GCF_000147395.1 of Oryza glaberrima. Classification (NCBI taxonomy): domain Eukaryota; kingdom Viridiplantae; phylum Streptophyta; class Magnoliopsida; order Poales; family Poaceae; genus Oryza; species Oryza glaberrima. The sequence continues at coordinate 13,251,350 of NC_068332.1, forward strand.
CACATTCCCTTTTTTTTGTTCTTTTCTTTCGCACGTACAGTTTCCCTTTTTTTCTTCCTTTTTTCCTGTTTCTTTTTGTTTTTTCTGTTTCTTTTTCTTTTTTCGGTTTTTTGTTTCTTAATATGTATGTATAAAAACTTTATATATGTATATATTTTTTTGGTTTTTTTATACGTACATATATAAACCTTGTATACATATATACATAAAGTTGGTATATTTTGTATACGTACTATGGATAGTAGTTGACTAAATCTCAGCAGGACCCACCACATACCATGTCTTATACGGAAACAACCTTCGGATATAGAAAGAGTTCCGCATAAGGAATGATGAATAGAGTTCTACATGGAAACGACGAAGACTACTCGGATTGTATCCATATTGGTTTCCCTAGTTATACTTGGACAAGGGGAACTCTTCAGAGATAGCATGGCTAGTCCCCTACGGTGTCTACAGATACTGTCAGGAGAGACATAGCACTGTCTTTTGATCTCGTCGGGCACGGATTCGAGGAGGAAGACTACCCTGTTGTCGACTATGAGTCAGCACTTCAGACCGCCATATCGACAACAGTTAGATAGGCTACCCCAAATATTGTACTGGTGTGATTATGGTGAATAAGAGCAACGACAGGCTTCGGCCAACAGGAGTAGGGTTATTACCTGACAATTCAGGGGCCCGAATCTGTATAAAAATTCTCGTCCCCATCTTTTTTACTACAATCTCGCATATATTCTAGTACCAACGATCCCCATACTATGCAAATACCGGAATCGCGACATCAAACGTCGATAGTGGCGCGTCAGGTAGGGGGATTTTGGTGCTTTAGGATTTCGACGAGATGGGTTCAAAAGATGGATTCTTCAATGACTTCGTATGTTGGGTGATATGACCCGAACGAAGTGCATTCTCCGACAGATCGGGATCTTCGTCAAGCTTCGCCAAGTCATCATCACTGTGGATTTTTTGACGAGCGATATTTCAACTACTTTGGATCTGGGAAGTCTAACCTGACCAGAGTATGTGCCCCGACAAGATCAGAACCATCGTCGTCAACAACTTGGTCTATCGAGATCATTCAAGCCTCAAGCTCCGCGGTGTACCAAAAGATGTCAGATTGCATGATATCGAATGAGTACGCAGCAAGGTAATTGGTAGATTGGTTTTTTAAATTTATGTACTAATTTCGTAGATACATCCGACATGTATCTACAAAGGTACGCAATATTTTATCATACCTATTTAGATCATACAACATTGTCAGATTAATAATTTATTATGTTTACCTAGAGCATGTTTTTATACAATATCTATTGTGCGAGTGTCCCCGATGTTAAATCGACTACGGTTTAATGCTGGGGGCTCGCTCTATTTTCTTCTGTATGAATCATGCTTGTTTACGGTATATATGATGCCTAACATTTAGATCTGCTCATTATATCCTGATAATACTAGAAGATCCATGCAGTTTTTTGAGTACATACTCGACATTCTCTGCTATATGTCTTGCCTTCTAGAAAATATTTTTCAGGGACAATTGAGCACTCGAGTAGGTTGTGGTCGAGTACACCCCATTATCGAGAACGTTCTCGACAAATGCAGTGTTGTCGCACCCAACCTACCAACGAAGACCGACGACTTATCTCATAGCTAGCACCGGCTATGGCTGAGCTATTTGAGAAAAGGGTCGTTAACGGATAATTGATCACCTGACATGATTGCGGACGGACATCCGGATATGCTACAAGTTGGGTATGTGAGTCATGCTGGCCACATGAGATGCACATGTAATAAACCAACTCTAGCGTCCCCATTGGTGTTCGAGAGATAAGTCTACTCGCTAGTTCTCAAACCAGTAAATCGTAGCAATCTCTCGCACCGCAACTTCCATTGGTGTTCGAGAGATAAGTCTACTCGCTAGTTCTCGAACCAGTAAATCGTAGCAATGTCTCGCACGCAACTTCAATTGGTCAAGAGATAAGTCTACTCGCTGGTTCTCGAACCAGTAAATCGTAGCAATCCCTCGCACCATGACTTCAAACGATTGAGAGACTCCTACTCCTAGTTCTCGAACCAGTAGGACGTAGCGACCTCTCGCGCCTTAACTTCAGATGGTCGAGGTACGACTACGGCGATAGCGTAGCGGTCCTCGCACCACCACTTCAATAGTCGAGGTACGATTACGCCGATAGCGTAGCGGTCTTCACACCACGACTTCAAACGGTCGAGAGACTCCTACTCCTGGTCTTCGAACCAGTAGATCGTAGTTATCTCTCACACCTTTACTTATAGTGGTCGAGTTAAGGCTACACCTGGTTTTCGACCAGCGGTGTAGCGATACTGCCACTACATCTACTTTTAGTAGTCGAGTTAAGACTACACCTGGTTCTCGACCAGCGGTGTAGCGATTCTCCCACTACATCCACTGCTAGTGGTCGAGTTACGACTACTACCTGGTCCTCGACCAGAGGTATAGCGATTCTTCCACTATTTCCACTTTAAGTGGTCGAGTTACGACTACTACCTGGTTCTCGACCAGCGGTGTAGCGATGCTCCCACTATCTTTACTTCTAGTGGTTGAGTTAAGGCTACACCTGGTTCTCGACCAGCAGTGTAGCGATTCTCCCACTACATCCACTACTAGTGGTCGAGTTACGACTACTACCTGGTCCTCGACTAGAGGTGTAGTGATTCTCACACTATTTCCACTTTAAGTGGTCGAGTTACGACTACTACCTAGTCTTCGACCAGAGGTGTAGCGATTCTCCCACTATTTCCACTTTAAGTGGTCGAGTTAAGGCTACACCTGGTTCTCGACCAGCGGTGTAGCGATTCTCCCACTATTTCTACTTCAAGTGGTCGAGTTAAGGCTACACCTAGTTCTCGACCAGCGGTGTAGCGATTCTCCAACTATTTCTACTTTAAGTGGTCGAGTTACGACTGCCACTTGGTTCTCGACCAGCGGTGTAGCGATTCTCCCACTACATCCACTTCAAGTGGTCGAGTTATGACTACCCCTGGTCCTCGACCAGTGGTATAGCGATTCTCCCATTACCTCTACTCCAACAAAGTTGATATCAGGTACACAATATCGCTAAGAGTTTTACCTAGAGATCCCTTACCACGATGACACCTAGAGTTGAAACCAATCCTACTGTCCCTTTACGCCGCCCTGGCAAGGCCTCCGAGGAACCTAAGGGAACTTCGGCTGGGGACGCCCAGAGCGGATAAGGCCTTGTCAGGTAATGCAGAGACGAACGACCATATAAGATCTGGTCATGTAAGAGTTCTCACCGTGCGTATTAACCAAGCCGTGTAATCGGAAATTGGGTTTTCCAACTTCACTGTTGGGGGCTAAGCTAAGCGCATTTTCAACCAAGGCAGGTCAAGGGTCCTAGAGCCTTCTCCTCCGAGAAAATATCTCCGATGACAAGGCTGGGGGTTAGGGAGAGTGTATGACTCAACAAACTAACTGATCGAAGTCGGTAAAATAGAAGACGCTCATACACAAAACATTGGTCTGTAAATTTAATTCATTTCCAGTTTTCCATACATATTATAATATGTCACCCTTTGAGCATTCGCTCGGGGGCTATTTCTATTTAATATTCTTTTTCTGAGTTTTTGATTTCAGGAAGGTTCCATTCAGCATTGTCGAAAACTCTAGGTCTCTACGGTTAACTCCGGGATCAACTAAAGTGAGTACGGCAAAATATTCTGAGTGATGATTTCAGGAAAATCAGATATCGGAACAGTCAAGCCAGACTTCAAGGCTTCATCACAGACTCTGCACCTTCTCGATCACTCGAGAACGGTTGGTGGATCTCGACAAGGAATATGGAATGAAGAAATGGTGTACCCACCGAGATATAATTTCTTGACTTCAATCCAAATTCTCGATTACAGCAAGACGGGAGACTTAGTCGTATGCTCTGTACTTTCTTGGTTGACGTTGAAGATTGACTCAGACAAACCCTATACGGTGCCCGCACGAGGCTGATAAGGGAAGTCTAACGTTATCTCTGAACTCACCGAGAACAGTCATGTCAGCTCGATAACAGTTATTCCGAGGTCTTCGGATTGAGAATATGAACTCGTTCATTTGCATTGAAGTCGGGGGCTACTATTAAGGTTATGGATACCACATACCTAATAGTAGTTGACTAAATCTTAGCGGGACCCACGATATACCATGTCTTATACGGAAACAACCTTCAGATATAGGAGAAGTTCCGCATAAGGAAGGATGAATAGAGTTCTACATGGAAACGACAAGGACTACTCGGATTTTATCCATATTGGTTTCCCTAGTTCTACTTGGACAAGGGGATACCTATGGGTATAAATACAAGACCCCCTAGGAGGAGGGGGGACACGCAACAATAGATCAACATATAAGCCAACATACGCCAAGACAAGACGCCGGATATCGACTTCAGAGATAGCATGGCTAGTCCCCTACGGTGTCTACAGATACTGTTAGAAGAGACATAGCGCTGTCTTTTGATCTCGCTGGGCACGGATTCGAGTAGGAAGACTACCCTGTTGTCGACTACGAGTCAGCACTTCAGACCGCCATATCGATAACAGTTAGATAGGCTACCCCAAATATTGTACTGGTGTAATTATGGTGAATAAGAGTAACGACCGGATTCGACCAACATGAGTAGGGTTATTAGGGTTATTGCCTGACAATTCAGGGGCCCGAACCTGTATAAAAATTCTCATCCCCATCTTTTTTACTACAATCTCGCATATATCTACCAACGATCCCCATACTATACAAATACTGGAATCGTGACATCAAACATCGACACGTACGTATACAGACTTTGTATACGTATGTATATAAACTTTGTACTCGTGTATATATTTTTTTTATATATTAAAAGTGTGCACATATAAAAAGATTATATGTATTGTATATAAATGCTTTATATGCATACGTATAAACGTTGTATACACATATACAAAGTTTAAGTAATACTTATGTATATAAAAATATATATATACATGTATACGTATACGAAGTTTGTATAGGTATAGATTAAAAAAACTGAAAGATACCTATATATTAGAAACCAAAGAAACCGAAGTAGAAACCAGTAAAAACCCGGAAGAGAAAATTGAATAAAAGGGGAAAAAAAAAAGGAAGAAAACGGAAAGAGCGTAGCTGGGCGTAAAAACCGAAAGAAAAAACCAGAAAAAAAAACCCAAAAGAAAAACCATGATGAAAAGAGAAAAAAAAAGAAAGAAAACGGAGAAAGTGTACCCCATTTCCGCGCGTGCCACGTGGCTGTGCCGTGCTTTAGCCTTTTCGGCTTGAGCTTGTGGCAACTTTTGCGGGAGAGATGGGGTACGGGCAGGGGAAAGTGTGGGGACTCGGGTCCTTGCACGTGCTGGAACGAGAAGGCGCACGAGAGATGCAGCGACGTGGGAAAAGTGATGGCCATGGCGGATGCCGGCAGACTGGAGATTGGAGGAGCTGCCAGGTGAGGCTCACGATCCCACCTGTTGGTTGGAGAGAGACCTCAAATGGACTTCACAGGATAGAGAAAGCAAGCGGGCCAGGCCGCGCATGAGATAGGGTGACAGGAAGGCCGGCCCGTGAAAGAGAAGCGGGCGGTGGGCACCAAGGGACAGGAGCAGACTTGGGCTAGAAATGGCTCAAGGACAACGAGAGGGATTTTAATTTGTTTTTCAATTTAGTTAATTGATTAAATGATCTTTGTATCATTAACATTCGACAATAAATTCACCGGATATTCCAGATAGTACTTTAAAGCATGGATAATATTACAAAATTATTTCCAGCCATGATTTTTAAAGGGAATTTTATTTCCCACATTAAATTCACTTGTAATTAGCTTAATTTTAAAAGTGCATTATTAAACATTTTTAATCTCAACACATCGCTATGTGGTTTCTCATCTCCTGCAACAATGTCTAAAAAAAACATACAAACAAAGCAAGTGTTAATACATTAATTAAATGTATCGGCAAGACCACAATGAAACCTAAATAAATGTAGGCTCTAAGTCGAAGTGACGGTTGTATGTACTGTTAATTTTGAGCATAAAGCTAATTTTGTTTCATAGACATTTTGTAACATATTTAATAAAAAGCATTTGTAAAATAACATGTTGTGTGTTGGTATTTCTTACTATCACAGATAAATCTGCAAGCACACGAAATAACATTGTAGCACTTCCTCTTAAAGTATTCCAAGGGTATCAAACACGAGGAACATGTGTGTATTATCTACGATCAAGATTTGATCACGAACAACAACCTTGGGTATCACAACCTGCTAGACAAAACAAAGGAATACGAAGGATGAACATGGTTGTCACCATCTACCGCCTATCTTACTTTCTGTGGAGCATACGACAAACGAAGGTAATTTGTAACCTAGATGCTACACATAAGTTATTAATTACTACTCTAGCTTTACACAGGAACTTTCTTTTTTATCCAGAGTCCTATACTAAAGCACTTGGTTACACACATAGCGACGAACCCGCACTGATGAAAATATATCTTATTTAAATAAACTAATTAAATAATATAAAGAAACAAACTTACTTTGATAAAATAAACATCCGCCGAGGTACAAGTGAGAGAAGAAAGTCGACGATCCAGATAGTAGTGATTTGACATCTTTCTTGTGATGCAAGATGATCTCTTCCTTCACTACGTTAGGATAGGCATTTAGTAACATGATTTTGTGTTACTATATCCCTAAAAAGGTGTTACAATGGTCTATTGGAACACATCGGTAAACTGTTACTATAGACTATGTTACTATAGTTTAGTTTGTTGTAACACATTGGACCGTTCCTGTAGAAAAGAAAAGGTGTTACATTAGTGCTATAGCAACACGTATTTATGTGTTACCATACATCATAGTAACACCATTTTTCTAGTTGTACCAACACTGTTTGTAATTTGTTTTTTCACTTGTAGCAACATATTATGTAACACCTTTTTTACATATTGCAACATAATTACAAAAGAACTGTAGTGGACTTTGTAATATTAATACATTTATTAAGAAAATGGTGTAATAAAGTAAATGCACATACACACAATAGGACAAATAATCATAAACGAAGTGATGTAACCATGATATATTACTTTGCAATAAGAAAGTTTTGATGAGCACTCTAATTACATCATCCCAATTGAAAACAAACAAATTCAGAGTCATGTCCTTTGAAAAGGTAAATACATATTTCGAGCAACAAACTACTAGCAAAAAAATATAGAATATATCTAATCTTATGTAATCTTCATCAGCTCCATATCTTGTTGATTCCATCTTGATGTGATCCTAAAACATGAGAATTTTAACCATTGATCTTTTGAACCTACATAACAAATTTATATATTAGCATTTGCATTGCAAATATAGTATTCATCATATATATATTACATGAAGGTATTATGAGCATACACAAAATGAAGGCCAAGCAATCGACATTCCTTCATAATGGGCATCACCAATTGTCTTGCAGTGCTTTAGTGGCCTTACGAGCTCTTCATCTTCTTTAAGTGGATGATTGACAACCACTTTAGTGAACTCGTTACCAATCTCAACACCATCCACTTTGTCTCTTGGGTTACTACTCAAATAAGTAGCATATGCCACAGTTTCTTTGTTAGGATATTTTGCAGTCACCAAGATTATTGTGGTACCAACCTACAATAGAAATAATGTATTCATTAAGAAATATACAATAATTAATTGTTAAACAATAATTTAGTAGTACCATCTTTGTATGTTTTTACTACCTTCATTGAAGAAGAATGCACCCTATTTTGGGCCATGTGATGTGCAGTCTTCTTCTGAGTGTCCTGTTTTTCTGTAGTCTTTGCAAATTTCTCTAAATTTCGGTGCTTCTTTTTATTCATCTATGTTGAGACATAAGAAATTTTGTTACATTACAAAGAGGTCAGAACATATTGCATTATAACATAACTTTTGTACTTTGAACCCAACTCTGCACATTAATCTTATAATTAGGAAAAATGGAAGGACATGACATATAACAGTATTTAGAGCATGTAAATGGTATATACAAACCAATAGCACAAATGAACAAGACCAACTTTATTAAGATATGATAAATTGCTTTTAATATCCTTTCATGTTTATCATTCGGTTGCCAACACTAAATGGCATAGATGAAGGGTCCAAAGCTAAACTTGAGCACTAGAAGCTACTACTTAATTTTCAGTTGATTAATGTCTATAAAAATATAGCAGTACTCCTTGAAAAGATTATGTTTATGTTTCACACAAATGATGCATTCACAGATGTAGCATTGCCTAACTAGGAGTTCTCCCAACAACGTGTTTATATTTCACTCTAATATCATAGTGAGATGGATAAAACACATTGAGAAACAAGTACAATTTTAATAGGCATTCAAGAACTACCTCCCGCCGAAGATCATGAGCAAGGTGTGGCTGTGATGATGAATCATCTTGACATGGTGATCCTATGTTGTTATCAGCCTCCTGGTGCTGGTTCCATGATATATAATCCATGTAAAACCATATATAAATTGCATTGCACCATATGAATGAAAACAACAAATCCTAACCTTTTTGCCACAAAGATCCAGAATATTGTCATGGTGCATATTTTGCTGTTCCTCACATCTTCTTTTGTTCTATAGTGGAATGGACAATAAAAATTTACTATACATGCCAGTATGTGTATTGAGTGTTCAAATAAAATTTATCAATTAGAAACGACAAAATACCATTGATATATTTCTTTGATTACTCATTGAGTCGTCTTGATCAGGTCTACTGCATCGAACCCTCTGTATGTGCACATATTTAAATATTGTTGCACAAAATATGGTGAGAAACATAGAATGCATTACTTTGACATTACCTTTCTATTAGTCCGTGCTACACCCTCTTCAATACCATCATCAAAAGTTCTCTGAGATGTTGCCTACAACAATGAAATCAGGAAGGGGTAAGATTTTAGTGTGAATCACATAAATTTTTTATTTTACAAGCATCTACAAAAATGAAATCAGAAGTAGCTAAAAATTCAATGTTAAGGACAAAGGTATTTATAACGTTTACCATAGTTGGTTCACTATTCCCATTGCTTGTTCCTTTGTTTTCCAACTTCTCAATACGCTGACCCAGTGTTTTGACTAATTTTTTTAATTCCCCCACTTCCCCTCTAACATGTGTCTCTTCATCCGATGATGAGTCATTCACTGTAGTGATGTTTATGTTCTTGAGATGATGTGATGTACGACCATAAACCTGCTTAGGAACAGGAAGTAATCCCATTCCGTGCACTTGGCTAGGTTTTTCTTTGCCCAATACTTTATTTAGCGCATCACCTTCCCATGCAACTCTTCCTTGGTCATTTTGTGCCAACTCTGGTTGTTCATCGATGAGGTTCTCCAATGCGACCTGCAAGTGAAAAAATATATGCCCACTGTACAAGGTAGATAACATACATATTAGATATTTATGGAAGGATTATGTGTATATGGCATACCACGTGTTGATTTTTATCTTTATCCTTTTTTTTGTGAGTTGCTAAGTAAACCATTGCTCTATGTGGCTGCTTCTTATTTGGATCATCTTGTCTCTGAAAATGAAAGGTAATGTAAGAAAGTAAAGTGAACATGTATAGATGAATTTTGAACAAAACAAATTGGCTCACCAAGTCCTCAGACCAACGAGCATAACTCTTTGTCCCTGCTGAGTGAGGGTTCTGTAACATTGAATGACTTCTTTTGTTCTTTGCACTGAGGGCCTATTACAGAAGCAATGTAGTCTCATTGAGTTCACACTTCCAATGTTGTTTACGGTAGGAACAACAATACAATATATGTCAATGAGACAATAGTACAGATTGTGGAGCAGATTTTTTACCTTTCCTTTTTTTGACTTCCAATATTTGATAAGTGGAATCCATTGGTCTTTTTCTACATCGTCTGGACAAAGCTTATACAGAGCAGAACGCTTCTTCTTTGGGTTAAAATATTTATCTTTTAGTGCAGCCTTGTATCGCCTCCAATCTCTTCCAATTGATTTCAATATCCATTGAACGCATGATGGAGGGTACAGGAACTTTGTCTGAAATACATAGGAATAATGAGAGTAGAAGTATTTTAATTTGCATGATTGCGTCAATGGTTAGGCAAGGGATAACAGCAAGTAAGAAAACTCAGCATTGAATATCTGTAAAATACATATAAACATTGAATCGAAAACATTCAGTTGCCATGGATATGAACAGATGCATCAATATGAGAGTAGGCAAAAAGTAATGACTAGTAATACAAACAGAGCATTATACTTATGCTATTTTAGCGTTTGAGGTACCTGGACAAATTGTAGTATTGTTAAATCTCCTTCATCTGCTTTGATCTTTCTCCAGGTCATCTTATCTAATGGACAGTAAGCTCCATTTCTTGCTAATGTGCCCAAAAACTGTCCTAGCAATCCACCTTCATCCCCGATAGGTTGCCCTAATCTGTTGCATTTTACAACTATACGTTTCCAGGTGGAAGATCCCAAACATATCGCAAGGTTGTCCCCTTGCGCTTCTTCACCTCTTCATCTTGTACTACAAAATTAATTGACATAAGGCTCACTAACTTTAGGTTAACCATATATATGCAATCACAAACTATTTGGGATTCAGGTAGTTAAAGTTTTACCAGGCATGTTGAGGGGCTCATCATCTTGCTGCTCAACATGAATCACCTCATCTTCATATGGTAGAGGAGGCTCGACTTGTGGCAATGATTGTCCGCTGCTACTTCCCTCTCCATTTCCATGGTGATAGCTGCTATGTACTATGTTCAACCGTTTCTTTCTAGCCATTTTGCCTGCAAAATTGGCTTACTGTATTTCAAGAGCACGAATTAATCTATGTGTAAGTATGCTTTATACGGGAATATTGTACCAACTACAACTATCTCTGCACAAGGAGTAAAAGATTAGAAGACTATACAATTATAAGTGTAGTATATGCATGACAAAAAAAAAGGATGTAGCACTTTCAGCTAGAGAAGAATCCAGAAAAGAACCAAACAAATAAATATTCTTTTTTCTCAGCACCTTCCATTCCCACAGTACTGGAAAGCAAATAAATCATCAATTGCTCTTAAATGTTAAAGCTAAAGCAGAGTGTAATATGGCAGCTACAAGAGAAAAGCTACAGGTTGACCGCCTCTACATGAAAATCATATGCTTTGCAGAAATTAGAAAACTACATCTATTGAAAACTTATGAATTGTTCAAAGAGATAACTATAAATTATAAATGGCTTAATATGATATAACTGGATGCATATAATTGAGCTTAAATGCGGTAAGTACTACTAAACTTTCAGTTAAGACAGGGGCACTATATTCATTATAGACAAGAACACACATATGACCTGCTTGTTTGGGTTTGGAAGTACAGCCAGAGATACGAGCATAACAAATTTTCAGTTCCACATGGTAGAGGTGGAGATAAAAGTGAGAATGAATGCAGTAACCTAAAATTGACTATTTCACACAAGAATCTTCCCCTGCTTCTGTACTTTGCATAAACTTTGATTATTAGTCGGAGCATACATTTTGATTTGGTACTTAGCATTATCAAGATATCTAAACAGGAATATTTTGCACACAACTAATTACATAGATCTGGCAACATAAATCCAATTAATTTATTTCACAATAATGTAGTCAATGTCACTGAACATATGTCATTAACCTGTTCAGATTGTCTAGCAGATGTTACCACGGTTTATCAAATAACTGCATGTTTGATCAGAACTTCAATAATCATCAGTGGGAACTAATTTTGTTTCTTGTACAGAAATAAACATGGAATTTAGATGGTGGTACCGGTGCTTTTCATCGAACACATGGTGTATATAGCTCTAACAGAGAGCAAGCCATCCAGTTTTATTTAACCCTAGTTGATCTAACTCTCAGAAATAAGCATCAGGAATTTTAGAGAGAAGGTACACAAACCGTAGAGAGGAATCCTTTGGTTGAAATGTCGATTCCTGTGACCTGCCCTCACCAAGCGCAGGCGTAAAGGATGGGGTGGTTTGGATCTTCGAGTCTGCAGATTCCACAACTCAAGAAATAGGGGAGAGAGTCTAGAGAGATGGCCAGATGAGGGGGAGAGCCATGGCCGGAGGCCCTGCGTGGCTGAGCAGTTGAGAATGCGATCTTGGAGGAGGCGATGGAGGAGTGCTCTGGTGAGAGATAGTGGGGAGCAGAAGACTGACTAACTGATTCCAGGTTGAATGGGGATTATATAGGGAGCTTATTCGTTGAGAGAGATGTGGAGAGAGATTAGCAGGTTTGTTACTCTAATGTTGCGGTACTACTTGGAGGGAAAATTGAGTTTGGCGGGAAGTATTTGGAGGCAAACTACGCATGAAAAAACTCAAGGAATTTCCTTATTGAAAAAAAAAGATACATCTCAATTTTTTTACAAAATTGGTTAATTACTACATTAGTAATTTTGTACCTTACTGATAAAAATTAAGGAAATTCCTTATGTGATTAACGTGATCCCCTAATGACTGTGTCCCTCTGCTAGCTCTCCCTTCATTTTTATTCAGCAGAATAATATTATTTTAAAAGGGTATCTATATCATATAATATGAAACTGATGTTTCTTTTTTTTCCTATTCTTTTTACCCGATTGTTTTTTTTTTCATATCATATAATACAAAACTAAGGGGAGCCATGCATTGTACGGACAAATATGCTTTTAGTTTATCACATTTCTAAATAACACCGAGCCTCTAATTAGTAGGTACGGTCCAACGTTTATTATTGGTCAAACTTAATTTATAGGGTCTGATGCTAGGAGAATTTGTAGTGTTAACGTGTCGAGTGTGGCTTTCTAAAGACAGAACTAACAGCGACGCGTCGCTCTCGGGCTCTCTACTGTTGGTGTTGCCGGCGGCTGGCTTTCTAAAGACAAAGACTAATGGTGATGCGTTGTTCTCGGGCTCTCAGCTGTTGGTGTTGCCGTCGCAGCCGCCGGGGAGGGCAGCGGCATAGATCTCCTTGTGGAGCTTCACGCACAACATCCCTTACAAATAGACGAATTTTAATGCTCATGTCCTAAAATATAAGTATTTTTGTACTCCGACACAGTCTTCGAGATGCATGCTATTTTCACATTATATTTATAAAAATAAAATATTTTAAATAAAAAAGTTACATATTAAGATAGTTTGATTAATGATAAATCTAGTAACCTCAATTTTACATGATTATTCTATTAATAGTCAAAGTTAAAAATGGTTGACTTTACATTAGGCTAAAAATATTTATATTTTGGGACGGAGGGAGTAGTATTTATCTAAAAAGACACATTTTCAATGGCACAGATAAAATAGTGTACACGTGTTCTAGCACTTAAAAATAAAATGTGTACACGTGTTCTAGCATTCAGAAGAGTTAGCTAATATATTGCATCTCACCTATCTCCCATTCCTACAAAAATAATCATCTATTTCACTCGTTCCTACAAAAGAAAATCTCTCGTTCCTAAAAAAATGGCAATCATTTATTTCTCTCGTTCCTAAAAAAAATAATTGCATCTTATCTGTTTCTCTCATTCCTAAAAAGAAAAGAATTGCATCTAATCTATTTATATCGTTCCTGAAAAACATGAAAAAAAAAGAAGTTCCCGGGCTCATCAATTGAGTCTAGAAACATCTTTTTGCACGTTTCTTTCTCAATTTCCTGGGTTCACTTCTCCTTATCCGGAAGCAGTTGTGATACCGATTGAGAAACACGCTCATCTCCTACGTGTAGGCCTGTGCGCTCCCTTCCAATCTTCATCCAATCTAGTCTCGTTCCCCAGCACTCCGTCGTTGACGGGAGCCACCAAAACAGGCCCGAGCCCCTGCAGCGCCGGCCACCGGTCGCCTCCACGCTGGTGCAGACGTGCCCTAGCCACCCCGGTGGCCTGTCCCTAGGAATCCAGGTCCAGTTCCGACTTGCGCGGCGTGGCTAGCATCCTCCGCGCGTCCCCGTTACACGTCCCTTGTGCGTGCCACACATCAGCAACAGCGACCTCACCATCACATTTTCACTTGGTGTTGGTGGATCTGTGCTTGGTGATCAAGACGGTCAAGACCCTAAGGCAGTCAAGTGCATATGACGGCACGTTAGCAAATTGTTAAGCACTAAGTTTTTCTATGCACACCAAGTGTTTGTCATTTTTCTTGTACACAGATGGCATCTTAAAACTTTACCCTGCATCTTATTGTTTCAATTTTTAATCTAGCTCACAGAAACTCTTATATTAACCATATAATTTAATCTGTACAACCAAAAATATTGGCTCATAGTGCAGTTTAATTCCTCATTTGTCATGTAAAGTCCTTAATTCTTTATTCTGATTGCTTTTGTCAATCCCATCTGCAGCAATGTCTGATCCACTCATGTACTGCTTTGCTATTTTTCTGATCTAGCCAGTAGATAAGATGGTCGTTTTCGTTTGGTTCAATTAAGCAAGCATCAGGGCTGCATCGACGCTGTATCTACTGGATCCTAATCCTAAGCTTCCAGGTACAGTTAACCTCACCTACACATGTTTGGTAGACAAATTTCTTTTGGCTTAAAGGCATAATTATAGAATCAAAAATATTTAGTGGTTGTTGTCAAATTAGGAACACTCATGTATTAACTATATTTCTTATTTTAACACAGAAAATTGATGGATTTGAATAATATTAAGAAGTTATTGCTTTTCCCTAGACCAAGTGATGAGTACCTTGCTGGAATAGATGGTTTTCTTCAGTTTGCATATAGGGAAAAGAGTCTTGAAGATAAGATCCGATGTCCATGTAAGGAGTGTGTCAACAAGTGGTTATTAACGCGGGATGAAGTGTATGATCATTTAGTATGTCATGGAATGTTACTTGGGTATAGTCCTTGGGTTTGTCATGGTGAAATCACGTCATTCATCTCTGCCAACAGTAGGGGAACAGAGTCACAAAGTAGAGGAATGGATGGTAACATGCGCCAACTAGTGCAAGATGCTTTTGGGAACACAAACAATGACCCTCCAGTGAATGAATATGATATACAAAATTCTTTAAACAGTGGGCCAGACCATGAAACAAAAGCATTCTATGACTTGCTCCGAGATGCTCATGACCCTTTGTGGGAAGGGTGTGAACTTACAAGGCTGTCATTTCTAGTTCTCTTGTTTCACATAAAATCAGTTAACAAGTGGAGTAATAAATCATTAAATGATTTGCTAGCAATCTTGCAACAAGCAATTCCAAATGGTAAGAATTTACCTGGAACATTTGCTGAAGCTAAGAAGATAATAGGAAAGCTTGGACTTAATTATGTCAAAATTCATGTTTGTCCAAATAACTGCTAGCTTTATAGGAAAGCTAAGGCAAACGATGACTTTTGTTCAAAATGTGGTACTTCAAGGTGGAAAAACAAAGAAGATCAAACTACTTTAACAAAGAAGGAAAGGAGAAGGGCAACCCCAAGGAAAGTGTTAAGGTACTTCCCAATTAAGCCAAGGCTTAAGAGGTTATTTATGCACAAGGAAACAGCTATAGCATTAAGATGGCATGATGAGGGTCGTACAAAGGATGGTGTGTTGCGTCATCCAGCTGACTCAGAGGCTTGGAAGTCCATTGACTCTAGGAATCCCCAGTTTGCATCGGATTCTCGAAACATCAGGTTTGCAATGGCTAGTGATGGATTTAATCCTTTTGGGACATTGAGTTCAACTTATAGTTGTTGGCCAGTTGTCTTGATTCCATATAACCTTCCTCCATGGTTATGCATGAAAGCATCTTGTATTATGCTTGCACTAATAATTCCTGGTCCATCTTACCCTGGAAAGGATTTTCATTTATTTATGAAACCAGTTTATGAAGAGTTATTTGATTTATTTGAGGTTGGAACTCCTACATATGATGCATCTCAAAATGAGATGTTTCAGCTTCGTGCTACAGTACTGTTCACTATTAGTGACTATCCTGGGATTGGGATCTTTGCGGGATATAGTGTCAATGGTGAATTTGCTTGTATTACGTGTCGTGAAGAAACGTGCTCTAAACGTTTGAAACATGGACACAAGTATTGTTTCATGGGACATCGTCGATTTCTTCCTCTGGACCATGAATTACGATATAATGAAAATTCTTTTGATGGAACTGAAGAACATAGAGTAGAACCTCTTGCTTATTCTGAAACATCAGTTTTACAAAAGATCGAGAAAATTAATGATTTTGAGAAGTCAAAAACATGGAAATGCCGTAGTGGCTTATTTTCGTTGCCTTACTGGGACTTGAATGTACTCTATCATAATCTTGATGTAATGCATATTGAGAAGAATGTTTGTGATAACATATATGGGACATTGTTAGGACTGGAAGGCAAATCAAAGGATAATTTACAAGCACGCTTGGACCTACAAGAAATGAATATAAGGCCAGATTTGCATCCCATAAGAAAAGCTAATAATAAGTATTATTTGCCTCCTGCTTCCTATAGAATGTCTAAACGGGAGAAACAACAATTTTGCAAAGTTCTCCATGATATTAAGGTTCCAGATGGATATGCAGGAAACATCTCAAAATGTATAAATGTTAGTCAAGGGAAAATTTCAGGTCTTAAAAGTCATGACTGTCATATTCTAATGCAAGAACTTCTCCCAGTTGCTTTGCGGGGTGTGCTTCCTGACAATGTCACTTTTGTCTTATTTGATCTATGTGGATATTTTAGAGAACTGAGTTCAAAAGTCCTGTACATTGATGTGCTTGACAAGTTAGAGGAACAAATTAAAATGACATTATGTCGTTTGGAGATGATATTTCCACCAGGTTTTTTTTACCATTATGGTGCACTTGGTTGTTCATTTAGCCACTGAAGCAAAATTAGGAGGTCCTGTGTGTTACCGATGTATGTATTTTGTGGAAAGGTACATTTCTCTCACAAATATAATTTCATTTGTTATCTAGTATAGAATTTTTAACATTTTTAATCTTTCTCTTTATTTATGTAGGTATTTGAGTGTATTAAAGTCATATGTGCGTAATAAGGCACATCCTGAAGGATGTATTGCAGAAGCATATTTGGCAGATGAGTGTATGACATTTTGTTCAAGATATCTTGAAGGTTTTGAGACAAAGCATAACCAGCCTACACGAAATGATGATAATGATGAGTCAGTTGCATGTTCAGATGATGAATGCACACCATATCTTTTTCCTCATGTTGGAAAACCACTTGGCAAGCTGAGAAGTTATGTTATTAGGGGCTTGACTAAAATGCAAGCACATAGATATGTGCTCTTCAACTGTCCAGATGTCAACCCATACCTTCGGTATTAGCTCAAGATCATACACTTCATCACTAATCATTTTCTTCAAAGCATACTTCATGACACTTTTTCCTTTTACAGAACTCATGCTGATGAGATTAGAAGAACATATCGGCAAGGCCGCATCACCCCAAAGATTATCGAGCGTATCCAAAATGAAAAATTCCATGAATGGTTCAGAGCTCATGTAAGTTTCGTTTTATTATCATTTAGATCAACAAATAAAATCATGACTAGGTAATCCTATGTACACAGATAATGGATCTAGAGAGGAAAAATGGCATATGCAGTGTCAAGAATGATCATAGATGGCTGGCTCGTGGTCCGATTGGTCCAGCAAAAAGATATCGTGCTTTCAATACCCGTGGCTTCCGGTTTAGGCCTAAACATTTGGATGGAGTGACACAGAATAGCGGAGTTGTCCTAAGTGCAAAAACATCCAGTTATACTAAATCAAGTGACACAAATCCAATATTGGGTGATCTAACATACTATGGTAGAGTCATCGATATTATTGAGCTAAATTACTCTGGACAATTTTCAGTAGTACTGTTTAAATGTGAATGGGTTGATGTTGTTTCTGGAAAAGGAGTTAAAAAAGATAAGTATGGTTACACACTAGTTAACTTCTCACATCTCATACATACTGGAGAAAAAGTTGAGCATGAGCCTTTTATTTTCCCTAATCAAGCAGATCAAGTTTATTATGTTGATGATCCAATGAATCCTGGGTGGTCTGTGGTAAGGAAGAACAAACCTAGAGATATATATGACATTGGTGAGGATGAATGGGCAGGTGACATAGAAATTGAGCCATTCCATGTTTCACACCTTGGTGGAATGTCCAGTAATGCAAACAATTACAAGCAATGGGTTAGAACAGATGTTGAAGGAACAAAAGTAGATGTTGATAATAATGCTTTGAATAATGAAGGATAACAGAGGAAAATAGTTACTCTTTCATGATTTATTTCATTACTTCAAGGTATATGCAATTACCTGATCTAAAACCTTTTGATGGATTTATTTTTGTTAGCAAAGGTGCTACCAGTTTTAGAACTATCGAAAACTCTATCCAACTGAATGCATCTAAATCCAACAATATTTATGGTCTTTTAATTTAACTTTTCTGCCTTTTTGGTGTACGGTACAACTATTAGGTCCACTGGTTAAGTATGATCTTACATTATGTTCTTGTGAGAAATATGATTACAAGCATAGTGGATGAATAATTTGTGGTTACCTTGGCTATTCTTCTATTAAAAGATAGCAATAATCGTTGTGTTTATATTTATTTCTGATTGATTAAAACCTGTTCATGCATGTTCATGTCCATTCTTTGCTCTATATTGTTTAGTTTCAGGTCCATTATTTTGATGCAGACGCAGTTACATTGGCAAGGTATCTGTCTTTCTAGATTCTATTGATCAGCTCGCTATCTCCATGTCTTCTTTAACAACAAAAGAAATGTCATGTCTTTGCTGATGAACTTGGTTTCTTTTCCTACATGGCCAGGTGGCATCGGGGTGTTACTGTTTCTTTCGGCAAGCGAAAGTGAACAAGCAGCTGTCACTAAGCAACATATGGCAGTTCTAGTCCAAGCAAACATGAGTTTAGGCCAGTCTTCAGTAGTCAATAATAATTCCCAGTGTAGTCTATCTGTATAGATTATTTTAAATTTGTTCGTGTGAGCTTTTCCTTTTCTACTGCTATATTGATTAGTCCTGTAATCATGTCTGGGTTATGTGATCTCTCTAGCATCTTGTTTTTTACCATATTACTGAAATGATTATTCTTTCATATTGCCGAAATGATTATTCTTCCATTTTTTTTCTAAGTTCATGATGTAAGACAAAAAGATTCCGTGCAAATACCTCAGCTACATTGTAGCAATTTTGTGATTAAATATTTTTATACACATGTCATGGATCAGAGTCACTCGCTAAATTAAAAAATAAATCCAAGGAGTTATGAACCAAGCCCACAGCCTCATCTATAAATTCTGCATGCTTTCTCACTGTGCTTGTGGTACTTTTATAACTTGAGTCAACCCAATGAATGCTTGGTTCATTGATCAAACCACAATTCCTGAAAATAAAGTGTACGCATATGTGTATAAAATTAAATTTCTTAAATTTTGATTAATGCAAAAAAAAACAAGTACAATAATTTACAACTAATGACACAAATGTTTGCTTGCCCAGTTGGCTAGTCTGGTGCGATTCTTGTGTATTTACACAGGAGGTTAGGAGTTCAACTCCTCTGTTAGGCAACGTTAGTTGTTTTAGAAAGCAACCCAAGTACTTTTTATGCGATTAGATAATGTTACATCACTATGTTAAATAAACCCACGGCACCAATATATTATCCAACCCTGGTACTTTTTATGTGATTAGATAATGTTACATCACTATGTTAAATAAACCTATAATAAACCAAGGCACCAATATATTATCCAAAACTAAATCTGTTTTAATTACATAGCGCAACACAGAGTTACTATAGGTGGTAGTAACAATGAATTGGTGTTACTATATGTATACCAACTGTAACATATTGGAAATGTGTTACAACGTTTTTTGCAACACATAAGGTTTCGTTGCTATAGCATTCCACAGTAACACATCTCCGAATGCAAAATAGTGTTACAGAATGTCAGTTCTGACGTAGTGCTTGCGATCTAAGGAATGTACTCTTATCTGCGTCACACGGGGGCTCTAGCGATGTGAGAACGGTTGGGCAAAACTTAATCAGTTCCTTACTATAGGCTGCAATGCATATCTTTTATTGCTTACTAGTACTGCCTTCTTGTATGGTACTAGTAACAATGCACGTGCTTTACAATGTATATTTTAAAAAGTAAAAGTATGGGGAAAAACAGTACTTGCAAGGGCATATTCATACACTGACTCCAGAAACGTGCCAAGGGTATGTCCACACACTAAATTCAGATGCATTCCATGTAGTTCATAAAAAAAAATATACATTCCATATTCAACCTTAAATGGTAATAGGAGTATATTGTTTACACACATTGCAAGGGCCAAGGTCAGACACTAAACCCACACAAACCTAGCTTATATCGATTGGTGAATTTCTAAACTTCCAGTACTTGACACTACTGGAGAAGTGCTCATCTCTCCCGGTTCGTAAGCCCCTTTACTCCCGGGTAGCGAACCGGGAGGGAGAATCCGAGACTAAAGATGGCGGTCTTTAGTCCCGGTTCAAATACCCGGGAGTAAAGCGCCATCTTTAGTCCTGGTTGGGAACACCAACCGGTTATCAACCGGGACTAAAGATGGCTCCGTCAGGTGGCCGGCAAAGCCATCTTTAGTTCTGGTTGATGTTATCAACCGGGACTAAAGTTTTTTTTTTAATTTGGTTGTGATGTGTGGTGCCTGTACATATATATGCATAATATAGAAATGTATATATTACACATAACTGTACACTATATATATATACACACACACACACATACATACATACATACATACATATATATACATATATATACATACATACATACATACATATACATATACATATATACATATACATATATATATATATATATATATATATATATATATATAGAGAGAGAGAGAGAGAGGTACTGTACTACACATGGGCACCCCCCCCCCCCCCCCCCCCCCCCGGGCATACAACTAGCACCACCACCAGTCACCCACCCCACAACCCACAACACGGTTTACTATACACCTGGTTCAATATATATATATATACATTCAGTTACGGGTCCAACCATTTTTCTCCCCTCCGATTTTTATGGTTCTCGGCTTGCGGCAGCGACGGGTGACGATGATGGCCATGGCCTACGGCAGCGTCGGGCGACGGCGGTGGGAAGAGAGCCCAGCGGCGGGAGGAGAGTCATCGTCGCGGGCGCTGCCGATCCCCTGTCAAAGTCGTCCTCGCCCAGTCCTCAACCAGTCGCCGCCGCCGCCTTGCCTTGTGCCATCGCCAGATCGACGCCGCGACGCCCTGCCTCCTCACCCTGGTTGTGGTCGCCTCGGAGCCCTGCAACCAACTCCCCATTGTCGGCATGGTGGCTGCCTCCCTCTCCTCAGGATCCAAGGGTCGCCGTCGCCTTGCAACCCCCTCCCCATCGTCGACCGGTGAGGTTGAGGCTAGCATCCACAGACTCATCCACCCCAAGCAAATGAACTTCAGTGGTAGCAGTACACACCGATCTGATATTCTGTTTTTCTGTTCGTTTTTTCTATTCTATATTTTGTTTTTCGTGATTGCTGTTTTTACAGGGATCTGGGATCATGCGTGGACAAGCCTGCTGCTAGGGTGCTGTTTTTGTTATGCATTCAGTACATCCTTTTCGTCCTGCTCTCAGCTATATTTTCATTTGTTCAGTCATGAAATCTTGGGTTATGTTCGCAAAACTAGACTCATCTGAATTTGTTCAGTCATGGATTCGTGTGTGGGGCATTGTTCAGAAATCAAGCTGTACATCAATTTCCTACTCATGTAAATTTTTGTTTTTTCAGTCTTTAGATCTTGTGGAATTTTTACAAAAAAAAAAGTGAAAAACTTTCATTTGATTTTTCTTTTTCATGCATGAGCAGGACTGCTGCTATAGCTGTTTTTGTGATGAGGGACTAGGATTAGCCCAAGAAGCACATCATCCGCTGCTATGGACAGCTCTGCCTCCTTGGCGCACGCGACCAATGTGAGCCTCTCCTTTCTATATCTGAATTTTCTTTTTAATCGTGAATTCATCTGTGTTTAGGAAACTATGTAAGAACATGAGAAGATTATACCAGTGGTGGTGGTGCCAACTGGAATGCCATCCTGGTCGTTATCCTCGACATGTCTGCCATCAGCGCACGTCGCCGGCGGCCAAACACAAAGGGCAGGGGTGATGCAGAGATGTCGACTCTAGACGAGCACACTACAATTGATGACCGGCTTCGGTGGCAAGCCATGCCAAAAATCTTCACGACTGATGCCCTCTGGACTGATATTTTTTGACAACGAGTGTATATGTATGTTTGTAACAATGACGGCACGATCAATTGAAAAAAAACCATTATACGTGTATTCTCGTGTAGTAAAATATTTACTGCCTTAAGCACAAAGCAATTTATTTACTGAGTGAAGACGGAACAAATATTTCTTGCCATATCAAGAGTTTTTACTGAGAGAAGACTAAGAGTAAATGATTTATCGAGAAAAGGACGTGGGTACAAAAATCAGGAATGAGATAAGAGCGGAGAACTATCTAAGAGTAATACATTTACTGAAAGAAGAAATCAACGGAGAGTAATACATCTATTGAATGAAGAAATCAACTGAGAGTAAATCAGTAAAGTAATACGTTTATTGAAAGGAGAAATCAACTGAAAGTAAATCGTTTACTAAGAGAAGAACGCGAGAAGAAAAAACAGGACAGAGAAAAGGTGCGAACCAGGGTGCATGTAGAAGAACGCGAGAAGAAAAAAACGAGAAATCAACTGAAAGTAAATCGTTTACTAAGAGAAGAATGCGAGAAGAAAAAATAGGACAGAGAAAAGGTGCGAACCAGGGTGCATGTAGAAGAACGCGAGAAGAAAAAACAGGACAGAGAAAAGGTGCGAACCAGGGTGCATGTGGGGGGCGCGGTTGGGGGTGGGGGAGGAGAGAGAAAGGTGGTTTCCTTGGTGGGAGTGAGGGTGGGGGTAGGTTGTGAGACTTTCTAGCATTGCTCATAGACATATAGATGTTAATGAATCTAAACACATACATCAAATGAATATGTTAATGAATCTAAATACATGTGTTTAGATTCATTAACATCTAAATAAAATGAATATGGCCAATGCTAGAAAGTCTTACATTGTGAAACGGAGGAAGTAGTTATTACGCACCCCAGGTGCGGTATAGCGCTACCTTATATATCTATACATATATATATATATATATACATATATATATGTATAGATACATATAGTGTGCACATATATATGTATATGCACTTAAGTAATTAGAGGCCACATGCATATATTAATAAAATATGAGTTTGCACCTAAGCAAATATACGCATATATTACCAAAATAAGTACACAAAAGTAAATGGATGTGTGCATATATAAATATATACATATATTACAATTCCTTCGGACTTTGTAATCTTTGTTTTTGTCGTATATTACGACTTCATGAAATCGGAAGAAGAAGGACCGGCTTGATGAATAGGCTTTCCATCGTAATAGAATTCTCCTGTGGGATCGAGAATCTGCTCGTTGATGAATCCCATCATTTGTTCTTGAACAGCCATTATGAAATCATCGTGGGCGAGGTTATCTATCAGGTAAATCATCTGTCATTTGGAAAAAAATGGGATTATATATATGAAACCAGTAAGCAATAATTGACGAATGAATAATTTTACGTACTTCCAAGTCCTGGCCAGTCCTGATTTAGTGTACTAAGCAGTGCATGTAATGGCAGACGTAGTAGCCGCACAAGTTAGTGCCCCGATCCTGCTTTGCACACTGAAGGAGAAACAACGAGAGATTTAATATGCATATCTTATTTAGATCAAAAAAGTAATTCAATATAATATTGGAGTGTGTACTAACCGGAAAATTAAACCTCTGGGTGAGTTTTTCATTCCAACTCCCGCGGACCAATGTATGGAACTGAATCCATACCCTATTTACAGTTGTTAGGAAGGATTAATTTATTATCCGAGATCCGCATAGTAGAAGTTGAATGATTCATAATGACAGTGGAATATATGACAATACCTATCTATCACTTCGAAAATCTTTGCGAAAGTTTTCTCCGGTTTATCCTTTGAATCGTAGACATGGACTTTAGATCTTTAGATTTCTCAAGGTCGAAAAGAATAAGGACCCAGTGGAATCTGCAATTTGTATTAGATGATATATATATATATATATATATATATATATATATATATATATATATATATATATATATATATATATATATATATATATGAAAATGTAGAGGTGTAGGAAGGAAAATTGAACTTATGACAGTAGGAACTCACGATGTGTTGTAGGGCAGTAGTATGAACGTCTTATAATGCTGCTGCACCAGGAAATGGAGGATATTGTCCTCTGTTTGTTTCTCGTAGTGTTGCAGCATCACTGTTCACTTTGCAGGGGTCCATGAATCTAGTATTGTATTTGTTGTGTAGACGGCAAAAATGAATCTCCATTCTACAACCAAAAAAAGGAATTTGTATGAGCTACGTTCAAAGGAGGATCAAAATTGAGCTATAAACAATACATGCAAAGTCCACGCGCTGAGAAGAGAGACGTCGAGGGTGTTCCTATGGTATAAGTCGAAGACTTCTTCGTGGCGGATCCAAAGAACATCTTCTCCTTGGTGATAATCTGAGTTTCGCACCCTCGCTCCGAACAACTCTCTATCTATCCCTAATTTGTCCATGTACCATTGATGGAACCGATACATCTGTGTAGGTAGCTCTATGATCTTATCAGGCATGACTAGCGGTTCACCGAGTTTAAACTTGTACTTGACCGCCGCCGTTTCGATAGGTGCGTCCTCTAGCAACTGCTCCATCCTCAGTCCTGTTTCTTTCAAGAACTTTTGTATAGCTGTTTCTCCCGGTTCTATGAACGGTTCAACCTCTTGTTGTGGCTGCTGCCCCAGCTTAGGGACTTCCCTTCCGCACTGCACTGCTGCAGACTTGGCTTTAAGAGACTTCTTCAATTTTCGATCATAGTCAGATACTATGATCTGTTTGGCCGATTCCATCATTTTAATAAAGTGCTCCTGAGCCGCCAGGTCTACAGGAATCTTCTTCTCTGGACTACGTGGCTTCCTAACTTCCGCTCTAACAGCTTCATCGAGCTCCTCCGGAGTCAAGTCGTACGCCCTTTTCTTGAGAGCGGGGAGCCTTGGCCCATCAGATTTGGCTTTCTTCTTCGGCCTTGACGGCGCATGTTATATGGGCGGGACCTTGACGGTGTAGACTTGGTAGCTGGTGTAGGCGGAGGAGGTGGTGGAGGCGGAGGAGCGGGAGGAGCCGGTGCAGGCGAAGGAGCCAGACGAGACTAAGGCGGAGGAGATTGAGGAGCTAGAGGAGACTGAGGATACTGAGGAGGTGGAGGAGCCGACGACCCTTCTTGCCTAGGAAACACGATGTACTTCTTCCACCAGAGTATGATGGCGTGGGCTGTGTCTCCAAGTTTCATCTCCCCGTTTCCTCCGGGGATGTCAAGCTCGAGATCCTCGTAGGTTCGTTCCACCAGCTCTCTCTTGACCTTCGTGTATCTAGGTGGAATGGGCCGGCAATGGTATGTACCCGAAGGGTCCGTGGGTATGGCTATGCCCGACGCCACCTTCATGACAAATCGATGTCATTAATTACTAATCAACATATATATGTAACAAATTTCACAGTTTATAAATATGCATCTCGCATAGCTTGATAGACAAGTTCCTGAAGGGAGTATGCATATTGCAGGGTGTCCGCTACGTGATCTCATCAACGGGGAAGTGGGTTGCTTCGTGAGCTGCCACTGCTTCAATGTCCTCTGATCCAACTTGGCCCGTTGATGCGCAGCTGTTGCGGTTGCCTAAGGGGCTCACCATGACGGGCGCTTGTGTTTTCATTCCACGCTGCTCGGCCAGGCGTTGGTCCACTTGTCTTGTCACCTCCTCTTGCATCCTTGCCTCATAGGTGGACACCCTGTACTCAAGATCGATGATCTTAGCCTCGATATCTCTCTTGCTCCTCATGCGACTCCTATATGTGTGGATGTCCTCTTTGAATCCATACTTCCAAGGAACCACGCCTTTGCCACGCGTTTGTCTTGGATGCTCAGAATTCTGTAGTGCGAGGGTGAGCTCGTCCTTCTCTCTATCGGGCCGGAATGTCCCCTGCGCAGAGGCTTCAACTGCATCCGCAAGTTGGCGGGCTGCTTCTCGAATATCATCGCTGAATATGAGGCCATTTAGCCGTGGCTGGCTTGATACACTTCTCTATCAAGTCGGCTTCCAATTTGTCTCACTTGGGGATTGCCTTACCATAACCGCCTGACCTGAGCCGGTGATGGTATTGCTTCCTAGCTGCATTGGTTTTGTTCTTTTCTATCTGCGCTTGCCCTTGCGCTCCAGTCTTGTATGCGACAAACGCATCCCAGTCATCCCTTAGCTTCGGATGCTCGTTGAAATCAGGTATCAAGCCCTTGAGGATGTATCTCTTGTACAAATCTGATTTGAAGCTCTGGAACAGTTCTGCCATTTTCTTCAGCGCCCATTCTTTGCATCTGGGACAATCTGCCTCAGGGATCGTGAATGTCTCCAGCATGGTGGTCCACAGCATCTCCTTATCTGTGTCAGGGAAAAAACTATCTTCATCCCTGCGTGACCTTGTTCGACGCCAGTACACTTTGTTGATGGGAACGTTGTCTCTCACGACCCAACCGCAATGATTCACAAACTTTCGTTCTATACCCGTCAGGGTACTGGTTTGCCGTCTGGGGCAATCTCGGTCACAATGTGCCTTCCCTCCAGCTTCCTCTTTTTCCGCATGGCCTCTTCTGTCCGGCCGACGGTTGGCTATGAGTCCCCTCCTCGGTCCCCTCCTAGTTACCCTCCTCGTTGCTCTCCTCGTTTAGGTATTGGTTGGGATACTCGTTCCCCTCCTCATCCAACCAGTACTGACTCCTGCCCTTTGCGATCATGTCTAACAGCATTTCTTCGTCATCACGATCTGCCATCTATTCGTGCAAAGAAAAAAAAAGACAGTAAGGTCATGTACATAGAAATTGGAATACAATTGTAACAAAGGTCCTATGTCTAAATTCGACAAATATAGATATATAAGTCGCTAAGTCGCTAAAATCGTGAAATTCGGGAAAGTCGCTAAGTCGTCGTTCATTCATTCGTGAAGGTTGCTAAGTCGTTGTTCGTTCGTTCGTGGCGGTGGCGTCCAAGATCGAGAGAGAGAAAGATCCGAGGCGCAAGATTTGTGCCCCTCACCTCGAGGGAGGCGACGATGGCGATGGCATTAGCGAAGGCGACTGAGCGCGGCGAGCACGACGACGACGACGAAGGTGGCGGCACTGACGTCTCGGGCGGTGATGGCGCGTGCAAGGAAGAAGATCGCGGAGGAAGTAGCTAAGTGTGGTGCGGGGAAGCCGATGCAGTGGGTATTTATAGCGGGGCATCTTTAGTCCTGGTTCGTAGCACCAACTATCTTTAGTCCCGGTTGGTGCTACGAACAGGGACTAAAGATGTTTGCCCGCTATCCCAAATTTTGGATTGGTCCCTGTCACGACCGGGAATAACCCAACGGGCGTTCCTTACGTGCGTGTATTATTCCTTGTCCCAGGAGGCAAGGTACACCAGAAGTTGATACAATTCAGAGTTTAATAAGCGGAAGCGTAAATAGTTAATTATTACATGGGCAGCGACGGCCCAGCACACTCAAAGACAACGAAAAAAAAACAAAAACAGCGGAAGACTAAGGCGACGACCACAGGCGCTTGACGGCAGGCACGAGCTAGACACCAAAGCCTTCATCAACCAGGGGCTCCTCTTCTGGGTTTGGGAAAAATTGAGCAAGACTGAGTACAACCACCGTACTCAACAAGACACACCCACAAGTGCAGCATAAATGCAAAGGAGTACAATGGAGTTATAGTATAAGGGTTAGGTTTTGCAATAAACAGCATTTAAAAGACCCTTAGTTGCTCAAAGCTAAATTTAAAACACGATCCTAGAACTATTTAATATTATTAAACAAGGCCGTGAACCCACACGAACCTGCCTTAACCCAAGGCCTACGATGATTCAGACCGAACTGGCAACCCGACCCTGGGTCCCAGCTCGTCCCAAGCCAACCCAGGCCAACCATTCCACATTTTAGTTATTAAGCCGGTTTTAAGAATTAAAAACACTAACTTGGGTACATTGCTAGGCTTGCCCATAACCGAGGGCGCGGCTATTCGAATAGGTTTTACTCTGATCAGAGGTGTACATCTTTACCCACAAGACACGTCTTCCTCACGTGCAACCACGTGCCACATACCACCACGGCATATGGACGGAAGACATGACATAGTTTCCAACCCATCCTAGCCATAGACAAGAGTACCGACCCAACCCACCTACGGCCGGAACCCCCGGGACAGGTAGGCAGGACTGAGCCCCTAGCAGCAGGACACCGGCCCTGTGCCATGACATCTCGACTACCGGGCCGCAGCTCGTGTAGCCTTCATTTGTCCTAGAGATGTCCATCGACCCCCGACTTCGTCCATCTCCATCCGTGTACTTTTGTTTATAACCAGACTGAGCCACAAACTAAGCCTTACCCACTAGACATGTGGAAGTACGGTAGTGCTTTGCAACAGAGGCCCGAAGACCGGTCCTTATGTGGCCGAGGTGCTACTATCAAAACCATGCACCCCGAGCCCAGCCTAAAACCATTTGGGGGTTTTGAATAGAGGGGGAGGTGTGCATCCAATTCCACAATAATCCAACCATTCCAATATGTCCAGGTGATATGAATATTCCCAAAGTCTAGAGTTATAAAACCACCTAATGTTGCCTAATTAATCAGCGAAGCATCTACCTAAATTCTTACTAGTGGAACCATGAATAGAGTGCCCACTAGTTGGGGTTTTGTTTATTCTAGGGTGAACAAGGTAATAATAACAATAACAACAATAATAAGGTCGTAACAAAGGTAAATAGGCGTGGCTAAATAAAACAGTGATAACGCGGGAATTTTAAATAAAGCGGTAATGCAATAATTTAAATCAAAATAACTTTATAAACTGGGATTCAATATGTTCAAGGATGATGTGACTTGCCTTGCTCGCTTTCCCAAACGTCGGCTTCAACCTCCACGAAGAGCGGATCTTCCGAAGCTGCAGCGTCTACACGACCAACGGAAAATAAAAGGGCTTTTACTCTAATAAACTCCATATAACAAGCAGGAACAAAGCACAAAAATGGGTTCTTGACTTCTTAAGGAAAAATTAGAGACTTGAACGGTCCAATTCCGAGTTCAAATGGCCAAGTTATGGCCCTTTGAAGTTTATATGCTCTTTAAATGAATATTTACGAATTTCTTCATTTAAATTTTAATTTAAAAATATATTTATTGCGTCAGCTGGGAGAGAGGGTGCGCGGACCGGGTCCACGGGAGTGGGACCCGCGCGGCAGCCTCACGGTCCACGGTGGACCGGGTGCACCCGGCTCACACCGGCCGGCGCCGTGGGTCCCACGCGTCAGCCGCACCCGAGGGCGCGGGCGGCTGACGGCCGGGCCCCACGCGGCAGCCGCTAGGCGCGCCCGGAGGCGGCCACATCGGCGCGGTCGGCGGGAGGCGGCGCGCCCGCGCCCCTATGGTCGCCGGCGGCGGCCATAGGCATGGCGGAGCGGCGGCCGAGAGAGGGGAGGGAAAGGGGGAAACGAAGCGGCGGTCCATGGCTCACCCCGGGTCGACGGCGACGACGGAAACGGCAACCGGAGCGGAGGAAGGCGGCGGCGCAGCTCGGGTGGACGGGGTCGACGGCGCTCCGGCGGTCGGCGAGCGAAACGGAGGGGTGGACGAGGTCGGCGAGGATGCGGGGAAGCCGAAGGAGGCGGCGCCGAGGTGGGAGGTGGTCCGGGGCGACGACGGCGGCGGATCGAAGCTCGGCGGCGACGGCGGAGAGAGAGAGCGACGGCGCGAGCTCGATTCCGGCGAGGAGAGAGGGCGGTGAGTGGCGGAAACGGTGGTGGGGAGCTGGGGGAGGGTTTATATAGGGTTGGGAGTGAGAGAGGGCGGCCGGAGGGGAAGGAAACCGGCGCGGGAGGTCCGGCCGCCATCAATGGCGCCGGCGAGATTTGCGGGGGCAAATCCGCCCGTTTGAACACGAGAGAGAGAGGGAAAAATGGGGGGAAAGGGAGAGGGGATCACGGGGAGTGATTCCCCCCACTTTATTGCTTGCGGGGACGGCGGGAGGCGGCGGGATTCGCGGCGGCGGCGGCGCTAGGGCGCAGGGAGGCGGCGGGAGCGGCGGGAGGAAGGGGATGACGGGTGGGCCCCACCCGTCAGCGAGGGTGGCGGGCGGGCCCGCCCGTCAGCGGCGCGCGCGCGGGGAGGGCCGAGTGGGCCGCGGGGGAGAGGAGAGAGGGGGAGGGAGATGGGCCGAATTCGGCCCATTAGAGGGGAGAGGGTGATTTTTAGGGTTTTCTTTTTATAAAACCTTTTTAACTTTGTTTATTTCTTAATAATTATTATTTGTGCTCTGAAAATTCCACTAAAATTTATTTACACATTTTAGGCTTTTAGGAAATAAACAAAAATCCTCCAAGCCCTATTTGACTTTTAACTTTGCACATTTTAATTTTTGAAGGCTTTCACAAGCATTTTAATCATTCTAGGCATGATTTAGAGGAGGTATTTTAGGGTCGATTTGGGACGCGACAAACCTACCCCCCTTAAACGGAATCTCGACCCCGAGATTCGGAAGAACTGGCGAAGAGATCTGGATGGGCTGCCTTCAGCTCGTCTTCACGCTCCCAGGTAGCTTCTTCCTCGGCGTGATTGCTCCATTGGACCTTGCAAAAACGGATTACCCGGTTCCTGGTCCTGCGCTCCATGGTGTCCAGGATTTTCACTGGTCTCTCCACGTAGGTCAAGTCTTCGCGAACTTCAATCTGCTCTATGTCGGCCTGCTCGGTTGGCACTCGAAGACATTTCTTGAGTTGTGACACATGGAACACATCATGCACGTTGCCCAAGGAAACGGGCAACTCCAATTGGTAAGCAACTTCTCCGCGTCGAGCAATGATGCGGAAAGGACCCATGAACCGAGGAGCGAGCTTCCCTTTCGCTTGAAACCTGTGTACACCCCGCAACGGCGTTACCCGGAGATACACAAAGTCATCTACTGCGAATTCCAGGTCACGGCGTCGGTGGTCTGCATAACTCTTCTGCCGAGACTGTGCCACCTTTAGGTTTTCCCGAATGGTCCTGACCTTCGCTTCAGCTTCTCTCAAGATATCGATCCCGAATACTTGGCTTTCCCCAACTTGGTCCCACAATAGTGGTGTCCTGCACTTGCGGCCATACAACGCTTCGTATGGTGCCATCTGTATGCTGGCTTGGTAGCTGTTATTATAGGAGAACTCGGCGTAGGGGAGACTCTTGTCCCATGTCTTCCCAAAATCTAGGACACATGCGCGAAGCATATCTTCGAGGATCTGGTTCAGACGCTCGGTCTGCCCATCTGTCTGCGGGTGGTACGCGGTGCTGAAATTTAATCGGGTTCCCAACTCTTCTTGGAGTTTCTTCCAGAAATAAGAGGTGAACTGGCTTCCCCGATCAGATACAATTTTCTTGGGGATGCCATGCAGACTTACGATCCTAGCGAAGTAGAGTTCAGCTAGTTTGTTCCCTCCATAGGTGGTCTTTACGGGAATGAACCGTGCTACCTTGGTTAGTCGATCCACGACTACCCATATAGAATCATATCCGCCTTGGGTTTTTGGAAGTCCGGTGATAAAATCCATCCCAATTTCATCCCATTTCCATTCTGGCACTTGTAGAGGTTGGAGAAGTCCGGCCGGTCGTTGGTGCTCGGCTTTGACACGCTGGCACACATCACAAAGGGCCACGAACTCTGCAATTTCCTGCTTCATACTAACCCACCAATATTTCTCTTTCAAGTCCAAGTACATCTTCGTGCTGCCAGGATGGATGGAATAGGGACTTTCGTGAGCTTCCTGAAGTATCAACTGTTTAAGTTCCCTGACGTCTGGAACGCATAACCGATTTCCATTCCATAGGGTTCCGTGTTCATCCTCTGTGAAACCAGCGGCTTTACCCTGTTTCATATTCTTGAGGAGCCCATGCATATCCGGATCATTCTTCTGAGCCTCGCGGATTTGATCGAGCAAGGTAGGCTTGGCTTCCAATGTAGCCAAGAATCCACGACCAACTATGCTTAGGTTCAGGGCTTCCAACTGTTGATTAAGTTCCGGTGGAATGCCACGGACGCCAAGAGTGTTGCAATGGCTTTTTCGACTTAGAGCGTCGGCGACTACGTTGGCCTTGCCAGGATTATAGTGGATCCCCACATCATAATCCTTGATGAGTTCTAACCATCTCCTCTGCCGAAGATTAAGATCCGACTGAGTGAAGATGTATTTCAAACTCTTATGGTCAGTATATATTTCACAGCGATTTCCAATGAGATAGTGCCGCCAGATCTTTAGAGCATGAACCACAGCGGCCAATTCCAAATCATGGGTAGGGTAGTTGCCTTCATGAGGCCGCAGCTGGCGTGAGGCATAGGCTACCACATGACCTTCCTGCATTAATACGCACCCCAAACCTTGGCGCGAAGCGTCACAGTACACCAGGAAGTCCTTACGAGTATCCGGTAGAGTTAATACTGGCGAGGAAACCAGCTTCTCTTTGAGAGTTTGGAATGCTTTCTCACACTGCGGACTCCACACAAATTTTTCTTCTTTCTTCAACAATTGTGTCATGGGTCGAGCGATTTTGGAGAAGTTCTCGATGAACCTCCGGTAGTACCCGGCCAAACCCAAAAAGCTGCGGACTTGAGTGACCGTCTTGGGTTGCTTCCAATCGGTGACGGCGGTCACCGTTTCGGGGTCCACAGCAACTCCTTTAGCAGATATCACGTGCCCTAAGAACTTGACTTTGGACAACCAGAACTCACACTTGCTAAGCTTGGCATACAATTGATGTTCCCGCAGTTTTCCCAACACCAGACGGAGATGCTGCTGATGGTCTTCCTCTGATTGCGAGTACACCAGGATGTCGTCGATGAAGACCACGACAAACTTATCCAAGTATTCCATGAACACTTTGTTCATTAAGTTCATGAAGAAGGCAGGAGCATTGGTTAGACCGAACGACATCACCGTGAATTCATACAACCCATATCTCGTGGTGAATGCGGTCTTCGGGATATCTTCTTCACGAATACGCAATTGGTGATATCCGGAGCGAAGATCGATTTTAGAAAAGACGGTGGCACCTTTGAGCTGGTCGAACAGATCATCGATCCGAGGAAGAGGGTACTTGTTTTTGATAGTGACTTCATTGAGAGCTCTGTAGTCAACACACATCCTCTTTGTCTTGTCCTTCTTTTCCACAAAAATCACGGGAGCACCCCAGGGGGAAGTGCTCGGCCGAATATACCCCTTTTCCTTCAGCTCTTCCACTTGCTTCTTGACTTCGGCAAGTTCATTCGCGGCCATACGGTAGGGCCGCTTGTACAGAGGAGTTGGTCCTGGAGCAAGATCTATCCGGAACTCGATCTCCCGCTTGGGCGGCATACTGGGTAGTTCTTCCGGAAAAACGTCACCGAATTCACTGACGATGGGGATTTCTGACAGTCCTATCTGATGAAGTTCCGAACTGCCAACAGAGGTTGGGGGTGCAAAGAACACAACTGGTTGTTCCGGCCCTCGGTACAGAGTGACAGTGCGCCTTGCGCAATCCACTACACCTTGGAATTGAGCCAACCAATTCATCCCAAGGATCACATCCAAGTTCTTGGTGTCCAGAAGAATCAAATCCGAGGGAAAAGGGATTCCCTGGATTTCTATAGGAACGGCTGGGCTATAATACTTTGCTGCCATATCCCCTCCAGGGGTGGTGATGAGCAGAGGGTTTCTAAGCCGTTCTACCCCCAGTTGATTTCTTCCCACGAAAGGCACAGATATAAACGAGTGGGAAGCTCCAGAGTCGAACAAAATGGTAGCAGGAATGGAATGAATGAGGAACGTACCAACGATGACGTCCGGAGTCGTCAGCACATCCTCGGCAGTCACGTGGTTCACACGACCCCGAGCGACGTCCTTACCACCGTTGTTGGGGCGGGGAGGCGCTTGGCCTTGCTGGCGCCGCGGCTTTGGGCATTTATCCGCAAAGTGCCCGGGCTCGAAGCAGTTGAAGCACAGACGCTGCTGACCTTGAACGTCTCTGCGGCCTTGACCAGGCTGCACAACGGGCGCAGGAGGACGGGGTCCACGGGTACCTTGCTGACTCTGCTGTTGCTGCAGCTGTGGGACGCGCACCACGAATTGAGGTCGGGGCGCGGAGCGTGGTTGCTGCTGCTGCTGCTGCGAGGAGGATCCCCCTGGGTAGGGATTGGAGTAGCGGACCCTTTGGTTAGCCCCCTGTTGATTGCGAAAATTCGCCAAGCGACGCTTGTGCGACTCCAGTTCCTTGTGCTTGGCTTCCAAGCGGATGCTCTTGTCCACCAGACGCTGGAAATCCGGATAATCCCCAGAGACCAGACGCACAGATAGCTCAGGGTCCATTCGTGCCAAGAACTTCTCCTGCTTTTCCTCATCTTCCCGAACATCCTCCGGAGCGTACCGGGCCAAGTTGTTAAACTCGTGCAAATACTCCATCACAGAGCGGTTGCCTTGCTTCAACTCCCGGAATTCCCTTTTCTTAAGGGCCATGACTCCGGCTGGCACATGGGTCCTCCGGAAAGCGGCGGTGAATCGGGCCCAAGTAATAGGCTGCCCCTCTGGCTGTGTAGCCTGGAAGTGGTCCCACCATAGAGATGCGGGCCCCTGCAGTTGGTGAGCGGCAAAGATGACTTTCTCCTCATCGTTGCACTGCACGGTGTCTAACTTCTTCCCCATGGCATGCAACCAATCCAAGGCATCCACGGGGTTATTGGAGCTGGAGAAGGTAGGCGGGTGGATGCGAAGGAACTCGGCGAGCTTAGAATGCTGCGGGGGTGGTGGTGGAGGTGGAGCATTATGCTGTGGTGGATTTTGGATGTGGTGGAGGAAAGCAGCCATCATGTTGGCCTGCTGGGCGAGGATTTGGGTGAGGATGGTGTTGGTGTCTGGTGGTGGTGGTGGAGGCGGGGGAGGAGGGGGAGGTGGGCTGCCATGGTTGTTGTGGTTGCTGCCTTCGGGTTGGTTGCCATCACCGGTAGCAGCACTTCTCCTGGTTGTCACCATCTGAAACATCCCATACAGAACCAGCCAAGAGAGAGAACAGACTATTAAAACTAATCACCCACGACTACCATAATTCTTGAATTTATTACTGCTATTGAAATGGGTTCATTAAGGTTCAAGTTGCTTAAGCAAATGAAAATAAAGACAGGCTCCGACATAGTTATACCACACACCGGTATAACCATGCCCCACACGACTCTAGCAGAAAAACAAACGAGAAGAACACACGCGCAAGCCTACTAACTGCTCGTCTACTTCTGCGACGGGCCAGGGCGGAAGGTGAGCAGCAGCGCATCCTCCGTGCTACCAACGCCGGAGGCTTCCCCCTCCTGAGGAACCACGGGCGCGGGCTCGGCACGAGGGGTCTCCACGAAGCAGGTCCACGCCAAGGACTGACGAACAAGCTCAGGCCTGGAGGTGCTCTTGCGGGCGGTGATCTTCTGGCTGCGGCAGACGCGGTGGCGCTTGGGACGGCAGACCTCTCCCTGGGCGACCTTGAGCTGACACAGCTGCGCCTCCAGCGCGTCTAGGTCCTTCTTCAGCTGCAGATTCTCCTGACGCAGCTCCAGGATCTTCATGTTGTTCTCGACCATCCCACGGCGCACCATATGATGGAAGTCGATACGGGCCGCATCGTACGCCTCCACCATGCGCGCCAGGTGCATGATGGTAGCGTCATCCTCCGAGCTAGCATCCCGGAAGGTGGCGTAGTCGCGGGCTCCTCCGCGACGAGGGTGGTAGCGGTAGGGCGAGTGCTGCAACTTGTCCGGGTAGCGCTGGTGAAGAGTGCCGATGGCGAGGAGTGCGGCGTTCTGGCAAGCGGCGGAGAAGGAATCTCCTCCCGCGGTGACTGCCAACGAAGTCCTCTCGGGAGAGCCAGTGAGGATCACTGCAGTGACCTCCCAAGCAGCGTGCGGCTCGGCATCGTCACCCTCCTGCTCCGGGAGCTGCTTGCCCTGGTAGTCCACTCCATGCGGATATCCCAGGACAACGCACATGCCCCGCAGCTCCAGAACAAAGCCGGTCAGGTCCAGGCCACGACGGTTCATGCTGCCGGCCATCTACAAGCAAGGACAAAAGAGAGAAAATATTTTAGAGATCAGCTTTAGATGATAAATGAAGCAGCAAGACAGAGAGAGACTAAAGGATTTTCACAAATAAGAGAGGATTTTTTTTTTATTCCGAAAATATTGCTAAGGCTTGGGATCTAAGGCTCGTCCTAGGGTCAAGGAGGCTCTGATACCAACTTGTCACGACCGGGAATAACCCAACGGGCGTTCCTTACGTGCGTGTATTATTCCTTGTCCCAGGAGGCAAGGTACACCAGAAGTTGATACAATTCAGAGTTTAATAAGCGGAAGCGTAAATAGTTAATTATTACATGGGCAGCGACGGCCCAGCACACTCAAAGACAACGAAAAAAAAACAAAAACAGCGGAAGACTAAGGCGACGACCACAGGCGCTTGACGGCAGGCACGAGCTAGACACCAAAGCCTTCAACAACCAGGGGCTCCTCTTCTGGGTTTGGGAAAAATTGAGCAAGACTGAGTACAACCACCGTACTCAACAAGACACACCCACAAGTGCAGCATAAATGCAAAGGAGTACAATGGAGTTATAGTATAAGGGTTAGGTTTTGCAATAAACAGCATTTAAAAGACCCTTAGTTGCTCAAAGCTAAATTTAAAACACGATCCTAGAACTATTTAATATTATTAAACAAGGCCGTGAACCCACACGAACCTGCCTTAACCCAAGGCCTACGATGATTCAGACCGAACTGGCAACCCGACCCTGGGTCCCAGCTCGTCCCAAGCCAACCCAGGCCAACCATTCCACATTTTAGTTATTAAGCCGGTTTTAAGAATTAAAAACACTAACTTGGGTACATTGCTAGGCTTGCCCATAACCGAGGGCGCGGCTATTCGAATAGGTTTTACTCTGATCAGAGGTGTACATCTTTACCCACAAGACACGTCTTCCTCACGTGCAACCACGTGCCACATACCACCACGCCATATGGACGGAAGACATGACATAGTTTCCAACCCATCCTAGCCATAGACAAGAGTACCGACCCAACCCACCTACGGCCGGAACCCCCGGGACAGGTAGGCAGGACTGAGCCCCTAGCAGCAGGACACCGGCCCTGTGCCATGACATCTCGACTACCGGGCCGCAGCTCGTGTAGCCTTCATTTGTCCTAGAGATGTCCATCGACCCCCGACTTCGTCCATCTCCATCCGTGTACTTTTGTTTATAACCAGACTGAGCCACAAACTAAGCCTTACCCACTAGACATGTGGAAGTACGGTAGTGCTTTGCAACAGAGGCCCGAAGACCGGTCCTTATGTGGCCGAGGTGCTACTATCAAAACCATGCACCCCGAGCCCAGCCTAAAACCATTTGGGGGTTTTGAATAGAGGGGGAGGTGTGCATCCAATTCCACAATAATCCAACCATTCCAATATGTCCAGGTGATATGAATATTCCCAAAGTCTAGAGTTATAAAACCACCTAATGTTGCCTAATTAATCAGCGAAGCATCTACCTAAATTCTTACTAGTGGAACCATGAATAGAGTGCCCACTAGTTGGGGTTTTGTTTATTCTAGGGTGAACAAGGTAATAATAACAATAACAACAATAATAAGGTCGTAACAGAGGTAAATAGGCGTGGCTAAATAAAACAGTGATAACGCGGGAATTTTAAATAAAGCGGTAATGCAATAATTTAAATCAAAATAACTTTATAAACTGGGAATCAATATGTTCAAGGATGATGTGACTTGCCTTGCTCGCTTTCCCAAACGTCGGCTTCAACCTCCACGAAGAGCGGATCTTCCGAAGCTGCAGCGTCTACACGACCAACGGAAAATAAAAGGGCTTTTACTCTAATAAACTCCATATAACAAGCAGGGACAAAGCACAAAAATGGGTTCTTGACTTCTTAAGGAAAAATTAGAGACTTGAACGGTCCAATTCCGAGTTCAAATGGCCAAGTTATGGCCCTTTGAAGTTTATATGCTCTTTAAATGAATATTTACGAATTTCTTCATTTAAATTTTAATTTAAAAATATATTTATTGCGTCAGCTGGGAGAGAGGGCGCGCGGACCGGGTCCACGGGAGTGGGACCCGCGCGGCAGCCTCACGGTCCACGGTGGACCGGGTGCACCCGGCTCACACCGGCCGGCGCCGTGGGTCCCACGCGTCAGCCGCACCCGAGGGCTCGGGCGGCTGACGGCCGGGCCCCACGCGGCAGCCGCAAGGCGCGCCCGGAGGCGGCCACATCGGCGCGGCCAGCGGGAGGCGGCGCGCCCGCGCCCCTATGGTCGCCGGCGGCGGCCATAGGCATGGCGGAGCGGCGGCCGAGAGAGGGGAGGGAAAGGGGGAAACGAAGCGGCGGTCCATGGCTCACCCCGGGTCGACGGCGACGACGGAAACGGCAACCGGAGCGGAGGAAGGCGGCGGCGCGGCTCGGGTGGACGGGGTCGACGGCGCTCCGGCGGTCGGCGAGCGAAACGGAGGGGTGGACGAGGTCGGCGAGGATGCGGGGAAGCCGAAGGAGGCGGCGCCGAGGTGGGAGGTGGTCCGGGGCGACGACGGCGGCGGATCGGAGCTCGGCGGCGACGGCGGAGAGAGAGAGCGACGGCGCGAGCTCGATTCCGGCGAGGAGAGAGGGCGGCCGGAGGGGAAGGAAACCGGCGCGGGAGGTCCGGCCGCCATCAATGGCGCCGGCGAGATTTGCGGGGGCAAATCCGCCCGTTTGAACACGAGAGAGAGAGGGAAAAATGGGGGGAAAGGGAGAGGGGATCACGGGGAGTGATTCCCCCCACTTTATTGCTTGCGGGGATGGCGGGAGGCGGCGGGATTCGCGGCGGCGGCGGCGCTAGGGCGCAGGGAGGCGGCGGGAGCGGCGGGAGGAAGGGGATGACGGGTGGGCCCCACCCGTCAGCGAGGGTGGCGGGCGGGCCCGCCCGTCAGCGGCGCGCGCGCGGGGAGGGCCGAGTGTGCCGCGGGGGAGAGGAGAGAGGGGGAGGGAGATGGGCCGAATTCGGCCCATTAGAGGGGAGAGGGTGATTTTTAGGGTTTTCTTTTTATAAAACCTTTTTAACTTTGTTTATTTCTTAATAATTATTATTTGTGCTCTGAAAATTCCACTAAAATTTATTTACACATTTTAGGCTTTTAGGAAATAAACAAAAATCCTCCAAGCCCTATTTGACTTTTAACTTTGCACATTTTAATTTTTGAAGGCTTTCACAAGCATTTTAATCATTCTAGGCATGATTTAGAGGAAGTATTTTAGGGTCGATTTGGGACGCGACAGTCCCGGTTGGAACCACGAACCGGCACTAAAGATGTTTACAGATAATAAAGATGCGGCCAATTTAAATGGTTTAAAAGACCAAATAAATACCAAGAATCCAATATAATTAACATATGGCCGATTTAAATGCTTTCAAAATCTTAATAAATAAAAATTAATCATATATAATTAACATAAGGCCTATTTAAATGGTTTCAAAGTGTAAAAAAATAGAAATAATCATTTATAATTAACATAAGGCCTATTTAATTGTTTTCAAAGTGTAAAAATATAAATAATCATTTATAATTAATATATGACCTATTTAAATGGTTGAAAAATCCTAATAAATACAAATAATCACATATAATTAGTATATGGCCTATTTAAATTGTTCAAAAATCCTAATACATATAAATAATCACATATAATTATGCAGTTAAGGATAATATAAAAAATAATCCACATTGTTTGACCTTCAATACAATACAAATAATTTATATCTTACATCAAACAACCTATGTCACTGTCTTCCTCACGTACTTTCTCCTCACTATTGTTCCTTCGCTATGATCGTTGCGTGAGTACGGCGTGTCCTCCCTTGATAGTAGGATGCTCGGGTCAACCGTCACTGCGAACGAAGGTTGCCCCTCAAACAGATCGTAATTTTCGTCAGTCTTATCCTCGACTCCGACGATTTTCCTCTTGCCTGGGAGAACAATGTGGCGTCTTGGCTCATTGAGCCCTTTCCCCTTCTTTGGTTTGCTAGCCATGTCCTTCACGTATAAAACTTGCGTTACATCATTGGCT
The DNA here is from genome assembly GCF_000147395.1 of Oryza glaberrima. Lineage (NCBI taxonomy): Eukaryota > Viridiplantae > Streptophyta > Magnoliopsida > Poales > Poaceae > Oryza > Oryza glaberrima. Next base: position 13,291,820 of record NC_068332.1, read on the forward strand.
AGGATGAATGGTTCGTCTAAGTATCCAACCTTGTTTAGGTCAACCGTTGTCATCTCGCTGTCATCAATCGTTACGCCTCCACCAATAAGCCTAACCCATTCGCACCGAAATAGAGGGACCTTCAAGGGTCCATACTCTAGTTCCCATATGTTGTCGATGACACCATAATACGTGCTAGTTGGACAATCGAATCCTATAGCATTGATACGAACACCACTGTTCTGGTTCGTGCTCTTTTTGTCCTGGGCTCTTGTGTAAAATGTGTATCCATTGATTTCATAACCTTGGAATGTCGTTACCGAGCCAGATGGTCCCTTAGCCAAGAAGGCTAGTTGTCTGTCAATTGTCTCATTACCCATGAGGTGTTCTCGCAGCCAAGCGGTGAAAGTATCAATATGATGGCGCGTAATCCAGGCATCGGACTTGCCAATGTTTTCTGAGTGAACAATCGCCAGGTGCTCGTCGATGTAAGGAGCAAGCAACAAAGATTGTTGCAAAACAATGAAATGTGCTTTACGGAATAAATCGTTGTCTACAGTCATAATTGCTCTCCTTCCAAGTGTACCCTTTCCCTGTAGTTTCCCCTCATGGATTGATTCGGGTACCCCGATTAGCTCGAGGTCTTCAATATAATCTACGCAGAACTCAATGACCTCCTTTGTTCCATACCCCTTGGCGATGCTTGCTTCCGGACGAGAACGGTTTCGAACATACTTCTTTAGAACGCCTATGTACTTCTCGAAAGGAAACATGTTGTGTAGGTATACAGGACCGAGAATACCGATCTATTTCACAAGGTGGCATAAAAGATGCGTCATTATATTGAAGATTGATGGTGGAAAGATCAACTTAAAGCTGACAAGGCATTGCATCTTGTCCTCCTAAAGGGCGGCTAAACTTTCTGGATCAATGACCTTCTATGAAATTGCGTTCATGAAAGCACAAAGCTTCATTACTATTGCCCGGACATTATCAGGAAGGATACCACGAATTATAACAGGAAGCAGTTGTGTCATCAGCACGTGACAGTCATGAGACTTTAGGTTTGTGAACTTCTTATCCTTCGTGCTTATTATTCTCTTTATATTCGAGGAGTATCCGGATGGTACCTTGATGCTCTCTAGGCATTGAAACATACTCTCTTTCTCTTTCTTGCTCAGGGTGTAGCTCGCTGGACTCAAGTAATGGCTTCCTTTCTCAGTCGGTTCCAGATGAAGGCCCTCGCGTTATTCCATATGCTTGAGATCATTACGTGCTGCGAGTATATCTTTCGACTTCCCATATACTACTAAGAAGCCCAGCAGGTTCACGCAAAGGTTCTTAGTGAGGTGCATCACGTCGATTGCATGGTGGACGTCCAAGACTTCCTAATAAGGTAGCTCCCAAAAAATAGAGTTCTTCTTCCACATCGCCGCGTGACCATCTTCGCTCTCTATAGGTTGGCTGCTAGGCCCCTTTCCAAATACTACTTTCAGATCCTTCACCATAGTGAACACCGCTTTCTCGTTGTGATGTTTAGGCTTAGTACGATGGTCTGCCTTCTGTTCGAAGTGCTTGCCTTTCTTTCCTACAGGGTGGTTTGCAACAAGGAATCAACAATGGCCCATGTACACAACCTTCCTGCAATGCTTCAGATACGTACTTTCAGTTTCATCCATACAGTGAGTGCAAGCCTTGTACCCCTTGTTTGATTGTCTGGAAAGGTTACTAAGTGCAGGCCAATCGTTAATGGTAACGAACAACAATGCTCTTAGGTTAAATTGCTCTTGCTTGTCCTCATCCCACACGGGGACGCCTTCTTTCCTCCACAGCACTTTTAGATCTTCAACCAATGGTTTTAGGTACACATCAATGTCGTTACCAGGTTGCTTCGGGCCTTGAATAATAATCGGCATCATGATATACTTCCGCTTCATGCATAGCCAAGGGGGGAGATTGTAGATGCACATGGTGATTGGCCAAGTGCTATGGCCATTGCTCATCTCTCCGATCCAAACGGATTCATTCCATCCGTGCTTAAACCGAACCTAACGTTTCATGTATCCTCGCCGAAGTCTTTAAATGTTCTGTCGATATTTCACCACTGCGACCCGTCGGCGGGGTGTTTCAGCATCCCGTCTTGTTTACGTTCTTCTGCGTGCCACCGCATCATTCTAGCATGTGATTTGTTCCTGAAAAACCGCTTCAACCTTGGTATTATAGGGAAATACCACATCACCTTAGCATATGACTGAGGTAGTGCTGTACGTTGACGAACACCTTGCATTTCTCTGATAGGAGAACCCAGGCCGATCAGAGAGTTGGGTCAGAAACAAGCACATATCTTCTTTTAACGAGTGGTTCGAGAACCGAATTGCCAACATGCAGAACTTGTCTAGTGAAAAACTACAGTGGTTGTCATAGGGTCCTGAATGGAGTGCCACCACCTAGCAAGGATATGACATAAATGGATACACTTTTCACACGATAAAGCAAGACAGCAAATGCACAGTGCAGAACAGTGGGTTACGCATTGAGGCCGGTAGTGACGGTGGTCGGCGTGATCAATACTATGGCAGAGTTGAGCAAATATTGGAGCTAGATTACTTGAAGTTCAAAGTCCCATTGTTTGGTTGTCGATGGGTCGATCTTTGCAATATAAGAGTTTATCAAGAAGGTTTCACCACTGTCAACATGGCTAACAACGCGTACAAGGATGAACCGTTCGTTCTCGCCAAACAAGTTGTTCAAGTCTTCTACATAGTTGACCCGTGTAACAAGAAACTACACGTTGTTCATGAAGGGAAAAGGAGAATTGTTGGATTGAACAATATTACAAACGAAGATGATTACAACCAGCACGTGCACGGCATAGGTCAAGAAATACCTCTAGAAGAGGAGGAAGAAGAAGATGACGTTCAACATGCACGCGTCGACCATGAGGAAGGATTATTTTTGTAATTTATGTAGTTTATGTCCACATGTCTGTTATCTGTATGACTCCAATATGTTTGCAATGATCATTAGTATATTGCTGATGAAATAGTCAAATAAAATAATTAAGTAAAGCACCCACTAGATGTGAAAAAATTAGTAAATGAAATAACCATTGTAAATGAAATAAAATAATTAAGTAAAATAAAATATATAGTGGATGTGGAAATATGTTAAGGAAAATGAAAGAACTAAGTAAAATAATATAAAATAAAATAAAATATTGTAGTCCATGTAGTCAAACCCACCTGTGACGGGCACCAACTGTGGGACCATCACAGGTTACCTCACCTGTGACGCCCCGTAACGCTGGGCCCGTGGGCCCGCGGTAGGCGCCCGTCACAGGTTACCTCACCTGTGATGGATGCACAGTTGGCACCCGTCACAGGTGAGTTTGACTAGGGTTGACCTAGGGTTGGACCTCTTCTAGATCCTGATCTGGTCACTCAGTCTCTCTCATACTCTCACTCTCACTCAGACCTCGTCTCTCCGCCACCATCTCCACCGCTGCCACCTCGACTTCGTCTTCACCGCCGCATACCCGCCCTCGTCATCACGGCCGCTGCCCTCTCCGCCGCCGCCGCCTCTCCCTCATCTTCGATGCATCGACGTTGTCTTCGCCGCCTCGACCTCGTCTTCGCCAGTTCGCCGCCTCGACCTCATCTTCGCCGCATTGACGCCGTCTTCGCTGCCTCGACCTCGTCTTCACCGCCGCCTCGACGTCGTCTTCGCCGCTGCCGTCCCCGCGTGGATCCTTGCCACCTCCCGACCTCCCCGACGCCGGGCTCCATGACCCCGGATGTCGGCCGCCGCGACCAGCGCCGTCCCCGACCTCTTCTCCTCGACGACTGATCAGGTACGCCGCTACCCCCCCTTCCTCCCGATGAGATGATGAATTGATGATTTGCAATTTGGATGGATGAATTGCTTGAGATGAAATGCTGTTTACATGATGTTAGTAGTACTGTGTCCTTATTTTTTCATGAAATATATGCATATTTGAGATGTGAAATATATGAGGTGATGAATTTGGACTGTTTGTGGATGATTTGGATGAATGTAGGGGATGATTTTGGATGAATGCAGTATTAGAGGAATTAGTATTTTTGTATTAGATGATTTTATGATGAATTTTGCTGCAGTGGATGAATTTTGCATGATTTTTGGATGAATTTTGCTGACTAGTGGGTAGGATTTTGTCGCCCATTTATATACCCCTGCTGCTGCTGTTATATGCCCCTGCTTGATGAATTATTGTGGGCTGTTTTATGTTAATTTGCCCCTGCTGCTACTGCCCCCTGTACTTCTTGTTAAATAGCCAGTGATGACTTGCTCAATAACATTCTATCTAGACTTGTTCTTTTCTTTATGCATAAGAACAGATTATGTACACTTGTTATTTTTTTGTCTACATTTGTTCTTTTTTCTGGATTGATAAAAGGAGACTATCTACACTTGGATGTATTTTCTTTATGCATAAGAACAGATTATCTACACTTGTTCTTTTTTTTTATCTACAATTGTTCTTTTTTCTTGATTGATAAGAGGAGACTATATCTACACTTCTAAGCAAAATTGAGGCCATATCTTTCATAGTGTACCTGGGATTGCATGTATCTAAGGCTAATTAGTAAAATGATAGGAAATTTATAAGATTTTTCAAAAAAAATAGTCCATGACAACACCCGGCGCATCCCTGTCCTCCCCGACACCTGCGAGGATACACGAAGAAGCAAACCTAGCCACGGAGATGGTTGCCGCAGGGCATCCCTCGACAACAGCGGCCAAACAACCCCAAAGTCATGGTATTTTATAGGATAAATTTTCATTACATGACAACATAATTTGTAGCTAGCACCCCTTAGCATATGCTCCTTCTGCATGTGCTACAGAATCGCCCTAGGAACAATAGACGTCGTTGTCGGGTGGGACTAGTGCAAGTAGGGCAAATAGAAACCCCGGGACACAAAATAAATGGCTGACCACAGTGCAGGTTATAAGAGAGGTTGATGCTAGTGGTAGGCCCACGGCACCGAGGAGTGTCATAGAAAGATGGTATAACTGTTGTGGGCTGCCAGCACGTGAAAATTTCGAGATCCTCCATAAAGATATCGGCAAGGTAACAGAAGCCGAGAAGGAGCGAGCTTGGATGGCAATGGAGAAATCGTTCACATTTCCGGCTAAAGCATAGGAAAGGTGATATGACCCCGGTAGGGGTGATGTCCCGATCTTCACGGTGTAGGATCAAGAGCCGATAACTAGCCTCAAAGAAACCAAGATAACTAGCTGCAAGCAGCCAAGATAATAATGCAACCTGACGATCATACTCGAAGCCAACCACCGTCTCTATTACGGCAACCTGAATCGAGGGTTCGTCCAACCACACTCTAAGTGTACCAACCAACACAACCTAGAATCAATCAAGGGAAAACCTCAAAGGTACCAGGAGCACCAATTGGGGGGCGTCGAACGCCGCTTCTGTAATCTCACAAGGAAATCACAAGAGCAAAGGGGTAGAGATCTCTCTCTCTGAATTTGTTAGGACACAGCTAAACAAAAGGGGTTCATATTTTCATTGTGAAAAGTCTTCCAAATGATAAAACATAGGGGATATTTATACTAGGAACAACCCTCCTAGATGGGAATGAAAGGTCTTGGGAGTTTACAGGACATAGGCTAGCTCAAAGGTCACAATAACTGAATTCCCGAGAAGACTCGCGCGTCTGTTTGGCTTCTGAGCAGTCCTCAATGATTTGTCCATAACTCCTTATTGGGAAGTCCAAATGATGAGCCATTTGTTGGAGGTGAAACTAGACTTGATTATATTTCCAACCATATATATTAAGCATGGAGAAAATTGACTAGTTGGGTTGCACAAACCTTGGAAGTTGAGCCTTTTGCAGTGTAAATCTTGTTGGCGTAGACAGCTACTGGTTGGGCATGGGCTGGTTCCTACTGAACGTCACCCATCCTTCTTGGTGTAGTGATGATGTCCTCGGGCGTAAACCTGAGCAATACAAATGTAGAGCAATTAGGTAGTATAAAATTCTCACTAAAATTTGGATTAAGTTGAGCAAAGAGCGAGTTCACCTCTTGTTGTATTTTCCTAGCATGGTTGCACGTAATTGGACCATGATATGGTTGATCATTCTTGCTGAGATGTAATCCATCAACTTGGTTTACGTCATCTTCATTTTCTCCATGTGACGTATGACGTAAACCATCACCCTTGTTTGCATCAAGTGTAGCTGGGATGTGCTCATCATCATGTGACAGGGGTTGGGGCACATCAAAAGGCTTAAGCGGAAGGCATTCCAGAAGATGGGCAAAGCTTGGAAGAATTGGAAGTGGAAGCTCTTCTGCGAGTATGTCATCCCGCCTGGCAATCGTACGTCGTTCGTTGATTACCCTCAAATAACCGAAGGTGTGGGAGCAATTCTGCTCGCTGAAGAACATCGAAGAGTTTAGGGAGTCAAGCAAGGCACATCGCTGACTGCAACAGCGGAATGAGCACCCGCATTGGCTGGGCACCGCGGGGCACATCGGCAAGGAGCAAATATGGGCCCAAGAGGATGCAGCCGCTACAGCAGCGAATGTCCCTACCCCGTTTTCGGACATCCCTGAACAAAGAGCTCGCAACTGGGCGAGGGCGAGGGGTAAGGTCAATCTGGATGGCTTTGTCACATTTGAGAACAAAAGTGATGCCGTCATCTATCAGGAACTGGTGAGTTCGCTACTTAACCTAATTAATTACCGTTCGTATGAAGTAAATATTTGTAAAAACGACTGTTGTTTTTTCATAGTTGGGGTTGGTTGTTGAACAAGATTCGTAGAGTGAGGTCGAGTCCGTGCCGAAGAGGCGCGGAGATGACATCCTCACGAAGGCGCTCGGAACCGAAGAACATTCTGGCCGGACTCGGGGAATTGGCGTCGATGTTCCCTGGAAGCATGGCCTGCCCCAGTACAGCTCCCAATATAGGAAACAGAAAGTCTCCAAGGAAGAGAGGGACGCTCGTTTGAAGGCCGAGCTTAAGGTGGAGGTCATTCAAGAACTAGAAGCAAGCATGGACGCCAGGGTGGAAGAAAGGGTTAACAAGGCCCTCGCCGACATGAATATACCCCGAGGCACAACACAAGTTGTGCATCCAACTCCTCGTGCACATCACGACGCGAGTCTGTCACAACGTAGGAATAGTTGTGCATCCACAGAGGTGCCGACCCCTAGTCTCCTGGTTGCACCACCAGCTGTAGTGGACCACATAGAGGTAATTGATGTTATCCGATCCATATCTACTCAAAAACCTTTACACGTTCCAATATTAAATTCAAACTTTACAAATGCAGGGTGCAGCACAGTGCATCCTACTGGCGAGGGTCCACCCAACTTTCGCTCCCGAAGTTGCTGAGGGCATGGCTTTCAAACCCTCGGTTACTGAAAAGGTCCACGGTGCAGACTTGCTATCTGGGTATGCCAAGGTGTCCATCGATACAGTAAAGGGCACTTGGTCGGGCTATCCACTGCCTGTGTCCCCAAATGATGAAATCAAGACTTTGGGCGATGCGCGCAAGATGTTCATACAATGGCCCAAAGAAGACATAATTGTGAAGATGACTCCTCATCCAAGTCGACCGACGGAGCTTACACCTCCCAAGTCTAAGCTATCAATTGAGGCTCCCCGAGGACCGGCATTGTGAGTACCTCATTCACCTGATGCAGCCGATATGGATTTGGCAAATATAGCTCAAAGCCTGGCTCCAATAAAGACCACAAGAAGGCCGATAGCTCCCCACCACTTGTCAAGGGATAGAAACGTGGACACGGGGGTGGTAAAGGCAAGGGGAAGGTCGAGGAGTCGGCGCCTGTGCCAATAAGGGGGAATGCTGCGACGTCGGTGCTGGTGACCAAACCGGGGAAGGTCGTGAAGGCGCCGGCCCAATTTGAACTAAGCATGCCATTGGTGGAGGACAATGTGTTAGCCGTGATGGGTATTGCTTTCCGAGAGCTACATAGGCAATACATGGAGCTAAGCAATGCCAAGCGGAAAATGAGGGAGTCATCCATAGTTGGACATCACGATCACCAGCCATTCCTTTCGTCGCCTGCCTATATAACTATAGGCTTTGATGACCTCTTCGACCTGTTTAGGATCCGGAAGTTGGACACAGGACTTCTAAAATGCTACTCCTTGTAAGTGCAGACCTTCCTCCTTGTGATATTAATGGACTATCTCCTAATTAAATTAGTTCTAATATGTACATGTTTTAAAGTTGTGTTGGATCGAGAGGTGTCGCCTTGGTAATCAGGTTGGGTTCCTTGATCCATCGATGGTAAACGAGGTCAATTTACGGTAGATCTTCAATCAGGTGGTTGACTATGTGAACCGGTGTTTATGGGCCCACCAAGACAAGAAGTACATCATGTGCGCACACAACCAAGAGTAAGAAGACAATACCTTTCGTGTATATTGTTTTTGAAGTTCAAGTTCTTATTACTAACGCTACATAACTGCCGCACAGGCGACATTGGATTCTCTTAGTCATCCTACCTAAATGGAGTAGGGTTACCTATCTTAACTCAAATAGGGCAAAAGATTATGATTTCACTGAAATCACCAAGGCCTTAAATATGGCTTGGGTCCCATATGTGGAAAAGGGTGGTAGGCACAAGGAGGGCAAGGACGAACTTTACGTGGAAAAGGGTGGTAAACACCAAGTTTGCATGCGCACAACAGATCGGAGACCAGTGTGGTTTTCACGTGTCCACAACATATCAACAATTCTAAGAGAGGTGAAAGATTTCGACCCTAAGGTTGTTGCTAATGGCGAATAAGCTCATTTAAATACCAACATTAATATTCTAAACGTGCTAACCTCTGATTTATTGAACAGAAAGGTAGAGCTGGCATGAAGATTAAACCCATCACCCCCCTGCCATCAGAGGCGAAGTGTGCGCTTTCATTCTTGCCGAAATAATGCACACGAAAGGACATTTTCATGCCAAATAGACAATTGAATTGGGCTAGATGTGATGTGAACAATACAATTATTTATTTTCTTGTGATGTAAAAAACTTCTTTTTATGAATCTGTGGTATGGGGTGCATTGTAATTTACTTTCATATGTTCAATATTTATGGTAGTTTGCTAAATTGTCATCAAATTTGATCAACTACGATTTATGTTGTACTATTCAATTGTTTTCTCTATTTTTTTTAAAAAAATGACATGCCGAGGAAGTTCACAAGGAACAGGATACAAGAAATTTTGGTAAGTATGCGGTTATATGAGAAACGACTGAAATTGTGGCTTTAATGGGGTATGAATTTGCTGTGCAAAATTGTGGCATTTGAATTGCATATGTGAATGATGTCAATTTTTGAGATGGATCTGTGATGTTATATTAGGAGGGGGTGACTGGAATATATCTGTGATGTTTCTGTGTTTAAGAGGGCATGGCTAGCAAATCCTGAGGCTAGCCAATATTTAGCATTTATTTTTTTTCTAGAATTAACTCATCAGTGACGGGTCGGAAACAAAATCCATCAAAGGTAACATCACCTGTGACGGACTCATAAACATAGGACTGTCAGAGGTGACCCACCTGTGACGGGCCTTTACTTTCTTGCCCGTCATAGGTAGATCACCTGTGATAGCTTCTATCTACTAGAGACCATCACCTCTGACGGCCTTTATTTAGAGGCCCGTCAGAGATGTGTCACCTGTGACGGGTCCTAACTAGGCCTAGGCTAGCGGAGACCAACACCTCTGACGGTCTTCTAGTAACTTGCCCGTCAGAGGTGGGTGTCACCTCTGACAGCCAACCACCCGTCAAAGGTGACTAGACTCACCAGTGACCACTGATCACTGACCATGCCCAAACCCGTCAAAGGTGACGGTTTGGACCCGTCGCAGGTGACCATGTCTAGTATAGTGGTTTCCTCTAGCGTTTCACTTGATTTTTGGACCATATACAATTGTTCTATGGCTGTGTTTAGTTCGTGTCCCAAAATTTTATACGGATACACATTTGAAGTATTAAACGTAGACTAATAACAAAACAAATTACAGATTTTGCCCGTAAACTGTGAGACGAATCTATTAACTCTAATTAATCCATCATTAGCAAATATTTAGTATAGCACCACATTGTCAAATCATGGCGTAATAGCACCACATTGTCAAATCATCGCGATTTACATGTAAACTGTGCAATTGATTTTTTCGTCCACATTTAACGCTCCATGCATGTGTCCAAATATTTGATGTGACGGAAAAGTTAGAAGTTTGAAGAAAAAAGTTTGAATCTAAACATGGCCATAATCTATTGTTGTGTTAGCTCTGGGTTCTAAATTAACTTACATGATGTTCCACACATTTTCACGAGAATCAATGGTGACAAAAAGAAAATAAGGATACGCATTTTAGCAGTTTGAAAAACATGTACGTGGAAAATGAGGGAGAGGGATTAGGAACATGGGGTGCCGAACACACCCGATCAGGAAGTCAGGATAGACGGATAGACGTAGCAAAGCACAATTAGGCTTACACGGTGTGGCGGTTCCATGGCTAATCGTGATGATTCTCTTTGCCCACGTTAAAACTATATCAAATTTATTAGAAAAATATAAAGAGTAACTATTCATAATTGAATTAAACACCTATTTTATTACTGAAAATTAGGTATAATATGTTAGAGCTGAAGTTTAGATTGGCCATATTCTATATAAGAAGCACCCAAGAATACACTGTGAGCACGTTTATCGGTTTATGTCACAGCAACTTGTGACCAGAGTATACATGCATGCACTACGATTAATTCCATCTTATTTAATTCAGATTTGCACCAAAATATTTAATTGTCGGTATAAGGAAAACTTATCCTATCTTACTATAAAATTATCCCCAAGTAACTCTTTAAGCTTGACCATGCAAAGATGCAGGTGCGGAGCCCAATGGGCCAGTGGGGGTTCCCGGACACCCGGGCCGAAAAACAAAATCAGTGCTTACCACCCTACTTTGACCATATGTGCTCCCCCCTGGAGCCTAGTTGGTGTACCCCTGTCAGCCCAAAACAACAACGAAGACATTACTGGCCCATGAACGACGTTCTAAATAGTTCAGGCCCATAGAGTTTAGGATGAGCAAACGTTTGCACGACTGGATGGAGGAGGGTTTTCTTTTTATCGTCAGATGCCGCACGACGGCAAGTGGTTCTTGTTAGCATCTTTTTCCCCTTTCCTTCTCTCCTCTCGGCGAGCTGGTGCGGACACCTCCGGCCATGAGTTTTGCCACCGGAGTGGTTCATCTTCTGGCTGTGCTCAAGACCATGGCTATGCTCAAGGCCATCTCTCTCGCTAGCTGCCATGCCATTTAATTCCACCCATGTTTCTTTCCCTTCAAGATTTTGAGCGCAACGGGCAAGACCTCAATTTTTTTCCAATGTCTTGTTTTCTCAGCTCTATTTTTTTTATAAATTAATTAATCTGATCTTTGCAAGCAAATTTAGTGAAATTAGTATAGAAGATTTGAAATTATTTTGTTGTTATTAATTTTCTAGGTTGTAGGGTTAGGATTTGTCAGTTTGAAGCAAAATTGTACAGCACTATTAACATACTTCGGCTATGACTTTATTATATCGCTATTCTTCTTTTGCATGATGGCTATAAATGACAGGCGGATGCATTGGAGAAATTTCTCAAAAGCAAATCACCACAAAATACCAATAATATGTTCACAAATACCACCCTAATCAGCGAGACAGGAAAATGCAACCAACATTAAATGATTATTTGACGGATATTCAGTTGCAAATTCTGATGATTTTACTCACTTTTATGCTGTAGGTGATTTAAGTATACTTAGGTTGGCTGATGATTTGAGTGTATATGATATTAACTTCTTTCGCTACATTTTGGTAAGCATTTTGTTATCGCTTCTTATTTGTTGTTCTATCGCTTCTTATTTGTTGCTGTAATTATGAACAGTTAAATTTTTCGTGTTATATGCAGGGTTTTCGATTTCGATTTCAGCCAAAATTTCACTTATTTTGGTCCTACCGAAATTCCTGAAATTTCAGGATTTTTGGCACATTTTAACATAATTTAATTGAATTTGACTAAATTTTGATCAACTTTGTAAAACTTTGAGAAAAAAATTTTGGCCGAGATAATCACTTGCCGTGTCCAAAATTACCAAAATTTTTAACCGAAATTGTAAACCCTCGTTATATGGTCATTTGCTTAAGTATTATTTTTTTCCCGCTATATGTACAGCAAAGTGGTGCACCCCCCTCAATTCTTCTCTAGCTCCGCCACTGCAAAGATGCCATATCATCATCCACTAACAAGATGCCACATCATCATCCACTAATTAACAAGATGCCACATCATCATCCACTAACAATCATCACATTTAAACATCATGCAAACATGCTATATCTTTATAGTTTTTATAATTTAAGAGCTTTTCAAATACAAACATGTTAAATTATCGTCAACATAATTCACATAATGACTCAATGTATATCTTTAATTATGTTTTATGATATCTTATATACTTATATAGTTTATCCTCACTTAGTTAGTGCTTAAATAATTAATCTATGGTTATCTTTCTCTTTTTTTCCTCTAATTATGTCATATTACATCAATTGTTTTTAGCCTTTAGATGATTAATCTACGGTCCAAACTATCTCCCTACTTTTTTATTCTTCCGTAAAGTAATACCAACATACTTTTTACGTTTGAATCACCATTCTAGATACTATTTAAATTTAAATTATCATAAACCATATTAATTTACTTAATCTGATATTATCTATCTATTTTACACGTTTTTTTATTGTTACCATACTAAATTTCCGCAGCAATGCGCGGGGTTTCACCTAGTTCTCAAGAAAGAAACCATGTTCAAGGAACCTTAACAGTTGACTGCAAAAATCGACAATAAGATGGGTAGGAGCTGCAGCAGCGTTTAGCTAGCCGCATGGTGTTTTGGCAGGAGCTTCTACAACAACAGACCATTGATCACCATGCAAATCAGTCAATTAAATGGGCACGTGTCTTCTCCGCAGCGCTGCGAGAATTTCGAAAGCAACGACATGAACGCAAAGGAAATTGGTAAGGCTGCACATATCACGTATATGTGCACAACTCTACAGCAGCCGGTATACATGAACTACACATATAAGGTGAAAATTGTAGATTTTTACCTTAGACGAGGCTTGTAGATAAAACATGGATTGTCGAAACAAGATTTCGGTAATATAAAAGGGTAGCGCACGAGACCTAAAAGTAGATGGATACGTAGACAAGGATTTAGACAGGTTCAGGCCCTCTCGATGAGAGGTTATACCCTACTCCTGTTTGGGAACTTGAATCCGCCGGGTGTGTATTGTCTGACGATCTAAGGTGCGAATCTATGCCCCTTAGAGGGCCTCCTACCCACCTTATATAGGATGGGGGGTAGGATTACAAGATAGAAACCTTAACCAAAACGGTATCGGTTTCCTAAATCTACTTTACAATATTATCAAACTAGGACTTTAGGCCGTTCCGTAATATACAAGGAAATATAATACCCAAGTCATAATCCGTTACGTATTCCATAGATACAAGCTATCCCCTATAACCAGTCAGATAACCATGTCGTGTGGGTATGGGGTACCCATAATCTCCACAGTAGCCCCTGAGACCTTCATAGTCGAAAAGATAATCTTCTCTCGAACTAGATTACTCCAAAGCTAAGTGCTTCAATCATCTTCAACATAACCTCCCGAGTACTTTTACCAAATCAGAAGACTGTGGAGGGCTGAAAAATAATTAAATGTAGACTTAGGTGCATCGATTAGATGCATCGATTAGATGCACCTAACAGGTGTAACCCCCGACTATTTGATTAGTTGAACAAATTAAACATATAGTCAAGGAGTAAATAATCCAACCAACCGAGTGGTTTTGATAATTGTAGTCAACTAAGTGACTTGATATTAATATATAGCATATGCGGTGTGAATCCCTGAATAACATGATCTGAGTGATATACTGACTGCTTTGTAAAACATGATATGTGCAACCTAAAGTTACTACATCCTTGAAAATTCACATAGCAAAACAACTATAAAGAAGCTTGTGTGCTGTGAATAAAGAAATTTTTAAAGTATTGGGCATACACCATGCGCACACTGCTTTAACCAATGTGCTTGAGTCCCTAAAAGACACATGGTTTCACTGCACTCGAAAATATATGACATATTTGGTGTAAAATCCGAGTAAATAAACTCATAAAGGATTTACTAAACGCCTAGAAAATGACCACAATATATAATCAGCCTAAGCCATAATATTGGTCAATAAAAATGCTCACTTACGTGGCAGAAAAGCAACAATATCCAATTGATTGCTTTATAAATCCAAACAGTGCCTTGACTACATAAAAAAGTCAGCAGGACAGCTATAGAAAGCTTTACTGTTTGGCACCTTTTAAAATGCATTGTACCAGCTCCTAAAAAGTTGAGTAACAGCGGTATAAAAGGATTTTAAGGTATTGGGCACTTGATCACGGGGACTTTTGCCTAAGGAAAAAGATGCCTAAGTCCCTAAGAGAATGTGACAAGCCACACCTGAAAATATGGGCTGCAGACATATTAGGCATAGGCCCAAAAAAATGCCTACTGATAACCTTAGAATATAACATGTTGAGTATGCCAATTAATATGATCCCAAGTGGCAAATCTCCCGGGTGATGTAGATCAACTATAGCTCATATGAGTGGCTTCTGATCTGAGTAATTATCCCTCACGGGTTGTACCAAAGTAATTATCTGAGTAATTGAATCCCGACTGGTGCAAGTATTCGGTTGGTAGCCCTCACGGGGAATAATGATTAATCCAGTCTTTGAGCATAGAAAATATTCTTAGGAGTATGAGTTTATGTTGCATGTATCCGGAACAAGTCCAAATTGAAGATATGATCATTGCGCTTGTGTTGGTGAGCCCCTAAGCATGTAGCTTATCCTTCTGTTGTAGTCACAATTGTCCATTGATGGTAGCTGACGGAGTCGGCGTGGAGATGAAATGATCAACATGAAGATGATCACCTATCAAAGCTGACGAAGATGTTGGTGGTGGTAAAGACAATGACACCAATCAAATGTGACGAAGTCGCATAGCCATGGAGGCGAAGAAACCAGTCGGCAGCAGATAAGTCAACCAGTAGTGAAGATGAAGACTCCCAGCAACGGCGATAGAGTTGTGTAGCCATGGCAGTGAAATAATCAGTCAATAACAAACGATGCGTCCGGTTAAGAAGACGAAGACGCCCATCAGTAGAGGCATAATAAGCCAGCCGTGAGAGCGAAGACACCATGGGCGACAGTGGTGGAAAGCCGGGGGTGAAGATGTAGACGCTCATCAATGGCAATGGCGAAATCCATCAATCATGCAAAAGAAGAAAACAATCGGCAACAATGACAATTGGCAGCAACAGAGAAAGCCGGTTATGATGAAGAAGTTGCCCATTAATCGGCAGCAGAGTAGGCATAGCCAAAGAGGCATGGTAGGATGTTGATGAAGATGATATCGTTGATCCAGTCAATAGCAGTGTAGCAGTCAATTATAACGATGATTTCTCCATCGGCAGTTGCGTAATAGGCCAACCGTGAAGACGAAATAATAAATCGGCGATGGAAGACGGTGATGACAGAAGCAACCGAAGGCGAAGACGTAGTCACCCCTTAGCAACGGCGGAGATGTCAGGGCCGATGAAGTAGAGGTGCTGGTGATGATGTCAGTGATAATAATCCTTCAAATTGTTCAGAAGATGTCGAAGCTCGAATAGTTTTCTTGACGTTAGCATGTGCATAATTGAGATTGATGCAACACCTCTTGATTTATGACGATAGCAGTAGAACTTGGTCTTGTAGCTATTGCAGATGCTTCATTTGGAGGAAAATAGATGATGTTGTCCAACTCGTTGAATTTGAGTTAAATGGTAGATAGCTCCAAACTCCCGAACATGTAGATTAAATCTTGAACTTGATACTTGGGAATTTTGGAGTAGATTATGGCAGCGCTGAGAAGCTAAAATTGCCGGTGAAATAATTGGAGTTGCTGAAGTAGAACGCTTGATCTGAAGCGAAGACAAAGATAATGACTCCCGAAGTTGACTCATTGATTGATTGATTACTTCATTTTGACATAATGTCTATCGAATTTTTTGGTCTTGTATTGTGTAGCCTCCCAACTTTTTGGTTAGTTGGGAAACAACTGAACATAGGGTCGAGAACTATAGCTTCTTGTCGTCGAGTACTCATTGCTTGAGTGAAGAAACATGTTGAAGATGTCCGAGTAGAAATCATGAAAATTAGAGAACCACTTGTTGTAGTAGATAACATGGCATCAAATTTCGTGACGCATACCGAGATGTCGAGGCTCTTGTAGATGTCGTGGTTGGTGAAGTAGCAAAGCTTGCGAAGTAGAGGCAATAGAGTTTGCCGGTGCAGAAGACAATGAAGATGATGTCGCTCCACCATGGTGATAAAGTTGCATAGCCGTGATGATGTGAACACAAGTCGACGGCAACAAAAGCAACCCGGTGGCGAAGACGCATAGTCGTGAAGATAGAAACACTAATCGACGACAGAAGAAGCAGATGGTGAAACAAAGATGTCCATGAGTGGCAATATAATAGGCCAGCCATCAAGGCGGAGACACCAATCAGCAGCAGGGAAGGTAAGCTGGTGATGACGATGATGCCAGTCAATAGTTACCAAGACGCGCAGCTGTGGAGGCGAAGAAATCAGTCGGCGTCAGACTAGACGGCTAGTAATGAAGACGAAGGCGCCGATCAGGAGTCGTGAAACCGTGCAGCTGTGGCAGCGAACAGACCACTTAATGGCAGACGTAGACGACTGGCAGAGAAGATGATAACGCCAATAACCGATGACGAAGACCCGCAGCTATGGAGGTGAATAAACCAGACGGTGTCAGAAAAAATGACCAACAGTGAGGACAAAGGTGCCCAGCAGTGACGACGGAGTTATGTATCCATGGCGGTGAAATAATCAGTCGACGGTAGACGAAGCGGCCGGTGGTGGAGATGATGACGCTGATCGACGGTGGCAGAATCATGCAGCCATGGAAGTGAGGAAACCAGTTGGCGACAAGGTGGCTAGTCGGTGAAGACAACAATCGGCGGCGACGAAGGCTAGCTAGATGTGAAGACGTAGACGCCAAACAACGGTGGTGTGATAAACCGACCATGTAGGCGAGGACACTAGTCGGCGGCGATGAGGTGGCCGGTCGGTGAAGATGTAGACGCCCAACAACGGTGGTGTAGCCAACCAACTGTGTAGGTGAGGTCACCAGTCGGTGGTGATGAGGTGGCCGGTCGGTGAAGACGTTGACGCCCATCAGCGACGGCATAATAGGCCAGCCGTTGAGGCAAGGACACTAGTCGTCGGCGACGAGGCGGCCGGTCGGTGAAGACGTAGACGCCCAACAATGGCGTCATAATAGGCCAACTGTGCAGGAAAAGATACCAGTCAGCGGCGACGAAGCAGCCAATCGATGAAGACGTAGATGCCCATCAGCAGTGGCATAATAGGCCAGCCGTGTAGGCAGAGATATCAGTCGGCGGCGACGAAGGCAAGCTGGTGGTGATGTTCTGATTGATCCATTCCTAAAGCGTAGGAGATAAGCTCAAAGCCATGAATTCCTATTGTGCATATATGGATCTGGATCCTGCAAAACAAACGTATAGGATGAGTAGTATCTGATGTAAATACAGTACTTAAGAAAAAATTCAAGTATTTTAAGATGTCTATAAATATGTATTTCTCCTCTTATCAATTTTGATTTCCCCGACCAGATGACTCATTACGTTTAAATACTCTGTCTGACTAGTCATAGCCCCCAAGCATCGGGAGTCGCCCTGGCACTTCCCAAACATACATATGAGTGACATGATTTCATCATTAATGGAACAAAGTTTCACGGATCAGAATTTACTACTCGAGTACTTTTGCAATTGTTAAGAGCAGAAAATAAATTATCTTATCTTTATGCTTTTGATTTCTTCTGAGTAATACTTAGTACCTTGCGTTATACACTCCATCCAACGAGCCCCCGGGTGCTAGGAATCGGCCCAAAGGCAACTATCCATTGACAAACCAAACGGAAAGCACAGGAAAATAGAGCTCCATAACTCGATAAACACTTTATTTTTACTCAGATTATTTTGCAAGCAATCAAGATAAATATTATGAAAATTTGTTGAAAAAATATGATATAGCATCTGTAGCCCTCGACTCACTAGTCAACGGCGAACCAGTTGATGTAGCGAGACAGAGGAAAAGAAAAATATCATATAAGGAATAAAATTAATGATGACTTAGCTTTGCAATATTCCCCTCGGTGACAGCAAAGATGGCCGATGTAGGGAAAATGTCATCCATCAATAGCAATAAAGACACCAACTGTGGAAGCAGCTGAGGCAGCCGACGGTGAAGATAATAACACCCAACAACGGTGGTGTGACCATCCAACCATGTAGGCGAGGACACCAGTCGACGGCGGCGAAGGCGGTCGACGGTGAAGGCGTGGATGCTCAACAACAGCGTTGTGACCAACCAACCGTATAGGCAGAAACACCGGTCGGCGACGATAAGGCGGCCGGACGGTGAAGACATAGATGCCCAACAACAGTGACTACGTAATAAGCCAGCTGTGCAAGCGCGGACACCAGTCGGCGGCGACGAAAGCAGGCCGGCAGTGAAGACGATGACACCCAACAACGGCGGCGGAGTCGACCAATCACATTGGTGGAAACACTAGTCGGCGACGACGAAGGCAGCTGGCTGTGAGGACAAGGTGACTTGGCACATGATCTTGTACTGTGTATCGGTAGAGTCAATCAAGCAGTCCATACAACTCGGCATGCATGTGTTTTTTCATATTCCGGCATGTAGTAGCAGCTGGACGCTTTGCATCCGATCAGGAAAACAGAGCACCTCGTGAAGTCACGTTCAAAGATGTGATCGCATAGCCATCGCCGTCGATGCATGGTTTAAAAATGCAAAGCAAGAGCAAATGTAGATTTTGGTTTGTCCGAGTAGCAGTCGGGTCAAGCCTGGATAATGGAAGCCGAAGAGAATATGCCTGGTGAGATGTACATACATATACTTGATTGCCATAGAGCTTGTACTGTATATGTGGCCATATTTCCTAACTTCCGTATGCATATTATGTAGGAGTATCCGAGTATGCAGGTTGCAGACTTGTCAGCGTGTAAATTTCTTGCCGGCCAATAGAAACGGGACACAGCAGGAAAGATGGTGCTTTGCTTGTTTGTCTCGTCCGAATTGGAATCCGAGCGTGTCATGGTTGCTTGGCAAGCAGATATAAAGCTCGTCGGAGTTGGACTCTGTTCAGTTTTGATATCCCCAATATACGTCGTGTGCTGAACTATCTTGACAAGTTGTCCATGAAATCCGGGGTCTCATAGCCGATGAGATTAAAGTGGTATTTCTTGGTAGCGGCTGAGCCATGTAGATCTTCATATATGGTGACGCCGGAGATTGATGTGATGAATGTAGCGGCTGACCGGAGGTTGATGACATTAACTTCCCTAGGCCCAAACCCGAGTAGCATGGAGCAGTACCCGAGTCAAAACCCAAACTATTTAGCCGTCTTAAGCTTGAAGTCACAGATTGGATCCGAAGTTTGCTGCTTGGAGAGCTTGGAATAAATCACGCAGCGTTCAGGAGATCGAACAAATTGTTGAGAGTATGTCACAGCTCCATGACTCATTGCAATCTAACTCAGAGAGCAGGAGCTCGCTGAAATTGGCGGCGGTGAGCAAGTTGAAGCTCGCGAAGCGAAAAAATTCTGCTTTGAAAAAATTCCATCACACTTGTCGTCGAAAAACTCGACGCCCCCTAACTGGTGCGCCAAGTGTCGAAACAAGATTTCGGCAATATAAAGGGAGTAGCGCACGAGATCTAAAAGTGGATGGATGTGGAGACAAGGATTTAGACATGTTCAGACCCTCTCGATGAGAGGTAATACCCTACTCCTGTTTGAGGATTTGAATCCACCGGGTGTGTATTGATCTGACGATCTGAGGTGTGAATCTATGCCCCCTAGGGAGCCTCCTACCCACCTTATATAGGATGAGGGGTAGGATTACAAGATAGAAACCTTAACCAATATGGTATCGGTTTTCTAAATCTACTTACAATATTATCTAACCAGAACTTTAGGCCGTTTCGTAATATACAAGGAAACATAATACCTAAGTCATAATCCGTTATATATTCCATAGATATAAGCTAGCTATCCTCTATAACCAGTCGGATAACCATGTCGTGTGGGTATGGAGTACCCATAATCTCCACATGGATGATTTCCAATCACTACCGATTAAGGGCAAATGTAGTGATGTGATTGATTCCAAATCACATCCGATCGGTGTGAATACTGAGAAACGACTGGATACCAAATCGGTCAGGCGAACTACGACTGTGGCAGTTTGTTGCCGGCGACGCAAAGATGCGCTGTGTTTGCTCGTGTTCTCATATCTTATCTGTTAACTTGAAATGAGGAAGGATAGCTCACATCTGTTATCTTGTTAGGATTCATTAATGTGTGAGGATCAGATACATTCGGTTAAGGTATTTATCATACATATGGTTATCACATGGGCTTTGAAATTAGACTTTAAGATTGGCCCATGACTTAAACACAGATCAGATTTATTTTTTTTATTTTTGTTGTATGGCCACGATTAGACGATCTAAATAATCAACGGTTAAATTTTCTCAGTTAATGTGAAAGCTCTTAGAAAGTGTCTGATTAGTATAGGTATAGGTAGATAGATATAGATATAGATAGATAGGTAGATAGATAGATAGATAGATGGATGCAGTTTTATAGTGTGGTCCCATGGTTTCCAATATTTAAGCAAGCAGTAAGATGAGTTAATTTTTCAGCTCTATATGCTTTTGATTAGTTGGGCAACTTGGGTTACCATATACCCCTCTATCCAAAAGTCTAAAACCTATTTTATTTTTTGGTTTTTTTTTTCTAAAAATCTATGACCTATTTGTATTCTCCATGTACTATAAATTAAATTAAATTATTGACAGAAACCAAGAAGTTATCTTAATACATACTTGTGGTTTGTTGGCCATTATTTTGCACGCAAGGCCTTGGTTGAATAAAATTCAGATGCTTCTCTCCCTTTTATTTCTCATGGAAGAAACTAAAGCGACAACATTAGATAACTACTAGGAAAGATAACATTAGACCTACTCCCTCCATCCAAGTAGGGACATTTGATCAGTACATAAATAACATTAGACTTTTGGATGGAATAAGTATGCCCATAATTGGATAGCAAATGAAAATAAAATTTCTAAACGTAATTATAGTATTGTGCAAAGGAAAATGAATGATTTAACTTGTCCTGTGTAATGGGGGTCATAGAGAAACCATGCTCCATCTCTTCTTCACCTGTCCTTTCAGTGTCAGATGTTGGCAGCACCTGGGTATTACTTGGAATCAGCACATGGAGTTCTTTCAAATGATTGTCCTATCAAGATTGAACTTTGCCAGAAAGGGTTTTTTGGAAATATTTTCCATTTCTTCTTAGCACATCTAGAAGCAGAGAAATAGGTTTATCTTTCAGAATTTTGTGCCCTCTTTTCACTAATGGAGAAGCCTCTTCAAGAATGAAGTTCTTATGCATATGTGCAGAATGAAGGAGCCGTTGAAGCAAATAGTTTTTGATTGGTTACTACCTTTCTAATGTATTTTGGGGGCTCCATTGTATTTTTGGTTTCTTTTGTACATAATTTCATTTTTTCAATGAAAATATACTACTAGGCAAAGCCCTGGTAGACCTTCCAGTCAAAAAATACATATAGTAGGTCTGAAAATACACTCAATTAGTATATCAAATTGGACGGGGTTTTCAGATATAAAACATCTAGACTAAGTATCCGTACGAAAGGGCATGTAGCCTAGTGGTTACAATGACCTGAGTGGCACCCCAAGGTTCTGAGTTCAAATCTCCATCATAGCGAATTTCAGATTGGTTTGTTTACGGGGCTAAGTTCTCTATTTCAATAGTTGTATATATCCAGTTGGATCTAGAGGCCGGGTAAAAAATACCCTTCTCTAAAAAAACAAAGTATCCGTAGCCCAAAAGAGGTTCAATGGCGGTGACCATGGGTGGGCTAGTCAGAGTACGTGTCCAAATGGTCAGAAAAAATCCAAATTTTACGTACGGTAGCTAGTCAGAGTACGTGTCCAAATGGTCAGAAAAAATTCAAATTTTACGTACGGTAGCCACCCGCACGTAAAAATAAATATTTGAAAAAAAATAGAACAAACAAATGGTCAGAAAAAATCCGAATTTTACGTATGGGTAGCCATCCGCATGTAAAAATAAAAATTTGAAAAAATAAAACAAAACATTAGAATCTCGGCGGTGGCGCACATCTGGCTGTCGCAGCGTCGGCCCTAACGGATCGAGCGGTCCTAGGGCGCTGCCCTAACGGATCGAGCGGTCCTAGGGCAGGCGCCCGCGATCCCGCCGCCGCGAGCCCGATTGCGGCAGATCCAGCCGTAGTGGGGCCGGTGGAAGCAAGTCCGTCCGACGTCTTACGCCGAGGGGTTCGACGTCGCCCTGCGCGCGCTGCCGAGCTGCCACGCGCCCGATGTACCGCCTGCCGATCCCGCACGTCCGCCAAGGTGCTGCCCGCTGCTGCAGTCCACCAAGGTGCGGCCAACCGCCACGCCTGCCGCCACCAACGTGCGGTTAGCTGCTGCAGCCGCCGCGCTGCCCTATGAGTGAGAAAGGAAATGAGTGGGAGAGAGAGAATGTGAGAGAGAGGAGAGTAGAGGATAAAGTTGAAATAACAAGGAGAGTAAGTGAGAGAGGATAAGGATGAAAAATTTTGAAGTGTTGAGGAGGGAAATGAGGAGCTAGCATAGACTTTAGGCGGATCATCATGAAACCCGCCTGCGTAAATCGATTTTTGTGTGTGGCCCATTAAGAGGTCCGCCTACATAAATAGGCTTATTTTTTAGTGCAGACCATTAAAAGACCCGCCAGCAAAAATAGGAGGTCAATTGTTTAGACACGACCAGTTACGATCGGGCTACAACCTAAATAGGGTCTCGTCCAGAAAGTCGTTTCTGCAATAGTGGTTGTTTCTGTTTGAATAAAAAGGTACTATTATTTGTCTTGAAATATAAGATGTTTTAAAGTAAGATATGGATTATTGGAAAGTTAGTGGATCTAAATGATGAAATGTTTTTATTATTTGAGAAGAGAATGTAGGTAGAGAATTTGAATGGTTGAAGATTGTGATTTGGGATGGAGCCAGGATTTTTTGTCGAAGGTGTCATTCGTCAACACTAATTGACGATTACGATTTAAGTGAAACAACTATAAATATCCAGAAATTTCTTAGAATAGTGGTGGCTCAGCTTATGATGCACGAACGTTATTTAGCTGTTGTGCACACTCTTGTTGAATTAGCCATTGTGCATGCTCAAATAACTACAAATTATAGTTTGCTAGTAGTTACTCCGTTCGATTTATATTATAAGTCATTTGATTTTTTTTCTTAATCAAAATTCTTTAGGTTTGACCAAGTTTATAAAAAAATACTCCCACTGTCACAAAATAAGTGCAGTTTTGCACTATTCATGTCCAATGTTTAATCATTCATCTTATTTGAATTTTTTTAGATTAGTATTTTTTGTTGTTATTAGATGATAAAACATAAATAGTACTTTATGTGTGACTATTTTTTAAAAAAAATCACAAATTTTTCAAATAAGACGGGCAGTCAAACATTTGACACGGATATCCACAACTGCCTTATTTTGGGACGGAGGTAGTAGTAACATTTAGGACACAAAATTAGTTTCATTAAATTTAACATTGAATAAATTTTGATATGATGTTTGTTTTGTATTGAAAATATTACTATAGTTTGTAAAACTTAAGGAAGCTTGACTAAGAAAAAAATGAAATGACTTATAATACGAAATGGAGGGAGTAATTTTTTGGGACCATTGCATCCATGCCCCCACTTTCAAAGCCAATTGTTGTTTTACCCTCACTTTTTAGGGTTTGCAGTTTTACCCCAACTTTTCGAATCTGAATCAGTCGTCTACCCTCACATGTAACAGCTGGTTTTAACGGTTTTAGAGGTAGAGCAAAGGACATTTATACCCTTGGCAGTTGTTGCGTTTTTGCCACCATTATTTTCAGCTTTGTGTGATTTTGCCCCTATTTTGTTATTTCAGCTTGTGTGATTGTTATAAATAAATTAAATATGAGCATCTCTTGTGATGTTTTGTAATTTAACAAAAAACAAATCCCAAATACCAAGCAATTACAAAATTTGACCAAAATTTGAACAAAATTTGACCACATTTAGGTAAATCGTCCTAAATAACAAAGGTAATTCATCCTATGAATCAAATAGAATCAGGGATAGTCACAATGACAAGAATCAAATTACCTGTTAAACTCTTCCATCAAAATTAGCTCCATTGATAGGATTTCCTCCATTCCCGACTGTTAACGACCAAATTTGGTAATCTAAGTATCGGAGATGAATATCAAACCGAAGCGGAATCCAAGATAAAGATCGTTCCAGAAACAGAGCAAGAATCGGCTAAGTCCGAATCGGCTGCAACCTTAATCAGCAAAGTTCGAGTTGGACAAGGTTAGCCGATTGAGCCGATTCCGACAATATGACTCGGTACACGTTGTCGGGTTGAGTTAATGTGCTTCATATGGATTGCCATACATGGATTGAGTCCTGAGAAGGCAATTGTATCTATTAATTAGGATATTTTATGGAATTTCCTTAGAGATAAGTTTGGGCAAAATTCTGCCGCAAAGACTTATGGTATATTAGAGTTTGTTAGAGATAAGAGTCGTGTCCGACAGGACATATTTTGTATTCTCGGGTATAAATAGACCCCGAGCCCCATGTAATAAAAAACAGACGTTCAATAACAATCTTGGCGCATCGCCACCCTTTTTACTTTCATTTCATCTCGACGAGTTCTTGCTTTCGGGTTGAGCTGCATCGGTTTCGATTTTCAACTAGATGTAAAACTTGTTATGGCGGCTTGCATTCTCGGGATTAGTGCTTCCATCTTTACGATACTCTAATCTTGTTTATATAAGTTGTCGAGTTATCATATATCTTATATAAACTTTGGCAATATTTTTATTTAATCTACCGTCGGCTAGCATCTATCATTAGAAGACAGCCAAATAGGTTAAATACCGACGTTGACTATTATATAGGATATCTACCACTCTATGAAGCTTCCAATAGCTTGATTGTCTAGATATTGTCTTTCTTTTCATACTTATGGCTGCATCAGTTAGGTTTGACCTCATAAGTCGTGCTTAGAATTA
This sequence comes from Oryza glaberrima, assembly GCF_000147395.1. Taxonomy (NCBI): domain Eukaryota; kingdom Viridiplantae; phylum Streptophyta; class Magnoliopsida; order Poales; family Poaceae; genus Oryza; species Oryza glaberrima. Next base: position 13,317,246 of record NC_068332.1, read on the forward strand.
TAATTTCTAGCCTGCTTCTTGGTTGTCAATTAGGGTAGTATCGGGGTTTCAGCCAATCTTATCTAATTTAGCTTTATGATTTATATGCTTAATTGTTATGCTAGATCAGCCCTTTATGTTAAGATCCTATTGCATTTAGGTGTATTAAGCTCTCTGTTTGATATATTTTACTTGCTTTAATATCTTGATGTAGAGTGGTATCGGAGTATTAGCCGATACACGCTAGATCTATCTGATCGGCTATGCTGTAAACGTCTATAGTCTCCTTGTTAATATATATTTCGATCTAAGCGATTTATACTGTCTCGGCATGGCAATCGATCTATCCCAATCACTTGATTTAAGTATATATCGACATAAAGATTATGTATTGTTAACATCTACAGCCGATCGAGTAGATTTAGTTTTAATTTACTTATTCGTAACTGCCGATTGATTCACATATGACATCGGCTCAAAGATAAACGATATGTCATCGGCGACTAGCCGATCGGCTATCGTTTATGGATTTAACCGCGGTTTCTTCGTCTTTATTTCTTGTTGATTGCAGGATCAAATCAACTGGCACGCTCACAAACCTAGAAGGCAAGCTTTTGGACCTGCACTGGAGTTAAGCAGATCTCTCAGGCCTCGTGTTTTTGCATCAACACCGACCCCTTTCTACTTTCTGCCCGCCTGCAGCTGCCTGCCTCGTCATGCCTCGACGCCTGTCGCTTCCTCCTTCTGCCTTGCCTGCCGTCGCCTACCTCATTGCTGGGAGTGGCTGCCTCCGTGTCCCAGAGCCGCGGCCGCCGGCTGGTTTACGCATGGGAGGGGCGCGTGTGCCCGCCCGCCCTCGCTGCGGCCGCCGGTTGGGTACCGCCTGGGAGTGGCGCGTGCACGCGCTCACCCTCGCCACGGCCGCCACCAACACCCACCCTCACGGCGGCCGGCGCTGCCTCGTGCACGCCCTCCTAGCCGCTCTCGCGCCGCGCGCACGCCCTCACTGCTAGTGTTTCGCCACCGCAGCATGCACGCACGCGGGGACCAATGCACGGGGTGCAGGACACAGACTCAGCCCTATCCATTCCCTCAGGGGTACAAAGGTAATATCATATTTCCTAAAACCTCTATTTTATTTCCTTTTGTATTTCTTTAACACAAAACGTGGGACCCGCCAAACGTGATGTGGACTAGGGTTCCCGATCTTCCGATAGGTTCTAATAGGTAGTCAATTTGGGCGGAGTCGTGACACAACTCCATCCGGCTTTTGAACGAACACGCTGTTGAGACCCACAATCGCAGCACCACGTCTCCTCTCGTTATCAACCGTATCGAAACGCGGTTGACCTCACTGAGAAGGCTAATCCCTATTTGCGAATCAAAGAACACAAACAAGAATAAGGAAGAATACGACCAAAATTGCGGATGAATGATTAAGCTCACAAGTTGGGGTCTTACAAACTGATTTAGTGGCGAAACTGTTCTTGACAGAATAATATAAGCAAAACCCAAATTCTAAAGGTGACGGCGGGTACTGATATATAGAGTTTAGGGTCGTGCAAACAACCCTTGATGCAACCCTAATGGGTTCCAACACGATATATGACCCAAAGGCCTAAATACGGTGACGTAGCACCGGGATAGATTCTGTACGTCAACTTGTTCGGTCGATTCCCGTTGACTCGGAAAGAATTTGGACGTGGGACTATTGGCATTTCTTAAAGACATTATTAGAAATATTATTCCCAGCAGTGACGTAGAAATATTCATGGTATATTATGGTTACAGATCATATCCGCAAGCACACGGATATATCACTGTAGCATTTCACCCGGAAGTATTCCTAGGGTATCGTATTTGTTTAATCGCGTGGAAAGATTATAATAGAGAGAACTATGCTAACATTTATATGTTACTTGTAATAATCAAAGTCTAAGCATGGGTTAATTTAATTCAAGGGTAGAGTGACACGAAGGCTAAGTGGAAAAGAATAAGAAAAGAATCTATTTCAATACTTCTAATATACATACAACTTTGGATAATATTATCTACTATATAATTATATAGCCAATACCCCCTTTACAATGCCCTCCTAATGCTTCGAGAGACCACCCCTGGTTGCCGAGTTTCTTACGACAACCCGTCATGGCCATCCAACCGGGGCAAAATACGGAGGAGTACCCTCCCCAGGAAAGTAACTTAGGATTATATACTAACGTGAAGGAATACCCGTACTGAGCTGTCACCATCAACAACCCACCTCTACTGTCCCACAGCATATAACCCCAAATAATGATATTCAATAGCCTATGCACCTCGCTCATTCTACCAAATACTACTCTACAATTATCGTCATGACTTAGAGCATTCATATAAATGAACATTATACGCACACCAATGCATCTCCCAGGTAAGCTAGCTAGACAATTATATCTCGTATAATATATCGGAAAGTCGGTACTCGAATAATCAGAATGAAGTAAAGTACCGTAAATATATTTAGAAGAATATTCTAATAATTGTACAAGTCTTATAAAGGAAGGAACAGCTACTAGAGCCATACTTGAATTCTTTCGAAGACTTCGAGGACTAAAGAAACTATTCTATTCCTATTCCACTAACTCTAGAACACTAAACTAAACTTGAGAGAGAGCTTGGAGCTTCTTGCTTGAGTGTGTGATGGAGGAAATGAGGTGAGGGCCTTTTATAGGCTAGGAATGATGGTTCTGACGGTTGGAAAGGTTGGAAACGCCCTCTAACCGTCATTGGGAGTGAATCTCCACCATTCCCTCAGAACCCTAGATCCAACTGAGCTGGCATTGGTTCGGCCGAACCCTAGGATGGCCCAACCGGCCTAGTTTCTGGCAAGCCTCCTCTTTGACCTCTTTTTTCTTCAGACTTGTGACTTTTGGCCCTTTTTGAGTAGTGTCAATTATATGTTCTGGCCCATTTATCCATAAGTCTGATTCTTGACAGCTTCCGATTGATTGTTCGTTCATTTTGCTATCGATTCTTCTCTGTTTTGTGTTGTATTCTCTGCAAGAGTTTATTTTTAAAAAAATATATGCATTGCAAGCATAGCTAGTTCTCCTTTATTTTAGTAATATTGACGGCCGAAACTGATCGATAATGACCGTCAACAGGGACCAGAACCATTGGTAGTTTATCTTCTTAGCTTTCCACCCATACAAAGAACACCCCAATCCGAGCACGTATGTGACCTAGGCGCTCGTTTTAGTGCAGACTGGTCCTGGTCTCCGAATCGTACTTGAAGTCGACTTGATTTGGGCCTCCATCTTGACTTGGACACCCTTGATGATCCTCCACGCCTCTAAGTCCCTCTCTATATGTCTCCTTGTCCTCTCCATGATTCCTAATCATAATATAATTATTAGATAGCAATCTATTCTCAAAATCATACAAAGAAGATCGTAGGAACGAGTTCACCTCTAAATTCAATTGTCGAGCGTGAGCTCTTGTAATTGGTCCTTGAATAACTGGTGGATGATTGTTGTGTGTATCCGAAGGAGTGATGTCCTCATCATCCTCCCCCTCTTGAATTGCAGTCGTCCTCAACTCAAGCACATCTTCTTCTCCCAAGTATAGTTTTAAATCTGAAATATTAAAAGTGGGACTAACCCCAAACTCGGGAGGCAACTCAAGTTTCTATGCATTATAATTAATCTTCTTAATAATTTTGAAAGGACCATCAGCTCTAGGCTTTAACTTAGACTTTCTCAAATATGGATATCAATCCTTTCGCAAGTACAACCAAACTAAATCACCCGGTTCAAGCTTCATTTCTTGCCTACATTTACTACCAGCAATCCTACACTTTTCAGTCATCTTTTAAATGTTGCGCTTAGTTATCTCATGCATTTTCAAAATAAATTCAGCACATGCCTTAGCATCATTGTGAACCCTCTCACTAGTAGGTACAGGCAAGATATCAATAGGAGCACGAGGGTTGAAACCATATACTATCTGAAAAGGACTTACCTTGGTAGTAGAATGTGTTGTCCAGTTGTATGCAAACTCCACGTGAGGCAAACATTCTTCCAACATCTTCAAATTTTTCTTCAAAATAGCCCTCAACATGGTGCCCAAAGTACGGTTGACCACCTCCGTTTGTCCATCTGTTTGTGGGTGACATGTTGTAGAAAACAATAGCTTTGTACCCAACTTGTTTCATAGTGTGCGCCAACAATGACTCAAGAATTTTGCATCGCGATTTGAAACAATAGTAGAAGGCATACCATGCAAGCGAAAAATATCATAGAAAAACATATCAGCAATATGAACAACATCATCAGTTTTATGACATGGTATAAAATGTGCCATCTTAGAAAAATGATCCACCACAACAAAAATATTATCCCTCCCTATCTTAGTCCTAGGCAATCCCAAAACAAAGTTCATAGAAATATATGCCTAAGGAATAGAAGGTATAGGAAGAGGCATATACAAACCATGTGGATTTAAACGAGACTTTGCTTTTCGACAAGTGGTGCAACGTGCCACGAACCTCTCAACATCTCTTCTCATCTTTGGTCAAAAGAAATGTAAGGCCAAAACATCCTCCGTCTTCTTAGTTCCAAAATGTCCCATCAACCCTCCTCGATGCCCTTCCTGTATCAACAATAGACGAATGGAACCAACTGGGATGCATAGACTGTTAGCTCTATATATAAATCCATCATTGATCACAAATTTGTTCCAAGTACGTCTCTCTTTGCAATTCAACATCACTTCTTTAATATCAGGATCAAGCACATATTGTTCTTTTATTGATTCAAGTCCAAAAATCCGACAATCAAGTTGGGACAACAAAGTATAATGCCTAGATAACACATCAGCAATCAGATTATCCTTCCCTTTCTTGTGTTTGATGATATAAGGGAAAGATTCAATAAATTCAACCCATTTAGCATGTCTACGATTCAAATTATTATGAGAGCGAGACACTTAAGCGATTCATGATCAAAATGAATAACAAATTCTTTAGGTCACAAATAATGACGCTACGTATATAAATAATGTACAAGTGCATACAATTCCTTGTCATACGTGGAATAATTCAGAACAGGGCCATGCAATTTTTCGCTAAAATATGCAACAGGCTTACCATCTTGCATCAAAACACCCCCAATGACAACTCCAGTAGCACCTCATTCTAGTTCAAAAGTCTTACCAAAGTTTGGAAGTTGTAGCAATGGTGCGTATGTAAGCTTGTCCATCAAAGCGTCAATGGACTCATCCTATGTTTTCCCCAATGGAAGACCACCCCTTTTTTCATCAACTCATTCAAAGGCGCGGCAAAGGTGTTGAAGTCTTTGACAAAGCGGCGCTAGAATCTTGCAAGACCAAGGAAACTTCTAAACTGTGTGATGGTTTTAGGAACCGAATAGCTCTTTATGGCTTCAATTTGCGTTTCATCCACCTCAATTCCCTGTAGAGTAATAACATAGCCAAGAAAAAAGACTCGTTCCGTGCAAAAGATGCACTTCGTTAGGTTAGCAAACAAACGTGCATGACGTAAAGCATTAAAAACAACACGTAAATGATCCTTGTGTTCATCCAAAGATTTGTTGTAAATCAAGATGTCATCAAAGTAAACTACCAGAAATCGACCAATAAAAGGCCTCAAAACCTCATTCATTAAACACATGAAAGTGCTAGGTGCATTAGTCAAACCAAAAGGCATTACTAACCACTCATACAACCCGAATTTGGTTTTGAAAGTTGTTTTCCATTCATCTCCAAGTTTCATTCTAATTTGGTGGTAGCCACTACACAAGTCAATCTTTGTGAAAATTACAGATCCAAATAACTCGTCAAGCATGTCGCCTAGCCTAGGAATAGGATGATGATATCGAATAGTAATATTATTAATGGCTCTACAATCAAAACACATTCGCCAAGTACCATCTTTCTTAGGAACCAAAATCATAGGAACTGCACAAGGACTAAGGCTTTCACGTACATACCCGTGGTCCAAAAGATCTTGGACTTGCCACTGAATTTCCTTAGTCTCCTCAGGGTTAGTTCGATAAGCAGCATGGTTTGGCAATGTTGCTCCTGGGATCAAATCAATTTGATGCTCTATTCCTCTCATAGATGGCAGCCCAGGGGGATATCTCATTTGGAAAAATGTCCCCATGCTCTTGCAAAAGGTTAGTGACAGCAGGATGTATCGAGCTAGCAATGTCATCTAGCAGAGCTTGTTGGCATATCAAAGAATAACAAATATCATCATCAGCAGTTTTAGCAAGATCAAATTTTGTTGCAAACATAACACCACCCTTCAATTTAATTCCCTCGGCTTTAGAACTAGGCGATTGCTTATGCTTATCTTTTTTAGTTGGAAAAACAGAATTAGCAACTTGCTAGTTTTCATATTCAACACCTTTCAAACTAGCAGCTCGATCTTTATTAGCTTGTACAATTTAAGTAGGGGTCAATGGAGGCAAAGTAATTTTCTTTCTTTTATGCACAAAAGTGTATTTATTACTTCTACCATGGCGTGTAGCATCATTATCATGTTCCCAAGGATGACCCAACAAAACTGAATAAGCTTGCATAGGAACCACATCACAATCAACAGAATCAGCATAAGACCCAATGGAGAATGAAACTCTGCAAACTTGTGTAACCTTTGCTCTTCTAGAGTCATTTAACCACTGAATATGGTATGGATGTGGGTGTGGGCGCGTGGTCAAGCCAAGCTTCTCGACCAAATCAGAACTCACCAAATTGTTGTAGCTACCTCCATCAATGATCACACGTGCGCGATGGTTATTGATAAACAAGAACATCTGGAATAGATTATGGCGTTGCAACCTCTCAAGTTGCTGTACTTGTGTGCTGAGCACCCGTTGTACGATGATGTTCATGTATGTTGTTGTGTCATCAACTTCTTCTTCTTCCTCTTCTTCTTCAACGTCGGAGGTACTGATGTAGCCATCGTCTGTAGCCATGTATGACCGTTGACTAGGTCAGTCTTTATGCACATGGCGAAATCCATGGCAGTGGTGGCACTGAATGCTATACGTGCGTCCCGTCAAAGCGACATATGAAGCACTCTTGGCGGGTACCTGCAAAGAACTTTTACCTGAATCGGCAGAGGGTTTTGGTGCTGCAGAAACTCCAAATGAAGCTAGTCACTTGCTCGCTAGTGGGAGCACCCGGAAAGAGGTGCTTTTGGGCTGCCGCGAGGGTGGCATTGTGCGCGACGTGTACGTGTTCGCCTTGCTCTTGAGCTGCTGATCACACCCCTGCAATTCCTTCACTACAAGCATAGGAAACCAGAACAACTGGTTGACAGAGTTAAATTCCTTATAATCTACTATGTCCTGAATCCCGCGCCTCAATCATGAGTAAAAGCGATAAATCGAATCCTCGTTTCCCTCCACTATGCTACATCGCATCAGCCCCCTTTGCAACTCACCATAGTAATCCTGTACATATTTATCTCCTTGTTCTAAACGCATCAGTTTCTTGCGTAACTCTCCATGGTAAGATGGAGGGACAAATCTATCACGCATAGCCACATTAAGTTCTTCCCAAGTATTAGGTACTGCAGCTAACCCAGTCCACCAAATAATAGCAAAATCTTTGAACTCACTAGTAGCTTGTAGAACTCTATGTTGCTCAGGCACAAGGTGGGCACTAAATTTTTGTTCTAGTATCATCTACCTATTAAGGTATTTCTCAGCATCATAATAACCCAAAAAAATGGTATTTTAAACATAACCTTAGCATAAGGGTTATCGGGCACACGATTATTATTACCTTGGTGGTGGTGGCGTTGTGGATTTTGAGCATCACCCATACCTGTCCTGTTTTGGCGAAGTCGACGTCGTAGCCGTGCTTGCCGTGTAGCTTGTTCATCTACATTGTCATTGGAATTATACACCCTGTCTTCTTCCTCATTGGATGGATGGCCACTGGAGTTGCCGCCGCTCACTTCTTCATTGGACGGCTGACGCGTCTCCAACATAGCAACCCGTTTGGTCAAGTCCTCTTTGGCGCCCCCGAAGTTGAGTTCAATGAGGGCGTCAGTGACCGCCTTGGTGATTGTCTCCCTTGTCTCTTTTCGTGCATTTTCTAGAACCGTATGTAGTTGTTCTTGACTGACACAGTCCTTGAATCCATGAGGAGACCTATCATCATCACCTGCCATTGTAAACACAAAAACAACAACAAACGGTGAATGTTACACCTAATAATCTACTACGTAGGTATAGTGGTGCCTTTCAACAACTTAGCAACAAGGAGCAGCTTACCAAGCTCTTATAAGGTTCTTACCAGCAAAACAAAGTATACCTGGAAGACGTAGCCGGTGATTGCAAGGGTCAAGAACGTGTGCTGCCCAGAAATAGTATGTGGAGCTAGGAAGGTCAAAATATGTGAGTGGTACACAATTCCAATGACAGATAGTAATGAGTTGTTGGTCTACTCGTGCCCTAGAACAGTAGTGATATCAAGGATGGCAAATGAGATTATGACACAGGTAAACAGCAAGGAAGGATAGACAAGGCAAACTTCAGCGAGTTTCAGTGAAAACAGCAAGACCGTGCGAGGCTGAAAAGCTCAATGGACCACGTCGTGAGCTCAAGGCACTAGTGGAAATCAATTTATTTTTCTTTTATTTTTTCTTATCCAGGAGCACAAAAATTGGCACACTACAAAGTAGCAACTCAAACAGAGTTGATATGTGGCCTATGGAATTTTCTCCAAAAGCTTTGGATAGCGTGCAGAAACTTGAGAGCTCGAGCAGACAATTTTGTAAGCTGAATTTTAGAAATTTGGATAGCATGGCTGGCGCCACCCCCCCCCCCCCACCCCTCGCCTCCAATCTTGTTTCTCTATGTGGAGTTGCGACCTTTTTATTTTTATTTAAAACTCGAACGGACAAAATATGTGAACACATTAGCTCACCTTAGAGCTAAAATCCTATAAATAAAATAAAACACATAGTTATCAGAGCTAATGTTATAAAAGTTTATAAGATCTTGTGTTAACAAATCTTCAATATAAAATCAACAATAATTCACACCAAAATGTTCATAAATACTACACATCGCCCTCAGCTCCTAGTAATTTCAGTTTGAATTTATCACATCAATTGATACCTCAAATAAATCCTTTAACTTAGCTAAAAGTCTGAAAAGAGCATACCACTTAGGAGATGCAACTTTTTTTATTTTTCTTTTATTTTTTTGATATTTTTTTTACACTTAGGAGCACACAAGAACCAACAATAGAAAAAATAAACTCAAATAGATGAAATATGTGACTTGTAGAATTTTCCAAAGCTCTACCAAAAAGCTTCTCGTCTCAAAAACACAATATTGCAAGCAGAATTATTTGCCTAATTCTAAGTCCGTATGAGAAATTTACGCCTGTTCTAAGAAAGAGTAAATTCCGAACCTCAAAACTGACTCAATCCCTTTCATGCCCTCCAATTTTCACCAATCCCTTTGTGTGCCCTCGAGATTTTGTTGTGTTCCCTCCCATGTCCCTACCGTTAGGCATGCATACATCCATTACGTTGTCAGTAATTTCAAAAAAGACCAAAATGCCCTACGAAACCCTTGGTAACAACCAGCAGGGCAGCAACAGTGAGAAATCCCCAAATAATCTCCAATCTCTCATCTTCCCTTGACGCTGGCTGCGCTGTGCGCCGCCGCCATCCTTTCGCGGCCATCGCCACCGTTCCTCCCATGGCCACCGGCCTTGCGCTCCCGTCCCCGCCGTCGATTTGGCGCTAGCCGTCCTGTCGCCGTCAAGCTCTCGTTGGCGGTAGCAGCGGCGGCTTCGGCTCCCATCGGCTCCGGCGATGGCGGCTTCAGCTCCCTTAGGCCCTAGCGACGGCAGCTAATCGACACTACAGGTGCTGTCCTGGTTGCTCAGGATCTCGACAGCAGTGGCCCAGGCAGCAGCCGCCTTGTTGAGAGCTCTCAGCGGCGGCTGCTGCTGGCTCCCGAGCTCCATCCCGTATTGCTCTCGGCGGCAGCAGCGGCGACTGATTGATTTCTTTCATATGTAGATGTGTATGATTTCTTCCTTTCTTCTTGATTGTTGATATTGGGAAGGGAATGCAAGATGTGCAGGTATAGAGCAACTGTTATGTTCACTTTTTCAGACATTTAGTGCAATGTGCCATGGGTACTGTGTACTGTGTAGGCCATGCGATGGCATTTACTTAGTGTGTGCCTTTCTCCATTATCATGAGAAAATTAACGTAATAACAACCTTGGTTAAAAAGCTTGGTCATATTTTAAGAACCAAAATTACATGCTGTATTTTTTAGCTCTTGTACAGATCTATAGTATTTTTCACCTTTCAGAGTTTATCTCAGTCTAGACTGTACTTAGAGATGTTAGTTAATGTAGATCTGTACATTATTTCTTCTTCCTCCTATAGTTAATTAGTAATGGTAATTTATTCCTTCTCTTGTGGGTCCTAGTTTTTTTTTTTGAGAACTTGTGTGTGATAGTTGTGAACCACATCCACCTCAAATGGCAGCTTCAAGGCTTAGCATAGTTTCTTCATGGCTACCAATAGGGTAAGTGACTTTAACTTGCTTGTTAATAAGTTTGTTGTCGTTGGAATAAATTTGGTTGATAGATTGATAGACAACTCCGATGTTCATCCACAGGATGTACCCCATAGCTACATATTTGTTGGAAATTAAACTAGCGGGGGATCGAAAAAATGCTAGGGTGGAATATGATTGGTTTATATTCAGTAAGGTGGTAGACTCAAATGTGTTGAGCTACAGAAACTTTGTTGATGAAATTGCAAAGTCATATCCATGGGGGCCAAATGAGACTGTTACAATTGGCTACATGGATTTGGTTGATAAAACCTCTCATCATGTCAAAACTGATCAGGACATAATAGCAATGTTTGAAAAGTTCATTGATATCAAGGTGATTCCAATGATTATTCGTATACATGGTATTGATGAAACTGTTGATGAGTTAGACCACACTCTTGATAATGTAAACATAGATGTGTTCAATACTCCTTTGGCAATTTCCACTCAAGTGGATTTCAGCCAATCTAGTAGCAACACTCAACCTTCTCGTGTCACTGTGCCATCCAACACATACTTAGTAAACCCTTTTCCAATGGGTGAGCATGTTGGTGTGGATGATGAAGGCATGTACTTAAATGATGTTGAGGAAGCTGCTGCTGGTCATGCTGAGGAAACTAGAGGTAAAGAGGTTGTCAATGAAGAATCCGAGGATGAATCTTATTCTGCATCTAAGGATGCATCTGAGGATGAAACTGAGGATGCATCTAAGGATGAGTGTGTGGATGAATCTGAGGATGAGGGGATGGCATCGGATGAGATGCCAGAACATTGTCCTACCACAACCTATGATAAAAATGACCCACCAATGATAAAAGGCAGCACTCATCCTAACATTGATGAACTTAGATTGGCAATAGCACAACATGAAATAAAAAAGGAATTTGAATATAACATTATCAAGAGTGAACCAGGGAAATTTACTGCAAGTTGTGCTACTGAAGGCTGCAAATGGAGGATTTATGCATCTGCGGTTGCTGATGGTGTCACCATCATGGTAGGTTTCTATTGTACATCAACATATATTCTTTAAATATTGCAAACTATGTGTTTAATTGTGGTATTGATTATCTATGACATTTTAGGTAAAAACTAATCTTGTTGTCCATGGATGCTCAAGTACTAGAAGAAGTGAGACTATCAAGGCTGCAAAGCAAGTTTTGGATTTGTGAGAAGGTGAAAGATTGGTTTTTGGAGGATGCTACTATTGGAGCAAAGGAATTGCAAAGAAGGATTCATGAGACACACAAGGTTTTGATCAATTACAAAAAAGTGTTTGTTGGTAGAGAGCTTGCTCTTACAAAGTTGTATGGGAGCTGGAATGAAAGTTTTGACATGTTGTATAGATACAAGGCACAAATTGAATTATCAAGCCCTGGTAGCTTTTTCATCATTGATCATCACAAGGTTCTAGAAGAAAAAAGGTTCAGGAGGTTATTCTTTGCCTTAAAACCATGCATTGATGGTTTCATTTGTGGTTGTAGGCCATATTTGGCTATAGACAGTACTTTCTTAACAGGAAAATTTAAGGGATAGCTAGCAGTTGCTTGTGCTATAGATGGCCATAACTGGATGTACCCAGTTGCTTGTGGTATATTTGACTCAAAGACCAATGAAAATTGGATATGGTTCATGCAGGAAAGGGAGTAGATAGTGCACTGAATGAGGTAATTTCTGCCTTGTGTGGTTTATACGTTTTGTTATTTCTTTCGAAAATAGCTAACAAGCATTACCATTTTTTCTCCTTTGTTTTAGGTCTTCTCTTGTGCAGAATATAGGAAGTGCATGAAGAACTTGGTCACTAACTTCAAGAAGAAGTTTTCTGGCAAGGTATTTGATGACAACCTTTGGCCAGCAGCATATGCATGGAGCACTTACTTCTTTGAGAAGCACATGGCAACCATACAAGAAGCTAAACCAGAAGCGATACCATACCTGAAGAAGAATCACAAAAGGCTGTGGACCAGGAGTCAGTTCTCTACAGTTTGTAAGATTGACTATGTCATAAATAATCTTGCAGAGAGCTTCAATAATATTGTGAAAGACTGAAAGGAACTCCATTTATATGACTTCCTAGAGAAAATTCGGTGGTGGATGATGGTCAAATGGGACAAGAGGCGAAGAATATGTACGAAGTTCGAAGGTCGCATTCTACCTCATATTGTGAAGGAACTGAATGAAAAAAGCCGAGATTTGGACATGGTGGTCACTAGGAATGGTGATTTTGAGGCGGAAGTTGAAGTGAAAGGGGGTAGTGGGTTCAGATGTGTTGCCAATTTGGAGCACAAAACCTGCACATGTAGGGAATTTCAAGTCTCAGAAAAACCTTGTCTCCATGCTATAGCATTTATCACATCAATTAGAGGATGGCTTGAAGATTATGTGGATATATGCTTTAGTGTGCATCAATTCAGGACAGCATATGATAAATTGGTGCCTTCATTGCCCGACAAGTCTCATTGGCCAAAAGCTAATCATGGGTTCTTCTTGGCACCACCCATTTTGAAGAGATCAACTGGGAGGCCAAAAACTATGAGGTACAAAGGATGCACTGAGAAAGGAAGCAAAAGAAGCAAAAGAAGCAAGACCTATGGCCTTCATTGGAACAATTGCAAAGAGGGTGATCCAGAGCAACTAGCGGCAATGCTTGCTGAAAGGTAACTACACGTCTTACAAATTTCCATTATGTTTCTTATAACCTTAAGACATATATATTTTCTGCTTTTCATAAAGGGCCGTCAAAGAAGAGATTGAAGAAAACTAATAAACCTCCCTCAGAGATTAGCATCATAGTTGCTCCAACATTTACACCGATAATGACATATCCTCCTAGGTTAGCCAATATTCTTCTATATCTTATTCTAATCTGAATTTAGATCAGCCTTTGTACATAACAATTAATTCTTCACATTATCCAACCCATTTATTCCAGTGAGGACAATAGGACAAGGAACAATAGCTTGGATTCAAGTAAATCAGTTTGGTAAGTACTTGTGCCAATTGTTGGTATTATATTGCTTTATCCAATCAATTTACATTTACAATTATGTTTTTTAGTCTAACTCACTTACTAGCTCCAACCAACTTGAGCCTTCCAACATAATTATAGCACTGCCACCTCTTGCAGAGCAAACACCACCACCTGCACCAACACAAGCCAAGCGCAAGACGAAAGGAAAACCACCATATGATGCTGCTCTTGACAGCCCAGCCATGGGCACAAGGAGCGAAAAGAAGAACCCTGCAATGAGCACTAGAAGCAAAAAAAAAAAGAAGCTTATGGACTAAACTATGGATGCAGCTGGTACTATTAAATTAGCTCATGAACTAGATAAGTGATATAACAGTATTACTGCTATATTTTGTTGTTCTGAGGTCCTGTAAGTGCTGAAATGATGCTCAGGATTGCTTGCTATGAACATGTATTATTATGGCAGTTAGGTACTCTGCCATATTTTGCTACTGTAATGCCCAGGATTGCTTGCAATGGTGATGTACTATGCCAGCGATGCTCATAACACACACAGTACTTGCCTTGTTCTTTTAGTTTGTCACTTGCATTCGTTTTATGGCCATGATGCTTATCATCCACACAGTGGTGTGTGCATGGATGATCCACGTAGTGCCTTGTCAAAATTCCTATAAATTGCTGGCCATTCTATAAATTTTCTGTGCACTTATTACTCAGTCTCAGTCTCATAGAATATGATGCACTCATTGATATTTCAATCTTTCTCAACCTCTCAGATACAATCGGTCACTGAGAACTCAAATTGCACTATTAAGGGCATAATGGACATTTCCAGGTAAATTAACCACTCAATGCTGTGAGAAGTAATAGTAGGGACATGGGAGGGATCATAGCGAAATCTCGAGGGCACACAGCGAATTGGTCAAAATTGGAGCGTATGGAAAGGATTTAGTCAGTTTTGAGGTGCATACAGGGAATTCACTCTTTAATAAAAAATGACACCCAATTGTAAAAAAAAAAAAATACAAACCCTAACTTTTATGTTTATAGGATGTAAAAGATGTTAAAAAAAAAAGGCTTAGTTACGCATACATAGGCAAGTAAACACTGTAGTTGAGATTGATTATGAGATGATGGCAAAGTCGATGATCTCACGACCGGAGCAGCTTACGGCCACACCCGTTTTCTCTCGCAAAGAAAGTATCGTTCCCATCTGAACTCTGCTATTAAGAAGATTAGTAATCATGCACGTGTAAGACACGTTTTTCTCAGTATATCTAGATTTTACAAATACAGGCATTCTAAGCCTATTGTTAATTCAAATATTTTGTATATAGCGTATAGTACAAAGTTGTAAAATAGAGAAAGGCAATCTTAGATATCACGGAAGAATGGTGGACATGGCAATTAATGGGGCTCGGTCCAGTGAGTTGATGCTATAAGCCATCTGAGAGTAGGGATGAAAACGGATCGAATATGGTTGGAAACTAGCTCTATCATATTCGTTTTCATAATTTTTTTTGGAATCAAAATCGGAATCGGAAACTAATTTTTTTCGGAATCAAAATCGGAATCGGAAACCCGGATATGAAAACGGAATCGAATATTATCGAATACAAATATGGAGCGAATACGAAGCGAAACGAACACGGTGACGAATATTCATCGGAATATAAAAACCCCTCACTACTCAGAAACGATTTTTGTTATTGTGTTTCTAAAATCATGCTCTATCATGTTATTGTGTTTTTACTGCTATTATTTTGGCCTTTTTTCTTGTGACTTTGTTTTATCAATTAAAAATTTAAATTTCAAAACTTCAAATGATATTTTGAAGCAGTAAATAATTTTATATGAAAAAGTCATTAATATAAAAGTTGTAGAACTCATCAAGACATACAACTTTTATTTTGGTTATTTCTTTATCCGATAAAAGTGATAGTAACATTGTTCACAAAGTGATAGTCTCTTATAGTTTATAAAACTAAATGAGATATACGTAAATTTTGTGAACAATGTTAGTATTACTTTGTCAGCTGAAGAAATGACCAAAATAAAAGTATAGATCTTGATGAGTTATACAACTTTGTTGTTGATCACTTTTTTCAGTTGAAATCATTTAGTATTTGAAAATGTTGTTTGAAGTTATCATATTTTCAAATTCAAATTCAAATTGTTCAAACAAAGTCATATAGAAAAATGACCAAAAGAAAAGTTAAAGATCTTGATAAGTTATACAACTTTGTTTTTGACATTTTTTCCATTTGAAATTATTTACTACCCTAAAAAATTATTTAAATTTCTTATATATTAAAATTCAAATTTTATACGGTACAATTATACTCAGATGGAGAAATAACCAAAATAATATTGGTAGATCTGAATGAGTTCTACAACTTTGTTTTTAACAACTTTTTCGTATGAGTTCATTTAATATCATAAAATTTAATTCGAAAATCATTTTTTCAAGAAGTTTGTTTTGCCTCCTGATGTGTTTGGTCGGCTTATGGGCCTTATTCGTAAGTTGGATATCCGATGGAAAATATCGGATAATATCCGATGGATATCCGATTCTGACGGATATCACCTATATCATATTCGTTTTTATATCCGAAAAAATATCCGAATTCGTTTCCGAATTCGAAAATTTCCGGATATTTCCGACCGAAGCTATCCGAATCCCAAAAAAGGTCCGATCGGACGAATATTATCCGAATCACTTTTATCCCTATCTGAGAGTCCCCCGGCAAAACCTTGCAACTAAAAATGGTCCCCATAATATTTCTTTAACCTTTCAAATTACAATAAATCGTAGGTTATAAACATCTAGCTGGACAAGCTTGTATAATCAGTAAAACATGAAAAAAAATGAAAATAAGTCTAAAATCAAACTAAAATTTGTCTAAGAATGGATAAAGAGATCATTCCATTCTTTTCATTTCATAAATTAAAACCAGTATCCATCCTAGAAGAAATGATAGAAATTATTTTCCTAAACCCTCAGCCTTCCTTTCAAGGGTCATACATTCAAAATATTTTTGAGAGAAGAATTAAGGATGGCTCTGATTTTATAGAAAATAGGCCCCTTCAGTATAATAACCACATTTCCAGGATACGGTGAGTTCAAAATGGTCTTATTTGAGTATATTTGCGTACGTATATAATTCAATTAAGTGTGCAGCCGTGCTATTATCTCAGAACAAAAAAAATGATCATTTCAGGTTAAATAACATGATTTTACTATCCACCAGAAAAACTTAACATCAATACATGATTTTACAATACCATGCCCATGCTCTGATGCAGTATTAAAAAAAAAGAACATCCGGACAAGTCCTCCACCATCATTTGTCTATTTTGTTTGGGGAAAAAGTAAGAATTACCCCCCCGATCTATCGCGGTCGTCTGAATTACCCCCCGATCCATAAAACCGGGAATTTTTCACCCCCAACTATACAAACCGGACAAAATACCCCCCTCGACCCAATCCACGGTGGTTTTGGTCCACGTAACATACGCGTGGCAGTCCAGTCAGCACTCTATTTATAAAAAAAATTGTGGGACCCACCAGTCATCTCCTCATCCTCTCTTCCTCTCTCTTCTCTCTCTCACTCTTCCTCTCTCTCTCAAACGGGTCGGCGGCAGCGTGCGGGAGAGGACGCGGCGGCGGCGTGCAGGCGGTGGCGAAGCGCCGGGGAGGACGCGCGGCAGCGGTCAGCGCCGACGAGGGGGGATGAGGAGGACGAAGACGAGGATGGCGCACACGGCGGCGGCGATGGCGGTGGGTGATACGGAAGGCGTCGGTGGCAGGGGATGAGGAGGAGGACGACGATGAGGATGGCGACGGAGGAGTGGAGGACGACGACGAGGACGCTGGCTGCGGCGGCCATGCGGGGAGGACGCGGCGGCGGCGGCGGGCGGTGCCGAGGATCCCCCCTGCTCTCTCTTGCACATGCTCTCGGAATGGAAGCCAGCGGCGGGCGGACCTCATCCGGGCAGCCGGTGGCGGAGACGGACCGGCAGCAGGTGGTGGAGGCGGTCCTCGCCCGGTCAGCAGCAGGCGGCGGAGGCAGACCTCGTCCGGGCGGCCGGCGGCGGTGGCGGACCTCGTCCAGGCGGCTGGTGGCGGAGGCGGACCTCATCCAGGCGGCCGGCGGCAGGGGCGGACCTCGTCCGGGCGGTTGGTGGCGGAGGCGGACCTCGTCCGGTCGGCGGCCGGTGGCAGAGGCAGACCTCGTCCGGTCGGCAGCAGGCGGCGGAGACGGACCTCGTCCAGGTGGCCGGCGGCGGAGGCGGACTTCTTCCAGGCGTGAGCCTCCGCGGCGGCGCCCTCCACCACCCGCATGTGCGGCACCACGCCTCCTCCAGCCCACTGCCGCCCCGTGAGAGAGAAGAGAGAGGAAGAGAGGTTGCCGCCCCGTGAGAGAGGAGAGGGAGAGAGGATAAGGAGATGACAGGTGGGTCCCATATTTTTTTATAAATAGAGTGCTGACTGGACTGCCACGCGTACGCCACGTGGACCAAAACCACCGCGGATTGGGTTGAGGGGGTATTTTGTCCGGTTTGCATAGTTGGGGGGTGAAGAATGCCCGGTTTTATGGTTCGGGAGGTAATTCGGAGGACCGCGATAGTTTTCGGGGGTACTTCGTACTTTTTCCTTTGTTTGGTGATAGATCAACCTCTTGTAGACTATTGAAATGCTGTAGAAATAAAGAATAGTCAGAAGCAGACATTTTTATTCATGAAAAGTTCCAAATTCTTTTACACACTTCAAGTTAGTATGTCATCTAATTACAGGATCTTGTATTTCAACATAATTACCCCTAGCCTTTAAAAACAGTAATTTCAATTGTCATCCTCTAGTGAACAACGAAACACCATGTTGAACCATGACAGCATATGGCACTGTATAGATATTGAGATATGCCATGAACTACATGAAGTATAGGGTACGGGAAAACAATTACCATTGCAATTCATTGAACGTTCACTCCAAGTGATCAACCCACATCAAAAGATTCAGCAATCTGAAGTAACATAAAAAAAATGGGAAACCTTTACCGATATGAATGATTATAGCATCGAGATGAGCATATGTGAAGTACAATATTTTGCAATGCACCGTCACCATCCAAGGATACTGTGCGTTGATTGCTCGCCATCTGCACCGAGAGATGCAGAATGCAGATTGAAAATCAAGAAAAGAATCAACACACCTTCTTACTTCCAGATCTCCTCCACCTCCTCTTCTGTAAAGTGCTCCTAGTTCTCACTGTAAACAGGTTGATGGGGATTTGGAATCTCTAATTTATCCTCTGGGGAAATATCGAAAGAAAAATTTGAAAGATGAGAATCACCTTGGGTTTTTCATATTCATGTTCAATTGAGTCATTGCCATGGTGGATGTCACAGTTGTGTCATGTCGCGGTGAGTCCCATTTTATATGTCGATTAAATCAAATTGAGTAATCAAAGTCATCATATTTCCCAAAAGAGAAAACTTAATTATATGAAGTTGAGTAATTAAACACATCCAATGTAATGATGTACAAAATACTGACTGAATTAAAGATCTATCAGTTTTAATTGTTGTGCCATAGTGCCATCATAAGATATACTGAGACTGAAGATGAAATTTGCAAGGCAAGATTAATCTTAAATAGCATTGTCATTGGTAAAAGGGTTAATTGGATCCATGCCATTATAAATTTGCATGTTTTGAATATACCATTACAATTCATGAATAACTATTTGCCGAAGACCCCGGGAAGCCCTTCGTCGCCGATCGTCTCCCGTTGTCGTTCGTCGTCGCGCCGCCCCTTGGTGAGTTTCCTGCGTCGTGCTCGTCGCAATGGTGCCCTCGGTTTGCGCCGTCGTGCCCTAGTTCGCTGGCGACCATGTGGTTCAGTGCCTTGTTCCGGCGATGATGTCATGCCGATGTCATAAAGCCCCTTTTCCCTTCTAAAAATAAATCTTAATTGTGTTATAAATCGTAAATCCTTTTCTGTTTAAGGCTAAAATCAGTTTAATATTGTAAAATTCATAACTAAATCATATGAAGTCGGAATGAGGCCATTCAAGTCTCTAAATTTATCTAAAATCATGATGTACATGTTTGTTTACTTTTTATGTATTGTTTATTTGATTTTTATTAGTCTTTTTCTTCGTTTTGCGTGTTAGCTTGTCGTTTCCGTCGTTGCGAAGGTTCGTGAGTGCGTCGGAAGTGGTTCAGAAGACTTATTGAAGACCGGTTATTGCAAGGCAAGTCACACAGATCCTAAATACAATCCTTTGAGCATGTTGATCCTATATTTATATTCTCTATTTATTTGAACTGTGCATTTATTTTCGAATGTCACCGGATGGTGTGAATCTATTCCTTTGTTATGGCCAATTTGCATTGATTACCCTATTTTTTGATACCTTGGGTTATAATTTGACTAGTCGGACTTTATATATTGGTTCGACTAGATATTAGTATAATTACTTAGTCATGCTTAGAAACATTAGCTTATTAATGGGATGAATCATACTACATTATTATTTATGGTTATACTTAATGGTAGCTCACGATGGTTAATCGTGTTATGATAATTGAAAATTAAAACTTGATAATGATGGGTTGTGAGCACATGGTTTTGAAGGTCGTGCTCATGATAATTAAGGACCAGTTCGCGAGCTACTGTTGTGAGACATTAACCGTACTAACCACAAGCCAGCGTGGGCAACGGCTGCACACTTTGTATAGCAAGGCTCATTGTGGTGCGCCAGACTGATAAGCGGCGAGAAGTCCGTGGGGGTCGCTGGAGAGTCCATGCCTCTGGTTTTTGAGGGGGTGATTATGATCCAGGAATGGTGTGCTGCTTTGAGTTGAGCTATGTGAGGGGTCTTGTCACAACTACACAAATGGTGACATGTTCAGCATGGGCACATGGTGATACGGTGACATATTGTGGAGTTGTGTCTTGTGGATAAATTTGTACACCTCTGGCCAGAGTAAAACTATTCGAATAGCCGTGCCCGCGGTCATGGGCGGGTTGAGTAATGTTTTTCGTGATTAGTCCCACACTACTCATCAATGATAATAATGTGATAATTAATTTGGTTCCTGGTTTGGAATGGATAATTCCTGGTTTGGAGGTTTGATCTGTATGACCGGGGTTGGTTGTTCAGGTTTGGTTGGGCCTGTGCAGCATGGGTGTGCTATTCAGTGTTGATTAAAATTGATGATTAACGCCCTATTTGGTAGGGCTCCAAACTCCAACTCCTAACTCTAAACTCCAACTCCAGTGAGAGCTAGCTCCAGTTGGAGTTGAAAACTTGTTAAAAGTGTTTGGCTATATTTTCAGCTGTAGATCAGAAAAACAAAATAAAGAAAATGAAAAAAAAGAAACCAATCGGGTCCACCACGCCGCAAGCCGCCGGCCGCCCACGCCGCCCATCGTCGTCCCGACCGCCGCGCCGCTCGTTGTCGTCCCGGCCGCCGGTCCTTGTCCCGCCGCGCCGCCCGTCGTCGTCCCGCAGCCGCCGCTGCCCTCGGCCGCCACAGCCCCCCGCCGCCGACGCTGCCGCAGCCCGCCGCCACCGGCCTCCACCCACGCGTCGTCGTCACGTCCCGCCGCCGCGGCCCCCCGCTGCCAACGCTGCCGCAGCCCGCCGCCGCTGGCCCCCGCCCGCTCGTCGTCGTCACGCCGCGCTGCCCGTCGCCGCCTGTCATCGTCCCGTAGCCGCCGCCGGCGCTACCGCCGCCGCCCGCCGTCCCCGGCGTATGCTCGGGATTGGGAGGGGAGGAGAGAGAACGGGAGGAAAGGAGGAGTGTAGGGGTAGTTGAGTGGCATTTTCGTGTAAATACATTAAAAAATTAGAGGGTAGTATGTCTTTTGGGGTGGAGTGGAGCTGTGGAGTAGCAAAAACCCAGCTCCACCCCCGTAATTCATTTTCTAGGAGTAGCTCTGCCAACTCCCACTCCAAAAAAAGGTGGATCTAGACCGTTTGGCACAACTTTGGCTCTAGGTAAGTTGGAGTTGGGAGCTAGAGCTGTGCCAAACGGGGCCTAATTACTCTACTGTTTTACTACTCCTAAATGTTTGCTAAATGTTGCTTTTGCAAATCAGCCTATATTATGCCATCCTTTGGAATCCTTGGGTACATATTTGCTGTGTGGCTTGCGGAGTATTTCATATGCTCACCTTGCAATAATCAATCAAACCTCAGTTGAAGAAAAAGGATCCAGAAGGAGAAGACGTTTGGCTTACACCCCAGTTGAGCTGCCTGTGGGAGTAGAGCCGGAGCTTCGCTAGATTTTATTTTCCGCTGCAGTTTTCTTCGTTGTGAGGACCAAGTGCCTCTTCAAAAAGTGTTAATCGCTTTAGTTATTTTGATGAATCTGTATATTAAATTGTCAGTTTGTGTACCTCGGTTGATTCCTGGACGATGATTTTATGCACAAATAAGTTCGGAAATTACTAGTGAATTTCTAGGCGTGACAAAAACTAGGGTAAAATAGAAAACATAGTAAAAGAACATTTCAACTAGATTGTATTCGGGGGATTACAATGAACCGGCCTTATCCCTTAAATAGGGGTTGGTCTTGCCCTCTACAGGCCCTCCTCCACGTCCAACTCGGGCTAGAAACCAATGGAAGTACGAAACATGCCTTCCCGAGCAAGGAAACCTGAAACCCGACGAAAACAGACTCTGACTCGGACTCTGCTGGTCAGACCGGCCACATGTCGCCAGTCTGACCGGCCCTCTGGCGGCGGTCTGACCGGCCGACATATGGCAGTCAGACCGGCCCTAACTCTGGCAATTTTCCCTATGTCAATCCTAGGTGCCAAATTTGGGTGTAAACACATGCCCCCCTGCCTTTTTGGTTAACATCGTGAATCTAAAAGCATAGAACATGTTGTCTTAGGGCGATAATCCAATTACCGGCCACGTGACTTTCTAAGCATCTTACCAAACGCTAGGGAAGTATTTCTTCAAGTATCTCCCATTGATTGCTCTTTGAAAATTTTGTCCTTGAAGGGTCTTCATTTCTTTCAAAGTCTTCAAACGTTTGTTGATGACATCTTTAAAATTGCCTCCCATCAAGGTATTGTAATCTTCAACTGACAAATCATCTTGCTTGATATACAAAGAGAGCCAAGATTTACCTCAACAGGTAAAACGGCTTCTTGACCATAAACCGACTCAAAAGAAATGACTTTAGTAACACTATGTTTTTATCCTATGAACCCATAATGCTTCCGAAAGCACCTCATGCCACTTATTTTGATGTTCTTCAATTTTCCTTTTGACTAATCTCAACAATGTTTTATCACTCGACTCGGCTTATCCATTAGCCTGAGCGTAGTAAGGAGAAGAACTCAACAACTTAATATCATAAGATGCGGCAAAACTTCTCACCTCCTTGTACATAAAAGAAGCTCCTTGATCCGTAGTCAATGTTTAAGGAATACCAAATCTATAAACAATATGCTTCAAAATAAATTCAATTATCTCCGTGTAAGCAATATTCCTAAATGGCATGGCTTCGGCCCACTTGGTGAAGTAATCCGCTGCAACTAGCACGAACCAATGCTTCTTTGATGATGGAGGATAAATTTGACCAATGAAATCCAAAGCCCAATCTCAGAACGGCCATGGTTTGATGATAGAATTCAATAAGACGGCGGACGCCAATTGAACATTGCCGAACCGTTGACAAACCTCACATCCTCTATTGCACTTGAAACAATCATCAATTATTTTCAGCCAATAGAACCCCGCTCTTCTAAGCAACCAATTCATCTCATGGGCCGATTGATGAGTTCCACAAATCCCTTCGTGAACTTTTCCCATTATCAACTTTAGATTGATCATCATCTAAGCACTTCAACAATACTCCATCAATATTTCGGCGATATAGCTCTCCATCAAGCAAAGTATATTTAAATGCTTGCCGTCGAATCTTCCGATCAACCTAAAGGCTAGGATTATTCAAATCTTGAATCAAAGGGATTCTCCAATCTTCTTCTGAATCTTGGGCACAAATGTCCAAATTTACAATTAATTCAGCCTTTGAATCAATTGTCTCATGCCTCCCAACTCTCTGCCCGAAATCGGTCAGACCGGCCACTCAATGACGGTCAGACCGCCCTGTCTGCCCGGTCAGACCGGCCATGCAGAGCCGGTCAGACCGCCGGTCACAACCGGTCAGACCGGCCATGCAATGTCGGTCAGACCGCCCCTGGTCTGTGATTCTGCCAATTTCGTCCAAACTTTTGAAATCAAGCATCGGCTTTTAGTGTATAATTTTTTTTTCACATAATAGCCAAATGCTTGGTGTATCAAATTATTGGACCAAAATTCCTTCTCTCTAGACATATGAAAAATTATAATATCCAACTAATATGTCTAGATGAATACTAATTCAACTGGCTTTTGAAACAATAATCATCATGGCATCAAAACACTTAGCCACTTGAAATATGATCAATAATGAATCACGAAAGTCATATGCCTCACACACATGAATTCTAATAAACTACGAATGCAAGTAATCGGCTTGAGCATGTATGCAAAATATTAACAATGCCAATGTTCCTAAAGAAAACAACTCTAGAGCAAATCATCACATTGACCATTGACATTAGCGGAATTACTAAAAAGCTTTCATGGTGCAATAAATATGAAATCTATATATTATATGGTGATCCATAAAAACTCATATGACTTGGCTTTAAATAAATATCAAAGACTCATGAGCCAAATCATACTTTAAACAAATTATATGCCAATTTACCAATTCCACTACTTGGAACTGGCATTTGCAACATGTATGTATAATATCAATTTGATAAGCCAAAACACACATGTGCTAGATAGTAAGCAATGTTCTAACATAGCATAGGCATATAATATAATGATGAACACAATAAACCCATACCTTGCCTTAGCATCCAACAAACGGTGGCTCAAAGATGAGATGTTGTATCCATTGCCGTTCATCTTCTCTTGATTTCTTCATGAGCATATTAATGTCTTGCCCCCCAAGCAAAATCGGCTTTCTTGATTGCACGATTTCGAAGGCAAGACAAATGCCGTACTAACACCCATAGCATCATGTGAAGGAGACTTATCTCTAACAACGGATGATTCTTCTATCATCAAATCGAATTTATTACTACTATGTGAAGTCACCGGTCTCTTAACTTTTACCTCCTTAGGTCTCCATATTTGCTTAGGTGTTGTTTAAGGCTCTAAGTTGTCACATGTTTGGTCCCTCATGTCTTCGGCCTTCTTTTCTTTTTGACCTATGGCTCGAAGACGTTGTAGCCTCCTCTTTTGAGAGCGAGATAAGCCGGAAGGTATCCACTTCGGCTTTGGTTGTTTTGCAGGAACCAAGCAATGATTCTTGATGTATTTGGTTGAAGTGGAAGCTCCTACGTTGCCCTCAACTTTCTCACTCGCCTCTTCTACGCCTCTTCTACTCCCCCCCCCCCCGGTCGGACCGGCCTCTAGGCCCGGTCAGACCAGCTGTGAGTCGCTAGTCAGACCAGCCCATAGGATCGGTCAGACCGACCGTAAGGTGACGGTTAGACCGACGGGAAGTACCGGTCTTGCCGACATTCCCAGCGTCGCCTTCGGTCTTCTTTGCTTGTATGGTTTTCGCTGCATCTCCAGCAGATATTTGAATATCTTGAGACTCCTCCTTGATAGTAGCGACCTCCGGAGCTTTGGCTTCTTTTCTCACCCACACATTCTTCACCTTTTTCACCTTTGATCCACTGGACCGATTCTCTTGTGGGAAATGGTCTTGTCTTGAGTTAGAATGACTTGGTACTGTCCTAGGTGATTGCTTCCATTCTTGATGATACGGCATAGGTGGTCGAGGCATCCACGGCATGTAATACATGAAAGGATAACCATATAGTGACATTGGATATGAATACCATCGCATCACAACCGGAGATTTATATGAAGTTGGTATACTTGATAGCTCCGATTGCTTTGGTGTTTGACCAAATCTCTTGCTACGAGATGATCTTGGTCTTTTTAAATCACTAGTTTGATTTTCAAAGCGTTCATCGGCTAATCCTTTCTTGTACTTAGCCATAAGCATCTCAAAAGTGAGCTTTGGCTTTTTAGTCTTGATAGAACTAGATGACTCATCCTTTGCAACTTTATGATCTTCGGCCTTAACATTATTGGTCCTAACTGTCTCGGGCCGAGGATCCTCAATAATAACACTTTTCCCTTTTGTGGATTTGGCTTGACTAGGCCGACTCAACACTTTCTTGTTATCAAAATCAATAGGAGCACTAGGGAGAGAATCATGAACAATTCCGTCCTGAGCAATAGGTGTAACCGAAATAGTTTCACAAGTGACCGATGAATCATTAATCGGTCTTTGCTCCATCAAGCTTGCATCTTTGAAATAATCGTGAAACTCATGCTCCATTTGTGACCATGTAGAAATTGAACTAGGAGCAAGTAAACTATACCATGTAGATGCAAAGTTTGACAAAGAAAGAGGAAACAATTTTAAGTTAAGCAAATCATCACTACCGGCCTTACGACATTGATCGTTAAATTGGCCGATATGCTCCACTGTTGTTCTAGCATCCTCATCTGTGAATTTTGTGAAGTTGGGCACCTCAAATCCTTGCGGGTATGGGATCGAATCTACGTGTTCAGGATACGGCCTTTGATATGTATGCATAGCTACTTCGGATTCTATTTCACTACTATCCCGCAAGACATTATTATTATTTTTTCCAATATCCGCATGACCGATTTGTGACTCGGTCTTAGTTGACAATGCTATTTCACTTTCGCTTGTGATACAATCCGAACCGTCATTTTGTTCGGCTATATTTTCAATGGTGTCATTGTCTAAACTAGCAACACAATCCGAACCATCACTTGGTTCGACTATATTGGTTGTTGCATTATTATCCAAACTAGTAAAACAATCTGAACCAACATTTGGTTCTGTTATAATTGTTATTTCATTATCATCTGAACTAGCATTTAAACTATTATCATCCACTCGGCTTTCCTGAGCCAGAGCTTCATGCAACACATGATGAACATCAAGAAATATCTGACCATTCAATCTCTCTTTATTAGAATCAAGCAATCCATTATATGCAATGTCGGCCAAATCTTTTTCAGTTATTTTCAAACAAAACCATCGGCTTTTAATATCTCTAAACCTTTCAATATAATCAGCAACAAATTCATTGTATTGTCTAACCGATGTTAAATCAGACAACCTAAGCTTAGTTTCACTAGTGTGAAAATAATCATGAATTTTTTGTTCTAATTGAGCCCAAGTATGAATAGAATTTGCCGGTAAAAAAGTAAACCATGTAAAAGCAGTACTGGACAAAGATAAAGAAAACAAGCGCAATTTAAAAGTATCAGATTTATTAGCCTCACCACATTGCGCTAAAAATTGATCTACATGCTCCCATGTGGTCCTACTATCCTCACCACTAAATTTGGTAAATTCGGGAACTCTATAACCATGAGGATATGGGATGTTGTCATAGTAATCAGGATACGGCTTTTGGTAAACCTTAGCACGATTCCTCTCTTCAATCGCGAATTTATCCCTAATAATAATACTAGTTAACTTCTCCATATTTTCAGGCCTATGTGGATTTGGTGGTGGGTTTTGTGGCCTAATAGGTTTTGGTTGCGGCGCAATATAATTATTTTGGCCATGCCTATTATCGGAAGGATATCCTCTATTAGGATCATTGTAAGCATTGGGAACATGTGGGAGAACTTGGGGACTAACAGTAGATACGGGGGCATCATGTACTGGAATATGGTATAAAAGCCCATTATTTGTCATTGGATCTACCCCCTGTATTGGGATAATCCAAAACCCGGTCTGACCGATATCTAGAGGCACGGTCAGACTGGTCTGAGGTCCAGTCTGACCACTAGGGTAGTACCTGGTCTAACCGGTAGCAAAGTCGCGGTCTGACCGGCCATCTGGCTCGGTCGGACCGGCTGTATGCGCCAACCACCCCTCGCCGGTTTGTTGCATCTTCGCCCCATCCGTTCTACTACTTATTTGATCTATAGGGGCTTGACTAGCACTGGTAGAGGCTTTATCTTTCAACGTAAAATTGGCCATGAGAGGGCCGAATTTAGTCCTCATGAATTCTTCGCGAGTTTCAATAGATGCATCTAATTTAGTATTTAAAATAGCAATGGATGAATCTACTGTGCTTGCAATTTGTTATTGGATAGAATTTGATACCGCTTCAGTACTTACCACATCGAAAGTATGTTTAGGCCACGATCCTGGCTTGAAAACCACACCTTGGTGGGTACTAGAGCACGTCTTCATCAACATCTTCTGGGTATACGCCTTGAGATGTTCATCCAAAGCTTGACGTTGCTCCTCATCAAGATCCTCCAATATGACCATGTCGATCTCGTTCCCACTCACCATGGTTGATGAATAAATTCTGATTGATTAATTTCGGCCATATAGCTCATAGCCGAAATTTCCTTGGTATACTCGCGTGTGTGCAGCTTAAAAGGCCCAAAATTGATTTCCCCACGGACTAACCGATCAAATGACTTCTGATTGATCGATTTTTTTTACACGTGTACAGTAGTTTATAGGCTTTTGATAGCCTGATTTTTTTTCTCTAGAACACGTATACTCAGCAAACCGAATTGAATAAGATTCGAATTTTCTTGCCGTACTGTACAGCAATACGTACACGGCCTGCTGCTGTTGCTCGGTGTCTACTGCTGCTATCAAACCGATCGAACCGATCGGCTTCAACTCAAACAACGACAATGCCGGCTATGGTGCAGATGTAAATCGAATAGCAACAGCGATGGATTTGTGTAGATTGATTTCCTGAATAGCCACAAAATCTTGCCCGCCGAATAGATTAATTCGGCCCTTTCTCTGATAATCAGTATGTAGATTAATTTCGGCCTTATGGATGGCCGAAAGTTTCGTTCCCCAGCGGAGTCGTCAAAAATTGTGTTGGTAACTTTTTTGATAAGTTGACAAGCACAATCGCAGCACCTAAAGCTTTGCGGTGATCTTAGAGTCGCCAACCACCTCACTCTAGCCAAACGGCCAAATCAAGATGGATTTCATAGAAAAACAGCTAAACCGGTTAGCGGAGCCGATTTAGAGATCAAAATCAGCCTCTAGGCCGATTTAGATCGATATGAGGATAACTACTTGTCTCGTGGGCAAAACTAAAGGTTTTCAGGACCAACCTACATAGAGTTGTCGCACTTTCTGTAACACCCTGAAAATTCGACTAACAAAACTGAAACCCTAAAAATACGGACCCTCAAAAACTTTTTAAATAAATTGCATCATGCCGGTTTTATTCGCCTATTTTATTTGGATTTGATTTCGAAGTTCATCAATCGTGAGTAAAGAATAGTTAATTAGGAATAAACCCTAAAAATAAATTGGCAAAATAAATAATTGAAATATAATTTAAAATAAAGATTAGGTAAGGTTGGAAATAAATAAATATCATCGCGACCATATTAGTAACAATTAAATTTTAGTGCGATGGAATAAGAATTAATTCTAATTAAATTCAAGAAAATTATATAAAAATAAAATATGGGTACTGATAATCTAGAGTGAATCCTTTGGTTGAAATAACACAAATATTATGTAAACGTCATTTGTGGAAAATTAGGAATTAAAGGATAAGATTTATATAGAGAATAGGTCAAATAGGGTTAAATAAGAGCTAGCACAATTCATTGCGCACTAGGTGCTCGACGAGGTTCCCTAGCCCCGCCCCCTCCCCTGCCGCGCGTGCCTCGCGCCCCGAGCCGCTGCGCGCCGTCGCCATCGCCGCCGTCCCATCGCGCTGCCGCCCCGCGCCACCGTCCCGTCGCCTCGCGCCGTGCGCTCGCCGCCTCGCGCCCCGCGCAGCTGGCGCGCCGCGTCGTCGTCGCGTCGTCTGTCGCCGTCGCGTCTCGAGCCCTGTGCCAAGCCGCCTCGAGCCCCGCGCCGCGCTGCACGCCCGTCGCGTCGCTGCTGCCGCCTGTCGTGCGTCGCCGCGCGCCGTCGCCGTCGCGTCTCGTCGCCGCTATCACGCCGTGCGCCGTCGCCGTCGCGTCCCGTGCCCCGTGCCGCCGCGCGCGTCGCGTCGCCGCTGCCGCCTATCGCGCGTCGCCGCTCGCCGTCGTCGTCGCGTCTCGTCGCCGCCTCGAGCCCCAAGCGCCGCCCGTCGCGTCGCCATTAGGGCCGGCCACCTCTCCCCCGCGCCCTATAAAACCCCCGGCCCCCTTCTCCACCCCACACCCATCCCCCTCCATTTTCCTTCCTTCTCCACCACGCCGCTGCGCCGTCGCCTCGGAGCCGCCGTCGCCGCCGCCACCGCCGGGTGCCGCGCCGTGCATCGCCGCCTTGCGCTGCCGTCACCGCCGCCACCGTCGGTAAGCTGCCGCCCCCTCCCCCCCCTCGTTCGGTCACCGTCGCCGAACCGGGTAGGCCGTGAGCCGAGAGAGAGAGGCAGGGAGAAGCCGGGAGGGAGAGAAAAAGAAAGAAGAGGGAGAGAGAAAAAAAAGAGAAAGAAAGAAAAGAGAGAAAAAGAAAGAAAGAAGAGAGAAAAAGGAAAAGAAAAATAAATAGAAAATTAGAGGGAAATTGAGGAGGTTTAGAAAATTTAAAATAATTAGAATTTAATTATAGATTAATTATAGTCGTAGAATTGCAAGATTTAATATAATTATAGAATATTTTTGGTAATCTCCATAGGTAATCAATTCACGGTAGGAATTTAGATTTATTTAAGAACTAAATAATTATGTTAAATTGTTAGGAATGTACTTCCAAATCACAAAATGACTTAGGTTAAATGACCCTAAAATTGGAATAACATGGTTTCGCAAACCTTGTAGTCAATATAGGAAGATCGATTCGCGTTCGACTGTTATTTGAAGTTATTTGGATTTCATTTGAATTCTAATTGAATTCAAATCGTTCTTCGCACGTAATTTTAGAGCCCGAGGGAGTTGTAGACCCGAGCAAGGATCAAGACCCGCAGGACTACCAGCAAGGCAAGTCATCTATTCCTTGAACATGTTGATCCCAATTGCAAAATTATTTTGTTTACAAATAAAATTGCATGCAATGATGAACATCCTACTTGTGATTATGCCATGCCTTGATTATTGTTTACCTTTAAATCCTTGTAACAATGATTACGTATGAGTCCCTAGTCAATTATGACAAATGCTTAGAAATGCTACTCTAGATTTATGCATACTCATATTTATCAAATGCTATATGTTTGGGCAATTACCTTTGGGAAGGTAATTGAGATGCGGCAGGTGGAGACATGAGCGTCACATTGCCATGATATTGATGACATGATTTGTGAAAGGAAAATAAAAGTAAACAAATGTTTTCGACTGGGGCGGCTGGAGGAATTGGGTGGTGTCCGGAAAAGGCTAGTGCCGTCCCTGGTCATTTAAGGACCGAGCCATGAAGTTAAGCATGAAACGACCCCCGTACAACCGTGCTTCTCGAAAGGGTATAGACCTAGTGGAGTAAATAGCCGATCGGAGGCAGTATCCTTGCATAATGGACTTCTTGATGTGTGAGGCAAGGGCTCTACGGTAGGGCAGCCATTGGTAGGACCACGAGGCGGGTGTCTATAGTGGTGTCGCCATCGGTAGGACTGCCATGTGAGAATCTAAACATAATTATAACTTAATGCATGTGTGAGTCTTCCCTTCCCGGGTACGCCAGAACTCCTCTCACTGCTAGAAATCGTATTACGCCTAGAGTGTATGAGGATGTAAAATTCATGGAGCGGGTACTCCCAATGCGAGGTTATCGAAAGGCTTTGCCGTGACGCGTCTCATGTGTTGGGGCGAGGCTCATGTATTGGGCAATCATGGAGTGCGGGTAAAGTGTACATCCACTGCAGTGTGAGTAAACCAAATCTATTCGAATAGCCATGCTCGCGGTCATTGAGCACCAGGACGTGTATTACACTTGGCTAGACTCTAAATTCTTAACTTGTGTGGGATGGGATATTGCATGATGATTTTTTTATGCTGATGGAGCCACTTCCTGAGAGGAGGGAAGGTGAACGTCCTCAGAAAACCATGACGACTCAATGGCGGGAAGCTATCCTTGGGATCACAATGGATGGTGGACAGAACCGTCGTTGTCTAATGTGAACACTGGTACTAAAATTTGATCGGTCTATGCTAGGTCTTAGGTTTGTGAAAAGAATTACAAAACTTGCTTTGCGCAAAAGAACCATAGCCATTCCTTGAATACCCTCTATCATGTGCATTGTTGTTGTGGTGGCTTGCTGAGTACGGTTGATACTCACCCTTGCAATATACAAACTTAATCAGAGGTTGGAGATGAAGCTTCGGAGGATCCCTACGCTTACTACCAGGAGGGTGATGAAGACGATGGCGCTCAGTAGGTCTTAGTTACGGTCGTTGCCTGTGGCAATGGCGTGCCGCTGCCTTAACTCCGCTGCCTTATCTACTTCTGCTTTTGGAATGTATTCCGGACCATTCAGTCCTATGTTCTAAGACTATGCCTGTGGGCCTATGATGTACGTGCACTTGACTATTCCGGACCATTCCGGACCATTCGCACTAGACTCTCGTGTATGTGCACTTGGTATTTCAGTTATGAACTCGTGTGTACCAGACTACTTGATCCAGGGAAATGGTACTGTTTACACGATTGATTCCTGTTATAAAAACGGGGGTCCACACTTTCGCAGCGGCGGCGGATGATTTATGGCGCAAACCGACAAAGATGGACAAAAACAAGGGTAAAATAGAAAATATAGTAAAAGAACGATTCAAGTAGATTGTATTCGGGGGATTACAATGAACAGGCCTTGTCCCTTAAATACGGGTTGGTCTTGCCCTCTACAAGCCCTCCTCCACGTCCAACTCAGGCTAGAAACCAATAGAAACACGAAACATGCATTCCTGAGCAAGGAAACCCGAGACTCGACGAAAACGGACTCTGACTCGGACTCTGCCGGTCAAATCGGCCACATGCCGCTGGTCTGACCGGCCCTCTGGCGGCGGTCTGACCGGCCCACATATGGCGGTCAGACAGGCCCTATCTGGAGGAAACCGGCAGAGCCCCAAACTCTGGCAATTTTCCCTATTTCAATTCTAGGTGCCAAATTTGGGTGTAAACAAAAGGTACCTTCTATTCGAGTAGAGGTGGTGCACTTGGGTTAGCAGCAGCAGGATCTTGCGGGGGCAGAAGTGCTCTATGGCTTCTTGGTCAGTTCAAAAGGAACACGGGGATAGCTGCAAAGTTACCTCGGATTGTGAAGCAAGTTTCAAAGTTGTGCACTGCGAAGAACTGAATGGCCTCCACAAAAAAAAAACAAAAAACATATCAAAGTTTCGAAGTTTATACTGTATATAGTATTTTGAGAGATGTCTTCTGTTTTTCATTTATGTGCATATGGATAAAACACATTACCTAGTACAAGTTAGCTGAATTGAATTTCAGTTTGGACTCTTTTATTTCTATGCTTTCTAAAATGGAACTGATATACTGTCAAATTCTCAAAATAATCAATTGTCATTCAGTTTCAGCAAAATATGAAAGGAATGGTTGGAAGGCTTCCCATCATACACTGGTGGAGAAACCGTTTGTAGTCCTGGTTCGTAACCCCCCTTTAGTCCCGGTTGTCCAACCGGGACTACGAATCCGGGACTAAAGATAGCGATC
Source organism: Oryza glaberrima (assembly GCF_000147395.1). Classification (NCBI taxonomy): domain Eukaryota; kingdom Viridiplantae; phylum Streptophyta; class Magnoliopsida; order Poales; family Poaceae; genus Oryza; species Oryza glaberrima. Next base: position 13,350,539 of record NC_068332.1, read on the forward strand.
TTTAGTACCGGGTGAAATAACCGGGATTAAAGATCGATCTTTAGTCCCGGTTGGTAACACGAACCTGGACTAAAGATCTGTGTACCATTTTTTTTATTTGCATGGCCCTGTTTGCTGCATGGTTGATTATATATATATATATATATATATATATATATATATATATATATATATATATATATATATATGTGTGTGTGTGTGTGTGTGTGCATATGTGTATATGTGTAAATACATATATTACACACATATTTATAATTTAAAGCACTTAACATTTTATGTGCATATATGTTACCAAAATATATATTAACACTAAAGTAAATGTACGTATATATATATATACATATATATATATATATGTATGTATACATGCATGTATAGTACAATTCATTTGCTCGCTAGCTATAGCTACAACTTCGACGCCGGCGTTACGTCAGAAGAGGAAGGACCGACGTTATGAATTTCGATCCGTCGTAGTAGAATTCACCATCGGGATTAAGGACTTCTTCGTTGATGAACCCCATCAGTTGTTCTTGAACAGCCGTGATAAAATCCTTGTGTGTGAGATTTTCCCTCATGTGAATACGCTATCATTCAAAAAATAATGACATATCAATATATGAATTAATAAACAACATAACAAATCGATACGCAATGAAATTTTGAATGGTTTATGTATACGTACATCGAGCTCTCGTGTGGTGTATATTTTGTTTGATAGTCAGTGGGCATACTCGCATACGTAGTAGCCGCATAAGTTAGTTCCCTGGTCCTGCTTTGCGCACTACATGAGAAACGACGAGAGATTTAATATACTCTTTATATTAACTGTAATTAGAGATTCAATTCAATATAATTTTGGATCATGCATGTACTCACTAGAAAATGAAACCTCCGTCCAAGTTTTTCTTTCCAAGTCCCGCGGACCAATTGACGGAACCGATCACAAGACCTACATATGCAGTTGCAAGCTATGATTAATTAATTATTACCCGAGATCAACATAATAGCAACAAAGTCCCGTGACTTTGGAATAGATGGCATTATATTACCTGTCTATCAGTTGGAAGACCTTGTCAAAAACCTTCTCCTCTTTATTCATTGAGTCGTACACAGTGACTCTGCATGCGTCCAAGTCGAAAAAAACAGGACCCAGTGGAATCTGGAATATGAGTGAGATGAGATAAATATCAAAATGTACATGTTATATGTATGGGAATGAAATTTGTTCGAACGACAATAAAAACTCATTGTGTTGTACGGCAGTAGTATGAACATCTTGAAATGCTGCTGCGTTAGGAGATGGACGAGATTGTCCTCTGTGTCTTTCTCGTACTTGTTGATCATTTCGGTGTTGATTTTTCGAGAGTCGATGAACCCAGTATTGTAAACCCCCCGCTGTCGGGCCCTTTGAATCTCCATTCTATAACGATGAAAGGAAATTATTATTGCTTACATATATGCCAGGAGCTAATTATTGAACAAAACAAATCGAACTCAAAGATACTTACAAAATCCATGCGCTCAGAAGAGAGACGTCGAGGGTGTCTAGATGGTACAGATCGAAGACATCCTTGAAATGGATCCATAGAACATCTTCTCCTTGCAAGAAGTCGGGGTTTCTGATCCTCGCTCCGAACATCTCTCTACCCTTGGCGCTCATTTCCATGTACCGTTCATGGAATTTGTACATTTGTGTCGGTAGGGACTGCAGCTGCTCAGGCCTGACAAGCAGTTTACCAAGTTCAAACTTGTATGCCACTTCCGCCTTCGGGATTGGTGCGCCTCCAACCAACTGAGCCACAGTTAGACCGGTGTCCGAAATGAAATCCGTTATGCCAAAGTCTTCGCCGGTCACCAACGGCTGGACCTCTTGGTTTGATTGTTCTCCAAGCTGAGGAACTGGTTTGGACTTCTTGTAATAGGCTTTCCTAAGTGTTCGGTCATAGGCCGATAGCTTTAAGGCCTCCTTGTTTGTGGTGGACATTCCCTTGAAGAACTTCTTCACGCTCGGGTCAATAGGTATCTTCTTTTCAGGACTCCGAGGCTTGAGTTGCCTCTTCACTTCTCCTGCCACATAAGCGTCAAGCTCCTCTTGACTGCAATCGTACGGTGGCTCCTTGTTTTTGGTGGCGTCAACTTTGGCCTTCTTTGTTGCCCTTGTGCTAGCAGGAGGTGGAGCTTGGCGAGACCTTGTCTTGGGAGGTGCAGGCGGACACGGTGGAGGTGGAGGCGGAGGAGGCGGAGGAGCCGAAGGAGATGGTGCAGGAGGAGGTGGCGGAGGAGCCGGAGGAGATGGTGCAGGAGGAGACGGCGGAGCCGGAGGAGATGGTGCACGAGACGCCGCTTGTCGCCCAGGGAGGATGATGTACCACTTGCGCCATAGTATAATGGCGTAGCTTGTGTCTCGTAGATGCGTCTCACTGTCTCCTCCTGGGTAGTCCAACTCGAGGTCCTCGTACGCGGCTTCCACCAGCTCAACTTTGACCCTCGAGTATCCTGCTGGAATCGGCCTGCAGTGGTAAGTCCCTAAAATGTCCATTGGGATGGCCATTCCCGACGCCACCTTCACGTGATGAGAGGTTATCTATTAGTAATCAACCTAAGCAACAACCTAAGCAGCAACTTGCGGAACGTACAAGTCAAAAATCATAAAACTATGAGCATACCTTGATTGATAAGTTCTTGAAGGGAATATGCAGCTCACATGGTGTCCGCTACGTGATCTCATCAACGGGGCAGGTGGTTTCGTCCTGGGTTTGCATGGCGTCCATGCTCTGTGATCTTACCTGCCCCGTTGAGGCGCAGCTGCTACGATTGCCTGATGGGCTGACCATTGGAGGAGGTATGTACGGCTGGGGATCCTGGGACCGATGTGCTGCCATCCGTTCATCCACCTTCCTTGCCACCTCCTCTTACATGCTGAGCTCGTAGCTCGATACCCTGTACTCAAGATCTGCAATCTTCGCCTCGGTATCTCTCTTGCTCCTCATCCGACTCCTGTACGTGTGGATGTCCTCCTTGAATCCAATCTTCCAGGGAATCACGCCTTTCCCTCGTGTTCGTCCTGGATGCTCAGGAGTCTGTAGGGCGAGTGACAGCTCGTCCTTCTCTCTGTCGGGTCGGAACGTGCCCTGAGAAGAGGCTTCCACTGTGTTTGTTAGTCGACTGGCAGCCTCGCGTATCTGATCGCCAAAGACCAGGGAGCCATCAACTGGGTTAAGCGTTCCACCGTGAGCATAGTACCAGAACTTCGATCGATCCGGCCATTTAGCGGTGGCCGGTTCAATACCCCTCTCAATCATTCTTACCTCCATCTCCTCCCACTTCGGCATTGCGACGCTATAGCCGCCAGACCCCAATTGGTGATGGTACTTCTTCTTGGCAGTGTTTTCCTTGTTTTTGACCATCATCGCTTGCCCTTGTTGCCCTGTCTTGTAAGCAACGAACTCGTCCCAATGATTCCTTAGCTTTGGGAATACGTCGAAGTTCGGTGTTAGTCCCTTCAGGATGTATTTCTTGTACAGATCTCCCTTGAAGCTCTGGAACTGTTCTGCCATTTTCTTAAGAGTCTACTATTTCACTATGTTCTCCGTACCGCAGGGAGCGTGAACGTCTCGAGCATTGTGGTCCACAACATCTCTTTCTCTGATTCCGGGACAAAGCTATTATTATCCCCGCGTGCCCTTGTTCTGTGCCAGTACACTTTGCTGACAGGCACATTATCCCTCACAACCCAACCGCTGTGGCGTACAAAATTCTTGGTTGCTTCTGCCGGGGCACTAGGTCGGCCGTCTTCATCCACCTCAGTTATGATGTGCCGACCCTCTATCTTCTTCGCGGCACCTCGTTGTCCATGTGCCCTCTTCTGTCCAGCGGAGGGATGACTTCCACTAGCCTCCTCCTCCTCGTTCCCCTCCGCATCCCTCTCCACGTTCCCCTCCTCGTTCAAGTACTGGTTTGGATCCTCGTTCCCCTCTTCTTCATTCCAGTACTGGCTGCTTCCCTCTGTGATTGTGTCGTACAGTATCTGTCCTCATCGCGATCAGCCATCTGTGCATACAAAAAATATTTGTTAGGTCTATATATATGCTAAGTCTAACAATCTTATATTAAATCGCTACTAATCTTATATTAAATCTCTACTGATCTTATATTAAAATTGTAATAATCATATATGCTAAGTCTAACAATCTTATATTAAATCGCTACTAATCTTATATTAAAATTGTAATAATCATATATGCTAAGTCTAACAATCTTATATTCAAACTCTAATAATCTTATATTAGAATTGTAATAATCATATATGCTAAGTCTAACAATCTTATATTCAAACTCTAATAATCTTATATTAAAATTGTAATAATCATATATGCTAAGTCTAACAATCTTATATTCAAACTCTAATAATCTTATATTAAAATTGTAATAATCATATATGCTAAGTTTAACATTCTTATATTAAATCTCTAATAATCTTATATTAAAATTATAATAATCATATATGCTACGTCTAACAATCTTATATTAAATCTCTAATAATCTTATATTAAAATTGTAATAATCATATATGCTAAGTCTAACAATCTTATATTCAAACTCTAATAATCTTATATTAAAATTGTCATAATCATATATGCTAAGTCTAACATTCTTATATTAAATCTCTAATAATATAATAATCTTATATTAAAACTCTAATAATCTAATAATCTAATATTAAAACTGTAAAAATTCTAATAATCATAAATAATTAGCATATGCATATATATTAAATTGTTAAAAATTCTAATTAACATATGTAAATCCCACATGCATGATTTAAAACTTTTAAAAATTCTAATAATCATATATAATTAGCATATGCATGATATTAAATTGTTAAAAATTCTAATTAACATATGTAAATACCACATGCATGATTTAAAACTTTTAAAAATTCTAATAATCTTATATACCTAGCATATGCATGATTTAAATTTGTTAATAATCATATATAACTAGCATATTCAATACATCCAAAATAGTTTACATCGTGTACACAACAATTACGGCAATACATCGGTGGTGACGGTTGTCCGCACATACTTTCTCCTCACTATTGTTCCTTCCTTGTGATCGCTATGTGAGTAAGGGGTGTCTTCATTTGATAGGAGGATGCTAGGGTCAATCGTCACCGTGAAAGGGGTTGCCCATCAAACTGATCGTAATCCTCGTCAGTCTTGTCCTCTACTCCGACGATTTTTCTTTTGCCTGGGAGAACCACGTGGCGCTTCGGCTCGTCAGGCCCTTTGCCCTTCTTTCCTTTGCTAGACATGTCCTTCACGTAAAAAACTTGCGTTACATCATTGGCAAGAACAAAAAGTTCGTCCGAGTATCCAACCTTGTTAAGGTCAACCGTTGTCATCCCACCGTCATCAATCGTTACGCCTCCACCAGTCAACCTAACCCATTGGCACCGGAACAGAGGGACCTTGAGAGGTCCATAGTCAAGTTCCCATATCTCCTCGATGGCACCGTAATACGTGCCAGTTGTACCATCGTGTCCCATGGCATCGATACGAACAGCACTGTTCTGGTTCGTGCTCTTCATGTCTTGGGCTCTCGTGTAGAATGTGTACCCATTGATCTCATATCCCTGGAATGTCGCGATCGAGCTAGATAGATCCCTCGCCAGGAAGGCCAGTTGTTGGTTAATCGTCTCGTTACCCATGAGATGTTGTTGCAGCCACGCGGGGAAAGTATCAATGTGATGCCGTGTAATCCATGCATCGGACTTACCGATGTTTCTGGCGCGAACTAGAGCCAAGTGCTCCTTGATGTAAGGAGCCACCAATGAAGATTGTTGCAGAACCGTGAAATGGGCTTTACGGAATAAATTATTGTCTACCGTCATTATTGCTATCCTTCCGATAGTCCCGTTTCCCCGTAGTCTCCCTTCATGGCATGATTCAGGTACCCTGATTGGGCGAAGGTCTTCAATAAATTCTACGCAGAATTCAATGACCTCCTCTGTTCCATACCCCTTGGCGATGCTTACCTCTGGACGAGCATGGTTACGAACATACTTCTTCAGAACGCCCATGTACCTGTCGAAAGGAAACATGTTGCGTAGGAACACAGGCCCGAGAATACCGATCTCTTTGACAAGGTGACTAAGCAGATGCGTCATTATATTGAAAAATGAAGGTGGAAATATCAACTCAAAGCTGACAAGACATTGCATCACATCATTCTGAAGGGCTTCTAACCTATCCGGATCGATGACCTTCTGCGAAATTGGTTAATGAAAGAACATAGCTTTGTTATTGTTGCCCGGACATTGTCTGGGAGGATACCCCTTATTATAACTGGTAGCAGTTGTGTCATCAACATGTGACAGTCATGAGACTTTAGGTTTGTGAACTTCTTCTCCTTCGTGCTTATTATTCGCTTTATATTCGTGGAGTATCCAGATGGTACCTTGATGCTCTCCAAGCATTGAAACATACATTCCTTCTCTGCCTTGCTAAGAGTGTAGCTGGCTGGACTCAAGTAATGGCTGCCTTTCTCCTTTGGTTCCAGGTGAAGGTCGCCGCGTTGTTCCATATGCTTCAGATCATTACGTGCTTCCAGTGTATCTTTCGACTTTCCATATACACCTAGGAAGCCAAGAAGGTTTACGCAAAGGTTCTTAGTGAGGTGCATCATGTCGATTGCGTGGCGGACGTCCAAGAATTCCCAATAGGGTAACTCCCAAAATATGGAGTTTTTTTTCCACATCGCCGCGTGACCGTCTTCGCTCTCTATAGGCTAGCTGCCAGGCCCCTTTCCAAACACTACTTTAAGATCTTTCACCATAGCAAACACTGTTTTTCCGCTGCGATGTTTAGGCTTCGTACGGTGGTCCGCCTTATGTTCAAAGTGCTTGCCTTTCTTCCGTACTGTGTGGTTTGCAGCAAGAAATCGATGATGACCCATGTACACAACCTTCCTATAGTGATTAAGATACGTACTTTCCGTTTCATCCATACAGTGAGTGCAAGCCTTGTACCCCTTGTTGGACTGCCCGGGTAGGTTGCTAAGTGCAGGCCAATCGTTGATGGTTACGAACAGCAGCGCTCGTAGGTTAAACTCCTCCTGTTTGTCCTCGTCCCACACGGGGACACCTTCCTTCTTCCATACAGTTTAAGATCTTCGACCAGTGGTCTTAGAAACACATCGATGTCGTAACCAGGTTGCTTGGGGCCTTAAATAATAATCGGCATCATTATGTACTTCCTCTTCATTCATAGCCAAGGGGGAGGTTGTAGATACACATCGTAACGGGCCAAGTGCTATGGCCGCTGCTCATCTCTCCAAAAGGATTCATGCCATCCGTACTTAAACCAAACCGTATGTTTCGTGCGTCCTTTCCAAAGTCTATAAATTTTCTGTCGATGTTTCGTCACTGCGAACCATCGGTGGGGTGTCTCAGCATCCCGTCCTGTTGACGTTCTTCAGCGTGCCAACGCATCATTCTAGCATTCCCCTTATTCCTGAACAAACGCCTTAGCCGTGGTATTATAGGGAAATACCATATCACCTTAGCAGGAATTCTCTTCTTCGTTAGCTGCCTGTCAACCTCACCTAGATCATCTCGTCTAATCTTATATCGTAGTGCTTTACAAACAGGGCATGCTTCTAGGTTCTCGTACTCCTCACCGCGATATAGGATACAATCATTCGGACATGCGTGAATCTTCTGAACTTCCAGTCCTAGAGGGCAGACTATCTTCTTAGCCTCGTACGTTGTCTCGGGCAATTTGTTTCCCTCTGGAAGAATGTTCTTGACGAGTTTCAATAAATCGCCAAATGCCTTGTCACTAACACTATTTTTTCCTTCCATTGCAAGAACTCCAGAGTGGTATCCAACTTTTTGTACCCCTGCTCGCAACCTGGGTACAACGACGTTCTGTGGTCCTCTAACATCTTGTCCAATTTAAGGGCCCCCTTTTCACTTTCGCAGTCCTCCTTGGCGTCCTACAACATCTGACCAAGATCATCCGCAACGTTGTTATAATCAGCATCTCTGTCCTCCTCGCCCATTTGATTTCCTTCAAATCCAGCGTAGTGAGCAAAGTCTGGAATATTGTCGTCTTCCACTTCATCTTCTTTCATTTTAACCCCTTGCTCTCCGTGGGATGTCCAACAATTATAGCTTGGCATGAACCCCGACTCAAACAAGTGGAAATGAATAGTCCTGGATACAGAATACTCCTTCTGATTCTTACACTTATTGCATGGACAACAAATAAAACCCTTCTGCTTGTTAGCTTCGGCCAATCTCAAAAAATAATGCACGCCGTCAATAAACTCTTTGGACCGCCGGTCAGCGTACATCCATTGCCGATCCATTTACATGAAATGAAAAAAAATCGTACACAAATAATCATTCGTACAATAATGACATTCATACAATAATGATAAAATAATCACAAACTCTTTCAACAGTCATACAATAATGACATATCATTATTCATACAAAAATTATAAAATATTCCACCAAATAATTCTTATTTATTATTTTTGAAGTTTTAAATTCTTTTAATTTTCAATTTAGTTTGTTTTCTTTTATTTAAGATTAACTTTCACTATATTTTCCTACTCAACTATTTTATAAAACTTTCTTTAGCAAATAAACAAAATTTCTATATATTCTTTCTTTTCCCACACAAATTTTCTCTCTCATCAACTTACAACAAAATTTTGGAGACAAAAAAGTGTGCAAAACATAGCTCCAAAATGTAATATGACCAAAAAAACATTGGAGGATGAAGTTGCTAACCTTTTAGGCATCTCCGATTTGTATATAATCAACAAAGTAAATTCACTAGAAATTTTGGCATGACCTCTCCTCTTTTTTGAAGAAATTTTAAAGCTTGCTCAGGCTGGAGGAGGAAGAAGACATATATAAAGGAGACATATATAAAGGTGTGGGACTTTAGTCCCGGTTGGTGTTATCAACCGGGGCTAAAGATCGCCGGGATCTTTAGTCCCGGTTGGTAACACCAACCGGGACTAAAGTTACGATGACCAACCGGGACTAAAGATCCCGTGGGGGCCTGACAAGCCCTGACAGCATTTGAACCAGGACTAATGATGATCTTTAGTCCCGGTTGGTGTTACCAACCGGGACTAAAGATCAAATATGCCCGTCACCCTTTTTAACCGAGACTAAAGATCATCTTTAGTCCCGGTTTTTATTGCAACCGGGACTATTGTGGAAATTGCCCGGACCGACGAAAGATGGTTTCTCCACCAGTGATAGATTAAACTAAAACATCTCTATATACAATGTTTTTAGTGCTTTTTCTTCTTGCATGAAAAGCCAAATCAATCCCCATGCCACAAATTGCACATATCTGCCCAAAGCCCCAAATCCTCGGTAAACAATTTTATGACCCCAAAATAATAAAAGCACAAAATCTTTATTGTTTGAGGATTTAGGAAGAGAGGACATCAACTTAACCTGGAGTCTGTGCTGCGTAGTGCCGTAACCCAGCACCGCTCCCCGGTGGGCCCACGTGAGGAGGAGCCGGCCGACGGCGACCCTAGCTCTCCAGAGGCAGTGTGCGAGGAGGCGGCAGCGGTGGGGTAGGGCGAGCATCGGGCGCGCGCGAGGAGGAGGCGGGGTAGGGGGTGTGGCTCCGGCGGGCTGTTGGGTCCCAAAACTAATGATTCGGAAACCGACATGTTTAGATTGTATCAAGCCCTGGATCAGTAAATTGATACAGGTTCAACAATGGATCTTCATTGCATACATTTGAACAAGACTCCAGAGGAGATGTTATTACAAAATATATGGGTATTTACAAACTTGTGGCTAACTAATACAGCAAAAGCTATAGAATGAACCAACTCTAATGTTTTGCTATAGAGTTAAACCATCTAATTATGCTAGACTTGGAGACTAGGTTTAAAGGGAACTAACTTAATTATGTGATTGAACTCCCAGCTTCAGCAAGAACTCTAAACTGATTCTCAAAGAGGGGGTTGAAGCAAAGGTGAGTACAATGTACTCAGCAAGCTATTATATTCAATATGAAGGCTTGAAATAGTAATATTTGAGTAGGGCTATGATTACTTGCAGAAAGCAGAGAATGTAGATGTAGAAAGCCTGTAATGATTTTAATGCAACAGTATTTAGTAAAATCTTGAATTAGGTTTCTAACCAAATACCATATGAGTCCTAAAACTCAAATCCGTGAGCACGGCTATTCGAATAGTTTTATAGTCACTCTACTGCAGTAGATGTACGCTTTACCCGCAGTCCATAACCTGCCAATAATCATTAGCTTAGTCATGACCCAGTATTAGGTTACTAACAATAGTGGTGCCTGTTCCATGAACTCTAGTCCTCATGCGCTCTGAACGTAACGTTATCAGCAGCGAGAGGAGTTCTGGCGTTCCCGAGGTTTTTAGAGAGAACCGGTTGAGAGACCCCCGTCATCCCAAACAGGTTTTCACAATATACACACACTTGAGCTCAATAAATCATTTACCTGCGCCTCAGTAAATGTCATATTTGCCCTTCTAGGCATAAGTTTGCCTTCTGTGCGAGGACTTAAGAATAGAACCACTATACAGAGGTACCACATTGTTAATTAACATAATAACTAGGTTTGTCCCCATTCTAGAAGCTGCGGTCGTACCCGTTCGTTTGACATAAGTACTTGGTGGCAACTATATCGATCGAGACAGTACTAGCTACCCGGAAATCAACCAATTCCTACATACTGTCCCAATCTAAGTTCATTATATTTTTATGCAGTCTAACTAGGCAGGGCTAAGCAAAAGTTAGCATATATCTGGTTTGCTATGTTCAGGTTATGCATTCGAAATCATGTATGGCTAATGCATAGAATAGAGATATAGAATATAGGGCATTTATGCTCAAACGAGAGGAATAATAACTTGCCTTACTCCACCGCAAATAAATCCGAGATAGGCAACCTGATTATTCGGTCCTCGAAATACCACATGTTGCCATCCAAAAGACAATAGACTCTACTAAAGAAGAGGAAGAACCAAATTCAATAAAAGTCATTGAATAACAAGAAAAACGATAAAATGACGAGAATGGCTAGGTTTAGGGTGTAAATATCTCCTTTATAGGGTATAGGGATTATTGGGCTAATATTTCATGTGTAAGTTCTATAGGGTTAGTGGCTAGAGAGGATTAAGCAACCAGGGTCGCTTATATTTTATGTGTGGCCTTGGTTGCTGAAAGGATAGGATGTATATTGGGTAATTGAATTGGTTCAACTGGTATATGGCTAGTATTGGCTGGTGGTAGGTTTAGGTAGTATTATACCTAAGGTTTAGTTGTATTTGAGCTGATTATGGAGTAGGGCAGTATCTCGGCTAGGGTTTGGTTATTTACTAGTCGTTGCTAGAGTTGGTTTGGTATCATTTCTAGCCGGTGTCGATAGACACCATATCGGCTAGAAGAATAGGAAGTGGGTGCAGGTTTAGTGGGATGGAAGTATTACTCGACAACCGTGAGTGGCGGCGGAGCGGCTAGGATCACACAGAGCTCGAGAGCTAACTGTATGGTGTGCTGTGGAAGTCGAGGAAATAGTGAAGCTCGGACCACTATACGCATCGAGGCGCGGGGTGCCAGGAGCAGCACTTCGACCTTAGGTTTGGTTTTACCGGGCTTTACAACCAATGGTCCTACGTCGGGGTCAGTAGACTGCATGAACGTTCCCATGGAAGGCGTAAAGTTCCAACCGGCGGTTTTTAGTGGCTAAAGGGTATTTTGGAAATAAAAGAAAATATTTGAAAAGCAAATATAGGTTTAAATTGTAAATTCAAATAAAATAATAAAATAGCAAGTTTGGTACCAAAATGTAGATTTTAAATTTAGGTCCAAGTTTCATTAGGATCGGATATACGGTTTAGGAAATATGGGCTTCTAAATATTGGATTTGAATTAAATAGGAAAATTGCGAAAGTATACTGTGCAGGGGCCCACCTGTCAGTCTTTCTTTTTCTTTTCCTTCTTCTTCCTCCCGATTCCTCCTCTTTTTCTGTTGGCAACCGAGAGGAAAGAGAGAAGGGGCGAGCGGGGCGCCGGCTCTCCGGTAGCCGGAAGGCGGAAACACCAGCGGCCAAACATGTTCTCGGATGCAGTGCACCTAGGGAGGGCGGTGGCCGGCAGAGGGAGCTAGGGAAATGCCGGAACGACGAGCACAATAGCGTGAACCGGCAGGAGAGAGAGAGCTTCGGGGATGGTTTGATATGAAGTGGAAGGGAAGGGGAAATTGGTGAAATGGGATCTCCTCGGCGAGGCGAGGCTGGTGGTGAGAGGGAATTGGAAAAGGGACTATGGAGAAGGAGATCGGCCGACGGCGGCGACGGCCGAACATGGATGGAGAGAGAGAAAAAGCTCTCAGAGCTTGAGTTGTGGGGAGGGATAGCGAGTCTTGCCGTCTATTTATAGGCGGAGAGAGGCGGTGGCTAATGACGGTTGCGGAAGAGAAGGAGAAGGGGAGCAAGGCGGCAGTGGCGTGGAGAGGAGAACGACGGCACCGGCTTCGTCTTCAGATTGGTCGACGTTTGCGGCGCGCGTACGTGGCAGCCGTGGTAGAGTTGGGTGGCGGAGGAGAAGGGCACGGCACGGCGACGACTTGGCGTGGCCGGCAAGTTTGCGGCGGCGGCAGGAGGAGAACCACGGCGACGGCGCCATGCCGTGGGCGGCGGCGCGCCCATGGCGTGCACAGTGGCGACGCCCACAGGGGGGAAGAAAAGGAGCGGCTTCGGCTGTGGTGGCTGGGCCGACATGGGCTTCATGAGGGAAAGGGTTTCGGCCCAGTTTGAGTAGAATTGGTTTTCTAAATTTTAGAAGAGATTTGGATGGCTAAGTTTGAAAAGAATTTATATGTGGACATGAGTTTGAAGGTAAGGATCTTCTAATTTATTTGAGTGCAGTAAATTTAGAGGTAGAGTGGAATTTGAGGGAATTTATTTTGGAAGCACTCAAATAGAAATAATACCTTGAATAATAGGGCTCCTAATTTGGATATATTTTTAGGAATATGGTAGGAAAATAGGTGGAGACAAAAGATTAGAATTTGAGCCCAAAAATATATGTCATGGATTCTAGAGAATTATTTGTGGCTCAAAGGAAATTGATTTGGAAGAGGAGGATAGAATAAAAATCTATTCTTCTTAGCACAAGAGCAATCATACTAAGATTTATAATATTGTTATTCTTGTGCCGAAGAGAAAATCAAGCCACAGGGATTAAATTGGTAGCTAGATAAAAAGGAGGAATTGGAATATTGGAATATTTGAAGGAGAATTAAGGATAGGTTTAATATCAAAGGATGGGTTAACAATAAATTCCAAATTGGAATTGGAAAGGTTTGGTTTGGAGGATTTTCTTGGACCATAATTCTTAAAATAAAAAGGGGTTTTCAAACTAAATTTGAATAAAAGAATTTTAGTCAAAAGAAGGTTTTAAACCAAATCAACAAATACCTCAATTTAACCAAATATATATTTTTAAATGGAAAACACAAAAGAGACTAAATACCATAGAGGTTGTGTGCGAGTTAGTTCTAGGAGGTCCCTCTAATTATATTATCCTAGGTTTAGGAAGTTATTAATAACATAAGAAGCGGCATGATGCTGGATTAAAAAATGACACATTTAAAGGATGTTACACGGGCGCGCACTCGGAGCTGGCGGCGGCGCCCAGCTGTGCAGCGGGAGCGTGCGAGGAGGCGGTGAGTGGCTCCGTGAGGCGGGGTCGTGGGGAGCGTGGGTATGACGGATGGCGGAGGTTAGATGCGCGTTTTTTTTTTTGCGTTATTTATTTTTCGTAGTTTCTTTTTTCCCAATGGTGCAGTTTCTTTGGGCCAGATGCTAGGTGGGTCCCATATGACAGTGGATCTGAAGGATCGTAGGATTGCATGATTGTTGATGAACTGGTACTTTTTTATATTAGTATAGATAATAATAAGATTGGTCATCTAAAGAAAAGAGAAGATTTGGATTTGTCATTAGAGGAAGGAACACGTACAGTAGTGGTATAAGATGGGCTTTAAAACAGACCCACGAGATTAATTAGATTTTAAAATATATATATGGCCACAATAATAATATGATCTAATTGACTGATAAAAAAACTGTTGAATTTTGTCTTGCTACTCCCAAACAAAAATAAGATCTAAACAGAGGTTGTGCGGAAATAATAATGCTATAGTTAAAATTATTATCAACTTAATTACATTACATCTAAATTAATCTTAGCCATTATAATTTGGTCCACCAGATCGATGGTCATGATAACTCGATCCATCTAATCAACAGTAAAAAATCTTTGAAAACTGAATTAAATCAAACTGTAGAGTCCCATATAATCAACAGTCGAAATCTCAAGAAACTGAATTAAACTAAAATGTTGCTCTTGATATTTCTTAACGCCATTACTAGAAATATAATTCCCAGCAATGGCGTCGAAATATTCCCGGTATATTTTACGGTTATAGATATAATCCGCAAGCGTACGGAGTATGGATATACTGTTGTAGCATTTCACCTGGAAGTATTCCAAAGCATCGTATTTATTTAATCCCAAGAGATTATATGATAAGAGAATACTATACTAATAATTTATATCACTTATATAGATAAAAGTCTATGTAGGGGTTAGGCAATATTTATAGGTAGACATATGTAACACACAGAAGAAGTAACCATATTACTCTCATTAAAATAAACTAAGCCAAGTGGAGAAAGAAAAAGAACTTATAGTATGTAGCCATTTTAATATACATAGTATACGACAATGCAGCCAATACCGTCTAACAATGCCCTCCTGGTGTTTCAAGAAAACACCCCTAATTACCGAGTTTCTTACGACAACCCGTCATGGGCATCCAACCGGTAATAAATACGGAGGAGTACCCACACCAAGAAATTGTGTTAGTACTATATACCCACGTGGAGGAATACCCACCATCAGCGGCCCACCTCTACTGTCCCACGGCATATAATACAAATTAATGGTATCTAATAATCTAAGCATTACACTTACTTTACTAAATACTACTCCATATCGCTGCAACAAACATAGAGCAATCATCGAAATGAACATTAAACCCACACCATTGCATATTTTTGGTAGGCTAGCTACATCATTATATGGAAACAAGTATAATATAAAATCGGTACTCAGATGATATAAATGAAGTAAAGGATCGAAGCTATATAGAGAACAATATTTTATTGATAATAATATAAGTCTTACAAAAGAAGGAAGAGCTACTAGAGCCATACCCGAAATCACCTGAAGACTTGAGGAACTAGAAAACGATTCTATTTCTACTCCACTAGCACTAGAACAAAATAACTAAATTAGAGAGAGCTCTTAATTTCTTCTTCTTTGGTGTGTGTTGGAGTGGAGTGAGGTGACCTCATTAAATAGGCTGCCAATGACGGTTGTGGCGGTGGGAAGTGTCGGTAATGCCCCGCAACCATCATTGGGGAGCAATCCTAGACGTCCATGTGGAAGGCTGGGATGAGAGGCCGCAGCTAGGGTTCGGCCGAATCCCTGTTTTGGACCTTCTGGCCCCCAGTTTTGGCCTTTATTCTTTGCGGCATGGTAGTTGGGATTTATTTGTAGATGTTAAATTAGTTTATTAAGACCATCCATCCATAAGTCTGCCACTCGGCAGCTGTCAATTGATTGTTTAATTACTTTCCACCAATTCTCCTCTATTTATGTAGAGATCTTTATATTCAAATAAAATTCCAAGTACAAGTGGAGATAGATAATTTCTAAAAAATATGCATTGCAAGCATAGCTAGGCCTTTATTCTAGATATATTGAGGGTCAAAATTGGTATATTTCGATTGTCAACAGTCGGTGGCACCTCTGACCGTCTCTGAGAAGAATGCTCCTCCAACAGCAGTGCTCAGATGAACCCGAGACGAGAGGGTCAATCCATTGTAGAAACTCTACAAAATGAGCCACTCGTACATCCCATGACGAGGATGTTGGCAACTTTTTGTGACAAGTCGACAAGCACGATCGCAACATCTAAATGCCTTGCGGTGATATGGAGCCGCCAACCACCTCGATCTAGCCAAAAGGCCAAATCAAGATGGGTTTAGTAGAAAAATAGCTAAACCGGATAGCGGAGCCAATTTAGAGATCAAAATCAGCCTCAAGGCTGATTTAGATCGATACGAGGATAACCACCCGTCTCGTGGGCAAAACGGAAGGTTTTTAGGACAAACCTACAAAGAGGTATCGCACTCTCGCAGCGGCGGCGAACGGTTTACGGCGCAAACCGACAAAGATGGACTAAACTAGGGTAAAGTAGAAAACATGATAAAAGAAAAAGCAATTCTATTGATTGTGTTCGGGGTGTTTTACAATGAACCAGCCTTGTCCCTTAAATAAGGGTTGGTCTTGTCCTCTACAGGCACTTCTCCACGTCCAACTCGGGATAGAAACCAATGGAAACACGAAACATACCTTCACGAGCAAGGAAACCCGAGACCCGACGAAAACAGACTCGGACTCAGACCCTGACGGTCTGACCGCCCACATACCTACGGTTAGACCGGCCCTACTAGCCGGTCAGACCGCCCACATACCTGCGGTCTGACCGGCCCTATGAAGTAAACCGGGTACTTTCCAAACTTTGGCAATTTTTCCCCTATTTCGTCCATAGGTGGCAAATTTGGGTGTAAAGACATGCCCCCCTGCCTTTTTGATGAACATCGTGAATCTAAAAGCATAGAACATGTTGTCTTAGGGCGTTAATCCAATTACCGGCCACGGAACCTCCTAAGCATCTTGCCAAACGCTAAGGAAGTATTTCTTCAAGTATTTCCCATTGATTGCTCTCTGAAAACACCGTCTTGAAGTGCCTCCATCTCTTTCAAAATCTTTCAACGCTTGTCGATGACGCCTTCAAAATTGCCTCCCATCAAAGTCTTTTAATCTTCAATCAACAAGTCGTCTTGCTTGAAATACTGAAGAAAACCAAGATTTACCTCAACTGGCAAAACGGCAATTTCAACAATGTTTTATTACTTGACTCGGCTTATCCATTAGCCTGAGCGTAGTAAAGAGAAGAACTCAACAACTTAATATCATAAGATTCGGCAAAACATATCACTTCCTTGGACATAAAAGAAGCTCCTTGATCAAAGTTTAAGGAATACCGAATCTATGAACAATATCTTTCAAAAATAAAGTCAATTACCTCCGTGTAAGTAATATTCATGAACGGCATGGCTTCAGCCCACTTGGTGAAGTAATTTGTCGCAATTAGCACGAACCGATGCCCCTTTTATGACGAAGGATAAATTTGACCAATGAAATCGAAAGCCCAATCTCAGAACGGCCATGGTTTGATGATAAGATTCAATACAGCGGGAAGCACGCTAATTAAACATTGCCGATCCATTGACAAACTTCACATCCTCTATAGTATTTGAAACAATCATCAATCACTTTCAGCCAATAGAATCCCACTTTCCTAAATAACCAATCCATCTTATGGGCCGATTGATGAGTTCCACAAATCCCTTCATGTACATCTCCTATAGCAACCTTAGATTGATCATTATCTAAGCACTTTAAAAGTACTCCATCTATTTTTTCGGTGATATAACTCTCCATCAAGCAAAGTGTATTTGAACGCTTGCCGCCGAATTTTCCGATCAATCCTAAGACTAGGATCTTTCAAATATTCTATCAAAGGGATTCTCCAATTTTCTTCTAACTCCTGGGCACAAATGTCCGAATTTACAATTAATTCGGACTTCGAATTAATTATAGCGTGCCCCCCAGCTTCCTGTCCGGGATCGGTTAGACCGGCCACACAACGCCGGTCAGACCGCACTATCTACACGGTCAGACCGGCCATGCAGAGCCGGTCAGACCGCCGATACCATCGGTCAGACCGACCTGTCTGACCACCCTGGTCTGTGATTCTGCCAATTTTGTCCAAACTTTCGAAGTCAAGCATCGGCCTTTAGTATATAAATTTTTCTTCACATAATAGCCAAATGCTTGGTGTATTAAATTATTGGACCAAAATTCCTTCTCTCTAGACATATGAAAAATTATAATATCCAGCTAATATGTCTAGATGTATACTAATTCAAGTGACTTTTGAAATAATAATCATCATGGCGTCTAAACACTTAGCCACTTGAAGTATGATCAATAATGAACCACCAAAGTCATATGTGTCACATGCATAGATTCCAATAAACTACAAATGTAAGTAATCGGCTCGAGCATATATGCAAAATATTAACAATGCCAATGTTCCTAAAGAAAATAACTCTAGAACAAATCATCACATTGACCATTGATATTAGCCGAATTACTAATAAGCAAAACTTTCATGTTGCAATAAATATGAAATCTATATCTTATATGGTGATCCATAAAAACACATACAATTTGGCTTTAAATAAATATCAAAGACTCATCAGCCATATCATACTTCAAACAAATTATATACCAACCTACCAATTCCACTACTTAGAACTGGCATTTGCAACATGTATGTATAATATCAATTTGATAAGCAAAAACACACATGTGCTAGATAGTAAGCAATGTTCTAATATAGCATAGGCATATAATATAATGGCAAACACAATAAACTCATACCTTGCCATAGCATCCAACAAACGGCGGCCCAATGATGTAATGTTGTATCCATCGCCGTTCATCTATCTTGATTTCTTCACGAGCATATTAATGTCTTGCCCCCCAAGCAAAATCGGCTTTGTCGACTGCATGATTTCGAAGGCAAGACGAATACCGCACTAACACCCATAGCATCATGTGAAGGAGACTTATCTCTAATGACCGATGATTCTTCTCTCATCAAATTGGATCTATTGCTTCTATGGGAAATCACCGGTCCATCAACTTTTACCTCTTTGGGTCTCCACATTTGCCTATGTGCTGTTCGAGGCTCTAAATTATTGCATGTCTTGTTCTCTACATCTTCGGCCTCCTTTTCTTTTTGACCTATGGCCCGAAGACACTGTAGCCTCCTCTTTTGAGAGCGAGATAAGCCGGAAGGTATCCACTTCGGCTGTGGTTGTTTTCCAGGAGCTAAATAATGATTCTTGATATTTTTAGTCGAAGTGGAAGCTCCTGTGTTGCTCTCAATTTTCCCACTCTTCTCTAATGCCACCCGGTCAGACCGGCCTCTGAGCCCGGTCAGACCGGCCACAAGCCGTTGGTCAGACTAGCCAATAGAGTCAGTCAGATCGGTCAGACCTGCCACATGTTGATAGTCAGACTGGCTACACGCCTCGGTGAGACCTCCGCTTTTGACAATCACGGTGTCGGCTTCGATCTCCTTTGCTTGTATGGTTTCCACCGCATCTCCAGTAGGTACTTGAACATCTTGAGAATCCTTCTAGATAGTAATGACCTCCGGAGCTTTGGCTTCTTTCCTCACCCACACCTTCTTCACCTTTTTCACTTTCTTCACCTTTGATCCACCGGACCGATTCTTTTGTGGGAAACAGTCTTGTCTTGAGTTAGATGAATGATTTGATGCTGACCTAGGTGATTCCTTCCATCCTTGATGAAACGGCGTAGAGAATTGAGGCATCCATGGCATGTAATACATAAAAGGACAACCAAACGGTGACATTGGATATGGATTCCATGGCATCACAACCGGAGATTTCTATGGAGTTGGCATAGTTAATAGCTCTGATTGCTTTGGTGTTTGACCAAATCTCTTCCTACGAGATGATCTTGGTCTTTTTGAATCACTAGTTTGATTATCAAATCATTGACCGGCTAATACTTTCTTGTACTTAGCCATAAGCATCTCAAAAGTGAGCTTCGGCTTTTTGGTCTTAATGGAACTAGATGACTCATCCTTTGTAACCTTACGATCTTTGGCCTTCACATTTTTGATCCTAATCCTGGGCCGAGGATCCCCAATAATAACACTGTTCCCATTCTTTTTATCAACATCAATAGGACTAGTAGGGAGAGAATTACTAACAATTCCGGTCTTAGGCATAGGTGTAACCGAAATAGTTTCACAAGTGACCGATGAAGTATCAATCGGTCTTTGCTCCATCAAGCTTGCATCTTTGAAATAATCATGAAACTCATGCTCCATTTGTGACCATGTAGAAATTGAACTAGGAGCAAGTAAACTATACCATGTAGATGCAAAGTTTAACAAAGAAAGATGAAATAACTTTAACTTAAGCAAATCATTACTACCGGCCTTACCACATTGATCAATAAATTGGCGGATATGTTCCATTGATGTTCTAGCATCCTCACCTATGAATTTCGTGAAGTTGGGCATCTCAAATCCTTGCGGGTATGGGACCGAATCTACATGTTCGGGATTCGGCCTTTGATATGTATGCACGGCTACTTTGGATTCTATTTCACTACTATCCCGCAAGACATTATCATCATCTTTTCCAACATCCACATGACCGATCTGTGATTCGGTCTTAGGTGACGACACTATTTGACTTTCACTTGTGATGCAATCCGAACCATCATTTAGTTCGGCTATACTCTCAATGCTATCATTGTCTAAACTAGCAACACAATCCAAACCGTCGTTTAGTTCGGCTATAATGGTTGTTGCATTTTAATCCAAGCTAGCAAGACAATCCGAACCAACATTTGGTTCGGCTATAATCGTTATGGCATCATTGCACAAATTATTAACACAATCCGAACCATCGCTTGGTTCGGCTATACATGATATTGTACTATCATCTAAACTAGCATTTAAGCTATTGTCATCCACTTGGCTTTCCTGAGCCAGAGCTTCATGCAACACATGATCAACATTAAGAAATATCTGGCCATTCAATTTCTCTTTAATAGAATCAAGTAATCCATCATATGCAATGTCGGCCAAATATTTGTCAGCTATTTTCAAACTAAAACATCGGTTTCTAACATCCCTAAATCTCTTGATATAATCTATGACAGGCTCATTGTAAGGTCAAATCACTTAACCTAAGCTCAATTTTTCTAAAACTTTCCCTAACAATATTTCCAATCCAATCCCCCACAGTTTCAGGCCTTGGTGAATTTGGTGGTGGATTTTATGGCCTAAAAGGTGGTTGTTGCGGCGCAATATTGTCATATTGGCCATACCCAGTATTATGAGAGTATCCTCTATTAGGATCATTGTAAACATTAGGGATATGTGGAGTAGCATGACTAACAGTATTAACAGATGATGAATAATAATTAAAATCAGCACTGCTAATCGTGGTATAAAAATCTGGAGAAACTCCCAAGGAACCGGTTTGACCGGCTAAGCAGCCGGTCTGACCGGCCCATGGCCCGTTCTGACTAGTGGTCAGTGGTGTGGTCAGACCGGCCACAGGAGGCCCGATCTGGCCAAGATAGGGTACGGTCTGACCGGCTATGGTGGGCATGGTCTGACCGGCATAGTACCCGGTCTGACCGGCCATGGTGGGCACAGTCTGACCGGCATAGGATGCGGTTAGACCGGTGTCACAACCAGTCATACCGTTATCTAGGTTTTGCATATAGCCGATTTCTGTGTAATCGGCCGTATAAACACCCGTTGACCCCTATAGCATTATAAGCATACTGTATAGGAGCAAAACTAGAAGTAGTATATGCATCTACACAACAATTATTAGCAAAGGACGGGTTGGGCGAATCGGAGGTTACCTTTGGTGAAACTACAACTTGGGGAAGCGAGACGTTTCCCTTCATGGCGCCTTGATTGGTCCTGATGTATGATTTCATCATACAGCTCCTGCGTAACCACCATCATCTTGCGTTGCTCTGCGTCAAGATCCTCCCATGAGACCTCGTCGATCTTGTTCCCGCTCATCATGGTTGATGAAGAAATTTTTTGATTAATTCCAGCCATATAGCTTATAGCCGAAATATTTGACCGAATAAATTAATATACGGTCTTGATTTTTCCTTGTATGCTACTGTACTTATTAAAATTCCGAAAACAGAATCTTCACAGTAATAACCGATGCAAATCGAACCGGCTTTTTGTTTTTGTCTCTTTTTTTTCGGATATGAGCTGGTACATGCACCAACAGATTAACAGATCAATCTCTCACTAACTAGCGTACTGCTTGTGATCGATCTGCCACGTGAGCAATAGTATTAATCGGCTTTGATAGGCTGATTTTTTTTTTCGGTAACAGTATGCAGCAACAATGGAAACAACGTTGCTGCTGTTTGTTTGTTTGTCTCTCGGTAGATCGGCTTTAGTAGCCTTATCTTTTTCTTTTCAGAATACGTACACACAGCAAACCAAATAGGATTGAATTTCTGATTTTGAGACCGTGTACAGCCGGCTGCTTGTTGCTGTCTCGACGACTCGTCGTGCGCGCGTACAGATCGATTTCGGCTGTTTAGCCGAAACTCTTAATTTGACGAAAACTACTAGATTAAATGAAATTAGGCCGTGATATGGCCGATTAGATAGTCCCAGCGGAGTCGCCAAAAATCGTGTTAGTAACTTTTTGTGACAAGTCGACAAGCATGGTCGCAACACCTAAACGTCTTGCGATGATATAGAGTCACCAACCACCTCGATCTAGCCAAAAGGCCAAATCAAGATGGGTTTAGTCGAAAAACAGCTAAACCGGCTAGCGGAGCCGATTTAGAGATCAAAATCAGCCTCAAGGCCGATTTAGATCCATACGAGGATAACTACCAGTCTCGTGGGTAAAACGGAAGATTTTCAGGACAAACCTACAAAGAGGTGTCGCACCCTCGCAGCGGCGGCGGACAGTTTACGACGCAAACCAACAAAGATAGACTAAAGTAGGGTAAAGTAGAAAACATGATAAAAGAAAAAGCGATTCTATTGATTGTGTTCGGGGTGTTTTACAATGAACCGGCCTTGTCCCTTAAATAGGGGTTGGTCTTGCCCTCTATAGGCCCTTCTCCACGTCCAACTCGGGATAGAAACCAATGGAAACACGAAACATACCTTCCCGAGCAAGGAAACCCGAGACCCGACGAAAACAGACTCGGACTCGGACCCTGACGGTCTGACTACCCATATACCTGCAGTTAGACCAGCCCTACTAGCCGGTCAGACCGCCCACATACCTGCGGTCTGACCGGTCCTGTGAAGGAAACTAGGTACTTTCCAAACTTTGGCAATTTTTCCCCTATTTCCTCTATAGATGTCAAATTTGGGTGTAAACAGAGGACAGGTGGCGGCGTATTCCTCTAGCCTTTCCCAAGCTTTAGGAATTGTTTTATCCCTCGTTTGATGAAAGCTGGATATTCTTCCACGGAGAGCATCATTGGATCCGACTTGCGTTCAGACCAGCGATGTCTGGGTTGGATCTCCTAGGCCAAATTTGGTGTAGACGCAGTTGTCGGGATATATTGAAGTCATATTGGCAAAACCTTGGGCACCAAGCCACCCTACTTGGAGCTCCACTGTCGACGGGGGATACCCGTAAACCGGATGTGTAGGGTATTTGGGTACATAGATATGAGGATCTACACGATACAACATCAAGCAAACAAGAAGATATGATTATACTAGTTCAGGCCCCTTGTAAGGTAATCGCCCTAATCTAGTTTATATCATATTGATATAGAAAAACCACAGATTACAGTAGAAGACCGACGATCCCGAGATTACCGGCGAGATCCTTGTTGAGATGGTTTCGACGAGATCTCCTGACGAGTAGGCTTCATGTCCTCTAGATTATAGGCTATGGTAGTGGTGTTGGCACTATGATTCGATACCTTGGGACCCCCCAGGGGTTGTGTATTTATACTATGAGGTACCTTCATCTCCAAGTCGAACTCGAAGACACCAAACCCGGCACGATGTAGTACAATCCTAATCCTCTCCGAGTAAGACTTTGTTATTCACTTGCCCATGAGAATTATTTCCAAAATCTGTTGTCAATTTCCTTATCATATACGAAGATGTATCATACATACGAAGGTATACCGTATCCGTATATTCCATAAGTTGTAGGATAGAAGGAATGCCCTATCCGTAACCATGGCACATCTGCCTTGTGTCTTTGGATGAACCTGGAGAAGAGTTGAACACACACGTTCCATGTGGAAATTGATACCTTTTAATACTCCCGGGTGAAGTGCTACATCACGGATAAGTATTGTGATAGGATTAAAATTAAGCTTTCCGTAGACACTGTCTCTCACTAGGAAATCCTCTCTATCCTTTGCCTACATCTGCCTTGGCCTTGCGTCCTTGGATAAACCACCTTCGAATACTCCCGAATGAAGTGCTACATCTATACATCTGCCTTGGATGAACCACCTTGGTGAAGTGCTACATCAGTATATCTTGGAATACTCCCGAGTGAAGTGCTACATCGGCATATTTGTGGCTTGTGTCCTTGGATAAACCTGGAGAAGACGAACCACCTTGGAATTCTCCCGGGTGAAGTGCTACATCGGTATATCCGCCTTGGATGGACCACCTTGGAATACTCCCGGGTGAAGTGCTACATCAGTGTATCCGTGCCTTGTGCCGCCTTGGATGAACCACGATGAAATACTCCTGCCGGGTGAAGTGCTACATCGGTATATCCGTGCCTTGTGTCCTTGGATGAACCTAGAGAAGAGTTGAACACACACGTTCCTACATCTATGTTGGTATTTCTTAACGTCATTACTAGAAATATAATTCCCAGCAATGGCACAGAAATACTTCTGATATATTATGGTTACAGAGTTCATCCGCAAGCGCACGGATATACCATTGTAGCATTTCACCTGAGAGTATTCCAAGGGTATCGTATTTATTTTATCCCATGGGAAGATCATGTAGAGAGAACTTGACTAATAATTTATGTGTTACTTGTGATAATCATATTCTAAGCAGGAGTTAAGATAAACCAAGGGTAGAGTGACACACAAGCATTAGCTACTTATTCTCATAATATATTATCTAAGCTAAGTGGAAAGAAAAGAGAAAGATAACCAGTTCCTATACTTCTAATATACATAGTATACATACATTCTAGTTAACTGATATACTAGCTAATATCCTCTATCCGATGCCTTCCTGGTACTTCGAGAAGCCACCCCTGACTGCCGAGTTCCTTACGACAGCCCGTCATGACCATACAACCGGGGCTAAATATGGAGGAATACTGTAACATCCTCAAATTTTAAACTAAAATTTGACTGCATCATGCTGGCTTTTGACTAGATTAGTATAATCTAAAAATTTATTTGAATCCTTTTTATTCTCATTTTTTGTTCAAGTTTTATGTCTTTAGAACTTCTTTTACCCACCATAATTATTTCTTTTATTCTAAACCTTAGTAAATTTGAGCAAATTCTCTCAAATTTCAAACTTTAGATTATTTCTTTAATTTATCCTTTTTATTAATGAGAATTTGCTATACCTTAAACCATAGTGAAACCTTTCCAAACTCATAGATTAAATTCATCTTTTACTAGGGAAATATTCAAAATTTCTGAAAAACACTGTTCATCGCACTCAAGGTGCTCGATGAAATGTTCAGCCCATCTAGAGCAGCCCAAGTCCACCTCAATCCTTTGCAAAGTTTAGGTTTGGTCCTTGGGGACCACAACCCACTCAAACCCGTGGCTTTCTTTGCCTCCTCCACCCCTTTACTCGCGCCGCCCTGGCGTCCGACTTCGCCGCGCGCTGAGCCGCCACGCGTCGCCTTCAAGACCGCTCGCGCGTGCCTGGCTGCCTTGGCGCACCGTCAACCGCTTGACGCCTCTCAGACCACCGCCGCCGCACTAATCTTGACGAAGACGAAGCCGGAACGACCTCCGCCGCAAGTAATCACCGCTCGACGCCGTGCACACCCGTCCAAAGCCGCCGCCGAGTCCGAATTTGCTTCTACCCGGGGTGAATCGCGCCAATTCCTGCCGCACGGTTGGATTAAAGTTAGACACGGTTTCCCCTCTCACAATTCAAACAAACCACCGCCGTGCCGACCGTTTTAACCCTCGCCGCCGCCACGCGTCAAGCCTGGATTGGCGCTAACACATCGCCAGCCGATTTCACCCGCGGTCAAGCCAATCCTTCGTCAGTAAGTATTCGAACGTGGCTTCCCGCCACTCAAATTGATCTTGCCCACCCTCTCTCAGTCCTCTGCCGCCCCTGCCACACCCAATTCCCGAGCTCATCAATGGCGATAATGGCGCCCGAGCTCATCCATTCCCCTCTGGCCTATAAATAGGACCCCAATCTTTTCCTTGTCCCTCATCGATCATCATCAACCATAACCCCACAACCCCGAAGCTCTGCTTCACCCATCCATCTCATCAACCACTCTCGCCCGTCGGTCGAACACCTTGTGCACGATCGACTTCACACCCCTCCATACATTCTCCACCCTAAATAACCTTTAGAACACCTATATCCTACCATGTTCTAGCATACTAGACCCTAACCGAAGCCCTGTGTCGAGTTTCACCTCGTCGCACCGAGCCAAGCATCGTCGCCTCTGCTCTGCTCTGTTCTTCACCGCCGAGATGTTTTTCCAGTCGCAATCCATCATCTCAGCCTATCTCGGTGAGTTCTCCTGTTTTAACCATCTACATACTCCCTAGAGTCCATTTTTACAATCGGTTTGCACTGCCATGCTACCCTCTGGGCTACCGACGTGAGCACGACCGCCGCCAATGGAGGCGCTCGTCGGCAAGTACCTTCCACACCTTGTCAAAGGTCGGCAAACTACCTAAATGCCTCTAGGTACCCCATAGATGCTCTAGAAACCCTCCCCGAGCTATGCCTAACTCTCCCCACTCTAATCACCTTCACGGCCTAACCATGTCACCGCCACCCTAGCCGCTAGCCCACCCACACATCAACTTGACCCCTCCGCCGCCGCTCGCCGTCGCCGGAGAACCCTAGCTACCTCCCTCCTTGGCCGCAACCCCTTTCCCCCTCTATCGCCGCTGCAATCGTTAACCCTAGCGCCGCCAGCCGTATTTGGGGAACGGCTGGAGGTTGAAGAAGAAAAGAGAGAGAGAGACTGACTGGTGGGACCCGCACACAGTAGCATTTCACATTTAATTGATTTTCAGACTATAGAAGCCCATATCTTTCAAAATATAGATCCAAATCCAGTGAAACTTTGACCAAAATTCTTCTAAAATCATTCTCTACATTTTGAGACAAGTTTTGCTATTTTATTTTATTTTTCCTATTTTTGGATTTTTATTTGAATCCCCTTTGAATTTGAATTTTTATGACTAACCCTAGGTCTTGAGGATTCTTCTGAAACACTAGATAATATCAGTCAATCTCAGGACATCAAGCAAGGCAAGTTACTATTCACCTTTTGATCATTTACAAACTATTTATTTATAGCCTTTCCATTCAATATTCTATTTTATATGCATAATTCAATCATAGAAACCCAGATAATTTAGTATTGCTTATTTTGCTTACAATCCGGTAAAAATATCTTATACTTAGATTGGGACAATACGTTAGAATTGGATGATTTCCGGGTGGCTAGTACTGTCTCGATCGATATAGTTATCACCAGGTACTTATGTCGAACGAACGGGTACGACCGTAGCTTCTAGAATGTGGACATACCTAGTTATTATGTTATTTAGCAATGTGGTACCTCTGTATAGTGGTTCATATTTTTAAGTCCTCGAGCAGGAGGCAACTATAGCCGCGAAGGGCAAAGTTAACAATTACCATGTACAGGTAAATGGTTTGTGATACTCGAGTATAATTATAATGATAATTCTAAACCCTGATCGAGATGACGTGGTGTCATACGATCAGTTCCCTTTATATACCCCGGGAACGCCATAACTCCTCTCGCTGCTGTTAACGTCACGTTCAGAGCGCATGAGGATATAAGTTCATGGAACAGGTACCACAATTGTTAATAACCTAATACTGGGCTATGACTAAAGCCGATAATTATCAGCAAGTCATGGACTGCGGGTAAAGCGTACATCTACTGCAGTAGAATATTTATGAAACTATTCGAATAGCCGTACTTACGGAATTGAGTACCGGGACTCATATGGTACCCTGGTTAGAAACCTAAAGTCTATGTATTTATAAACTCTTGCTTTAATATTTCCAGATTGTTTATTACTGCCTTTTGCAAAGAACTCTACTATATGCCAATACATCACATATTTCCATGGTAACTTGCTGGGTATTGTGAATACTCACCTTGCTCTTATAACCCTTTTTTCAGATTTGGGTCAAGAGGAGGACCCCTATGATTATTACTACGATGACAATGATAACTTAGAAAATCCTTAGAGGTTATCCCTCTTTAGTCAGAATGTATATAAAAACTTCCACTGTGTAATAGTCTTACTTATGTACAATTAGGTGAGTACATATTATTGTAAAACCCCTTAGTATTGTAAACTTTAACGTATGCAATGAGGAACCAACTATATTGTATGTATCAATATTTACTGATCCAGGGATTGATACATTAATTTCAGTCGGATCCAAGTCATTAGTTTTGGGACCTGACAAATACCCTCCCCAGGGAATTAACTTAGGATTATATACAGGCATGGAGGAATACCCATACTGAGCTTTCAACATCAGCGGCCCACCTCTCATCCGCAGCATATAACCCCAAAATAATGATATCCCGTAATCTAGACACCACGCCTAAACTACCAGATACTACTCTAATATCATCGTCATGACATAGAGTAATCGCATAAGCAAACATTATACCCGCACCAAAGTATCTCCCAGATAAGCTAGCCGTATATTCAGTATAACATCAACATAATGTAAAGTAGGTACTCATATACTCGGAAAGTATTTCAATACCATAAATGTATATAGAAGAGTATTCTAATAAAAGTACAAAGCTTACAAAAGAGGAAAGGAAAGCTACTAGAGCCATACCCGAACTCTTCCGAAGGCTTCCGGACTCCTAATTTCTATTCTATTCCTATTCCACCAGCTAGATACTACTAAACTAAACTTGAGAGAAATGAGAGAGCTCTTGCTTGAGATGTGTGAGTGAAGTGAGGATGAGAGCTCCTTTTATAGCCTCCCAATGACGGTTGTGACGGTTGGAAATGTCGGTAATACCCACCAACCGTCATTGGGGAGCCATCTTAGCCGTCCAGGAGAACCCTGGATCGAGTGGTGCTGCGGGGGGTTCGACTGAACCCAATGGTACGGCCGAACCATGGGCTGGGCCCACCTGGCCCAATTTCAGCAGGCAGCCTCCTCTTTTGCTCTCATATGCAGACTTGTGAATTTTGGCCCAGTTTGTCGTGTCAATTCTGAGTTCTTGGCCCATTCATGCATAAGTCTGATTCTCGACATCGTCCGATTGATTTATCATCTGTGTTGATGTTGATACTCCTCCACTTTATTGTCATTCTCTGAAAAAGGTTATTAAACCTAATACTAGTGGAATATTATTACTCTAACATATTTATGCATTGCAAACATCACTAGTTCTCCTCTATTTTGGTAGTATTGACGGTCGAAACTGATCGATAACGACCGTCAACAATCTGCCTTTATAACGTTCCATGTGGAAATCGATACCTTGAACACACACGTTCCTACATCTACCTTGTGTAATGTAGGTGAAGTTGTGTCCTTGGATGAACCTGGAGAAGAGTTGAACACACACATTCCTACATCTACCTCGTATAACGTTCCCTGTGGAAATCGATACCTTGAACACACACGTTCCTACATTTGTCTTGTGTAACGTGGGTGAAGTTGTGTCCTGCAACTGACAAGATATACAATTAGCAGATCAAAGAGCCGATCGGCTGACAAGCCGATAGAGTAGTTCTAGCCGATTCCGGTACCAGCCGATAGAGTTAGGATTTTGAGCTATCGGCTATATGGTTGATGTAGAATCTGACACTAGATGTAAATAAAGACAATCGGCTTATGATAACAAAATAATCGTCTAGTAATGATATGATAGAATAAACACTGATCCAAAGGTTAAAGCATACATTGGCTGGAGGTCCGATGTCATAAAATCTACAAGATTAGATAAACAATGAAACCTTTGTTGCGATAAGCTAAATCCAACATATATTTAATCATTGTAAGCCGATGCAACATCCAGATAACTCATCAACTAAAACTCCGATGGAACCCTTATTGGCAATCAAGAAGCAGGCTAGTGATTATGGTTCTAAACACGACTTAGTAGGTCGAATGTACTAATGCAGCACTAAGTATGAAAAGAAACATAATATCTAGACAATCAAGTCTGGTTGATTTTCAGGGTGGTAGATACCCTAAAACGAATCTCAGCCGATATGATCAAATTAAGACGCTAAACTAGATTAACTAGATATATGATAAATAGGTAGGTAAATATATCAACCGAACCAGAGCAATCCAAGAGGTCGAATGTACTGATGTAGCCTTGAACGACGCCGATGAAGCCAATACAATTGCCAGGGCTGGCGGAACATAGGACTTACCCCTTCACTGGAGATCGAAATCTGATGCAGCCTCGCGTCAGGTGCCAAGTTCCACTGGATGATAAGTAAAAACCTCGGTAAAGAGGGTGGCGATACGCCGAAAGTAGTTGTATTGATCTGAGAGATAGTTTATAATGACCCCGGGTGTACATATTTGTACCCATGGGTAGATATGGGTCCTTATTGGACAAGAAAGAAATATTCCTAAAGATAAAATTAAAACGTAAAGTCGTCCTTATTGGACACTACACACATTTTCCTAAAGATAAAAGGAAACTAACATACTCTTCCTAATTAATAGATAGGCAAAATTTGCTACACGGCATTCAAAAAACGTGTAATTAGCCGGTGGGCACCATAAGATCTCAAATTTGCTGTAGGGCACCACCAAAAAAATGATAATTAGCTAGTACACACACGGGGCATTATTGAATTATTTCCAGAGGAAAAGAGGTGAGAGAATTTTTGAATTGCCGAGAATGCCCCCGGTGGCGCACCACGTTATCCCGACTGGGTCCGGTCGAACCAGACCCAGTCGGTCTTGTCGCTGCACCACATATCCCAACCTAACCCTAGCCTGCGACTGAGGAGGCGACAGCGACGGCGGCGACCAGCTTCGGCGAGGGCGGCAGTGACCCAGACCGGCGAGCAGCTTCGTTCACCTACACTAGTGGCAATTGACTGGAATTCCTTGCACACATGCCATTTTCACCTGCACCAGCGAGCTGCCGCCGGGCAGTGTCCAATTCAGGCTGCCACCCAGCACCAGGTCGATGTTCGCCACGATGAAGCCAAGTCACGTTTTGCCGAGTGCGGACGCCTAGTAGCACATATCGAACGGTTTCACAGGCGGCGCGTGCGGTATGCTTAGGGTGATGCCACCCATGCCGCGGCAGACATCGAGGTCGAGCGCGCGGGACGGGATGGGCACCTCGAGGTTAACGGCGATGCCGATGATGCGGAGGTAGTAGGCGCTATTCCTAGGGTTCTTAAGGAGTGGCACGAGGTTGCGGTGGAGACCATCGATAATCTCCACGGGCGGCGCCGCAAGGAGATGGAACAGCCCGCCGCTGAGATGGCCACGCCATCGCCGCCGCCACTGGCTGGTAGGGTCCAGTCGGGATAATGTGGTGAGCCACCAGGGACATTCTCGACAATTCAAAAATTCTCTCACCTCTTTTCCTTCGGAAATAATAAAAAAATGCCGCAAGTGTCTACCAGCTAATTACCATTTTTTGGTGGTGCCCTACAGTAAATTCACGATCTTACGGTGCCCACCGGCTAATTACATGTTTTTGGATGCCCCATAGCAAATTTTGCCTAATAGATAATTTGTCATGCCGTATCCTCCTTGAAACTCGGTCTCTTCTGGATAAACTTCCTTAAATTGATTTATTTCCTTAACTTAACCCATCAAGAATCCGACTGCTGGCGACTGATAATGCCTATCGGCCGATTCTAGGTCTCTGAAGCCAATACTGACTTTAGGCCGATGATAACTTCGCGGCTTACCAAATTTCACTGGTAACACTTACATCTGCCTTGTGTAATGTTCCCTGTGGAAATCGATACTTTCTCCCCGGTGAAGTGCTACATCGGTATATTCACATATGCCATATCTGACGTTCCCTGTGAAAATCGATAGGGTGAAGTGCTACATCAGTATATCCACATCTGCCCTATGTAACGTTCCCTGGAAATCGATAAGGTGAAGTGCTACATCGGTATATCCATATCTGCCTTGTGTAACATTCCCTATGGGTGACGCTTTGTGTAATGTTCCCTGTGGAAATCGATAGGGTGAAGTGCTACATCGGTATATCCACATCTTCCTTATAACTTTCTCTGACGCCTTGTGTAACATTCCCCGTGGGTGACGTTTCCTGGGGAAATCGGTAGGGTGATGTGCTACATCGGTATATCCACATCTGCC
Organism: Oryza glaberrima; assembly: GCF_000147395.1. Taxonomy (NCBI): domain Eukaryota; kingdom Viridiplantae; phylum Streptophyta; class Magnoliopsida; order Poales; family Poaceae; genus Oryza; species Oryza glaberrima. The sequence goes on from NC_068332.1 coordinate 13,382,947, forward strand.
TTATGTAAAATTCCTTGCCCTGTGGGTGCACTTGCGGATTTTATCTGTAACCGTAAAAAATACCAACACGGGCCCACTCCTACTTATACTTTCGTCATCATTTCGTGCAAAAGAGTTAACCCGGGAGTGGAATGGTTGGAGGGAATAGGCCTTATAAGTTGGTTCTACCCTTGCTAGTTTAGCAAGGTAAAACTAAACATGCGCTCACAGTTCTCATGAGCCACACATGCCTTATCTTATCTGAGTCAGGATGTCACACCTCGTCTGGAAAATTAGTTTTTCTAGTAGTGTTGAAACCAAGCAGAACAGTTAACAAGGGAAAAGATACGGACGTACAGTTGGAAAATATTAGTACGTGCGTATGAAAATATGGGTCCGTACGTGGAAGAGTTAGATGGGCTTTATGAGGCCCATGATTTAAATCGCTAATAATAATCTACGGTTAAGACAACATGATCTAATTAGTTAATGGTTAGGTTTTTCTGGTTAATATGGAAGCTCATGGAAAGTGTTTAATTAGTATAGTTTATAGATTATAGATTTATGTGACACAAAAAATAACGATTATATTATTTTTACTTCACAAAATTTATACTATAATAGAGTAATTGTTGGTTACAGTTTTATCCTAACAAAATAAAATAAGCTATATATTTCAAATTGGCCCACAAACAAGGTTTTCTCACTGTTCCGCCCAACTATGATTTTGGCCAACTTAGGCTATGAAAATCAACCTAGACTGATATTTCTATCCTAGTATTGTCCCCTTTTTAACTGTTTATTGTGTTATTGTAAGACACTTTTAATTTGAGTTTTGTATATGTGCAATTTTTGCATTATTTAGTTTTCTCCATACTTAATTTTAGGACATTTGGATGTATTGATATTTAAATCTTATTACTCTTGTATAATAACTCAACTCGTGTTTTATGTCCTTGTAAAATTTTATTACTTAGTATATTTTTTATGATATTCAATCGGTAATTTCGTACCCTTTACAGATTAAAATAAAATGTTCCAAATGATAAATTTTTACAATTTAATTTACTTTCTGACATTTAAATAAATTGTAATTTTCTAAAGTTATTTTAATATCACAACGTCACCTAACTAAAGCAATATAGTCAATTGTAAAATTGGACACACACAGCCCAACATATAAGCGCATACACTGCGATTGGGCCCCCTAGATGGAACGCGCGGCCCAGGGTCACCACGTGCTCCCTGCCTTGTTTAAAGGTATGTACACTAATGTCCCTCAACTGTGGTTCGTTTGAGGACTGCGCGTCAGGCCTGTAGCTTTGCTCCGTGCCGGCCAGCGTTCGAGTCCAAACTGAACCGCTCGTTCCTTATTTTTGGGACTGACTTCGGTTAGTCCCAAGTCAACTTCGTAGTATGACATACATGCCAGTTATATATGTAAGAATAATACTTCTTCCATCATAAAATAAAATAATTTTCCTCCTGTTTATTTCAAAAATAAGTATATTTTTAAAAAATTATTACATCACAGCTGATGAAAATAGTGAACAAACGCATTAGATGTAGAAAATGAGATATAATTACATTGAGATTTGATAATAAAGTGATTACTTTAGCGATGTAATCGGGCAAAAACAGGTTAATTACTGAATATAATGCATAGGTGGTCGTTAAACTTGAGATGTGTCATCTAGGGCTCTAAACTCTGGAAATACAGATCAAAGTCCCTGGACCTATTAAATTGTATCATCTAGGTCTCAAATCGTCATAGCCCCTCCAAGATCTCCTACGTGGCACTAATGTGGCATGTCACACGGATGTGACGTGACGTCATGTTGATTGAAAAATGGGACTCACATAAAATTTTTCCTTTTTTTTTCTTCTCCTGCTCTTTTTTTTTCTTTTCTTGTCCTTTCTCTGTGACCCCAGTACCCCGTGCGGTGGTGGCTTACAGTTGCAGCGAGAAGGAGAAGAAAAAGAAAAAGGAAAAGGAAAGAAGAAAAAAAGAAAAGGAAAATTTTTAAGTGAGTCTCATTTGGTATTCAATATTATGCCACGTCACCTCTGTGTGGCATGCCACATCAGCGTCATATAGGATTCTAGATGGCCTATGGTGATTTGGGACCTATAAGATACACTTTCATAAGTTTTAAGATCTTATATATATTTTAAGACTTTGGGAACCTAAATGACACACTTCTACAAATTTAAGAACCGTCCGTGTGGTTTACTCTTAACTAGCATGGTGGCCCCCGCAGATTGCGCAGCTAGCATTATTATAAAATTTTCTCACATGGTATCATATATGTTTTCATATTTTATTATAAAATGTATTAAATAAATGGCAACATAAATTATATTTCTACATGGAGTATTCTCTCGCTATTAATTATTTTCTAATTTAATCCGATTCTATATTTTATTTTTATAAATTATATTTTTACATGGACTATTTTTTCAATATTTATTGTTTTGACATATTTAATCCAAGTTTCATATTGAAAATTGTTTTTAAATGGACTCACCTTTTTTTTTACTTTTTATCTGAATTTCATAAATTTTAAAAAATATGACTCAGTTTTTTTCTTTTTAATTAATGTGGGAATTTCTAGGCCATGAGTGTAAACGTGGTGATTTGTTTTTCTATTATCTAATTTGTTGAGGAAGCTAATTTCTACGAGACGATTTCCCACATGCAAGCTATGATTGTTTTGTGTATTTGTATTTTTCTTTGGTTGCTAAGTCTATGTTTTTTTAACATGAATGTAGAGAGCACAATTTGGAATAGATACATATGCATTACTCTGTTGATAAACCATGTATGACTGTTGTTTTCCAAACGAAAATACTATTTTCAAATTAAAAAAAGAATCCTGGTAAGCAATCTATAGTATAGGGTGTCTGATTGTTTTTTTTTGTTTTTCTTTTTTTTTTCAGCGATTAATGCGGTACCGTCTAGGATTTTCTTGTCCGATTGATTTTTTTTTCTTTTTTTTTAAGTGGTTAATGCGGTACCGTCTAGGATTGACTTTTATTTTTTTTCTTATTTTCGTTCAATTAATGTTGGATTATTTAGACCATCAGATCTAACGTGGGTTTCTTTTTCTATTTTTTTAATAAGTTAATAGATTATTCAACCACGACACGTGATTCCATGTCTTAAGTGCTCGTTTTCCCCTGCGCATGCCCTTCTAATTGTTAACTCCTCGGCCGGCGTATGTATGGGTTGCGCCCGACGACTGACTAATTAATAAGACTTGACGGTAAACTACGCGTTCACTAAATATGGTATGTAGAGAATCAAGGCTCGATCGGCTTGGTGATCGTCTGCATGCATCGGGTCCTGTTTCTTTCAGCTTAATATTATTATAATTTAGATTATTGTGTCAGATTACTATAAAGTTAGATTGTTATAATATGTAGTAGAATAAGCGATTAGTTGTTTTTTCCTAGATTATTAGAGCCTAAATTATTGGGTTTGCAAGTCTACAGAGGGAGTGGGGTGACATGGTGGGTAATTTTTCACCCAATAATCTAGAAAAAGCTCACCTAAATGAGCTTATCAGATTATAATAAGCCGGGCTCCAGATTATAATAAGCTACTTCAATAAGTTATATGTTCTTTTAGCTTACTTCCAATGATCTGGATTATAATAATTCCAAGCTGAAAGAAACAGGGCCTAGTCGTATCAACCAAATCGGAAGCTAATGCGCACCCACCGAACTAAGATGCTTGATTATTGCATATATCACCAAATCGTGTTAGCTAGCCTCTCGGCATCCTCATCGTGTTCTTTTTAAAAGACCCACCGCTAAAAGTATTTTGATATATAAGGTTATATCAGAAAAGACCGACGAAGTCAAGCTATTATATTGTATTACAGTATTGTGTCTGTTTCACATTACAAATGTTTCAAGTTAAATAGAATCACGCACATATTTACATACGTGCTTAATTTATAAGTATATAAATTTATATGAATATTATTGAACTCAGATGAGTGATAGAGAGGCCAAGATATTTTATAATATGACACGTAGGGAGGGAGTATGTGTTATCACGCGTGAGGGTGAGCATGAGAACAAGCCAACTGCTACCTGTTCCTGGATCAATTTATATGACAAAGACACTGCGATTAGCAGGTCTGGTTCATTTCAGCTTATTCATCACACACTTTAAATCTACTTCGATAGTTTAAATTTTTTTAGTATTTAAACGACATCATATCGACATAATAAGCTCTATATTATAGAGCTTGACTAGATCTTGTTAGTTGATAACATCTTTTTGAAACTATTTACACTTCTACGGAACCAATCATCCATAACTCGTTCGAACCCTCATCATTATCGGTAAAGTGTGTGGTCATAACCGTCATTGATGATAGATATCTTTGTCGCGCTCCAACTCTCACCCTTCACCAAACAGGTTTTTCAGCCCGTCACAAACGTGTCATCCATGAAGGGCTCCAACTGCAACCTGAAAAAGGTGTCGCTGTCACCTTTGACAGAATGTGTTAGAGCCCATCACTCATGATCATCGGCTACAATTTGGTAATAGCACTAGACAAAGATTAGTATGATCGGTGATGGAGGTTTTTTGCAACCCGACACAGGTGAGGGTTTTCACAAACAGCTCGACACCGATTTGGACTTTTACCAAAAAAATCCATTTTTATTGGTTAGCCTCAAGACCATGCTAAGCAACGCCAACTGCAAAATAATCCCAGTATACCCAGTGTTGGAGAAATGGGAACTAGGGTCCCCCTTCCTTCAGGACTGTAAAATAATATATGCATCATCGTCACATTAAGTTTATTATCTAGTCACAAACCATCTGATTAGGAAACTGATAACTAGCATGGCATCGGCTGAGGTCGAGGTCTCGGGGCACCCACGCCCTACAAGGTTTCACACTCTATATTAATAAGAAGACCTATATAAAGGGCATGATATTAAGTCGGTATTAAGATCACTAGAATCTTTAGTACCAGTTGGCGTTAAAGATCGTGTGGGCCTGACTATGTTGATAAAAATTGAACCGGGAGTAAAAATGATCTTTAGTACCGGTTTGTAAGAGAACCGAGAGATATGAGAATGTAGCCGATTGAGCAAAGATCAAGTCTCCAGTAGTACATGGCTCGAGGCAGGAGCTTCATGGTAGTTTGATGGCAGAAGCAGCGCAACAATTCTCTATCTGTGGCAGCCGGCTCCGAAAGATCTATGTTGAGGTCAGTATTCGAGGGCCAAGACACCGACTGTAGTTGCAACAGGAGGGCCAATCTAAGTCTTTTCTCTCCATCCTATTCCTCCTCTCCCTCTGTCCCTTTGCCTTTCCTCTCGCATATGTGGTCACTATGAGAGCAGTGTTGGAGGGAGGCCAGTCGGACTTCAGCGGGAGCAGATCCCGGAGCCAGTACCGCTCTAGAGTCGGCACTGAAGGTTGGGATTGAGATCCTCTGACTTAGGTCACATGATTGAGTCACTGATATGTGGGCCCTTTTTGCTATGGACCCACATCTCAATTCCTGAAGGTTGATGCCATCAGCAGCTAGTGGGGTGATTGGACCCATTAGGGATTACATGGAGAGTATTAGGGTAAAAGTCACATTTTATTTGTTCCAGGTTGTTATATTTGGGACAAAATCTGAATATAAATGTATGCGAACTTTTTTCCAAAAATATACAAGTTATAGTTTTGGAAAATATCTAAATTATCCCCCTAAACTATACCAACAGTTTGAATTACCCCCTAAACCATAAAACCAGACATTTTTTCCCTTACTTACTCTAGAACGGTTTTGGTTCCGCGTGGCACATACGTGATAGTCTAGTCAGCATAAATTTTTTTTTAAAAAGCGGTGGGGCCCACATGTCAGTTTTGGTTTGTGGATCTAAACAAATTTTTAAAAATTTAAAAATCGGAATTGATATGTGGGCCCATTGTTCTTTTTATTTTTTATGCTGACTGGAGTGTCATGTGTGTTGTTACATAGGACTAAAACCACTCTAGAGCGAGTAGGGGTAATTCATCCGGTTTAGAAAGTTGAGAGTGAAGGATATCTGGTTTTGTGATTTAGGGGTAATTTGTACTGTCCCTATAGTTCATGGCATAATTTAGATTTTTTTTTCCTTTTAGTTTTTGGCACATGTATTAAGAAGATGGCTAGAAAGTCTAGTAGTCTAAGGGAAATATAGGGTCGGACTAGTTGAAGTTATAATCAAATTAGAGATAGTATGGGTAGTTTAATGGTAAAAGATGATACTATCAATATTTGAGACAACGTTAAATTTTGAGACTGGTGGAGTATATTTTATGACCGAGGGAGTTGCTTTCTTCGATGACTAGGGATGACCTCGCAGGTCATCGTCCACGCCTACTAAATCTGCATTCCACTTCGGCGCACTTCGAATAACCTTTACGACTAACTGCGCATCGTTGTTATACTGCCTTTACATCCTCCAATGAGGTTGCATCTTGGTTCTTCCGAGTCTTGGTTCCGTCATTATTTTTAAGCTATGCAATTAAAACATGCTCTGATGAATGTGATTACTGTTAGCAGTTGGGCAGAACACTGACTCTCTCCTTGTCTCGTACACCCTCCGTCCCACACTGATGGTACAAATCAGCGCGAATCTTGTCGGCCACATTGAACAAATTAGGTGGGAAAGATGAAATGAGTAATTAATCATATTTGGTTTGGTGCGTGTTAGGTGTGCCGTTGGCGGAAAAGCTACCTCTCGCGCGTACGCACTGGCAATGTGTACGCGGAGGGTTTCACTTTTTTTATTTCTTTTTTCCGGCGCGTACATGGAAGCGGTTTGATATTTTTTGTTTGGAATTTTTATCGTAACCACGTTGTATTAACGTAATGACGATAACTAATCTGTTAATGTTAGTTTTAGATAATAATGATAATTAAGATAAGATTTTTTTTAAAGTAACAGATTAAAAAGAAATCTATACGTGGTGTTCAATTTTGAAAACTTTCAAACTAGATTTGAAAAGTTTCAACTTAAAATTTGAATTTTTGAAGTCAAATTTTGAAAAATTTAATTTTTCATCTCAAATTTAAAAAAATTTTCAACTCAAATTTAAAACTTTCAACCCATATTTGAAAACTTTCAACTCAAATTAAAAACTTTCAACCAAAAATTAAAAACTTTCAACCCAGATTTGAAAACTTTCAAACCAGATTTGAAAACTTTTAACTCACATTTGAAAACTTTCAACTCAAAAATTGAAAACTTTCAACTCAAAATTTGAAACAAAATTTGAAACTTTCAACCCTAATTTGAAAACTTTCAACTCAAAATTTAAAACTTTCAAGTCAAGATTTAAAAACTTTCAATTCAAAAATTTTAAGAAACACGTGTGCTAGCAACTAAAAAAATCGGAAAAATAAAACGAAAAAAAATAGCGTGAGAGGTGTGCTAAAATAGGAAATAGATGGAAAAAAACGGATTGATTAGCTAACTTGCGCGAAAAAAACGCTAGAAAAAAAAGAGAGAAAATCAGGAAAAGGGAAAGAAACGACAGCAGCTGACAACGTCAGCTGCTGCGCGACTTCCGTTGCTGGCGCCGTATCAATCCCCGCCATGTGGATCGATCACTTGCGAGGTCCAAGTCCCATCCTAAGTCGTCTTGGAATAAAGCTACCACCAGGTTTTGAAAGTTACTTTTTCATGGAATACTAGTGGTAAAAGCATAAATTTCGAAATGATTAAGCATCTTTAATAGGTATATATGATGAGGCAGGGACCGAATAATGATTAAATCTAGAATCATGGGTAATTGTTTGAGATGGGCACTTGCGTCCTTATTGGCCTTTCCACGTAAGGGCTTGTTCGGCACGTGATGAGCATTTTCCCTAGGGAAAACGCCACCAGGGAAAATGCTCCCTATATGTTTGTATCACCCAATCCCCTCCACCCCAGGGATCTGGTTCCCTTGGTCATTCGGAATGCAAATGGTGGGGAAGGTTAACGTTCACTTCAGACATTAACTCAGGCCAAACAACATTCAACACTGATATTTAAATTTCATATCACTGAAAATACCAAGAAAACTAAACATATAGTCTTGAAATTTAAAAATAGCATTACCGAAAATTTGAAATATTGTAAATAAAAAACTAAAATTTCTGGAGAAAATAAGAAATTCTGAAGACTGCCTAAAAAGATTATGAAAATTCTGAATACCACATAGAATGTTCTAAAAATTGCTTGCATCATATCCATTCAGTCACCACAATCAGTCACCCATTCACAATACCTGATTTACTCATTTAAACATCATATCCATCACCACAATCAGCTAGGATAAGCCACTGAAAACTAATTACATTCATTTCATACAAACAGAAACTAAGAGTCCCAAAAATTCAAATTCTCCGTAAGTGCAAGAGCAGAAGGGCATTACTGCAAGGCTATCAGTAGCTCCATTACCTGCTGCGAGTGAAAAATGAGTTATCGTCAGTGCTCTGCATTAGGCATTAATCCATGCTATGAATAGAACTATAGTATAAAAAGTAGCAGAATTACAGGGAGGAAATATACATCAGTAGAAGAGCATTTCCTTGAACAATCGATGTCAGAAGGGAACTATTTGTATAGAAATATATATAAATATAAGTAGATCACATTAGCAGTATAGCATCATTAGCAAAATAGGATCAGTGCTCAAGCTTATACTGAGTTCATGGTAAAGCACAAAGAGGCTGAGGGGGGCTCCTGAGTATTTACTCCGATTCGTACAGGAAATGACATCGATCTATCTATGACTAGACCTACAGAGATTGATCGAAATTTTTACACATTCCAAGTAGTAGTGCATCCAATTCATCCCAATCCCATGAATTAGCACATCTAATTAATGTCAGATTGCTAATATTATGGAAAAAGAGAAAGAACTAATCAAGAATTATGAATTCTTTTCTCTATATGTTTGTAGCATTATGAACTCTTTTCAGCCAATGAATTAATCAAGAACACACTAAAGTATCCAATATTCAGTCTCATGTAATGTGCAGGTTGCAGAGTTTTTGCACCAGTTTGGGTTGATGTATGCCTAGGTGTTTTCTCTCTCCCCCCACCACCACTATCCAAAAGATGCAGAGCAGGGAAAAGGAAAAGAATCATATCGTCATCCTCTTACTCCCGCTTCCGACGATTAGCTCTTGAACACATTTTTGTACTACACACAAGAGGAAATAGGAGTATTGCTCATGCATACAGCACTCATCATGACAGATAATGTTTCTTTATTAAAAACAAGGACTTGACAGCTTTGCATAAAAACCATCAACAAATACAAACACTCCATGCTACACCCAGATATAGTCTACTGTCATAGAACTGAATGAAGAAATGCAACCCGGTGACTGATCAAAGATAACACACTGCTTCCAAAAGTACACCATTGGATAATGTATAAAGCTGTGCCCTCCTTTGTAGCAAACATTATTACAATTATATTGCAACAGTGAATTAGGAAATTTTCATAAAATCGAGATATCCAATATATTTGATCATAAGTCAATTGTTAATCTAATAAATAAGAGGGCAATGAAATTCTGTTACATCACTTTGTAAAATGAAAATTCATGGTTCCACGTGTAAATGTTAAATGAGCTAAAAAGAACAAGGATATACTAAATAATACTACTAGTCTGCTCATCCCTAACACAAGCTCTATGGAGAATAATGACCAGCTATTAGCCCAGTGATTTCTTTTTTTTTTGCTTTAATATGTTGCAAACAGCTATTGTGTTTCCGAAGACCATATTTGACAATAAAATCTCTTAAAAATCGAATAAGAAGCATGGTTGAAGCAAGAAGCGTGTAACGTCTAACAATAAAAGAAATGCCGAGTTCATGGTTCTTGTTGGGGAAGAGACGGTGCCTGGACAGAAGTGTCAACGCATCTTGCATGGATGGAAGGCAGCAAAACGTAAGGTTTTTCATCCACACGAGCAATGATGGAGAAAAATAAGGGACTCACCTTGCCGTGGGGAGAAGAGAAGGCTGCGCCGAGGTCGTGCACCGTGGGAGGAAGGGAGGAGACGCCGGCACCGGGGAACAAAGGGATGCAGCGCCCGCAGATCCTGTGAGACGGCACGTGCAGATCCGGCGTGAGGCGGCGGCAGCGTTTACGAGGAGAGGAGGCGGCGGCGACGTCTACGGCGAGAGGAGGCGGCAGCGCGGGCGGATGCAGTGAGAGGTGCCGGCACCGGCGCCGCGCGACGGGGTGAGGAGAGGCAGCGCCTGCGCCGCTCGAGGCGGCCTGGTGGATTTCCACCGGTCTGGGCAGTGGACCATTATCCCTAGGGTTTGGGGGGTAATGGGCCGGGATATCCACCATACCGGGCCGAGCCGAATGCGCTTTTGGTTAACACAGGGATTTTTTCCCCACGTGGAGGGCTTCCCCGAAGGGGCCGGTATCCCGGCCTTTTACACTGCTGCCGAACGAGCCCTAACGGGGTGACCTGCATCATTTTGATCAGACCCGTCGTGAGCTCGAAATTGGCATCCCTAGTGTTGATGGATGGCCCCACGGGCACATTAGAAGCAGAGAGAGATGAGTGTTTACGAAGTGTCTTCTAAGCCATTGGCTACGAGCGATCTGGTGCGAGGGTGACTGGTTCAGTTGTCGAGAGCCTGATTTGCGGAGATGACGAGAGGTCGGACTTGTCTCACAAATTTCTCTGATTATCAACAAAGTTTGTTGGCAAATTGAAACCATTCATGCACTACCTATTTTCACATAAAAAATAAAACATAACAAAGTAAACCTGTTTGGACTAAGGTTTCATTAATCATAGTATGATTATAGATATATGAAAAATATCTTAAAACCATCGTATTTCCTAACAACGTCGCCAAAAATGCTTGTTGTTATTTCTTACATTCATAGATAAATTCGTAAGCGCATAAATACCGTTGTATTATTTCACTCATGAGTATTTCTAAGGGTATCGTATTTATATTTTCGCAAGGAAGACAGTGGCATAATTATATGTTTTTTTATATGTCCTTAATCAACCTATAATTAATTCACCATAATCTAGACAAGGGTACACATAGGAGATTCACCTCCATAAGAATGTATAGTAGGAAATTAGCAATAGTAAACTATGATTCATTTATACTTTTATACTAATCATTTCTAAGATACACTTAACATACTTAACATATATGCTTACAACATATATGACTTACTTCCAGACACTCAGGTATTACCGAGAGACCATTCCCTGCTGCTTTGCCAGTGTGATTATAGCATTTACGCACACTTATGTCATACAGAAACGTGGAGGAATACAAAGGACAGACAAAGCTGTCACCACCTACCACCTACCTAACTTTCCGTGGGGCACACCCGCATCCAACGGCATTTAGCTAGCCTGCGGATGAACAAGTTTGAGCTAGGGCAACCTATAAAGGTCATTGGGCCATTGCCATAATATGGATCGACTAGCCTAGGATGAGCAGATATACGAAGTATATACTACTCAAAGGACATATACTCAATAAAGAAAAAATATAAGCCATGAGCATAAATAAAGAAATAAGATGATGCTATTAATTTGACTATAGCCTTACCAAAAGAGTAAAGTACTAAAGATATACTCAAAACTCTAAAAACACTATAAGACCGAAGCTCCTAAGCTTTATTCCTACTAGAAACTATAGAGAATACAACGTGGAAGAGGAAATTGCTCCTAGAGGTGTGTGTTCTAAGTGAAGATAGTGAGCTCTATTTATTGCCTCCAATGACAGTTGTAGGCCACCGACCTTCCAAAACAGACATCAAGAGCTACCACGTGGAATGCCAGGATGAGAGGAGGCAAGGTCGGTTCGGCCGAACCCTAGTCCTACCTCCACTCAATGGCCTTTGATCAAGGACTGCCATATGGGCCCTTATGAAGGTTGAGGGTGGTTTGGCCCCACTTTGGGTCGGTTTGGCCTAACTTGTGAGCCCTTCAATCTGTGTGCTCGCACATGATTTGTCGAAAGTGTGTTTCCTTGCATGTCGGCTTCAGTTCTCCTTCACTTTGATGTAGAACTCATACGTCCATGTTAATTCTCCAATCCTAAAAGAACTAAATTATTTTTTATTGATATATGTGTAAGAAATGCTAATTTTCCCTTTGTTCATTGTGCTAGTAGGTGATCGAAATTGGTACTTAACGACAGTCAACACTTGTTGATATCAAAATCATATGTTTTCTTTTTTCTAGTATCCTTGACCTAGTAGCATACAACTATCTTTTTTTTTTTCATAACCATTCCACCAAGTCAATTTCTGGATCTTCATCTTGGTCTGATTTTGAGGAATAGTTTTATATATTTTTGACATGATTGACCTTGCCCACCAATTTTGTGACATGAGGAGCCATGTTGCAAAAGTGTTGTAAGGGCAATAACTCATATCGGCCATCTAAAGGTGATGTACATAACATTGGTTGTAACATACATCAGCTAAACAACCGATTATGAACTGATAAAAAAAAAGTAGGCAGTTTTAAAATATGTCGGCCATAATCATTAATCTTCAACCTTTATCCAATCGGCTGACATAGAACTCATGTCTTCAAAGCAAAAGCTTAGGTTCTTCATCAATGGGCAAAATATCACAATCAGTCACCTTCAAAAACTCTCCTCCCAAACATTTTCTGAAAGACAATCAATTCCCTCCATCTCCCAGATATTTAGATCGACATTATGCGCTTGAACTGACTTATCGGCTTGCACGATCTCAGCCTGATCTCCTTGCCACTGAATCAAACCGTGATGCATTGTTGAAGGAATGCAGCAATTAGCATGAATCCAATCTCTTCCCAACAACAAGCTATAAGAACCCTTGCTATCAACGACAAAGAATGTGGTAGGAACTGTCTTGCCGCCCACTGTCAACTCAACATTTAACACCCCCTTGGTTTCAGAAGAATCCCCAAAGTCTTTCAATACCATGTTTGTCTTCATCAAATCTCCTTCAACTCGACCAAGCTTTCTAAAAGTAGTATAAGGCATCAAATTGACAGCAGCTCCTCCATCAACTAATATCTTAGACATCGGTTTCCCATTAACAAATCCCTTAACATAAAGTGGATTGAGGTGCCGATGCTTAGTATCCTCTGGTTTGTCGAACACAAATTGCTCCGTAATTGATTCTAACTCAGTCGATGGCTTAATTTCCTCCTTATCGGCCATATGTATGCTGTATTATGCGGGCAACATGAACACCATATTGATCAAAGTTGAAGCAATCGCTTTCCCCTTAGCAGATTTAGGAATTTTGCCTTTATTCATATCAGCCGCAACCTCATCGGCTAGGACAAACTAACACGCCATTCTTTCCTTAGCCGATGGTTGATCTCTTCATCAACTTCCTTCAATTGCTCCTTGTTTCTCAATCTCTGAACTCTCGTTTTCTGACTTCTTGTAAAAATACAACTTGGACACCATTGAGAATTCTGTACTTGATCAACTTGGTTATCTTCAACTCAATCTTCAAAATTACCATGACGAATCGGCCACAATCTCTCATGAACTGATCTCATGGGTTTTGCCCGATTCCCGTGTGACATGAAGTCATTACCTTGTACATATTGATTATAACAACTGCATCCAGGGCAATCATTGCTTGACGGCAATCTCATTCCTTCATCCCAACAAAATCTAAAGAATTTACAACTCTAATGAGGATCAACCCTGTCACCTTGATAATATTCCTTCTCTTGACAACACCTATCATCTTGGTGATATTTGAAATCATGATAATTCCTCTGGACTTGCTTGTCATGCCTCTTCTGATATTTGTTGATTATTCTGTCGCTGTCAACCTTTGCATGCACCATGTTCACAGGAAAATGATGTCCATCAATCTTCATCGGCCTCTTACCATCATCAAACTTAATCCTTCATTGCTCTATGGCCTATTGAATTTGTTGTCTAAACACCTAGCACTCATTTGTATGATGAGATCCTGTATTGTGCCATTTACAAAACTTTCTCTTCAACTCTTCAGCCGATGGCAGAACATGACCTACTGGCAATTGAATTTGTTTTTCCTGTAGCAGTAAATCAAATATCTTGTCAGCTTTATTGATATCAAAATCATACTTCACCTACTTGTTGGTATCCTTGACCCACTGTCGACGAGAAATCCGCGCTCGGCTGATGGTGCCGGAACTGTATTGACGCGAACTAAGTCAACGAACACAACAGCCTGTAAGACCTGCTTAGCTCCAGTGCAGGTCCAAAACTTGATGAGATGCAGGCGTGCCAGTCAGTTTTATCATGTAACTGACAAGATATACAAATAACATATCAATGAGCCGATCAGCTGACAAGCCGATAGAGTAATTCCAGCCGACGTCGATACCAACCTATAGCGATAGGGTTTTGAGCTATTGGCTATATATCCAATGTAGAATCTAACACTTGATGTAAATAAAGACAATCGGCTAATGATAATGTAATAAAACAACAATATAATCCATTGAACCAATCGGCTAATAATGACATGATAGAATAAGCATTGATCCGATGGTTAAAGCATACATCAGTTGGAGGACCGATGTCATAAAATCAACAAGATTAGATAAACAATAAAACCTTTGTTGCAATCGGCTAAAACCAACTTGTATGCAATCCTTGTAAGCCGTTGCAACCTCTATATAACTCATCGGCTGAAACCCCGATGAAAACCCTTATTATAATCAAAGAAAGATTAGCTTTTATGATGTAAGCATGACTACGGATGATGCATCGCAAAGTATGCAAAGAAGCATACAGTCTAAACAATTAAGCCTTTGACTAATTTTCAGGGTGGTGGATACCTTAGTTAATCCAATCTAGCAAGATAATTTAGCCGATACTAGTATAAACCCTAAAACGAATCTCATCCGATATGATCAAATTAAGATGCTAAACTAGATTAACTAAGATATATGATAAAAAGGCAGGCAAATATATCAACCGAACCAGCGCAATCCAAGAGGTCAAATATACTGATATAGCCTGGAACGACGCCAATGTAGCCAATACAATTGCTTGGGCCGGCGGAACGTAGGAATTACCCATTCACCGAAGATCGAAAACCGATGCAGCCCCGCGTCAGGTGCCAAGTTTCGCCAGATGATAACTAAAAACCTCGGAAAAGAGGGTGGTGATGCGCCGAGAGTAATTGTATTGATCGTAGAGCTAGTTTACAATGACGGGTATACATATTTATACCCATGGGTAGATACTTGTCACACCCAGATATTCGCTAACCCGAATTTTAAGCAGGATGTGTATTAAATGTCTGTTCAGGACCAGCCAGAGTACACGAACGATAATTTGATAGACAGATCCTCATCTTACAAAAATAACAAAATAAAACTCTCATACGCAGTGGAAGAACAATATAAACTAGACTTAATCTTCACGACCAAAGCGAAGCTTCCACCATAATCCACAGGCAATCCTCGACGTCCGGAACAAGCTCAATCCTAATAGAACTCACTATCTGAACCAATCTTTGCTTCTTGGGTGGGAAAAATAAAGCAAGACTGAGTGCCAACCATCGTACTCAACAAGTCATACCAACGGGAAGGTATGATGCAAGGTATTCCCAAAGGAATAGCTGATAGGATATTTGCAGTAAAAGCAGCATTTATAAATGATATTTTGAAGAAGTAAAAACAGTATATGTAATTAAGCAGTATTAGATCATCACTGTCCAATGCTAAATCCACGTTGCAGCAGGCCCAACCAGACCACCTGAACTACACTAGTTCTGTAAGTCAAATTATTATAGTGGGACTAATCACGGTGAGCTGGTTGACGGCCCAATAACTGCGGGCATGGCTATTCGAATAGTTTTAACTCTGATCAGAGGTGTACAACTTTACCGACAAAAGACGATTCCACACATGTTACCATGTGTCACAGCCTGATTTTCGTTTCGGCCACCACCTCTCACTCTCTCCGCCGTCGCCGGAAACTCCCTCCCCGCGAGCTCCTTCTCTCTCCGCCGCCGGTAGCCGCTCCAACCGCGCCACTCGTCGTCGCCAATCGTCGCCTTCGGTCGCCGCCGCCACTGTTGGGTTCACAGAGAAGGGAAGAAGACCGGCCGCCGGTTCTTTTGCGCCGAATCCTGCCGGAAGCACCCCGTCGCCATGAAGGCCGAGTTCGCCGCCACGTTTTGTTCTCCGGCGTAGTCCTGCTGCTCCTCCTATCGTCGCCAAGATTCGCCGTCGCCCTCCTCGGCATCGCAGCTGCAAGAAGAAGCCCGTCCACCCCTCCATTGTTGCCGCTCATCACCGGAAAGTCATCACCGCTGTGGACAGTGTATGATCAAAGTGTGTTTTGATTCTAATTCTGTGATGAATAATTGGTATATGTGATTATTGGTTTTGATATTTGGATATAATTGTCGAAGTGGTTTTGGATACCTGCTGTGATTTGGGTCCGGTCAGACCGAGCAGTGTGTGCTGGTCAGATCGGCGGTGATAGAGCGGTCAGACAGGTCAGCCCGCGGTCTGACCAGCCGACGCCATGTCGGTTTCGGTTTCAGGTTGTTTAATTGAATATCCGAGTTTGTTTCATGTTTATGACTGATGGATACTATACGTATGTATTACTGTTGTTTGCTAACAATGAGTCAAGTTGGTGATAGCTTGGTCTCGGAATATGGTTTCTTTGTTTGATTCATGTGTAGGTGACTCAATGCCTCTGGATAGTATTTGCGGTGATGGACCGGGAGTCGGCTTGGTGGTATGACGATGTCCGTGGGGGCCAGATATCATGCGGGATACTTAGGCTAGAGTTGATGCATGTGGTTGGTGAAGATTCCATATGGCATACGATGGAGGTATTGTGTGCGTATGGGATGCGGAGTCGAATTTGGAAGGAGGCCAAATTTGGTATGATTGGTTATGTAAAGTTTGTTTCTTATACGAGAAGGTTTCCTAGGTGGTTTAGGACTTCTAGTATGAGTTTGGTACGTGGCTTTAGGCTGCCTACCTCATGTATAAATAGAGGGGGAGTGTGAGGCTTCCCGGTATCTCTTTTGTGTCGCTTTTCAGAGCGTTATGTTGATAGTTTAGTTAGGGTTTCGTGTTTAGTCGAAATTTTGTAAGGAGTGCTGTTGGTGCACATTGTAAACAAAGAGAGAAGTAATAAAGTTGTCATCTACTTCGAGAGTTCTTCGATTTGTGTTTCATCGGGTTCGGCGGTCTAACCGGTGAGTTACCGGCGGTCAGACCGTTGGCAAGCGGCGGTCAGACCGGCAGCATAAGGGCGGTCAAACCGGTGGCGACGACAAGAGCCGGCAGCAGATTTCAGCGGTTCGACCGATCGTTCTACATCGGTCAGACCGATGATATTTACCCGGTCAGACAGACAGGACTACTCTGGTCAGATTGATCTCCGTCGAATTTAAGGGTAACTTTTATTTCCGCTAAAAGTTTTGGATTTTTGGGTATACCAACCATTCACCCCCCTCTGGTTGGCTTAGTTCTTGTATTTCGATCCTACAAGTGGTATCAGAGCCACGTTTGCTCTTTTTGATCTTTATCGATCTTGAGTTTTTGCCATGGCTAATAAGTTTTCAACTAAGCCTCATGTTTTCGATGGAACAGATTTTTCTCATTGGTGTAGTAGGATGCAGTCTTACATTATGGCTGATGATTATGATATTTGGAGAAAAGTTTCTCATCCTTGTGTGATCCCTGAACAAATTAATACTGCTGCTTTAAAAACTGAGTTTGAACAAAATTGCAAAGCTCACAATATTCTTTTGAGTGGGATTTCTCGTTCGGATTATGATCGTGTTGCTCATCTTCAAACTGCCCATGAGATTTGGATTGCCTTGATTAATTTTTATCAAGGAACAAATAACATTAAAGAACTTCGTCGAGATCTTTTCAAAAAGGAGTACATTAAATTTGAGATGAAACCTAGAGAAGCTTTGGATGACTATCTTTCTAGGTTTAACAAAATTTTGAGTGATCTTAGATTTGTTGATTCTTCTTATGATGTTAATTATACACAATCTGAGATTTCTCGTCACTTTTTGAATGGTGACATGTCTATTTGGGAGATGAAAGTTACATCTATTCAGGAGTTTGCTGACATGTCTACTTTGACTTTGGATTCGCTTTACACAAAACTCAAAACTCATGAGATGAATATTCTTTCTCGTAAAATTGATCCTAAGTCTAATGCTTTGGTTTCTTCCTCGACTTCTTTGGATGTTGGTGCTTCATCATCGAATTCTTCCGCTTTTGCTTTGATTAATGCCATGTTCGATGAGCAACTCGAACAATTCGAGGAGGAGGACTTGGTTTTGCTATCTAACAAATTTTTTCAAGCTATGAATAATGTTAGGAACAGGAAAAGAGGTGGACCGAATCGTTGCTTTGAGTGTGGTGCACTTGATCATCTTCGTTCACATTGTCCTAAGCTTGGGAGAGACAAGAAGGAAGAAAATAGTCAAGTCAAAGAGGTTGAAGTGGACAAGAAGAAGAACACGAAGGAGAAGAAGAAGAATTGCATGCAGTGGTTAATCCAAGATCTCATAGCAGCTTTTGATGAATCGGAAGATGAAAACGAGAGCAAAGGTAAGCAAGTTGTTGATCTAGCTTTTATTGCTCGTAATGCAAGTTCTGATGTTGATGAATCTGATAGTGATAGCGAAGAAAAGCTTAGTTATGATCAATTAGAACATGCTGCTTACAAATTTGCTAAGAAACTTCAAACATGTTCTACTATACTTGATGAGAAGGATCCCACTATTGAGATTCTAAATGCTGAAATTGATAGATTAAGATCTTCGATTCCTAATGATGATGAATGTAAATCTTGTGAAGTTTTATTTTCTGAAATTATTGCTTTACGAGATGTCAATTCTGTTAATTGCAAGAAATTGGAATCTGAGATTGAAAAATCTAAAAAAATGGAGTCTTCTTTTGCTCTTGGCTTTGCTTTGCATACTCGTGTTGTTGATGAGTTGATTTTGACAAAGAATGTTTTGGAAAAATACAAAGTTGCTTTTTGTGCAAGTTCTTTGTTCAATGCTTCATGTGCAAATAGGGCTTTACAAAACAAAGATGTTTTGATTTCTCAAGATTGCTCAAAGTGTATTTTGAGTGAGATGAAGTTGAAAGATGCTTTAGGGCGTGTTAAACACATGGAAGAAATTGTTAAACAAGATGACGTGTTTTCTTGCTCAACTTGTAGAAAACAAAAAGGTCTTTTGGATGCTTGCAAAAATTGTGCTACTCTTACTCAGGAGGTTTCTTACTTGAAAAGTTCTTTGCAAAGATTTTCTAATGGTAAAAAGAACCTCAACATGATTCTTGATCAATCCAAGGTTAGCACAGATAATCGTGGTTTAGGTTTTGATTCTTATGCTTATCATACTAGACACCCTCCTACTGTTTTAGGTGCTGCTAGAAGAGGTGAAATTTTGGTTGAATCTGAGCCTAAGAACACTGTGTTTAAATCTGCTGGCATCATGTCTTCTTTGAATGCATCTTCTTCAAAATCAAATGTTGTCAATGCAAAACCTTCTGTTGCTACATGTGTTTCAAAACCATCGATATCAAAACCATCTACTTCACAAATTGTCGTGAGAAGTACACTTGTTCTTTTAGTGGAAAAGATGGACATTTGGTTGGTTTTTGTTTTAGACTTGCCCATAAATAGAAAAAGGAAAGATAAATTGCTTTTGCGAAACGACGTTGGCAAAAATCAAGTTTTGATTCGAGGAGCTCGGTCAGACTGACTCTGTTTAGTAGGTTAGACCGGCCAGTGGTCAGACCGCAGGTGAACGGGCGGTCAGACTGGTTGCCAGGCCCGGTCAGACCACAGGCACAGCGGCGGTCAGACCGGCCTCGGGACAATTTTGCACGTACTTTAAATCAGACTTTTGTGAAGCGACATGGTAAGGTTTCAGGTAAGGATGGTTCTGATTTTGTTAGTGCATATGTACCTACTGGTTCTACTGGTCATGTGAGTCAGTGTTGGATTCCAAAATTTCTTATTTCTAACCCCAACACGGAGGCCTCGACATCTTCTCGTTCGTAGGTATTTTTGACGGCATACTCCCCATGTGCGTTCAGTGTTGAGATGATGATTGCTTTTTAAGGTAACATCAAGGTAATTTTGAATTGACATGATTTTGTTCTACTGTCTCGTTTATTAGCTTTTCATATGCTAATGTTTTGAGGTTGTAGTTTATGTTAATACTATTGGATGTCTGTCAATTTATGAGAACTTTGATGATATCTTTCACAATTGGATGTCTTTTTCAAGATCTTTAATTTCTTCTTGATTTCTCTTCGGGGAGAATTGGAGATTAATTTGAGGGGGAGTTAGTGCTTTCTATGAATTCTTTTTGGCATGATTTGAGGGGGAGTTTGTACCTCATGGTTTTATCAAGCAAAAATATGTCAATGAGAAAAATTGAGAAAAGAGAGCTTTGTTTATACATATGGTATTTTCTTGTACATGCTAGCAATACTATGAAGGTTTATTTGTCTCTAGCATAGCTTGTATGTATTCTAGTCTTCTTATGAGACTTAGATTTTTCTCTTAAGGGAGATGATGCATGACACTTAAATTCTATACATGAATTAAGTAAATATGCAATGTTGATACTAGCATATGGTTTGATTTATAAATGCTCTATATATATGCTTTATTGAATTGTTATTCCTCAAATAGCTTTGATTGCTCATTGTGCAAAGAGAATAAAAATATTGAAAAAAATGAATATCGAATCCTTGGAAACAGTCTTGACGACAAGGACGTATTCGATGTGAGCAAAATAATGGGTGCTGAATCCCTAGAAACAGTCTTGACGACAGGGATGTACCCGGATTACTTAAGAGAAAAAAAGTATGAGCAAAACGGCTCAAGAAAAGAAAAAGTTAAAAAATTCTCTTGGTTGTTTTGTACTAAAGCTAATTTGATAAAGAGTGATAAATGCAATAGGTATATATGTTTAGTGTTTATTTTTCAACCTATGTGCTTGTAAAGATATTGCATTATAAATCGTATGAAATCATGAATTTTGATTGTTGATTCAAACTTAATTGTAAAATCTTCGGTTCATGATTATACTTTAATGCATGCTTGTTATGATATAGATGGATTTATCTTCATTTTATTGCAACACATGACTTGATATGCTATATGTATGCTAAGCTCTTATATATTAATGCACATAATTTCTATGCTTGATGAAATCATTGTCAAAAGGGGGAGAAGAGAAGAGTTGTTTTTGGGAGAAGAGAAGAGTTGTTTTTGAGAGAAGAGAAAAGTTTTTGAGAAGCATGTTTTTGGTTTAATTGGAAATTTCTTTCTTTTCAAAAGTGAGAGAAGTTTCTTTTGGATTTTTTAGCACGATGTGTACATTTGTACGAAGTGTGCTTTTTACCACTTTTGTTTTTATTTTTCCAAACACCAAAACATTTTTAATGGATTTGCCAGTGTGTTCATCAAGGGGGAGATTGTAAGATCAAAGTGTGTTTTGATTCTTATTCTGTGATGAATAATTGGTATATGTGATTATTGGTTTTGATATTTGGAGATAATTGTCGAAGTGGTTTTGGATACCTGCTGCGATTTGGGTCCGGTTAGACCGGGCAGTGTGTGCCGGTCAAACAGGTGGTGATCGAGCGGTCAGACCGGTCAGCCCGCGGTCTAACCGGCCGACACTGTGTCGGTTTCGGTTTCGGGTTGTTTCACTGGATATCCAAGTTTGTTTCATGTTTATGACTTCTAGATGGATACTATACGTATGTATTACTGTTGTTTGCTAACAATGAGTCAAGTTGGTGATAGCTTGGTCTCGGAATATGGTTTCTTTGTTTGATTCATGTGTAGGTGACTTGATGCCTCGGGATAGTATTTGTGGTGATGGACCGGGAGTCGGCTTGGTGGTATGACGATGTCCGTGGGGGCCAGATATCATGCGGGATACTTAGGCTAGAGTTGATGCACGTGGTTGGTGAAGATTCCATATGGCATACGATGGAGGTATTGTGTGCGTATGGGATGTAGAGTCGAATTTGGAAGGAGTTCAAATTTGGTATGATTGGTTATGTAAAGTTTGTTTCTTATATGAGAAGGTTTCCTAGGTGGTTTAGGACTTCTAGTATGAGTTTGGTTCGTGGCTTTAGGCTGCCTACCTCATGTATAAATAGAGGGGGAGTGTGAGGCTTCCCGGTATCTCTTTTGTGTCGCTTTTCAGAGCGTTATGTTGATAGTTTATTTAGGGTTTCGAGTTTAGTCAAAATTTTGTAAGGAGTGCTGTTGGTGCACATTGTAAACACAGAGAGAAGTAATAAAGTTGTCATCTACTTCGAGAGTTCTTCGATTTGTGTTTCATCGGGTTCGGCGGTCTAACCGGTGAGTTACCGGCGGTCAGACTGGTGGCATAAGGGCGGTCAGACCGGTGGCGACGACAAGAGCCAGCAGCAGATTTTGGCGGTTCGACCGATCGTTCTACATCGGTCAGACCGATGATATTTGCCCGGTCAGACCGATAGGACTACTCCGGTCAGATCGATCTCCGTCGAATTTGAGGGTAACTTTTATTTCCGCTAAAAGTTTTGAGTTTTTGGGTATACCAACCATTCACCCCCCTCTGGTTGGCTTAGTTGTTGTATTTCGATCCTACAGACAGTACCTTGCCATCGCCGTCCGTCCTCGCGTAAGTGGTGGTAAGGGTCCCGTTGATCCTCTCTCTCTCTCGATGTCCTCCGTTTACATCATTGTGCGATGGTTCGCCGGTAATCACCGTTTCTTGTGTGGTGTCCCACGTGGCTTTTCCGATTCAAGTTAATCTCGGTTATCCAAAATCAACATAAATCCTGTTATCTCTTTTCAGTAACATATTATTCCTTTAAATATATGACATCTAATCTAATCTTTTCGGAGGATGTTCTTTAGTCATTTATCCTAGTTATAAATTATTTGTAAATGGTTTAATTAATTTGGAATAGTCTTTTATTTAATAAGTTTAATTGGAATGAAATCTTGTAAAATTCATAACTAATTCATGTGAAGTTAGAATAAAGCCATTAAAGTCTCATAATTCATCTAAAATCATGATTTACATGTTTGTTTACTTTATATGTACTGTTTATTTGGTTTTTGTTAGTCTTTGTCCTCGTTTTGCGTGTTAGCTTGTCGTTTCCGTCGTTTCGAAGGTTCGTGAGTGCGCCAGAAGTATTCAAGAAGATTAATTGAAGACCGATTATTGCAAGGCAAGTCACACAGATCCTAAACACAATTCCTTTGAGCATGTTGATCCTATATTTAAATTCTCCATTTACTTTAAATGTGCATTTATTTTCGAATGTCACCGGGAGGTGGGAACCTATTCATTTGTTATGGCCACTTTGCATTGCTTACTCTATTCATAATTTGACTAGTTGGACTTATATATTGGTTCAGCTAGATATATTAGATATAATTGCTTAGCCATGCTTAGAAACATTAGCACGTGATTGGGATAACTAATGTTTCACTATTACTTAATGATGGATATTTAATGATAGCTCACGATGGCTAATCGTGATTGGTTAATTAATTAATTACCAATTAAAACTTGATAATAGTGGGTTGTGAGCACATGGTTTTGATGGTCGTGCTCACAACAATTAAGGACCAGTTCACGAGTTTCGGTTCTGAAACATTAACCGTGTCAACCACAAGCCAGCGTGGGCAACGACTTTACCTTTTGTATAGCATGGTTTATTGCGGAGCACCAGACTGAGAAGTGGTGCAGATAAGCCCACGGGGGTCGCTGGGAGTCCATGCCTTGTTTTATAAGGTGGTGATTATGATCCAGGAACGGTGCGCTATGGTGGATTGTGTTATGCGAGGGGTACTGTCACAGCTCCTTTCCGTGGTACCATGGTAGTATTGAGGCGTATGGTGACATGTTGTGGGGCTGTGTCTTGTGGGTACAGTGGTACATCTCTGGCCAGAGAAAAACTATTCGAATAGCCGTGCCCACGGTTATGGGCGGGTCTAACAATGTCTTTCGTGATTAGTCTCACACTTCTCACCATAATAAATGATGCTATAATTGGTAATAATTTGATTAGCTCCTGGTTTGAAATGGTACATTAATGGTTTGGAGATAGATCTGTACAGCCGGGTATGGTTGTTCAGGTATGGTTGGGCCTGTGCAGCATGGCTGTGCTGTTCAGTGTAGATTAATATTGATGATTAATTACTCTACTGTTTTTATTATTCTTAAATGTTTGCTAAATGTTGCTTTTGCAAATGAGCCCTATATTATGCCATTCTTTGGTATCCTTGTGCACTTGCATACTTGCTGTGTGGCTTGCCGAGTATGTCATAAGCTTACCTTGCAATAATCATCAAACCTCAATTGAAAAAGGATCCAGAAGGAGAAGACGTTTGGCTTATACCCCAGTTGAGCTGCGTGTGGGAGTGGAGCTGAAGCTTCACTAGATTTTGTTTTCCGCTGCAGTTCTCTTCGTGCTGAGGACTAAGTGCCTCTTATGTAAGTATTTAATCTCTTTAGTTATTATGACGAATCTGTATATTAAATTGTCAGTTTGTGTATCTCGGCTAATTCCTGGATGATGATTTTAATGCACTAATTAGTTCAGAAATTACTAGTGAATTTTCGGGCGTGACACCATGCCTCGAAGTACCACCGCGACACTGCAAAGGGGAAAATCGTGACAAAACACGTCATATAACTCTCCCTAACCGAACATACCCACCTCAGGTTTCACCCCCTCCTTGGGCCAAGTCGGGCAGTCCCTTCTCGTGCCTAGTTAAATCCGGCTACAGCAGAAACCAATGTCTAGATCCGAACTGCATCATCGCCTTTACCATTGCCATGGTATGTCAGCTAGGTTAAGTTATACTCTAGATTCAGCCTGCAGCCCACGCTGGCCTGTGGTAAGTACGAGTATATCTTTCAGGGATTCCTGAGAACTGGTCCTTAATTGTCATGGGCACGACATCCAAAATCATGCATGTACCCACAACCCACCATTAAAGCATATTTCAGCTTTATTAAGCCATAACCATTATGGTACATCTTAATAAAATTAAGGACTAAATTATAATGAATCCCATTGTGAGCTAATTGATCTAAACATGGCTAAGCATTCCTAAACAAATCATCTAGTCAATTATATCCTAAGTTATCAATGGCATAAGATATTCAACAGGCCGAGTATGATTGGCATCCATCCCACATGACACTCTAAAACAATGCAATTTAATAGAAAGAAAGGGATTTTGTAAAAGAGGTTCAACATGATCAAATGATGTATGTATGACTTGCCTTGCTCTTGAGCTGACTGAACCTCGGCAACCACTTCGAAATAAACTGGATTACCAGAACTGACGAAATCTAAACGACAAATAAATCACACAAGAAATACAAGCAATAAGGCTACTGAAACAGCAAAAAAACCAATTTTAATGAATTCTATACATTTTAACAGATTCACTGCAATTTGAATGGGTTAAAACATAGCTTAGATTATTTAGTAACAAATTTTACAATACGAGCTGAGTTATTCCTAATAACCGAAAAACCTTAATCATTTATTACATAATATTGCCCATAGATAAATAGATCAACGTAAATAAACCTCCAGTAAACGAGCCTCACGAATTAACAAACTCAACGAGCCAATCCTTCGTGTCACGGGACCATCCAAACGGTCAACCGAACCGGCGAACAGAACCGACGGCTCAGAACGACTACAGACAACTAGACATGGTTTAAGCCAGAGACTCGGTACGGCAAATGATAGGCCGGTAATAATTTAGGGATGCACCTACGGCTTAGCAACTTGGCTACCAATCTACGGCACAACGGCAAACCACGACGACGACGCAGGAGAGCGGGGCGGATCGGCACGGGCACGGCGGCGGCGGCACAGAGCAGCGGTGGTGGCTCGGCACGGGCACAGTGGTGGCGGCTCATGGCGGCGGCGGCGGCGGTGGCTCGGCTAGGGCGTGGCAGAGGCGGCTCAATGCGATAGCGCGGCTAGGGCACGGCTCGGCTAGTGCACGGCTCGGCTAGGGTTTTGCCGGGCTAAACAACTAGGGTTTCAACAACGACGCTAAAAAGAGAAACACCTAAAACAGGAGATTACAGATAGGTTCCTCACCAAAGTGAGACGACCGGCGAGGAGGAGATGGTGATGACGGTCTGGCGGCAACACACGGAGACGACGGCGACGTTAGTTCAAAACCTAGGACGTAGACAAATTAGAACCAGATAGATAATGGCGATAGCCATGACACGGAGAGGGAAAACGGATTACCGGCGACGCTAGGGCGATGACGGCGATGGCGGGAGACGGCGCCGGCGGCGGGGCAGTGGTGGGCGACGGCGCTAGGGTGGCGGCCAGCGGCTACGGCTAGGGCTAAAACAAAACGAATAGGAAAAACATGGGGTGGTTCTAACTTAAATAGGAGTGGGGAAAAACTAAAGGAGGTGGGGCCGGTGGGAGGCGGCAGGAGGGGAGAGGAGATGAGGACGACTCGGACGCGGGGAGGAGAGGGCTGCGCGCGGCAGGAGGGGAGGGGAGAGGGGAGGGAAAATAGGAGAGGGATTAGGATTTGGACTTTCCCAAATTGGAAAAGAAATGCCGTGCTATTTTAGGAAAAGAATGGAAACGGAACCCGCGAACAAAAACGGACACGGCTCGTCATGCAAAACGAAACCGCAGACGAAGAGGGGAGTGAATCGGGCACGATTCACGACCAAAGGCGGGTGAGAAAGATTATTATTAATTCAAATCTTGACAATTTAAATTAACAAAATTAATTCCAATGCTCTGAATATTCCGCTTTAAGTCCTGTTCATGATTTTAGAGCAAAGAGAATTTGAAAAAAAAAATTCTCCCAGACATTTCCGATTATTAAACACATCGTTAATTTGTGTTTTCTTCAGGTTAACTAAAGTAATTTCTATAGACGATTTATTGGTGAATTAGAAACTACGGGAAAAGAGGAAACTCCGGGTGTGACAATACTAGTTCTTCTTGGACAAGAAAGAAACTTTCTACAGATAAAAGGAAAACACAAAGTCATTATCGGACAATAAACACACTTCCCTAAAGATAATAGGAAACTAGCATACTATTCCTAATTAATAAATACATTGCCATGCCGCATCCTCGTTGAACTCGGTCTCTTTTAGATAAACTTCCTTTAGTAGATGAATTTCCTTAACCGAATATAGCAAGAATCTGACTATTGGCGACTTGATAATTCCGATCGGCCCATTCCAGGACTCTAAAGCCCATACTGACTCTAGGCCGATGATGACTTTGGGACTTACAAAATTTCACTGTTAACACCCACTAACACATAGTTGTCTTCTTGACCTTAGAGCATTCGGCCAAACTGATTTCTGGGTCTTGATCATCATCGGAGTCAGAAACATAGCAATAAACATAATTGATCTTCTTGAATTTATTGGCCTCCTGGAATCGTTGTTCATGAGATGTGCCAGACTCTCAAAGTCTTGTGATGAAAATTTCTCTCTTATCAACCCAATCAATCCCTGGAAATCCAAATCGGCCAACTGAGTCGGTCAGATTTAAACTGTAGCATCTATTCCTGATATCTCTAAACCTCTGAATATAATCTAGAACTGATTCATCAGCTTTCTTCCTGATTGTTGTTAAGTCTGATAGCTTCATCTCCTGAACCCTGCTAAAGAAGTATTTATGAAATTATTTCTCTAAATCGGCCCAACATCTGATAGAATTGTATGGTAAAGAAGAAAACCAAGTGAAGGTCGATCCAGATAGATAAGGGGAAAAATCTAACTCTCAAAGCTTCAACAGCCGATGCTTCACCACATTGTGCCAAAAATCGACTAATATGTTTATATGTAGTCACGTGTTCCTGCTCTGGAAACTTTGAGAAGTCTAGAATCTTGTATCGGTTTGGTAATGGCACTTTGTCAAAATATTTTGTAGGTTTAATCCCAAAATACTCTCTGACCACATCTGCAATCATATCGGCCCAAGGCTGTTGCTGAATTCATCCTTGATATTGCTGCTCTTATTGGTTGTACATTGGTTGTCCTGGAGCTTGAATAAAAGGAGACGTATCTTGCCGATACTGCACTGGTGATAGAGGTTGGAATTGATTGTTGATTGAACCTTGTTGATATGGAAAATTCTGGAGGTCCATGCTTGCGTATTGTGGGCCAATCGGCTAGGAACCGATCGGTGGTTGTTGTGATTACATCTGCTGAGGGATTAAGGATTGTTGTCTCCCAATCGGCTAGGTAACCGATTGCTATATATCTCCAAATGGTTGTTTAACCATCAGCATTTGAGCCAACTGCTCTAGTGTCATTGCAGTAGAAGTTTGAATCCCTAATATCAGCGGTTGTCTTGTTAAGATAACTGGATGCGATGGATTTAGCGCCGATATAGGATTTACTTCAGGATGACCACTCCCTGGACTAGTCTTGAGATCTTTGTATACAGGGAAAGTATTATTCAGGAGATGCAAGGCTGAGTCAAAACTATCTTGCAAAGTCATCAATTTGGTTTTGTCATCCTTGGCGTCATTATCTTCCTTCTGTTCTTCATCTTTGGCACCAGATGATACTTCTTCTTGTTCCAACATCTTGAACTTGAACTTTTGAACCATTGTTCCTTGCCGAGTTATAGAAAAAGAATTAAGATATGCATCTTTCAACTGTCGTACTTTTTGTTCCATCTCTGTCCTTTGCTCTTCGAAAAGATCTTCAACTTTGGCAGGGATGACATTATTATCATCGAGATTCGTGAGCAACGTGGTGAATGATGAAAACTCTGTCACACTGGGCCTGCCAAAAACGTGTTGATGAAAAACACGTTGACCTGGGAAATCTGCTTAACTCCAGTGTAGGTCGAAGGCTAGCCTCGAGTTTGTCGGGAGCGTGCCAGCTGATTTGATCCTGAATCAGCAAGAAAGACAAAAGCAGAGTTAGTCAGCCGATAGCTGATTGGCCGACATGTCGATAGCATATCGTTGGTGGTCTCAGCCGATGTAGTTAGACCAAATCAGCTATAAACTGAGTGGATTAAGGAATATAAAACCCTAAACATGCCTCATAGGCTATAATACTGTCTTATTAGATTTAATAAAGAAGTTCAAGATAGTATTATAAAAATAGCCGATGGAACAATATTTAGAGCGAAAAGATAAATAAAAATAACATACCAGCTAATACTCTGGTATAAATCTATATAGGCAAATCAATCTATAGTAATATATCAAGTAAAGACCAGTTACCAACTTAATAGCCAGCCGATATGACTTACACGTGATATATTCCTATGAGGTGATCTATCTATATGGATGGCGAATATACATGAAACATATAAAGAAACATACATATTAGGTAAGATCGGTTGAAACTCCGATACTATATCTAATTATGATTAATTCCAGGTTAGCTTTTATGACTCTAAGCACGACTAGGGATGATGCATCGCAAAGTATGGAAAGAAGCATAAAGTCTAAACAATCAAGAAATTAAGCACTTTTCAAGATGGTAGATGCCTTAGCTAATCTAATCCAGTAAGGCGATTTAGCTGATACCGGCAAGAACCATAAAGTAAGAACTAGTCGATAAAGTTAATTTGAGATATTAAGGTTAGATTAACTAAGACATATAATATATAACAGATGGTCATGATAAAAGGACTAAAACTTCTACAACGACATAATAGCCTCAATAGCACAATCCATCGAGACGAGTTACCTCTTGTTGAGAGAACTCACCGAAAAGAAGAACAAAAAGGGTATTGATGCGCCGAACTTGTATTGGATTATCTCCTGTATTATAATGCTAGGGGATTCATATTTATACCCCAAGTACAAACTAGTCCATTATGGACACGACTCAAACATTTCTAAAGATAAGATACAAACAAGACCATATATGGCAGTCTCTTATCAAATCTCTAACAGACCGATTCAAATATCCTAATTAATAGATGCAATTGCCTTAATCGAGCTCTATCTCTAATTGGCAATGACGATTATTCCAATCTAGGCCTATGCTGAGCCCAAGTTACACCATATCGGTCGTATCGGCCATCAACTTCATCAACCTTGATCAACTGATATTCTGTTTTTAGCCGATGCGCAGTCTGACTCCAAGTCCAACTCGATTCGACACCAAATTAGCTTCGATCTTCTTCCTTTTTTTTTTCTGAATCTGATGTAAAATTCCGTTCTTAACACACCGCCACATCACCAACTGCGTCCGGGTGTACCTCCTATCCTCGTCGTCGCCAGCGCGACCGCGTCGTTGACTATGCTGAACAGCTATCTGCCACAGGCAAGTTGGTGGAGCTCGCTGCGAGTGACCATCGAAAGAAGACCAAGATAAGGGAGAAGAAGGGCAAAACTATCATTTTTTGTGGTTTCTCTATCATCAATTGGGTGGATATTATATTTTTATGCGTCCAGTGTCCTATGGCAAATACCACACTTTTTGGAGTATCCTTGGGCAAATTCACGTCTTTACGGTGTCTCACAGCTAATTACACATTTTATGTTTGAGGGAGAGGGGATTGAGAAGATTGGGGAGATATGCAACACGAGGTGAGCCATTAGCGTATGATTAATTGAGTATTAACTATTTTAAATTTCAAAAATGGACTAATATGATTTTTTAAAGTAACTTTCCTATAGAAATTTTTTTTGCAAAAAACACACCGTTTAGTAGTTTAGGAAGCGTGCGTGCGGAAAACGAGTCACAATCTCCCCAATCTCTCCCAATCTCCTTTGAAAGAACGCATAGTGTACTATAGCAAACTTTGCCTTCAAAGAATAAACACATACATAAAATGATAGCTGGGGTTTAAACTAGTACAAAAGTGGATGTTTTCATGAATAAACTAGTATAAAAGTGGGTAGATACGGAATAAAATATTGTCTCCGGATAAAAATATCACTTATATATTAGGATAAATTTAAAAGAAAAGATTCCTTATATAAAGTTCGAATTACAGCTCTGAACAATTGGATGAGTACAGATTACCCCCTTAACCCGAAAGCCAGATACCTTTCACCCTCAACTATCAATACCGGACGAATTACCCCCACAGACTCAAACCAGAGTATTTTTGGTCCTACGTGGCAGTCCAGTTAACAATTCTTTTTTTAAATCTGTGGCTCCCACCCTGTCAGTCTCTCATCCTCTCTATCTCTCTTTCTTTCCCCAATCGTCTCTCTCTTCTCCCTCCCCTCACTTCCATCTCTCTCTATCACAGATAGGTTCTATCTCTCTTTCTTTCCCCAATCGTCTCTCTCTTCTCCCTCCCCTCACTTCCATCTCTCTCTATCACAGATAGGGGAGTGCAAGAGGGTGAGTCGACGACGGCGGTGGGGGTGCCAAGGACGGCGAGTGGGCAGATGCGGGGGCAAAGGCAGCTTGGGGCTTTGTAACGTCCCGCCTCTCCCAGGCCGGGCCCGCTTACATCTGATAGCTTTCATAGGTCATAGACTACGCTCACAGACCAACACATGTCTTTTCTGCAGACTTTGTCCTCACTCGTGTGCACCCGGGAAGAATTTCCCGTTCGGTCACCCATCCCAAATTGCTCCAGGCCAAGCACGCTTAACCCTGGAGTTCTTTGGAGATTGGCTTCCCGAAAAGAAGTTGAAACTTGTTGATATGAGTATTCTATTAATCCTATTAAGTCATAGGCCGGGATGTTACACCCTCACCCCCTTAAGAGAGATCGACGCCCCCGTCGATCAACCCCAGGCCAGGAACGTCCTCTCTTGGCCACGTCCATGTGTCCAGTGCCAGCGCATGGCAGTCCAGTGCCAGCGCATGTGCCATGCTGTATAACCACTCCCGGTCTACACCAGCCATGCGCACCATGCCTGCGCAACTACGACACACGCGCCCGTGAGACCGCGAGAGTCAGCTTTGATACCACTTTGTAACGTCCCGCCTCTCCCAGGCCAAAACCGCGAGAGTCAGCTCTGATACCACTTTGTAACGTCCCGCCTCTCCCAGGCCGGGCCTGCTTACATCTGATAGCTTTCATAGGTCACAGACTACCCTCACAGACCAACACGTCTTTTCTACACACTTTGTCCTCACAAATTGCTCCAGGCCAAGCACGCTTAACCCTGGAGTTCTTTGGAGATTGGCTTCCGAAAAGAAGTTGCAACTTATTGATATGAGTATTCTATTAATCCTATTAAGTCGTAGCCCGGGATGTTACGTCTGATCTGGCCGGGATGTTACATCAGATCTTTCGTCTGATCTGGTTGATTTTTCCAGCCAACCTCATTCTTCTCGAATCCAAGGATCTAGATGTTATTCTGGGAATGGATTGGCTGACAAGGCACAGAGGAGTGATCGATTGCTCTAGCCGCACCATCAAGTTGACCAATGTGAAAGGAGAAGTGGTAACTTTCCAGTCTCCAGTGCCGCAGAAGCCAGGGATCAGTTTAAACCAGGCTGCGGGTGAAGAACAAGAGGTAGTAGTGGAGAAAACCACTAAGAAGTTGGAGGATATTCCCATAGTCAAAGAGTATCCAGAGGTTTTTCCAGATGATCTGACAACAATGCCACCAAAAAGGGATATCGAGTTCCGGATTGACTTGGTACCTGGAACTGCACCAATCCACAAGAGGCCTTACAGAATGGGAGCCAACGAGTTGGCGGAAGTCAAGAAGCAAGTTGATGAACAGCTACAGAAGGGATACATCCGCCCGAGCACGTCGCCTTGGGGTGCTCCAGTTATCTTTGTGGAAAAGAAAGATAAAACCAAAAGGATGTGCGTCGACTACCGCGCACTCAATGAGGTCACTATTAAGAACAAGTATCCATTGCCAAGAATTGATGATCTGTTTGATCAGCTGAAAGGAGCTACTGTGTTCCCTAAGATAGACCTGCGATCAGGCTATCACCAGTTGAGGATCCGCAAAGAGGATATTCCAAAGACAACATTCATCACTCGGTACGGGTTGTTCGAATGCACAGTTATGTCTTTCGGACTAACTAATGCACCTGCCTTCTTCATGAATTTGATGAACAAGGTGTTTATGGAATTTCTGGACAAGTTTGTCGTCGTTTTCATCGATGACATACTTATCTACTCTAAGTCCGAGGAAGAACATGAGCAGCATCTTCGGCTGGTACTTGAAAAGTTAAAAGAGCACCAGCTATATGCCAAGTTCAGCAAGTATGACTTCTGGCTTAAGGAAGTTCAGTTTCTCGGTCACATCGTGAATGCTCAAGGAGTAGCTGTGGATACAGCAAATGTGGAGTCAGTTACCAAATGGACCCCACCAAGGACAGTCACTCAGATTCGGAGTTTCTTAAGACTTGCGGGCTATTACCGCCGGTTCATTGAGAACTTCTCTAAAATTGCTAAGCCAATGACACAGCTATTGAAGAAGGAAGAAAAGTTTATCTGGTCTGCTGAATGCAATAGGAGTTTTGAAGAACTCAAACGACGGTTGGTGTCTGCACCAGTCTTAATCCTGCCTGATCAGACGAAAGATTTCTAGGTCTATTGTGATGCATCTCGCCAGGGGCTAGGATGTGTGTTGATGCAGGATGGCAAAGTGGTTTCTTATGCTTCATGGCAGTTGCGTCCTCATGAAGGCAACTACCCGACCCACGATCTGGAATTGGCCGCAGTTGTTCATGCTTTAAAGATCGGGCGGCACTATCTCATCGGTAACCGTTGTGAGGTATATACAGATCACAAAAGTCTAAAGTACATATTCACTCAACCTGATTTGAATCTCCGACAGCGAAGATGGTTGGAGCTGATCAAAGATTATGATATGGGAATACACTATCATCCCGGCAAGGCTAATGTGGTTGCAGACGCCTTAAGTAGGAAGAGTTACTGCAACGTCGCATGAGTAGAGGAACTATGCTGTGAGGTTCAACGTGATGTGGAACATCTGAACCTTGGAATAGTTGAGCACGGATTCGTGGCTGCCCTAGAGGCACAACCTACCCTGGTGGAGCAGGTTCGCATAGCTCAAGCAAGTGATCCTGAGATAGCGGAACTCAAAAAGAACATGAGAGTTGGAAAAGCCCGAGGTTTTGTTGAGGATGAACAAGGCACAATCTGGATGGGAGAAAGATTGTGTGTACCCGAAAACAAGGAATTAAAAGACTTGATACAGACAGAAGCTCATCAAACTCAGTATTCTATTCATCCTGGCAGTACCAAGATGTACCAAGACCTCAAAGAAAAATTCTGGTGGGTCAGCATGAGAAAGGAAATAGCTGAATTCGTCGCACTCTGTGACGTTTGCCAGCGAGTAAAGGCAGAACACTAGAGGCTAGCAGGTTTGCTACAGCCACTTCAGATTCCAGAATGGAAGTGGGAAGAAATCGGAATGGATTTCATTACGGGTTTGCCCAGGACGTCATCAGGGCATGTTTCTATTTGGGTAGTCGTTGATCGACTCACTAAAGTGGCTCACTTCATTCCGGTGCATACTACCTACTCAGGGAAGAAGTTAGCAGAGCTTTATTTGGCAAGAATCATGTGTTTGCATGGTGTACGTAAGAAGATAGTGTCTGATCGAGGGAGCCAATTCACCTCAAAGTTCTGGCAGAAATTACAAGAAGAATTGGGAACCCGGTTGAATTTCAACATGCTTGGCATCCACAACGTGTTCCACGTCTCTCAGTTGAAGAAATGTTTGAGAGTTCCTGAGGAACAGGCAAGTCCGGATCAAATCGAAATCCAAGAAGACTTGACGTATGTGGAGAAGCCGACTCGTATCATCAAAACCAGCGAGAGAAGGACCAGAAACAAAGTAATCAGATTCTGCAAGGTTCAGTGGAGCCACCACTCAGAGGAAGAGGCCACTTGGGAAAGAGAAGATGAGTTGAAGGCCGCCCATCCGCACCTCTTCGCCAGCTCTTCCGAATCTCGGGGTCGAGATTCCGTTTAAGGGGGGTAGGTTTGTCACGCCCTGAAGTTTCCCCCTCTCCTTGCTTTAAAAATTGGCTAAATAAATTGCTCGAAGAAATTATTTAAATTAACCTAGAGCTAAATCTCTAATTAATAAATGCATTTAATAATCAAATTCGGCGTGGTGGAATTTTTCTTGGGTTCCACATGTCACAATATATTAACAGGATTTTTAGTGGAATTTTCAGAGCCTTGGAAATAATTTTAACCAATTAAAAATGAGCAAGCGCAATATTTTTAATCCCAGGAAAAATCCTTTCTTCTTTTTCTTTTTCTTTTCCTTCTTTTTTCTCTATTGGGCCGTCGGCCCACTCCCTCCTGCGCTCGGCCTCCTTCCTTTGGGCCGGCCCGTTCCCCTTTCCTCTCTCTCCGGGACGCTGACAGGTGGGGCCCACCTGTCAGGGCGTCCCCTTCCTCCAGCCGCCCGCCCCATGACGGCAACCGCCGCCGAAACCGTCCGCGCCGCCGCCTTCTCCGCTCCGCGCCGCTCCCCCACTCCGCGTCCCCACGTCGTCGCCCTCCCTGCCATTCCCGCCCGCGCGCGCGCCCGCAAATGGGCAGGATTCGATTTGAATCCCCCCCAGTCTCTCTCTCTCTCTCTCCCCCCATGTTGCCGGCCAAATCGGGGGGTTTCCCGGCCATGTCCGCCCCTCTCGAGCCCCTATAAAGTTTCCCCGCATCCCCCTCTCTTGTTTTTCGCACTCGCCGCGCCCTCCCGTGCTTCCTATCGTCGCCGCGCCGCTTGCCCCTTGCGCCGCCGCCTACCGCCGTCTCCGGCCACGCGCCACCGCCGCTAGAGCCGCTGCGCGCCGTGAAGCCGCCGTCGTCGCGCTCGCGGGTGCCGTCCGCTCCTCGGCCGCCGCTTGGTTGCCGCCAATCACCCCCGAAGCCCCGTTTCCCTCGCTCGCCGGTGTGCTCTCCTTTTTCATCCATCTCCGGCCGGCCACTTTGGTCGTCGCGGTCGTCCTCTCCACCCCTAATCCCTTTCCTCCTTTCCTATAGGTGTCGCCGCCGCGCGTCCGCCCCTCCTCGTCGCGGGTCACCGCCGCCTTTCATCCTCCGCTCTAGTCGCCGTGCTCGCTGGTGAGGCTCCCCTCTGCTCCCCTTTTTCCCTCTCTCCCGTGTGCGCCGTCGTCCTTCGCGCGTGTGCCGTCGCCTTCGGCCGCCGCCACTACTTTTCGTGCCGCCCGCCGCCGCCTCCCACGCCGCCGGTTGCCGTCGCCGGCGACCGCATGCCGCCGCCGTTCACCATGCTTGCCGGCCGGCTTAAAGCCAAGGCCGAGCCCGGCGGCTGCTCCCCGCGCCGTCCGATCGGCTCGGGCCGATCCGGACCCTTGGTCCCATGGACCGGCCGCCTTGAGCCGCTGACATGCGGGCCCCGCTTGCCGGCGCCGCCCCCTCCTTAGATGACGTCAGCCCTGGGTATTATTGCGCAATAAATTGATTAAGGACTTTTTCTTTATTAGTAAAAACACAGTTTATCTTCTAAAATTCATAAGTAATTCATCCGAGCTCCGTTTAAGTCCATTCAAGTCTCAGTAAATCAAGAAAAATGCAAAGAATCCCTTAACAATGGTTTTGTTTCCTGTTTCAGTAGTCTTATAGCATGTTTTGCTTGTGTGGTTTGTTTGTCGCGTAGTTTTCAGCCGTTTCGTCGATCCGCGGTTTCTCGAAGACGTTGCTGTGGTCTTATCAGTGCGAGAGCAAGGCAAGTCATGCATTACAATTGATCATATTGTACCCAATTTACAAATATCCCGCATTTCTATTAATGTTGCATTCTTTTACAATGTAATGTGGGATGGGTCCTATTACTCAGCCATTTATTGTTTACCATATGCCATTGATAACTTGGGTATCAAAATGATTAGATGTTGGTTTAGGAAATGCTTAGCCATGCTTAGCTCAACTAGTACACAAATGGGGATCACATTATTACATAGACTTTGGCTATGAGCATAGTTTTGGATTGGTGCAACCGCAGTGGTGTTAGTTAATTAAAATACACTGAATGGTGGGCTGTGGGTGCATGGTTTAGCTGGTTGCACCCATGGCAGTTAAGGACCGGTTCATGGGAAACCCTGGGAGACTTACCGTGCTTACCACAAGCGGGAGTGGGTAACTGCTTGATATGAAGTATAGCTCGACCCTTTCCTAGGCACCGGTGGCGAGGGTAGGCGTGATGGAGTTGGGTCGCCCGGGGTGTCCGGTTGTCCAGCTGCCGGATACACCGCGGCGCAAGAGGGGACCGCTCACTGCCTTTTGAGGGGTGGGGGTGAAACCTTAGCGTGGTGTGGATGGTTAGGGGAGGGTTATGTGGAGGGTCTTGTCACGATTTCCCCCTTTAAAGTATCATGGTGATACTTCGGGGCATGGCGACATGTGTGGAATCGTGTCTTGTGGGTAAAGTTGTACACCTCTGGCCAGAGTAAAACTATTCGAATAGCCGTGCCCGCGGTTATGGGCGATCAACCAGATTCACCGTGATTAGTCTCACCCCTAGTTTAGCTTAATGAACTGATGTAGTTCAGGTGGTTGGTTGGGCCTGTTGCTACGTGGTGTAGCGTTGGATAGTGTTTGGTTAATATTGATTAATTACTACAACTGTTTTACTGCTTTCAACTACTATTTTTAAATGTCTGCTTTGTGCAAAAGAACCTTTAGCCTCCTTTGGTTATATCCTGCATCATACCTCCTCTTCCGGTATGACTTGCTGAGTACAGTGGGTAGTACTCAGTCTTGCTCTCTTTTCCCCCACACCAGAGCTGAAGATCTTCCTAGTGGGAGCTGTCTTGTCGAAGTTGGTTTCGTCACTGCCGTCAAGGATTGCCTATGGAGTGGAGTCGCCCCGCTGCTGAAGTCAAGCTTCCCGGTTTAGCTCGCTTTTATCTTTTCCACTGCATTTGTAATCTTTATATTTTTGTAAGACGTGGATCTGTATGTCAACAATTGTCGTTTGTATACCCTGGCTAGTCCTGGACAGGGATTTAATGCACATTCAGCTTAGAAATTCTGGTTCGTGAATTTCTGGGCGTGACAAGTTGGATTCTTTGCATTTTTATGAATTTACTGAGACTTGAATGGACTTAAACGGAGCTCGGATGAATTACTTATGACTTTTAGAAGATAAACTGTGTTTTTACTAATAAAGAAAAAATCCTTAATCAATTTATTGCGCAATAAATCCCAGGGCTGACCTCATCAAGGGGGGCTGCGCCGACAGGTGGGCCCCGCTTGTCAGCGCACAAGGGGAGGGAGAGGGGGCTCGGGCAAGTGGGCCCCACTGGCAGCGGCACAAGGTGGCCGGTCTACCGTGGACCGGGACCACGCGGGTGGTCCACCGCCGGTCCACGGGACCGACGGTCCGGATCGGCCCGAGGCCGATCGGACGGCGCGGGCGGCGGCTACGCATGGCTCGGCTCGGCACAAAGCCGACCGACCGGCCATGGCGAGCGGCGGCGGCGCGCGCGGCTGCCGACGGCGACGACCGGCGGAGGGAGGCTGCGGCGGACGGCGCGAAAGGCGGCGGCGGACGGCCGGAGCGGCGGCACGGCCAAAGGCGGCGGCGCACGCGAGAAGGGGAGAAAAGGGACGGGGAGGGAGTCCTCACCGGAGGGGCGGCGACTGGAACGGGAGGGGATGAGCAGCGGCAGCGCTTCGGAAAACGGCGGACGGGAGCGGCGCGACCTGGGAAAAGGCGGTGAAGGGGTTAGGGAGAAAAGAGGAGCCGTGGCACGGCGAGGAGAAATGGCCGGAGATGGAAACAATGGCGAGCTCACCGGCGGCGCGAGGGAATCGGAGCTCCGGCGGAGATTCGCGGCAACAAAGCGGCGGCCGAGGTGCGGGCGGGCTCGGTGAGCGCGACGGTGGCGACTGCGCGGCGCGGCGGCGGCTCTAGCGGTGGCGGTGCGCGGCCGGAGATAGGCAGCGGCAGCGGCTAGGCGTGGCGGCGATAGGGGCACGGGGGAGGGTGGCAAATGGGGGAAACGAGAGAGGAAACTCGGGGCAGTGATTTAAAGGTGCGAGAGGGGGCGGACGTGGCCGGGAAGGTGGCCGATTTGGCCGGCGACGTGGGGATGGAGAGAGAGAGAATGGGGGGATTCAAATTCGAATCCTGCCCCTTGCGAGCGCGCACGCGGGCCGGGAGATACGGGGGAGAGGGCGGCGACGTGGGAAGGACGCAGGAGCGGCGCGGCGTGGGCGCGGGAGGAGCGGAGGAGGCGGCGGCGCAGCGGTTTCGGTGGCAGCGGTTGGAGCTCCGGCTCCAACGGCCAGAGGTGGGAGACGACCGACAGGTGGGGCCTACCCGTCGGCGTCCCGAGAGACGAGGGAGGGGCGGCTTAGGCTGGCCCACGAGTAGGAGGGGCCGCGGGAGAGGGATGGGCCGACGGCCCAACAAAGAAAAAGGAGGGAAAAGAAAAGAAAAACAGAAAAAGGATTTTCCTGGGATTAAAAATATTGCGCTTGCTCATTTTTAATTGGTTAAAATTATTTCCAAGGCTTTGAAAATTCCACTAAAAATCCTGTTAATATATTGTGACATGTGGAACCCAAGAAAAATTCCACCACGCCGAATTTGATTATTAAATGCATTTATTAATTAGGGATTTAGCTCTAGGTTAATTTAAACAATTTCTTCGAGCAATTTATTTAGCCAATTTTTAAAGCAAGGAGAGGGGGAAACTTCAGGGCGTGATAAACCTACCCCCCTTAAACGGAATCTGGACCTTGAGATTCGGAAGAGCTGGCGAAGAGGTGCGGATGGGCGGCCTTCAACTCATCTTCCCTTTCCCAAGTGGCCTCTTCCTCTGAGTGGTGGCTCCACTGAACCTTGCAGAATCTGATTACTTTGTTTCTGGTCTTTCTCTCACTGGTTTTGAGGATACGAGTCGCTTCTCCACATACGTCAAGTCTTCTTGGATTTCGATTTGATCCGGACTTGCCTGTTCCTCAGGAACTCTCAAACATTTCTTCAACTGGGAGACGTGGAACACATTATGGATGCTAAGCATGTTGGAGGGAAGCTCAAGCTGGTAAGCAACTTCACCCCTGCGTTCCAAAATCCGATATGGTCCCACAAAGCGTGGTGCCAACTTTCCTTTGGTTTGGAAGCGGTGTACTCCCCTGAGCGGGGTGACACGGAGATACACATAATCCCTGCTTGGAAAACGAGCTCCCTTCGGCGGTTGTCTGCATAGCTTTTCTGTCGAGATTACGCGATTCTCAATCTTTCCCTGACAGCTCTGACTTTCTCTTCTGCCTCATTTAAAACTTCTGTACCAAACAACTGGCGTTCCCCTGTCTGATCCCAGAAGAGTGGAGTACGACACCTCCGTCCATACAGTGCTTCAAATGGTGCCATCTGCAAACTAGCCTGGTAACTATTGTTGTAGGAGAACTCAGCATACGGCAAACTTTTGTCCCATGCTCCACCAAACTCAAGCGCACAAGCTCTTTGCACCCAAAGAGCTTTTTGGAGTATCCTTGGGCAAATTCACGTCTTTACGGTGTCTCACAGCTAATTACACATTTTATGTTTGAGGGAGAGGGGATTGAGAAGATTGGGGAGATATGCAACACGAGGTGAGCCACTAGCGTATGATTAATTGAGTATTAACTATTTTAAATTTCAAAAATGGACTAATATGATTTTTTAAAGTAACTTTCCTATAGAAATTTTTTACAAAAAACACACCGTTTAGTAGTTTAGGAAGCGTGCGCGTGGAAAACGAGTCACAATCTCCCCAATCTCCTTTGAAAGAACGCATAGTGTACTGTAGCAAACTTTGCCTTCAAAGAATAAACACATACATAAAATGATAGGTGGGGTTTAAACTAGTACAAAGATGTTTTCATGAATAAACTAGTATAAAAGTGGGTAGATACGGAATAAAATATTGTCTCCGGATAAAAATATCACTTATATATTAGGATAAATTTAAAAGAAAAGATTCCTTATATAAAGTTCGAATTACAGCTAGATACCTTTCACCCTCAACTATCAATACCGGACGAATTACCCCCACAGACTCAAACCAGAGTAGTTTTGGTCCTACGTGGCAGTCCAGTTAACAATTCTTTTTTTAAATCTACGGCTCCCACCCTGTCAGTCTCTCACCCTCTCTATCTCTCTTTCTTTCCCCAATCGTCTCTCTCTTCTCCCTCCCCTCACTTCCATCTCTCTCTATCACAGATAGGGGAGTGCAAGAGGGTGAGTCGACGACGGCGGTGGGGGCGGAGGCTGTCGGGGCAGCGGAGGGGGTGCCGAGGACGGCGATTGGGTAGATGCGGGGGCAAAGGTTCATAGGTCATAGACTACCCTCACAGACCAACACATGTCTTTTCTGCACACTTTGTCCTCGCTCGTGTGCACCCGGGAAGAATTTCCCGGTCGGTCACCCATCCCAAATTGCTCTAGGCCAAACACGCTTAACCCTAGAGTTCTTTGGAGATTGGCTTCCGGAAAAGAAGTTGCAACTTGTTGATATAAGTATTCTATTAATCCTATTAAGTCGTAGGCCGGGATGTTACAATCTCACCCCCTTAAGAGAGATCGATGCCCCCGTCGATCAACCCTAGGCCAGGAACGTCGCCCGTGAAACCGCGAGAGTCGGCTCTGATACCACTTTGTAACGTCCCGCCTCTCCCAGGCCGCACCCCCTTAAGAGAGATCGACGCCCCCGTCGATCAACCCCAGGCCAGGAACGTCGCCCGTGAAACCGCGAGAGTCGGCTCTGATACCACTTTGTAACGTCCCGCCTCTCCCAGGCCGGGCCCGCTTAGACTACCCTCACAGACCAACACATGTCTTTTCTGCACACTTTGTCCTCACTCGTGTGCACGTCACCCATCCCAAATTGCTCCAGGCCAAGCACGCTTAACCCTGGAGTTCTTTGGAGATTGGCTTCCAGAAAAGAAGTTGCAACTTGTTGATATGAGTATTCTATTAATCCTATTACGTCGTAGGCCGGGATGTTACACCCAAATTAATTTTGCCAGATCAGACGAAAGAGTTTCAGGTGTATTGTGATGCATCTCGCCAGGGGCTAGGATGTGTGTTGATGCAGGATGGCAAAGTGGTTTCTTATGCTTCACGACAGTTGCGTCCTCATGAAGGCAACTACCCGACGCATGATTTGGAATTGGCCGCAGTTGTTCATGCTTTAAAGATTTGGCGGCACTATCTCATCGGTAACCGTTGCGAGGTATACACAGATCACAGAAGTCTAAAGTACATCTTCACCCAACCTAATCTGAATCTCCGACAGCGAAGATGGTTGGAGCTAATTAAAGATTATGATATGGGAATACACTATCATCCCGGCAAGGCTAATGTGGTTGCAGACGTCTTAAGTAGGAAGAGTTACTGCAACGTCGCATGGGTAGAGGAACTATGCTGTGAGGTTCAACGTGATTTGGAACATCTGAACCTTGGTATAGTTGAGCACGGATTCGTGGCTGCCCTAGAGGCACAACCTACCCTGGTGGAGCAGGTTCGCATAGCTCAAGCAAGTGATCCTGAGATAGCGGAACTCAAAAAGACATGAGAGTTGGAAAAGCTCGAGGTTTTGTTGAGGATGAACAAGGAACAATCTGGATGGGAGAAAGATTGTGTGTACCCGAAAACAAGGAATTAAAAGACTTGATACTGACAGAAGCTCATCAAACTCAGTATTCTATTCATCCTGGCAGTACCAAGATGTACCAAGACCTCAAAGAAAAATTCTGGTGGGTCAGCATGAGAAGGGAAATAGCTGAATTCGTCGCACTCTGTGACGTTTGCCAGCGAGTAAAGGCAGAACACCAGAGGCCAGCAGGTTTGCTACAGCCACTTCAGATTCCATAATGGAAGTGGGAAGAAATCGGAATGGATTTCATTACGGGTTTGCCCAGGACGTCATCGGGGCATGATTCTATTTGGGTAGTCGTTGATCGACTCACTAAAGTGGCTCACTTCATTCCGGTGCATACTACCTACTCAGGGAAGAAGTTAGTAGAGCTTTATTTGGCAAGAATCATGTGTTTGCATGGTGTACCTAAGAAGATAGTGTCTGATCGAGGGAGCCAATTCAACTCAAAGTTCTGGCAGAAATTACAAGAAGAATTGGGAACCCGGTTGAATTTCAGCACTGCTTACCATCCACAAACAGATGGCCAGACTGAGCAAGTCAATCAAATACTAGAGGATATGTTAAGAGCTTGTGCGCTTGACTTTGGTGGAGCATGGAACAAAAGCTTGCCGTATGCTGAGTTCTCTTACAACAATAGTTACCAAGCTAGTCTGCAGATGGCACCGTTTGAAGCACTGTATGGACGAAGGTGTCGTACTCCGCTCTTCTGGGATCAGATAGGGGAACGCCAGTTGTTTGGTACAGAACTTTTAAATAAGGTAGAAGAGAAAGTCAGAGCTATCAGGGAAAGATTGAGAATCGCGCAATCTCGGCAGAAAAGCTATGCAGACAACCGCCGAAGAGAGCTCGCTTTCAAAACAGGGGATTATGTGTATCTCCGTGTCACTCCGCTCAGGGGAGTACATCGCTTCCAAACCAAAGGAAAGTTGGCACCACGCTTTGTGGAACCATACAAGATCTTGGAACGTAGAGGTGAAGTTGCTTACCAGCTTGAGCTTCCCTCCAACATGCTTGGCATCCACAATGTGTTCCACGTCTCTCAATTGAAGAAATGTTTGAGAGTTCCTGAGGAACAGGCAAGTCCGGATCAAATCGAAATCCAAGAAGACTTGACGTATGTGGAGAAGCCGACTCGTATCCTCAAAACCAGCGACAGAAGGACCAGAAACAAAGTAATCAGATTCTGCAAGGTTCAGTGGACCCACCACTCAGAGGAAGAGGCCACTTGGGAAAGAGAAGATGAGTTGAAGGCCGCCCATCCGCACCTCTTCGCCAGCTCTTCCGAATCTCGGGGTCGAGATTCCGTTTAAGGGGGGTAGGTTTGTCACGCCCTGAAGTTTCCCCCTCTCCTTGCTTTAAAAATTGGCTAAATAAATTGCTCGAAGAAATTGTTTAAATTAACCTAGAGCTAAATCTCTAATTAATAAATGCATTTAATAATCAAATTCGGCGTGGTGGAATT
Organism: Oryza glaberrima; assembly: GCF_000147395.1. Classification (NCBI taxonomy): domain Eukaryota; kingdom Viridiplantae; phylum Streptophyta; class Magnoliopsida; order Poales; family Poaceae; genus Oryza; species Oryza glaberrima. Next base: position 13,427,019 of record NC_068332.1, read on the forward strand.
TTTCTTTGGTTCCACATGTCACAATATATTAACAGGATTTTTAGTGGAATTTTCAGAGCCTTGGAAATAATTTTAACCAATTAAAAATGAGCAAGCGCAATATTTTTAATCCCAGGAAAAATCCTTTCTTCGTTTTCTTTTTCTTTTCCTTCTTTTTTCTCTATTGGGCTGTCGGCCCACTCCCTCCCGCGCTCGGCCTCCTTCCTTTGGGCCGGCCCGTTCCCCTTTCCCCTCTCTCCGGGACGCTGACAGGTGGGGCCCACCTGTCAGGTCGTCCCCTTCCTCCAGCCGCCCGCCCCACGACGGCAACCGCCGCCGAAACCGTCCGCGCCGCCGCCTTCTCCGCTCCACACCGCGCCCCCACTCCGCGTCCCCACGTCGTCACCCTCCCCGCCATACCCGCCCACGCGCGCGCCCGCAAATGGGCGGGATTCGATTTGAATCCCCCCCACTCTCTCTCTCTCTCTCCCCACGTCACCGGCCAAATCGGGGGGTTTCCCGGCCATGTCCGCCCCTCTCGAGCCCCTATAAAGTTTCCCCGCATCCCCCTCTCCCTTTTCCCCTTTTCGCCGCGCTCTCCCGTGCCTCCTACCGCCGCTGCGCCGCTCGCCACTAGCGCCACCGTTTGCCGCCACCTCCGGTCGCGTGCCTCCGCCGCTAGAGCCGCCGCCGCGCCGCGCAGTCGCCGCCGTCGCGCTCACCGAGCCCGCCCGCACCTCGGCCGCCGCTTTGTTGCCGCGAATCACCGCCGGAGCTCCGATTCCCTCGCGCCGCCGGTGAGCTCGCCATTGTTTCCATCTTCCGCCATTTCTCCTCGCCGTGCCGCGGCTCCTCTTTTCTCCCTAACCCCTTCACCGCCTTTTCCCAGGTCGCGCTGCTCCCGTCCGCCGTTTTCCGAAGTACTGCCGCTGCTCATCCTCTCCCGCTCCGGTCGCCGCCCCTCTGGTGAGGACTCCCTCCCACTCCCTTTTCTCCCCTTCTCGCGTGCGCCACCGCCTTTGGCCGTGCCGCCGCTCCAGCCGTCCGCCGCCGCCTTTCACGCCGTCCGCCACCGCCTCCCTCCGCCGGTCGTCACTGTCGGCAGCCGCGCGCGCCGCCGCCGCTCGCCATGGCCGGTCGGTCGGCTTTGTGCCGAGCCTTGCCATGCGTAGCCGCCGCCCGCGCCGTCCGATCGGCCTCGGGCCGATCCGGACCGTCGGTCCCGTGGACCGGCGGTGGACCACCCGCGTGGTCCTGGTCCACGGTAGACCGGCCACCTTGTGCCGCTGCCAGTGGGACCCACTTGCCCGAGCCCCCTCTCCCTCCCCTTGTGCGCTGACAAGCTGGGCCCACCTGTCGGCGCAGCCCCCCCCTTGGATGACGTCAGCCCTGGGTATTATTGCGCAATAATTAATTAAGGACTTTTTCTTTATTAGTAAAAACACAGTTTATCTTTTAAAATTCATAAGTAATTCATTCGAGCTCCGCTTAAGTCCATTTAAGTCTCAGTAAATCAAGAAAAATGCAAAGTATCCATTAAAAATGGTTTTGTTTCCTATTTCAGTAGTCTTATAGCATGCTTATCTTGTGTGCTTTGTTTGTCGCGTAGTTTTTGGCCGTTTCGTCGATCCGCGGTTTCTCGGAGACGTTGCTGTGGTCTCATCAGTGCGAGAGCAAGGCAAGTCATGCATTACAATTGATCATATTGTACCCAATTTACAAATATCCCGCATTTCTATTAAATATTGCATTCTTTTACAATGTAATGTGGGATGTGTCCTATTACTCAACCATTTATTGTTTACCATATGCCATTGATAACTTGGGTATCAAAATGATTAGATGTTGGTTTAGGAAATGCTTAGCCATGCTTAGCTCAACTAGTACACAAATGGGGATCACATTATTACATAGACTTTGGCTATGAGCATAGTTTTGGATTGGTGCCACCGCAATGGTGTTAGTTAATTAAAATACACTGAATGGTGGGTTGTGGGTGCATGGTTTTGTTGGTCGCACCCATGGCAGTTAAGGACCGGTTCACGGGAAACCCTGGGAGACTTATCGTGCTTACCACAAGCGGGAGTGGGTAACTGCTTGATTTGAAGTATAGCTCGACCCTTTCCTAGGCACCGGTGGCGAGGGTGGGCGTGATGGAGTTGGGTCGGCCGGGGTGTCCGGTTGTCCAGCTGCCGGATTCACCGCGGCGCAAGAGGGGACCGCCCACTGCCTTTTGAGGGGTGGCGGTGAAACTTTAGCGTGGTGTGGATGGTTAGGGGAGGGTTATGTGGAGGGTCTTGTCACAATTTCCCCCTTTGCAGTATCATGGTGATACTTCGGGGCATGGCGACATGTGTGGAATTGTATCTTGTGGGTAAAGTTGTACACCTCTGGCCAGAGTAAAACTATTCGAATAGCCGTGCCCGCGGTTATAGGCGATCAACCAGATTCACCATGATTAGTCTCACCCCTAGTTTAGCTTAATGAACTGGTGTAGTTCAGGTGGTTGGTTGGGCCTGTTGCAACGTGGTGTAGTGTTGGACAGTGATTGATTAATATTGATTAATTACTACAGCTGTTTTACTGGTTTCAACTACTGCTTTGAAATGCCTGCTTTATGCAAAAGAACCCCTAGCTTCCTTTGGTTATATCCTGCATCATACCTCCTCTTCCGGTATGACTTGCTGAGTACAGTGGGTAGTACTCGGTCTTGCTCTCTTTTCCCCACACCAGAGCTGAAGATCTTTCTAGTTGGAGCTGTCTTGTTGAAGTTGGTTTCGTCGCTGCCGTCAAGGTTTGCCTGTGGAGTGGAGTCACCCCGCTGCTGAAGTCAAGCTTCCCGGTTTAGCTCGCTTTTATTTTTTTCCGCTGCATTTGTAATCTTTATATTTTTATAAGACGTGGATCTGTATGTCAACAATTATCGTTTGTGTACCCTGGCTGGTCCTGCACAGGGATTTACTGCACATTCAGCTTAGAAATTCTGTTTCGTGAATTTCTGGGTGTGACAGGGCACTGGATGGGGAGCTGATGATGGCGGGGGCCGAGGCAATCGAGGCGGCGGAGGGGAAGCCGAAGACGGCAACGGGAAGATGCGAGGGCGGATGCAGCTCGGGGCACCGGGAGGAGAGTCTACGATAGCAGCTAATGGGGGTGGGGCGGAGGCAATCATGGTGGCGAAGAGGGAGCTAAGGACAGTGGCAGGCAGATACGGGGCAGAGGTAGCTTGAGGAGTCGGAGGAGGAGCCGGCTACGGCCGACGGGGGCGGGGACAGAGGCAGTTAGGGCGTTTGAAGCAGAGCCCGAGGACGACAACTGTCTATAGGAGCGAGGGCGGAGGCATCTCATGGCCGCCGGCGTGTGGCTCATCCTCGACCTCTGCTGCGGGATGCACGTAGCCGCTAATGCGCCTCCTCCTTGGCATCTAACATCAGAGAGAGAGGTGCCAGATAGAAAAGAGATAGAGATGAGAGAGAGAGAGATCTACTAGGTGGCCCCCATCGGTTTTATAATAAAAGAATTACTGGCTGGACTGCCATATCAGACCAAAACCAGTTGAGAAGCTTCTGGGGGGTCATCCTGTATTAATAGTTGAGGGTGAAAGATTATCTGGTTTTCGGGTTTAGGGAGATAATTCGTAATCACCCCAATAGATCATGGGTGTAATTCAGACTTTTCCCTTATACTTCGTTCACATTTGATCGACGCCTCAACAAAACGAAATATTCAAAATTGATGGGCACATTAGTCTCAGATGGGATGCACTCTTCGATTTGCAAGCTCATTAGCTATGTGTAATGCGCTTCCGCATGCATGCAAGGAGGCTCCGGTTTGCTGGTCATTCATTTTGCATGTAAAGTCTTGGTTATATAAAAATTGGATGACTCTCTCACTTTATTAATTTTACATGGAAGAAACTGAATCTACAACATTAAATGAATAATACTTCATTTACAATTGATCGTTATATTGTGAAAACGAAAAAAAAAATCATATTTGATTGCCCCGAAACACTGCGAACCTATGAATTCCCTTTTATGTGGGGTGCATGCATGTGGCCATGTGGGGTTTTAATTGTGAGAGATTTACCCAATATTAGTAAAACCACTCACTCCTTTTTTACCGCATGCCATGTAATTAGCTCAAGATTAACTAAATCTCTACTCAACTTTGGTTGGTCATTTGCGTGCAATCATGAGAACCGAACCGGCACTGCAGCCAGCAATCCGGAATGCTTGGCAGTTGCTTATTGATTTAATTCTCCCTTTGCGTTGCAGCATAGTAATAAACCTAGGCCCTTTTCAAAACAAAACTTTTCACACTGTCACATCGAATATTCGATACATACATGGAGTATTAAATGTAGACAAAAAAACCCAATTATACAGATTACATGTAAATTGCGAGACGAATCTTTTAAGCCTAATTACGCCATGATTTGACAATGTGTTGCTACCATAAACATTTGCTAATGATGGATTAATTAGGCTTATAAATTTATCTCGCAGTTTCTAGGAAAAATATATAATTTGTTTTGTTATTAGACAATGTTTAATACTTTAAATGTGTGTCCGTATATCCGATATAATACACCGGAGCAAAATTTTTATCTTAACTAAACAGGGCACTGATATAACGATCAATTAAGAATGAAGAGGATGTACTCTGTGTGGGACTGAAAGTTTTCCTTCGCTTGGGTCTTGCTGCAAGATTGAAAAAAGTGAAAGATGGGGGTAGTACGGAGAGACTATTAATTAGCTCTACTATTAAAACTTGTTTAGTGAATGTGATTCCTTCTCGTACTCCACCTATCCTATAAAATGTCAACCTACTAGGCACATCTAAGACAATAAACTTGAGCATAGTAGGTTGGTATTTTATGAGACGGATGAGATTTATAATCCTAAAATATGTCAACGTTCAGTAGTAAATTGGTATTTTATGGGACTGAAGTAGTACATCCTCAGTCCCACACTGATTACAATCAGTTGGCACAAATCAGCGTGAATCTTGACGGCCACAATGAACAAATTAGGTACTCCCTCTTATATGTTTTTGGATGGATGATTACTACGAATCTGGATATACTTCATAAAGTGTTACATCTATTTAAAATCTCTTATATTTAGGGACGGAGGGAGTAGGATAGGTGGAATGATTAATTAATCATATTTTGTTTGGTGCGTGTTAGGTATGCCATGTGCATCGACTACTTGCGAGGTCCCGAGTCCCATCCCATGTCCTCTAGGGACAAAGCTACCACAAGGTTTTGAAAGTTGCAACCTTTTCTTGGAATACTGGTGGTAAGAGCATAAATTTCCTTTAGTAGTACGGAATGATTAAGCATCTTTAATTAGGTACTTCCTCTCTTTCATAATGTAAGACTTTCTAGCATTGCTCATATTCATTTAGATGTTAATAAATCTAGACATATGTATGTGTTTAGATTCATTAATATTTATATGTATGTGGGCAATGCTATAAAGTCTTACATTGTGAAACGGAGGGAGTATATGATGAGGTAGGGACCGGATCACAAATTTTGACAATTTGATCCTTTGCAAAAACTAATTTTATAAATGAACCTTGGCCAAAACTTATTTCAAAAATGATACTTTTGTTCAGCGTTAAATTGTATAGCACTGAACTTAGACACCTCAGCGCCAAATAGCACGGCGCTGAATGTACGTTGGCACGCCGACTCAGCCTCCCATCCACGGTGGCACGGCATTCAGCGCCAGTTGACATGGCGCTGAGGTGTCTAAGTTCAGCGCCAAGTGTCATTTCTGAAATAAGTTTTGGCCGCGGTTTATTTGTAAAATTTGTTTTTGCAAAGGATTAAATTGTCAAAATTTGTGGGGACCGGATACTGATTTAATCTAGTACTACAAGCACCTACAATAGTAAGGATATCCCAACTCAGAAATTATCAAGTAGTTTTTATACTTGCCATGTCATATAGATGCTATGTATAGTTTTTATACTTACCATGTCATATAGACGCTATGTATAGAAACTATATATCCCAAGGATAGTGTCTTCAAATTAAATTATCATCCAATCATCTATCTTCTCTTATTATCCTCTTGTTTTCTTGGTTCTTCTGTAGAGATGATTTTTTGCATTAGAAATGGCTTCTTCGTCTTTTTACCTCTCTCCTCATCAACTCTCTTGCCACATCAAAAATTTGTTTATGTGGTAATATATTTAATGTTATAGACACTATATGATAGAATCGACCGTTATCAAAATTTAAATTTTAAATCTTAAATTCTAAAGTTGATTTTAGATATTTTCAACTTAACGTAGGTTTTTTAATTGGTTTCTAAGTCACTAAGGATGTATATTTAAAAGTTTTACAATTTATTAGCCGTGGATAACCGTTTTGACTTGTAATCAGCTTATGGCCAACCGATGAGACCTTTAGATGGGTCTCACACAAGTCAACCAAATAGGCAATCTCTCGCATTGCATGTATAATCATAAAATTTTTTTTACGACAAGGTTTGAACTTTTGAAATTCTAACCATCAATTTTATATTACAATAATTTATAGAATCTAGCAGGCTCCTGTATTTGGCAAATCTATGTTAACTCAATTGTTTTGTTTTTATATTCATTTGAGAAATTATCTGAACCAAATCTTATTCAAAACATCAAATGACTAGAGGGGATAATTTTGTTCGGTTATTTAAAAAATGATCTTTACCTGTTGCAACGTACGGTCATTATTGTAGTAGATAGATAATAGATATTTAGCCTACATTTATCTTGTTACATATTAAATCTCATACAAGCATTGCCTTATCGATCATCTACCATTTACTACATTCTAATACCCAACATACTTCCTACATTATTTTCGTAAAATTTAAACATATATACATTCATCATCTCTGTAATATATTGTACATACATTAATTAATTTTGTTAAGTTTTGACCGCAAAGGATTATCCCATTGGTTTCCAACACGCACTAGCCATATTGAAGTCAAACGGTGAATATTAGTCCATCAATGATGACATCAGGGCCACCTCGCTTTCAAACACGAATGTCAACTTCTCCTTATTTGCGCCAACAACCGTGTCCTTAATTTCGCCTCCCTTGAGGAACATGAAGGTTGGGGAGACCGAAACGTCGAATAGGCCCGCAATAGATCTTACTTCATGAATATCAACCGTGAAGAAAACGGCATTTGGCAACTTCCTGGCAGCGAGCTCATCAAAAACTGGACCCATCTTGCGGGATGCTTCGCACTCCTTCATGGTGAAGTGAACCACCACCAGCTTGTCTTGGTCGATCCATCTCATCCAATCATCCATGCTGCGGATAGCAATCACCGGCTGCTCTGCTCCGTGCTCTCTGGACCGCTGCTCTCTTCTGCTCAGTTCAAACGCCGGACGGTTGGGGTTCTCATAGACTTGTCCTCTGATGTAGGCCTCCACCCTTGAAGCAACCGAAGTATCATTCCAGTCGGTGGTTGCTCGGACCTGTACGAGAGAGTGGAGGTGCTGGATACTGAAATGGAAATCAGGAATTTGTTTCTCAGCGTTGGGATGCAGCACAAGCCTCCGGAGCTGCGGCATGGCTCTTTCTTGGAAACGCAGCCCCATCCAATCACCCACATACCAAAACACAATGAGACACGGAAACCCATCATTACTACTCACGGTCAACCTTGAACTGGTTTCTGAATGTAGTTTTAGGAGCACCAAGTTAGGCAAGCTCCCGAGGGCACGAACACCTTCTTCTTCTACCTGAGAAACTCTGATATGCAAGTGCGTGAGGGCTATGAGAGAGGCTATGTTTTTTGGAACTTGTTGGAGGCAGCCGCCGATCCTCAGCTCAAATTTTCTCAGGTTATTTCGCCTTTTATGGGCCCATGAATCGACCAGTATGTCAATCAGATGGTGAAGGTAATTATCAAGAAGAATGGACTGCAGGTTTGATTTTACCACCTCCTCAAGGAAATGCTTCACGCCCTGTCGGTCGGTTTCACGGTGATGGTTTAGACGACCAAATTTTACCCCAAGCACCCTCAGTTGCCTCCACTTATTAACAAACCTTGCTACCTCATGAGGAAGTGAGCCGTCATGACCCTGAAGGACTTTTGATACTTCCTCCAACTTTGGCATTCCCTCTATTTCTCTCGGTATTACCAAATTATCGGCAAGCAGAGTTACCAGTTTTGTCCATTCTGCTACTCTTTTCACTGTAGTACCCCGTAAATCTAAGAAACTCAAATGCTCAAGCGCCATAAGTTCTTGAGGCAGGCTGGTGACTTCTGTCCCGCGAAGTCCCAGGTACCTTAGTAGAGACAAACATCCAATGCTCTCAAGTTGTCTCTTTCCCAACCCCTTGGTACCTTCAAGATCCAGCACTCGCACAAGTACGAAGTCTCTTACATCAGGCATCCTTGTAGCATCCCCAGAAAATGCAAGGGAACGCACTCTAGATAGGTGTGACCTGCTCAACTCGTCGTCGATACAGCTCGAGTTTTCATCACTGGAGACAAGGCAAAATCGTCGAGCTCTGTCACATGGTAATAGTCCAGACTTCAACTCTGCTCCGTATGTAATAAAGTTTTCTTGTGCTGACAAAGATACCATGAAATCAAGAACAACACCATGAACAGTGCAACCAATGGGCAGATCATCATGGTCGTCAAACGCGGGCTGAACTAGTCTCCTAGCAATAAGTTCTTCAAAGTACCTCTCTGCTGTTTCCCACAAGTTTTCATTGTCTCTTTCAGGAATAAATCCTTCTGCTATCCATCTCCATATCAAGCAATCTTTCTTGATGATATTTTTTTCAGGAAAAGCACTCAAATAAAGAAAGCAAGACTTCACGGGCAACGGTAGATCAATATAACTGATCTCTAATATCTCTCTCATAGGTTGTGCTGTAGAATGATATTGGTCAATCATTTGCGACTTCCGTGGCGAACATGCACATTTGCAGAACAATAGTCCGGCTGTAACAGTTATGGCCAATGGTATGCCACCACACCTTTCTTGCAACTGCAACATTTTCTGATAAATCTTAGGCAGCAAATCTTTTTTTGGAACAGATATTTTGCTATCAAATAGTGTTTCCGAGTCATCCTTGCCAAGACTCGCCATCTCATAAACAACATCGCCGGGATGTATGCAGCAAGATTCCGCAACATCCTTGCTGCAAGTTGTTATCAATATTCGACCAATAGCCGGCTTTTCATTATTGGGCATAGCACTACTGATAACCTTCCAAGTCCATATGCTCCGCACGTCGTCCAGCACGACAAAATAACTAGCAGAAAATTTTCAGAATGTTCACATTAGTATCGGGTAGGAGCATGAGATATATCACAATGCATATTATATTTTTAATCACAAGAAGAGAGATACAGTTCAATAAAGGGACTGTTAATTTGACATTCAACAAAACAACACATTTCTATATCTTGCAAATTTTGAAGGGAGTATCTAATTAAAATACTACCATAAGTTTTTTAAAACTTTCAGTTGTAACTATAATATAATTGAAATTTAGTTACATTGTAGCTGCACTGTGATTGTATTGTAACTACACTGTAACTACGATATAACTTATATAAAACTTATATTCAACTATCAAAGCCGGAGCTAGAACGAAATAGATGGAGTGGCACTTATTTAATTTACTCTACTTTACATTGAGTTTAAACTGATGAGGGTGTACATATGGTAAAAACAGGTGAGGCATAACTAAAAAATTTTCTTGACCAGTTTCCTCGGCAACCCCCCCCCCCCCCTCATATAGGCTAGCTTCGCCCTGAAGTTTGATTTGGTTGGCTAGCGCCGGGATCTTACGTGTGATATGTGTGAAAATTTCTTCCTAGCATTTTTTCCCTTCATGCATAAATCTCAAGGCGGCCCAAGGTTTACAAATATGAATGTTTTGGGGGGAAAGCAATTCCGATTTTGAACCATAGAATTGCTTTAATACTTGTGCATTACTTTCCAACCCTAAGCCATCCCTCTTCTCCTCCTTCCCTGTCGCCATCGCACGAGACGACACAAGTCACCCAAACAGAACTCTGTCCACCACCGCCGCCCAACCACAACGGCTCCTCGGAAGTCGTCAACAGCACCTGTGAGGGCCCCAAGCCCAAGCAACCCCCCGATCCTTCCCTCCCTTCCGTAGGCTAAAGTAACCAAGGTACCCTCATTGCCGCTCTCCAGCCCATGTCCACCGTCCGGCCACCGCCTTCCACAGCCATCTCCCTATAAGCCAAACAATCTCTCCCCTCTTTCACCCATGAGACCCTAAACCCCAACATATTGGCTGCTGTTGGACACCGGAGCTTTGTCACAGCTAGAGGAGAAAATGGTCGCCAAAGCACGAATTGAGAAACATATCCTAAGGTTAGAAATTTACAAGATTTTGACCCCAATTTTATGTCAAGAGCTATTTAACCATTCCATTCCATAAAATGCATTTTCTGCAGCAAACGGTTTCAATCTGTGTTCAATCAGTTGTAGCGCAAAATTTTAGGTCATTTGTTTCCTAAAGATAGCGGTGTAAGTATATAAATAGATGGATTATTTCGATCGATGCAATAGATCTTGTTTTTATATGTCCGCCCTTGCAATTGCACCGACGGTTTGTGTAGTTATTGCACATATTTTTCTTGGGAAACTACCGCGTACTACGAATATAGTTTGTGATAGCATCGTCTGATAACAGAAATTTAACATAGTTAAGTGATAGTACTTATGTATTTGGGCATATGAGGTTTACCTCCTCCTTTGTAAGACAGCCCAGAGTTTAGCTATGACCTCCTGCTCCTCCCATGATCGCGTGACGCAAAAATTAGAGCTCTCCCCCTGTGAATCCACGACGTAGCTCCAGTTTGGCTCAACTTGATCGAGTACACTCATTATAATCGTCTTTGCAGATGGGTTCCGGCCAAGATAGACGAAAGCTCCGCAGTCGAACTTCCCGTCCAGCAACAGCTTTCGGTAGACCTCTGTGGCAAGAGCTGTCTTACCGATGCCTCTGGTCCCGAAGATGGAGACCACCTTACGATGATTCTGTTTGTCGTCCATGATGTGGTCGACGATCACCTGCTTGGGTTCATCAATGGCGACAAGGCATGGCGCCTCCCCATAGAGCAGCTTAGCGCCGCCGTCGATGGTGTTGTCTTTGCTGGGTTCAGCATCTGCATCTGGATCAGCATCAGGAGTGGGGTCCCTGCTCAGAAGATGGTAGCGTCGGCAGCGATCTTGGGCGTCTTTGATATCTGCCTTGAATTCTTCCACTTGTTTGGCAATATCAGAGCACCAGAAGTCGGCGACCGGCTTGGAGGGAGGACGGGTGAGGCAGCCGTCGACCCAATCTTCCATGTCGTAGATCAGGCCACGGACTTGCAGCATCCACTCGCCGATGAGGGCGTCCCTCCTCCGCCTGGTGGCAAGCGTGAACACGCCACCGTTTACTAGGCTCCTCAGATTCTCCCGCAGGCCCCCCAGCGTGGGATGTTGATCCTCCAGCGCCGTCAGCTTGTGCTTCAGGGAGATCATTGCTCCCGTGGTAGAGCTCACCATGGGCATGGGATCTGGAACAGCAAGATCCATCTCCCGATAGATCGAGGCCTTCAACACCACGAGGATGACAACAGGGTGGGTGCTACTCTGCTCAGAGGGAAGAAATTAAGAAGCCTAAGCGTGGATGTTAATTGTTGTTTCTGGCAGCCGCGCCCATAACAAGAAGCTATAGCGAGAGATGGAGTTTTAGTCAAGGAGAAGCATTAATATAGATTCATAACGCGGTTACCTAAGTTAATGTGATATTAATAATATTGTATATGTGCATCACCCTGCTTGTTCTAATATTTAGGCCAACCTTTTACAAGTAGATTATCGGAGACAACCTAAATATCACCATTGTATAGACCCTTCGTTGCAAATTTTCATGGTCAAGCACTCAAACCATACTTTTTTGAGAAGCACGCAGTCTCCCACTAAGACCAACCAGATCGTCATATTTTATTTTGAGGGGACCAAGTCGTCATTTTCTTTTTTTTAGGGGAACCAGATCATTATTGACGCTCAAACCTTCATCTCTTCTACCCTCATCAGAGATAAAGTGCTCAGTGATAACAAAATATCATCATCACAGATGAGTCATCTGGGTGTACAAGTCTTTTAAATGCAAAAAAAAAAATCTTAAAAATATTTTTACAACCTTACTCGCCTTCATATCCATGGGCGATACACGACTACACACAAATCCACGATGTTTCAAGCATTATAGACATGCATGCATTTGTTGAGTTTCGAACTCGATACATTCCTTTCTATAAAGATCACCCTCATCAACTCACCAAAAGAATAAAATACATATTGATTGCTCTTTCAACGTTATTTTCTCTAACTGGTCATGTCTGAAACATGTAACATATATTTAACACTCTAAATGATTTCAAATGAAAACGTTATAAACTAAAATGTCTTAGATCTCATCGCATTCAATAACTTTTATATATGGAATATCTCCATCTGAGGTCGTTTGAAGAATTCAAAATTTCACTTTTCAAATTACATCTCACCTTATAATGGATATTCACGGTATGTAAACTATCTAAAATAAACATATTGCCAATTATAATGATATAGATCTGGTTGAGTTCTACGACTTGCATATAAGGCATATTTTCATTCGAGGTCATTTGAAAAGTTCAATATTTCGTTTTAAAAATAAATCTCATCACTTGTAATGCATGATCTCTAATGAAAATGATGTCAGTTACAGAGTTGTAGATATCGTCGAGGTCTACAACTTTTATATAGAGCAGATCTCCATCCAAGATTGTTTGCAAAATTAAAAAATATTATACTCCCTCTGTTTCATATTACAAGTCATTTTGACTTTTCTTCTAGTTAAATTTCTTTAATTTTGAACAAGTTTATAGAAAACACAGAGTTTTTCAACACAAAACAAATATAGTTGATGTTAGATTTAATAAAATTAACTTAGTGTTTTGGATGCTGTTAATTTTTTCTATAAATTTGGTCAAACTTAGTAAATTTTGATTTGGAAGAAAAGGCAAAACATCTTACAATATGAAATAATGGGAACAAGTACACAGCGCCCGGAACCTAAGTTAATGTGATATTAGTAATACTATCTCCTTTTTCTTTATAGATGGCGCCGTTAACTTTTTATCATACATTTAATAACTCGTCTTATTTAAAAAATTTATGTAATTATAATTTATTTTTTTATGAGTTGTTTTGTCAATCAAAGTATTTTGAGCATTATTTATATCTTATACATTGACATAAAATTTTTGAATAAGATGAATGGTCAAACATATGTTTGAAAGTCAATAGCGTCATCTATTTAAAAATGGAGGGAGTATTATATGCGCAGTTGTATACATCAGCTTGCTAGTTCTAATGTTGAAGCCAAACTTGTGCTTGTAGATTATCGGAAACGACCTAATTAAATATCACCATTGTATAGACCCTTCGTTGCGAATTTTCATGGGCGATACTTTTTGCGAGACAGTCTCTATAAGTGACCCAGCAACCATTCATTTTGTTCATCACTCCAGTTAACTGATTATCATTTCCAAATGGAAGGTGGAGAGGTGACTCAACATCTGAGGCTCTTGTGGACTCTGCAACAGAAGATCGCTGCTGTCATCCAAGAAAATAAGATGTTGAATGGCCGAGTCAAGAGAGGCCTGGAAAGAATCTCGCTGGAGATGAAGTTGGCGGCCATAGAAATCAAGTCGTCTAACGACATGACTCGAGCTGAGCCAGCACATGAGGCCAAGATTGTGCTGCTGAAGGAGTTGGCTATGGATGTCGAGGATTTCATCGATCTTAACCGGGTTCCAACTGAGACATCTGGTTTCTTCCGCACCGCGGTTGGTTTGGACCCCCGTCCAGAGATAGTGGAAAGTCTCAACAAGTTCAAGGAAGATATCCAGAAAGTGCGGGAATGGAAACCCGTCAATGGAGTCGGACTCGGATCCAGCCAGCAGCTGGGAGTGGGAGAGCGTGGTGCTGCGCCACGGCCAGCACCAGCTCATCCTCCCGACTTCGACGAATCATCAAGAGATGAGCTTCTCCGCTGGTTGCGGCCAGAAGCCCAAGGGCAACCACAGGAGTTGAAGGTGATCTCCATCGTGGGATGCCGTGGCATGGGGAAGACTGCCCTCGCAAGGGCAGTCTACCAGGCCTGTACTCTTCGTCAACTCCATGAATACGACTTCATTTCTTGGGTTGCGGCATCCGAATGCAAGAATCGGGACGACCTTCTAACGAAGGTTCTTGAGCACAACTCCGGAAGCACCTCCCGTATCGAGCAACCCAGCAGCCTTCGGGAGTTTTTGCGGGACAGAAGGTATTTCAATCTCTCTCTCTCTCTCTCGATTTTTTTTTTTACATTGAAAATCCTTTTAGAAGGATACTTGAAACTCATCTTGAAAACTTCTCTCAGTAGGAATAATTCGACTCTCAATTTAATCAGCTTAAACTTTCGGCGGGTGAAAGGGCATGTAGCCTAGTGGTTGTAGTGACCTGAGTAGCACCCTAAGATCCTGAGTTCAAATCTCCATAGGAGCGAATTTCAGATTTGATTATTTTAAGGGCTAAGTTCCTAATTTAAAAAGGCTGCATATTGTATATATCCGGTTGGATGTAAAGGCCGGGTAAAAAACTACCCTTCTCTAAAAAAGAAAATCTATTTATACTTGTCCACTTCAAAGCTTGGAGCAAGTAGAGCTTTCGAGCTACCACTACCTTAGAGAACACTTCAAAGCTTGGAGCAAGTAGAGCTTTCGAGCTACCACTATGTACAGACGCTACACCCTTCTTTAAAAAAAGGAGCAATACTAAAATTAAAAAAATGCATATATAACTCTTTTATGTGGAGTTGAATGATGACAATCTTTGTATGAAAATTGTAGCACTCAGCGAGATCAACAATTTTTTGTAGTTGGAAATTTTTCATCTGAGATTTAGGGACCCAAATATTCGTTACAAGCTCTAGGATATAATTATAAAAATGATTTTTTTATGTTTTTTCAAACAACTTTAGATGGAGATTTACTCCCTCCGTTTTATATTACAAGTCAATTGACTTTTTTTAAGACAAAGTTCTTTTGATTTGACCTAGTTTACAGAGAAAATTAGCAATATTTATAACACAAAATTAGTTTCATTAAATTTAATATTGAATATATTTTGATAATATATTTATTATTAGAAAAATTACTATATTTTTCTACAAATTTGCTCAAACTTAAAGAATTTTGACTAAGAACATCAAACGGCTTATAATATGAAACGGAAGGAGTACAACTTTGCAGTTGAAATTTTTTACATCTGAAACTGTTTAGGTGTCTAAATATTCATTACAAGATCTGGTGTCTATTTTTACATGGGGCTCTTTAGGAAACTTCGAAAAAATATTTTAAATCTAATTGAGGTAAAACAAAGATCTCTAAAATCCTTACATTGTTCTTTTTAGTATGACATGGTATATATTTTCTTTCAATATTACCTTTAGGTCATTCACTAATATCAAGTTACATATAGACTACTTCACATAAGTAACAATCTTATTAAAATAAATGTTCTAAGAAAATTGGACACAACCATTCTAAAGAAAATATTTCTAGGATAGTAAAGAACTTAAGATCATCTCAATCAAATTAAAAATGAATTATCTACAACTTTTTAAAGTAAGCCATTTTTAGGAAAAATATATTTTGCAGATGGACTTCTTGAACGGCCTATTTAAAATGATTTTCACATGCGATTCTCATAAGAAAAGCCTGGAAAATCAATTCCCTTGAGAAATGAGAGCACTGCTATTATTTTTTTAAAAAAAACCATAGTTCTTTTTCTCTAAGTTGGATGATGACAAACTTTATATAAAATTTGTAGCTCTCAATGAGATCGACAACCTTATAGTTGAAAGTTTTTTCATCTAAGAAAGTTTAGGACCCGAATATTCATTACAAGCTTTCAGATCTATTTTGAAAACATGCTCTATGGCCCTGTTTAGATCCCACCACAAAATTTTTCACACTGTCACATCGAACGTTTGAACGCATGTATAAAGTATTAAATATAGGCTTAAAAATAACTAATTACATAGATTGTGATTAATTTGCGAGACGAATCTTTTAAGCCTAATTGCTCCATGACTTGATAATGTCGTACTACAGTAAACATTTGCTAATGACGGATTAATTAGGCTTAATAAATCTGTCTTGTGGTTTACTGACGTATTCTGTAATTAGTTTTTTATTAGTGACCAAATACCCCATGCGACACCCTATATAATACCTGATGTGACACGCCAAAACTTTACACCCCTGATCTAAAACACCCCCTATATTAGAGATGTAGAGCTCAACGCAATCTACAAGTTTGTAATAGATGATATTTTATTTGACGTCATTTAGAGTGTTAAATAGATGTTATAAGTTTTAAAGAGCTGAAGTCGAAAGAATATGCGTGATATTCATGAAGTTGCATCCTTTTGGTGAGACCATAAGGATGCTATGCATGGAGTGAGAGGTATTGGGTTCAAATCCTGAATATCGCACTTCCTTAATACCACATTACTTGTGACTTAGGATGTGTACCGGTGTATACATGTATAATAAAATACAAAATATTTTTTTCATTTTTTCGCACCTACAAAAATAAAAAATAGAAAATTAATTTTTAATTTTTTTAGGGTAAACCTTGGTAGCACTTTATTCACAAAAAAATGTGCTCACAATCGTCATCAAGACAAGGTAAAATAAAACCTAGGGGAACCGAAACCTAGGTTGTGCTACCATGTTCGCCGAACATTGAACCCAACCTAACTTCACAGCTTGGAACTCACTCAAGCTAGATTATGTTGGACTAAGGTGCCATGGATCGATCAGTTTATTTCTTTCTGCCCCACCATATTAGCCATCACGAAAGAATCTTTTTCAACCTTTACCTTTATAGCTCCCATCTCCCTTGCCAATGAATATTGACTTTCATGGTCAGTTGGGAATCCGGTCCTCGATTTCACAGGCCCTTAGGATGCGTTTAGTTCCTGAAAAAAGTTAGAAGTTTAGGGAAAGTTAGAAGTTTGGAAAAAAAGTTGGAAGTTTATGTGTGTAGAAAAGTTTTTGATGTGATGTGATGTGATGGAAAGTTGGAAGTTTGGGGTAGTTGGGGGTGAACTAAACACAGCCTTAGTTGTAGGCGGTTCAATTCAAACACCATTGTAAATGGGTTACTGATCGCCTGCACAAATGTCTTTTACCACCATACCAATATTTTTTACACTACCTGATAAATAGATTTTTTTTTTGTGAAATAACTATGATTTGTGATTGATAAGTTCTGAAGTGATTGTTGTGTTTCAACCATGCTATATGTCTAATAAGATTTTTACGCAAAGTTTTTTTTCCTTATGTTCACAATATTTCCTATAAATATATGACCATCCATGGTACAATGTTTTCTTTTTTTCTTTTAGTTTAATCTCTAATCCTCAACATGTAATTGGAATAAGGACCTAAATTAATGTTGAAGTGAAAGAAAATATAGAATGATGCCATTTTGGAAGCAAATATTGGAGGAAGTTTGAACTGAATCTTTTAATTGCAAATGTGGGTAATTTATATTTAGAAATTGGGTACTTTTAGGTTCATCTTTTCGTAATGCAAAGTGGATAATTGAGAACCAGATATTATGGTACTTTAGGCCCTTTTTTGTGATGGCAAAGTGGATGATTTGCAAAAGTTGTTAGACTACGTCAGTTTTTTTCTAGTGGCAAAGGTTTATAATCTGTGAACAGATTAGATCCAGTGGCTATCGTTATCAATCATGACTCGCCAAACTGAGAATTAGATGTTTTGCTTTTTTTTAATGATAATATTTATAATTTCTCTAATTTTTAGTGCATCTCGTAAGGATTAATGGAGGCTCAAAATGAGCCACACACCAATCAGTAAGATGTTGCAAAACTTCGTGCATGCATGTTATTTTTCACTCACCATTAGAGTTTCATATTTATGTATGTTTTCCTTGATTTCACCCAAAAAAAAAACATGGTCCTAAATATTCTGTTTCCAATGTGCTTTGCGACCTAGGTACTTGGTTATTATCGATGACATGAGCAGGGCAGAAATGTGGCAAATAGATGAGTTCCCGGAAAATGGCAACAGTAGCAGAATAATTGTGACCACAAGCATCCACTCCGTTGCGCGCCGGGACAAGGGTTTTGTATATCCAATGCAATGTTTGGGCAAAACTGAGTCAGAAGATTTACTCTGGGAAATAGTTGGTAGAGACAACCTGTCACCTGTTCTAAATAATGCCCCAGATGACATCATTTTGAAATGTGGAGGTTTGCCGCTGGCGGTGGTCAGCGCAGCTAGTTATTTGCGTAATCAAGGACAAGTTGAGCATCCTGTAACAGGAGGAGTCACAATAGAGCTCTGCAGAAGGGTTTCCCGCGAACTTGGAGACAAGATACTACAAGGCCGGGAAGCCGAGTTTGAGAGAATCAATAGAGCCCTTCAGCATTGCTACAGCCAACTTCCTGACTACACTCACCGTAACATCTTGCTTTATGCCAGTGTATTCCCCAAAGGCCGCCCTATTAGAAGCAAGGTTCTGATTAGAAGATTAATAGCTGAAGGATTAGTTGCTGGGCATAGCACCCACACCGATGAACAAGTTGCCACCAGTTGTTTATATCAGTTCACTGACCGGAGTATCGTCGAACCACTAGTAATCAACAATGCGGAGGTCTCCACGTTCAAAGTCTACAGTATAATTCTCGAGTTCATCATCTGCAAGGCAATCTCAGAGAACTTCGTCGCTCTGGTTCAGAAAGGTGATAACGGAGAAACTGTATATAACCGAGTGAGCGAAGGCCCCATCATCGATTTCAAGGTCCGCCGACTCTCTGTTCACGATGGCAGCGAAGAAGCAGTCAACAAGGTTGCGGAAGATATCAATTTGTGTTATATGAGGTCGCTCACGGTCTGCAAAAGCGATTTTCTCCATACACTCGGTATCCAAGTCTGCAAGTTATTGCGAGTTCTGGATCTGAGAGGTTGCAAGGGGGTCAATGATATTTTTACCCAAGTCATATGCAAGCTGCATTGTCTCAAGTACCTCAGTCTCAGAGAAACTGACGTTGTCAGCCTTCCCCCAGATATAGGACACCTAACCAAGCTGCAAACACTGGACATTCGAAACACGCCTGTGAATACTCTGCCCATTGAGGTAATCAAGTTACCGTTGTTAGCTCACCTGTTTGGCCAGTTTGAGCTACCATCGCATGTGGAATGGTCAGAGAGAAGTAGTAGTAAATTGCAGACTCTGGCTGGGGTCTGCATTAGACAGGGAGAAGACAAGAGCTTTGATAATATTATACTTCACGCCACAAACTTGAGGAAGGTGAAGATCTATCAACAAACTAGTACTTCAGATTTGTCCGGCAGCAAGACGGCAAGATTAAGCTCTGCTGGCTCTTGTCGTGCATCGGCTAGCATTAGCAATTCGCCCCTGTTGCAGCCCCGCAGCAAACCCCTCTCTGTGTCAATTGATTCCACTGACTTGTCTAGAGAGTTTGTAAGTTATTTGAAGGCTCCCAGCGCTATCACTTCTATCAAACTTCGGGGGAACCTGGAGAAGTTGCCTGCTGCTGCTACATTGAAACAACTGATTGGACTTCACGAGCTAACACTCATCTCAGCTGGTTTGAGCGTGGAAGCTTTATCTGCCCTGCAAGATTTACATTACTTGCAATATCTCAAGTTAAAAGAAGATCTCAGCGGCTGCAGGTGGTGGAAAAACGGCACCTTTGTTGTCCACAAAGATGGTTTCCCAAGCCTTAAGCGACTGTGCTTCGAGGCGCCAAAGCTTCCAGAAATAATATTCCGACAAGGATCCATGCAGACTCTGACCATCCTTGAGCTGCTTTCCACATCTTTTTCATCGCAGACGTGTGATGATCGGTATCAGAGCTGGTTTGGTGTGCAGGGCATCTTACATCTTGGGAATCTCCACGAGGTCATCCTCCACCACTCTACAGAAAAAATGCAGGATTGGAAAAAAGTGGCGCTTCGGCACAAAAACAAGCCATCTGTGAAGAGGCAACCACAACCACAATAACGCGACCTTGGAAAGTACTAGTAGCGATTTGTCTCCCTCTGTTTGTCGCTTAATCTGCTTTGTTCGATAATGTTCAACATATCAGCTCTAAGTGACGTACGTACGTGTAATACTAATCGATAGAGCTGCATATATTTACTGAGCCTTTTGAGGCATCGAGCAGCACATTGTGGTTAGTTACCGCACGTATATATATTGGTAATGTAACATTGCACTTCACATCGTGGTTAGTTATCACGCCTATATTGGATACAATCTAGTGTCTTTCAGTCAGAGATCAATATTTTTTCAACATTTGCTAGGTCGGCTTCCAAGTCTGGGCCATGAGATATAGAAAAAAATTTGAAAATATACTCTTTTTTTTCATATTTTACATTTATATACACGTCTGAGATTAATTTGCAAAAATATACCTAACCCGCGGATTGGTTACGCGGGAGCGAGGGCGAACCACAGACTCGAGCCGGTCGTGCGGAACCGGGATGTGCGACCGAGCCAGTCCCGCATAGCTGGACGGCGGGACCGAGTCGTTACCGCGGCGCACGGCGGTACCGCAGAACGGCGACGTGGGACAGGCGCGGTCCCGCGGTTCCAACGCGCGGTACCCAAGCCGATCCCGTGGTCACTCCGGTTCCGTGTCTTATTTCCCAATTTTTCCAAATCATCTCCTTTGATTTTCGCACGCACGTTTTTCAAACTACTAAACGGTGCATTTTTTGCAAAAAGTTTCTATATGAAAGTTGCTCAAGCAAATCATATTGATCCATTTTTGAAAAAAATAACTAATAATTAATTAATCACGTACTAATTTATTGCTCCGTTTTCCGTGTGAGACATGTATTCACAATTTACGAAACAACATCCATGAGGGAGCGGCGGTCCCGCGCATTCGGAATGCGGGAGAGGGGCCGGTCCCGCGTATCCGGCATGCGGGAGCGCTCCGGTTCCGTGCGTTTATTCCCCCAATTTTTCCAACTCATCTCCTTTGTTTTTCGTGCACACGCTTTTCAAACTGTTAAACGACGCATTTTTTGTAAAAAGTTTATATACGAAAGTTGCTAAAAAAATCATATTGATCCATTTTTGAAAAAAATAACTAATAATTAATTAATCGCGTGCTAATGTACTGTTCTATTTTCCGTGCGGGACATGTATTCACAATTTAGGAAACGATGTGTGTGCGGGAGCGGCGGTCCCACGCATCCAATATGCGGGAGCGCTCTAGCTCGGCGGGTCCGCACCGTGACGCAAACAACCGCGGTGCCGCTCGCCTGTCCTGCGGGACCGGCACGGTATCGCATCCCCGGCCTGCGGGACCGACGCTCCCGCGCAACCATCCTACGGATTGGGTATATTTTTGCAAATTAATCTCGGACATATATATAAATGCAAAATATGAAAAATAAAAGTATATTTTCAATTTTTTTTCATGAGATATAGCCGTGGAGCTAACAACCAATCTATCTATCTATCTATCTATCTATCTATCTATCTATCTATCTATCTATATGTCTGTCTGTCTGTTATTTGTTAAACTAGAAAGTTAGTCCGCGCATTTACACGGATATGTATGTAAGTTGTGCTTTACACTAACGCTCATCAATTCGGTTCTCACAAGTTTACCGATGTATATAATGTCCTTCTTTGCTATACCTAAAGGAGTAATCAAGAAATTGGATTACTTTATGTTTAGGTTTTATTGGCAAGGAGATAGACATAAAAGAAAGTATCGGCTAGCAAAATGGGACATTTTGTGCCAACCAAAAGATCAAGGGGTTTAGGGATACAAGAATTGGAACTTAAAAATATAGCCCTTCTGAGCAAGTGGCTTTTTAAGTTACTATCAACTGATGGAATGTGGCATAATAAATACCTCGGTTTACAACCTCTATCACAAGTCCAGTGGAAACCTGGAGATTCACACTTTTGGGCTAGCTTTATGAGAGTCAAACCCGATTTTTTAAAGTTTGGCTCTTTCTCTATTAAGGATGGTTCTCAAGTTTGGTTTTGAAAAGATAAATGGTTGGGTAATGCACCTTTACGAGAACAGTATCCTTGTCTTTATAACATTGTAAGACACAAACAAGCGATAATATCATATTTTCTCCAAACAACCCCATTAAATTTCACTTGGTGCAGGGATATTATTAGCTCCAAATTAGTGGTGTGGAATCATCTATTCCCACACATCGCTAATATAGTTTTGTCACATAAGCAAGATGAGTTTAAATGGAATCTAATACCAGATGGAAGATTCTCGGTTAAATCTCATTATCTTGCTTTGGCTCATACGGGAGCTCCCAATATTAACAAAACTATTTGGAAGTTAAAAATGCCTCTTAAAGTAAAGATCTTTTTTTTATCTACATCGAGAAGTGGTGTTAACAAAAGATAACCTGGCTAAGCGGAAATAGAAAGGAAGTAAGATCTGTTGTTTTTGCCACAAAGAAGAAACGATAAAACACTTATTTTTTGAATGTCGGCTAGCACGGTCGGTTTGGTCTCTAATCCAGATTGCTTCAAACATTTGTTCGCCTAGGAATGTGTCACATATGTTTGGGCAATGTGTTTTACGACATACCAGAGAGTTTAGACCTCTAGTCTTACTAGGGGCGGCAACAACTTGCTGGGCAATTTGGCTCTCAAGGAATGATGTGGTTTTTGATAGGAAAATTGTTTCTTCTCCTTTGCAGGTTATTTTCTTGAGTGCACATTGGCTTCGATCATGGGTTATTCTCCAGAAACCCAATTTGTAGGACTTTATCACTTTGGCT
Organism: Oryza glaberrima; assembly: GCF_000147395.1. NCBI lineage: Eukaryota > Viridiplantae > Streptophyta > Magnoliopsida > Poales > Poaceae > Oryza > Oryza glaberrima. The sequence continues at coordinate 13,449,932 of NC_068332.1, forward strand.
CGTCTACATTTGGAGTAAGTGGTAAAGGAGTTTTTTACCCTGGCATATGGGTGGCGACCTAATCTTCGGGTTGTAGGGCCTTAATCTTGTACGCTGTTTTTTTTTCTTTCTCTCTTATTTTGAGTGTGTTGGAGTTTGTTGGCTGTGTGCACTGTCGTGGTGCAGAGGCCGAGAGTATCCTCATATGACTGAGATCAATAAAGTTTCTATTATCTTAAAAAAATGAAAGTTGTGCTTGACAACTTTATTAGAATGAAATATCAATCATATGCCCTGCCATGCTTTTAATTGTCCATATATTTTCTTTATCACCACATTTACATTTTTTTTTCTAAGCTATTTGTTAGTTTTAAACTATATAATATTTAATTTATCCCCATAAGCATTGTAGCTGCCATGGGCATTGGTGCGTCCTCAGCTTCGCTAGGGCCTGCATGGCAGCACAAGAACTCTGTTGTTTCTTCTTCGCCAGTGTACCCTCAGCAGGGAAAGACCAGCTACACCACGGTGGCGTCATATTCGCTGAGCAAACCGCTGCATGCTGCGCACGAAGCAGTCGATCACGTCTATTGCCGAGGCCTCGCTCTTGCCTGGGTGCACGCATGAGGTAGACAAGCCTGCTGATTGCATTCTCGGGAAGTTTAAAATTTAGATGGTCTTCGTCGACGTGGCCGTCTGAATGCTACACATTTTCCTTTACAAATACACACGGGTGCAGAAAGCCTTTTTACTCCAGATTGGTAACCCCCTATAGTACCGGTTTTTCAATCGGGAGTACGAATCCGGGACTAAAGATCGCTATCTTTAGTCCCGGTTCAAATACCCGAGACTAAAAATAGATCTTTAGTCCCGGTTGGTTCAAATTGATCTTGTTACTAACCGGGACTAAAGATCCCTACCAACCGGGACTAAAGAGAGGATAGCGGCAGTGCAATGCAGATGGTCCTTTTTTTTATTGTTTCTTAGAGTTAATCCCTATATTTTCTCCCGAATCTAGTGCCATGTATATCCCCAAATCTCCAATTCAAAGTAACATCTCAAATCTTAAGTTCCTTATACACACAAATCAAATACATCACAAATCCTAAAAAGATACAAGCAAATCAAATACATCACAAATCCCAAAAAATACACCGAAATCAAATACATCATAGATTCATCTCAGATCCATCACAAAATTATACATCTCAATCAATCACAAATTATCAAAAAAAAAAGGAAGACGTCGGCCGGCCGACGAGAGGGCACGGCCGCCAGCAGGAGCGCCCCCGCCGGCCGCCACCGCGTGCGCCCCCGCCGGCCACCGCCGCGCGCGGCACCTCCGGCCGTCTGCCCGCCTGCCCGCCGCCACCGGGCGCGCCCCCGCCGGCCGCTGCCGCGCGCAGCACCTTGAGCCGCCGCCCTCCATGGCTGCCGTCGGGCACGACCCCGCCAGCAGCCGCCGCCCGCCATGGCCGCCACTGGGCACGGCCCCGCCGGCCGCCGCCGCCTGCCACGGTCGCGGCCCCGCCGGCGCCGGCCGGATGGGAAGGGATGAGGGGGAGGAGAGGGGAGGAGGAAGGGGAGGAGGGGGAGGAGAGGATAAGTTTGAGGAAGGTGAAAAGAAGAGGATAAATGTGAGGAAGGGGAAAAGATCTGTACGTGTGAGGATGTTGTTGCGATTATGGAGGAGAGGATAAGAAAAAGGGATTATATACTACGTATTAAATTTTAGTCCCGGTTGATATTACTAACTGGGACTAAAGATCATACCAACCGGGACTAAATATCCTCGGCCCCCTGACATCCTACTGACAGGAAATGAACCGGGACTAAAAATGATTTACCAACCGGGATTAAAAATCATAAAATATCTGTAGGGTTTTTAACCAGGACTAAAGATCATTTTTAGTCTCGGTTCTTTTTTGAACCAGGACTATTGTGGTTTTGGGTCGACCCAGAAAGATCGTTTCAGAAAGATCATTTCTCTAGTAGTGACACTGTTCAGAAACATATGAACATGTATGTACAGAGGAATAAGCGAGAGGGAATTCACTAGTAACACCAGTGAGATCACAGTTAAAACACCATTCGTCTAATCATCTCATCACATCAGCACTCGCAGTTAGACGGGTTGCTCCCGAAGCAGCTGTTCTTGGGCGTCATCTTCCTGACGCTGTCCTGAAGAAACTGGAGCGTACTGGGCGAGATGTAGGAGGTCCTGTCCATGGTGTTAACCCTCGGCGCCTCGAGTATTGTTCTTGGGGGAGACAATGCATACTGCATTGCCCAAATTGCAAGGGGCCGCATGTATATTAGTGACCTGTAGTGGCCGTCGATCGTCCATGCTTCAGGGGTTTGAAACCAGTACCTGGTTATTCCAGAAATTCACGTACGGTTAGCAGAAGCAGAGAATTCTATTTTATCAAAAACAAAGCAGTATATCATTTCCATGAAAAAAAATCTTTAGATTTAGGACACAAGTTCTTGTAGGAAGTTAAGAACTAGCATATTCGATACGACTTTGATCTTGGGCATCTTAGAGCATCTCCAACAGTCTCTCCAAATATATATTTAGGCAACTCTCCATTCGATTTGGTAAGTAAAATTCGTTGTTTACTCCAACAGCCTCTCTATTCATCCTTTCTATTATGAGTCTATGACAGCGGGACTCACATGTCAGCCTCTATACCACTTTCTTCCTCATCATCCTGCTCCCCTCTTCCCCAATCCCCTTTTTGGCTTGCGGCACTGGTGGTCGCGCGCGGCGACGGCGAGGCGGCGATCTTCAGGCGTGGCGACGGCAGGGCGGCGGTCTTCGGGCGCGGGGCAGCGGTCTACGCCCGCGGCGACGACAGGGCAGCGGTGGCCGTGCGCGGCGACGACGAGGCGGCGGTGGCCGTGCGCGGCGACGGCGGGACAGCGGTGGTGGTGGCACTCCTCTGCGTGGTGGAGGTGTCCAATGGCCTGCCGCTCTCCACGTCGCTGTCCGCGCCAGCGTCCTTGCCACTCCACATCTAACTCCCCTGCCTCTGCTCCAGCAATGGAGGCCACAGATGACGCCGTCGTCCGCGCCAGCGCCCTCGCCACTCCATCGGACTCCCCTGCCTCTGCTCCGGCGATGGAGGCCACAGATGTACATGCCGCGTGGAGAGAGGGGAAAGAGACGTGGGTCCCACAGATGGCTAGCCGGCTTTGGCTAGCCAAATTTGGCCAGCGAGGGAGGCAGTTTGGCTAGCCAGATGGCTTGGCTATTCAGATAGCATGTCTATTGGAGTACAATTTTAGTCTAAAATTGCTAAATTTTGGCTTGGAGAGTGGGATAGCAAGACTCTTGAAGATGCTCTTAGGCAATTAGGCAGCTGCAAAGAGAAATCCGAATAAGCTCTAAGAATAGTCTCCAAACCCACTTCTCAAAAGACAAGGTACGGTGATTTGTATGACTATATCCGACAATCACTAAAATATAACTGTCTTTAATAGTGAAAAAAAAAGCATGTTATTGGTCACAGATGTTAAGACAAGTAGAATAAATATAGTGAAACAAGAGGCATACCCATAGCCTTCTTCGGACCATCCTGCGATAAAAATGCCTTCTGCAGTAGCGAAAGCCTGATTGTCCATTCCGTGGAGTAGCATAGTAGCAGCTAAACTGTATGTTACTCCTGTCCAGATTTCTCTCGACTGCATACAAGTCTCATCTACCTTCCCATTCGGATGCATACCGTTCACAGCTCCCATACGTCCTCCTTTTACCCTCATCACATTATAGTCAAAAATTTTCTGAAGGGTGCATTTTATCCTACCCTCATCAAACAGAGGTGGCAAACCTGACGATGCAGTATACCATTGTCCAGCCAGTTGATCTGCATGGATGGAGCGACTATTGTAACTTGTTCCACTGTCATAATTAAAATATGAACCATTCCATAACTTTGCTTCAAATACGGGCTTAGCTTTTGCAAACTTCAACATGCACCTCTCAGCGTAATCATGGTGTCCAAGGGTGCGGGACAGTGCTGCTGCAGCTTGAAGGGCAGCAAGCCAAAGGCAACCACAGTAGGCACTTACTCCACGAACTGTCCAAGCATCGTATGTTTGATCAGGAAAGCCATCATTCTCAATCATACCATCATCATCATGGTCAAACTGTTCCATGTATTCCATAGCAGTACAAACCGCAGGCCAGACATCCTTGCCAAATGACATGTCACCTGTTGCCGCGAAATCTCTGTAAACCTGTAGCACGAACTTGGGATTGAGATCTTTCCATCTACTTGTGTCGTGTATGTTGTACGCATTCAATTCATGCCAAGGATCATGGGCCCCAAGGTCATGGGCAACAGCACCGATTACTTTGCGAGTGCCCCAAGTACCATCAGCAAGAAATCTGACTCTACTTTTATCTTCGCGCAGAACAGCTGTAGCAAAATCACGTTGAATGCTCAGCTCAATCTTAGGAAACAGTTCCAGAAGAGCAAAAGAGGCATAGAAGTGTACATCATAAGTGCACCACATGAAGTACTCTATTCCTTCCAGGTATAAAAACTTCCCTACATTTTCCCTGTCATCAATTATATGTGGGGTAAAATCAATGAGTGGAACTGCAGAGTTACGACTGCTATGATGAAGTGGCAAATCATTGTCCTCAGATAGCCTTGAGTTCAACATTTCATCAGCATCAGCTATCAAAGATGCACTATCTGTGAGTAAAAAGAAACATATGCCAATAAAATAACATCATTAAATAAGTAATTAAGATGCTATATAACGTACGCATACAGAAAACTAGTCTAAGTACTAGCACCATCCCAAGGGAAGATATGATGGGATAAAAAGAAGTAAAAAGAAAATCATGTGCTAGACAAAGAACTGTATTAACGTTTTTCCCAACTGAGCAAGCTTTTAGAACGATTTTCCTTCTTGTTCCAGAGTAACTTGGGTGAAGCAACTATCTTGCTACATAAAACAATAAGAGCTAGTTCATGAGGAACTATGCAATGTCTTTGTTCCAAAACAGCTGCACATTGCAATAGGACTATATTTGTATGGACCAATAAATAGAAATAATTGAGTTGTACTTCATTGCAAATTTTGTATGAATATTGATCCACAGAAAAATAAGATCCACACATTGAAAATTGAACTTTTTATCCTTTATACTATTCTCTCTCCAGATGGGACAATTGAAAATTGAAAGCAGGGATAAACAAAAATACAAAATGTTAGGATGGTTTGCTGTTGACACTTGCAGTTGGGATGCAGGTAAGGACATTTCCGTAAGAAACCACTGACATAAACAACTTGCTTTTTGTCTCCAAAAAAATGAAAAACTGAATAGTAATTCAATTCCAGTGGTTTTTATGTTCAAATCCCTCGAGTTTACTATATGGCTTGCAACAATAATCTGCCTAAGAGAAGGGAAAATGAAAACAGTAGTAGTAGGAAGCCTAAGCGAGACATACATACCTATCCAAACAGTTCCTCCAGCAACTAGGAAGTACAGCTCATTAAAGAGAGTAACCTTGTACCTGCAAGAATTTAAGAACCATAAAGCACAAGGATTATTATCTTTTGTGTAGACTAATGAAAACTAAGATATTAACACAAAGCTCTATAGAAGATAATACTGCCTTGCAGCAGCCAACTGGTAAGTCATATACAAGTACACACCACTCTGGAAACCTCTCATCATGGAGAATTGGGTTCTGCCACTTATCAATCTCCTCTTCCCAGTGCTTATACTCTGGCAATCATATCAATAGACATATTTTCATAAGGGCGTAACAGGATAAAGAAATACATATCAAATGGGATGAAAGTAGCAGTTGGATGAATCATTATAATCACCATAATGCTAAATCTATCTTAATATTTGCAAAGATGTGTATATAATGTATAATAGAAGTTTATGGAAAACATACTCATCAAAGCATCTTGCACCAAGTTTATAGCTGACCTTGGAGAAGTCCCATAAAATTTTGTATACCTCCTGCCAGCAGGGAATTAAATAGAATTTTATTTAACTAGTGGATCTTGTAAAAAAACAGATATTTTGGCTATAGAAATATAAATGCACATAATTTCAACCAGCTTAGAAGGCCAAAAAAGAAGATAAACAAATGAAAGGTATATTCTGTAAAATTAATAAAATTCAGGGAGCAATTCAAGAAGACTGCTGTGTGGCTTGGTAGGTGATACACAGATCTCCTGCATGTTCAAGATAAAATGCATATAGATATACAAATTAGTTAATGACATGCAATAGTATACATGGAGGGTTGTGCAATATGAGTTCAATGTTTTATATACATTCATTAATAAATCAAACACTGTTACTTATATTCGTAGACATCTTTGTTTGAATTAACATGATTATCGCCATACATAAGAAATTAATGTTGCATAAGTTACCTGTAGTATGCATTTCCCTTCTTAAATTTGACCTTAGGGGATGACCAAGCCAGGGAAAATACAACTGTACATCTTCCATGTGGTTCAACCCAGGTGGATGCACAAACTGCTGCACAAACTGTATCACCCAGTGAAGAAGGCATGCTAGGGCCGGCACTGAAATTATCTCGGTCGAAGCAACCATCCTTTAAACATTTAGATGGTATGATAGACAGTCTCAGTCATTGTTTCATTGATATGACAGTGTCAGTCATCAATAAGATACATTAGTGTAACAAAAGAATTCCCATATTCAGAGTAGGAATGTGCAATAAAATATATCAAGGGGATAATCACCTGGCTCAATGTGCCCCACATTTCCCTAGCTGTAACGGAACTTTCTCCAGAAAGCCCAAAAGCAGGCAACACAGTGACATTTACATTTTGGTTCTCACATGCTGCAACAGCAAAAGTTACAGGAGGATTATTGTTGGCAGTCCTGCAATGGTAGGAATACCTAATCAGGAATAAAAATGATATTGCTCATATTATTAGAACGCATACAAAAACATAGGTGCATATCTACAAATAATTTCTTGCTTCCCAGTACAAACATAGCACAGACATTATGGTATTGTTCCAAATTGTATCAGAGTGAACCAGTAGAGGAATAGTATTGCAAACAATGACAAACTACTAGCTCTTAATCTCTGTGGCACTTATCAGTGCCAAAGGAGATTTGCCAAACAACCATAGCAAGAAGAGTGATCAGCAGACAATGACTTGCTTGTGATGTAGAAGCACGCCAGAAACTCCATTTTCTCCTCTGCATGTTAACAGCACATTAATAATTTCACTTTATTGCAGACAAGATATTGATTAAGTTTTAATGCTTTAGTTAAGTTCTACAAAGTACTGACATAAATGGCTCATTTACATGACCGCCGGAATGATGGGAAAGCCCTCCAATAGAATTCTGGGGTAGATTCAAGAATGGAATGCAATTAGATGCAACACTAACAGAAAACCCAAATTAAATTTGCACATTAAAGTAAAAAAGTAGTTATTACCGCCCAGGTCATTACGAGGCTGACTTTTGCCCTTTCTTTACCAGTGTTCACTATCTGCAATTTCATATCCATAAAAAAAAATAATGTCAATGAAGGAACTGGTGATAGTGGCATTTTGTTGGTCAGTATTCTGCACGCGATTTGTGTGTATCTTTGTAATTTAATTATATCACCCATAATTGTGGGTTGTGCTAATTCTCTATGGTTTATTGAGCAAATGAAAATGTCGATGCAAGTCCATTTTAGTTTTCTGGGTTTAGAACTTGCGATACATGTATGTAGCTTTGTTTATTCTGACCAGTTGCAATGCATGTGCTCTAAACTAGTGCGAGCAAAATATTAAATACTTAATCAGCTAAACAGAATAAAGTGTCAAACATGCTAGCAATAAACACTAAACAAGCACCTTTCAGGTTTAACATACTCAGTATCCTGTTCTTGAAAACACATTCCTATAAGTAATGAATACTTACAGTGTAAACAAAAACAGAGGTAGGAAGACTGCTCTCTTGATAGTTATGGGGAATAAAAGGAGATATTTGACGGCAAGATACTTTCAATTCAGGATCAGGTTCACCTTTAAACAAACCGAAGAAGTTGTCAGTAATATCCTCATGCTTGCAATATTATGGACAATGAGCCTAATTATTATACAGAAAAGCAGTTAGCTTGTTAAAAAAGGCTCCACTGCTATGTACACTTATCCATGGGCGATTAGTACTTAATTAATAGCACTGAAAGTCATAAAGCTAACTAAAGCAATGTTTGTAATTATCAAGTTCATCTTATAGCTTTGGGTTATTTCTATAACAAGGAATGAGTAGGTACCATCATAGACAGTCCATGCTCGAGGAAACAACGCATGGTATGTAGAACGATCACCTCTTAGTTTCCAATCCCAGGATGATATACCATCATCATTAGATTTCCTGGACCAAGAAACATAAAAATAACCGGCCAATTGCTTCATATGGACTATGATTGCTATATATTTTACATAAAAGCATACATGAAAATATTTCAGGTAGATCCATTTAGTCAACGTCCAGATGAAGTTTCATACTAAATATACTATATTGATGATCAGGGAGAGAGTCGTACTTTAAACTATCATGCTGACCAGGAGCTAAAACAGAGGAGTATTTTTTGTTTCCTCCTCGAGTTATAAAGATCTGCAGTAATTAAAGATATGATGAAAAAATTGTTAATGCTTTCTTCAGTTAATCTTTGTATTTCACAGCAACATCATGCTTGATACACTGTCAAGAGAATATCAGAATAGTCAATACTGAATGATTGAATATACTTCCAGTGATATGTTAAGTGGCTTACAACATAAGGGAGCTGCTGAATATGATAAATAATTATTTGATGAGTGGAACACATAATGTAACATCCAAAGTTCTAAAGAACTATTAGCAAAGCCCTCAATTGAAAATAATTTTCTATTAATTATAATATAAGTGTGTATTTTAGTTCAGTTGTTCCTAATTGATTTTCATGGAACAAAATCACCATTTACTTGACAGTTAACATTAAATGTGTGCATAAAATGTAAAAGAAGTAAAATGTTGATAGTGTATCATAACAAAAATATCTAATAATTCAATCAAACAATAAAGTATACTGATACAGATTTCCCTCATTTCATATTGAACACATTGCTTTAAGATTCGTTAAGTTTTTTAAGTAGTACACTGAAGCATGGCCATCAAACTAGAAGTATGTTGCTAAGAATATGACAAGTTCAGCGGAGTGAAATTGTCTCACGAGTTACCGAAAATTGGTTTGCTATGACTGGTGACATTTCACATGAACCTGGGATTATCTGCCAATGTTTAAATTCTCCTCTGAACCCTCTTGAAATGCTACCGCTCCTGCTCAAATGGTGCAAATTAAATGATCTTGACAACAGAAAGAATCGAAGGATTGACAGCAAAGCAATCATCACTTAGTACACACCCCATCCCACCAAGAGGTACACCTTGCGAGGCTGAAGGTTTGTCGCTCTCCCTCGTGAATGGGTCAATTGGTGCTTTCTGATAATTATTAAGTTTCAAGTTAGAAGTGCCATAAAAAAGAAGCACAAAGTAAAGGCGCAGGATTTAACTTATACAGTACAGTTGATGGTATGACACATAATCAGCATATTACCCTTCCATGAGAAGCTTCTTCCCGAATATATGACCAAAGGCGCAGACCAAGTTTCATCTAATAGTCACGAGGAGACACAACTCAATCATGTTGACATACATAACCAGATAATCTTAAGATTTCAGCAGAATGAAGAGCAATCACAGCCAGAATTTCCATGAACTGGGAATGCTGACAATTGCAGTTCCTGTACCATCTTAATTGCTTCTCTAAAGGTAACATTGAACTCCTTCAGTCTATTGGCATGACTACTTAGTTTTCTTCTCCAAGCATATTCTGATGGTGAGCCATCATCAAAGTCCAGCTGCAGTATTCCAAAAGGAAATCACAAAATGAAGTCAGTTATGAAAGAAGTCAAACAAAACAATATGATCTCACAAATCCATGTCATATTGTGTTATTCTTGGCATACATTTTACCAGAACTAGTTGATTTTCCATTGTAAAAGAGTAAAGATATAACTGATGAATAGGTGCAACTTTAGGTACTACAATCGTCAGCCAAATAAGCACTTCACATCCATCGAAAATTGAAAATGAAAAGGGACAGATACCCTATATCATAATCAGCAAGGTAGTAACAGACTTGACACAGATAATAAAACAGGTAAACTAACTATACAATTTACACTTGTTAGCGAAACCTCTCTAAGTTGGAGAATGCAGTAACAAGTAACAACATAATATCACAATCTTGTTACTTTCGCAATATGAACTAAACAATCTTTATAGCCGATTTTCATATTACAAGGAAAGAAAACACCACTGCTAATGAGAGCATTTGAGGGGAGAAAAAAAAAAGGAAGGGGTAAAGCTCTCACCAATTGCAGGGTGCTCCTGCTCACGAGATCACCGGCACGCCATGAGCGCTTCCTCCGGTAGAACATGTTGCTGCTCACCATTGCTCTCCCGTCGCCAAAAGCCCAAGATTATCGCAGAGAAGGAAAAAAAACAAATTTTCACAAAATCTCAAACTGCCCCAGTTGGATAAAGTCCTGAGATAACCGAACGGTCCTGAAATAACGAAACTCGCAGAAATGAAACCCACAAATACACGACACAAGGACAAATTTTGAACGGGAAGCAACCAAGAATTCGAGCAGATTAAAACGACAGCACCTAAACTTCTATTACCAAAGTATCAGCCCAAAAAAAAAACTTTAAAATCGCTCACAAATTTACCCAGCAGAAAAAAAAACCAGAAAAATTCAAATCAAACTACCGACCTGAACTCGAATCAAATTAGGCAAGAAGAAGGTACTCTCTCTCTTCAATAAAAATCAAATTAGGGAAAGGAGCGGATACAGGGAATCTCCTACTGGAAGAAATCGGGAAGAACCCTCGAGCTGTACCCACGGGAATGGACGGCCAGCTCGAGGGGGAAGCTACGAGAAAGCTCGAATCTTTTTTTCCCCTCGTGACGAGGAAGAGAAGAGGGGAAGAAGTAAGAAATCTTTGACGATTTACTAATCCCGCCGTCGCTTTCGCTGCTCCTCCTCTTCCATCTTCTCATCCCTGCGAAGCTTTATTAGCAGTTAAGCTAAGTGAGTGCAGCGTATAATAAATTGCAAGCAAATTAACTGCAGGATTAGTGAGGCTAGGCACCAGGGCCGCCACATCAGCCGGGCAGGTGTCCCAGCAGCGACCAAATCAACAAAGCGAAGGCCATCATTTCGTTGAGCTCACCGGCTGGGCAATGTAAAAAGAGGGGAGCTTTTTGACCTCGCCGGCGGCGACGTGGCGTGTTCTGGGTGTCGCTAACGGCGGACGGCTGATTAATTTTTGTTGCGCATATGGGAAGGAAGGAAGCCACAACATATTCTTGGAGTAAGCTGGGGAGGCGGCTTCCAGTTCCCGCAGGATTGGGAAATGGATTGCTTCGTCTTTGGAGCACAAAACTTTGGAAATATTTGAATGTGACGAAGCTAACAGGGGTGTGTCGGTGTTCGGTTTTTCGATCATTTCGATCTTTAAAAAATAAAGATCGAATTTTAACGAAAAATGTCGGGACCAACAAATTCGATTTCGGTTTTGGTCTAACCTAAATTCAACAATATTTTCATATATACAAAGAAATAATGAAAATTTTTAACACAAAAAATTCCGTATAAACGTATGAGTAAAGACTCTTGTTAGGTTGCATATCTAGAAAAAGTAAGGATGTGATAGGTTGTATTTAGACATTTTTTTTTAATTCGGTCTATTCGATTAATCGAGGAGACTAATAGAATTGACCAAACAAAATTCGGTCTTTCACTACCTAGGACCGAACTGATGACCGAATTTCTCAGTCTCAGTCTCGGTATTTTTAGTTCGGTCTTTTTCTGTCAACCCTAACAGCTACATTGGAATAAGCCAGACTATAAATTTGCAAATGAAAAATAATTTATGAATTAAGAAAAAAATTATCGATAAATATATAACAAAATCAATGCATATGTATGCAATCGACGCTATCAAACAGAAGCAAAGTACCAGTAGTAGCACCGATGCTTTATACGGTAACTGTATGACGGTCACGGGCAATGGCAGGCAACTGGGCAAACTGTATCACAAAAAGGAGCCTCGGCTTGCTTGAATGCCAATCTGATTTACTTGGACAATTATGGCAATGTAAATCACAGAAAGGAGTTGGTGACCGCGCGGGGCGCGGCCGGTGGCGAAGAGAGGCGCGGTACGGTGTGCGACCGGCGACGGTGGAAGGTTAGCGTGGCACGGTTGTCGAGGTTGGACCACGCGCTTGGTGGTCGAGATGGCAACGACAGCGACGGCTGCAACGGCAGACGGCGGCACCACCGAATATGGCGCCAACGAGCCCAGATCTGGCGTCCATCCTCGGGAGCTAGCGCGTGGTGGAGTGGCAACCGATAGCACGGCCCAAGTCGATCGGGTCGGCACGGCACGGTCAACACTTTGGGCTGTGCCGTGCCAGCTCACGGGCTGCACCTCACGTCCAGCAACGGCCCATCAGTAGTTAGGCCGTACCGTGCTGGCCCGTAGGCATGAGCAGCCTATCGTGTTTTCTATCAAATAAGTCTATTTCCCCTCTCTCCTTTTTGAATTTAGACTGATATATATATATATATATATATATATATATATATATATATATATATATATATATATATATATATATATATATATATATATATAGAGAGAGAGAGAGAGAGAGCGCGCACGCGCTAAAATAAATCTATTTTACGTCCCTACTCTTTGGACTGTGCATATAATAAGTTTATTTTGCATCCCTATTCTTTGTGGCGTGCCTTACATATGGTTGAAAATAAGTCTGTTTGGCATCCCTAAACTTTGGGCCGGGCTGTGCCGGCCCAGCGTGCCGAGGTAGCATCCTAGGTATGGCACGACTGTTGGGCCGGACCGGCATGGGCACGACCGGAATCGGCCATGTCGTGCCTGGGCCGAGCCAAAATTACCGGGCCTCGGGCCATATGGCCATCTATAGCAACCAATGGCAATGGTGGTCATGGACGGCGATGTTGCCGCCGTCAAGCGTTACGGGCTGCAGTGCGGTTGGGAGGGAACGGCTTTGACGATGACCGGGTATTTGTCGACATCTATCTCCTTCCTCTCGTGCTTGTTTACCGGCGAGGCGACAGTGATGGTGGGGACGATAGGAGGGAGCGGCCGTGGTGGCTATGGTAGCGGTTGCTCCTCTCCCCTCGTTGAAGGAAGGACGACGTTGCCAACTAGGGTGCTGGTGGAAGCGAATATCTTCAACAATGATTGCGTGTCCATCTACATCCGTCCCCATCCTCTCGTGCTTGCTTGCTAGTGTGGTTGGGTCTTCCCAAGGCAGCGGAGAGGTGGCGACGTAGGTGGGGTTTGTGGTAGCAAGCTTGGAGGCGACTCTCTATAGATCCGTTTTTATAACAGGAATCACTCGTGTCATTAGTACCATTTCCCTGGATCAAGTAGTCTGGTACTCACGATTACTTAGCTGAAATATCAAATGCGCATACAAGGATTGTCTAGCGCGAATTATTACATCATAGGCCCGCAGGCATAGACTAGAACATAGGACCGAATGGTTTGAAATACATGCAAAAGCAGAAATAGATAAGGCAGCGAAATTTAGGCAGTGGCCATGCCATTGCCACAGGCAACGACCGTAACTAAGACCTACAGAGCGCCGTCATCCTCCGTATCCTCCTGAAGATATGCATAGGGATCCTCCTCGACTTCATTGCCATCCACTGATAAAATTTTGTAATAGCAAGAGTGAGTATCAACCGTACCCAGCAAGCCACCACAACAACAATGCATATGATAGAGGTATTCAAAGTATGGCCATTGGTTTATTTACGTAAAGCAAGTTTCACAATTATTTTCACAAGCCTAATATCTAGCACAGACTAGTCCAGTTTTAATTCCAGTGTTTATTACACAGCAACGGTTCTGTTCACCATCCATTGTCTTCCCAAAGATGGCTTCCTGTTACTGGCCGTCATGGTTTTCTGGGGTTTACTCCTTCTCGCCTCTCGAGAAGTTGATCCGCCAGTACAAAATCATTATGCATATCCCATCCCAATCAAATTAAGAATTTAGAGTCTAGCCAAGTGTAATACATGTCCCGGTGCTCATTAACTGCGAGCACGACTATTCGAATAGATTTGGTTTATTCACACTGCAGTGGATGTACACTTTACCCGTACTCCGCGACTCGCCCAACACATCAGCCTACGTCCCAACGAATGAGACTTGCCACAGCAAAGTCTTTCAATAACCTTATATTGGCAGTACGCGCTCCATGAACTATAGTCCTCATGCACTCTAGGCGTCATAAGTTTCTAGCAGTAAGAGGAGTTCTGGCGCTCCCGGGAAGGGATGACTCACACATGCATTAAATTATAGTTAAGTTTGGGTTCACACATGGCAGTCCTACCGATGACGACACCACTGTAGGCACCCGCCCCTCGCGGTCCTACCAATGGCTGCCCCACCGTAGGCCCCTGCCCCACACACATCAAGAATACCACTATGCAGAGATACTGCCTCCGCTCGGCTATTTACTCCGCTAGGTCTATACCCATACGAGAAGTATGGTTGTACGAGGGTCGTTTCATGCTTAACTTCATGGCTCGGTCCTTAACTGACCAGGGACGGCACTAGCCTTTTCCGGACACCACCCATGTTCCCCAGCCGCCCCAGTCGAAAACAGTTGTTTAGTTTTATTTCTCCTTTCACAATTCATGTCATCAATGTCATGGCAATGTGGCGCTTATGTCTCCACACGCCGCATCTCAACTACCTTCCCCAAAATAGTTGCCCAAGCATATAGCACTTGATGAATATGAGAATGCATGATTCTAGTTTAGCATGACTAAGCATTGGTCCAATATTGACTAAGTACACACGATAGCATGGTTTACAATGGTCATACAGATAATCAATATCAAGGCATGGCATATATAACAAGTAGGACATTCATATTCATATATAGCATGCAATTTTATTTGAATGAACATAATTTTCACAATAGGTTCAACATGCTCAAAGATTAGTGATGACTTGCCTTGATCGCAGTCTTGCTGTCCCTGCTCCTCAATCGAATCAACAATTCCCTCGGAATCTAAATTTACGTGCGAAAGATCGGATTTGAATTCAATTAGAATTCAAATAAATTCACCAAAATTCAAACTGTACAAATTAATTTGAGAAAATGGTACCATCAGATAGATCTTCATTTTAGATGAATTTAGGTTCAAGTTTCATTCGGATCCGAGTTAAAATGAGTGAGTTATGCTAGTTTAAAGATTCAAATTTGAGTTAATCCGAGAAATTGTAAAGAGTTACTGTTCCTAATTCATTTATTTTTATTCCGATCTGCAATCCATAAACCACATAGGCGGGCACGTGGGCCATCCTCCTATTTCTTTTCTCGGTTTTTATTTTCTAATGGAAATCATGCTGTGTCATTGACAGGTGGGGCCGGCCCTTTTAATTAAGGGTAAACCGCTCCTTTTAATCACCGGTGGGTCCCGCTTGTCATTGACAGTAATCATAATATTGATTTTAATTAGATTTTCTAATCAACCGGACCCACACGTCATAGACTCGGCTAATCATCATTAGGGAGAGAATTACTGCGCGCTAACTACTATGTGGGTCCCACATGGTTTCTCTCTCTCTCGTTCTTTTCTTTTTCCCCGTCGTCTTCTACCTCTCGCTCACGACGGAGCAGAGGAGCGGCGCCCGTGCAGCGCAGCGGCCCGAGCCGGGACGACTCGGCGCACGGTGGGGCGAGCGGCGGCGCATCACCGGATACCCGCCGGCGGCGGTAGCGAAGCGCGGCGATTGCCCGGCGCGCGACGACGCCAAGATCCCAAAATCGGCGGCGGCACAATGGGGACCAATATGAGCGCAACCAACGACAATTCAACCATCTAGGGTCCACATGGAGTATATAGAAGCAAAAACCTAGCCTAGGTTGCATGGGAACGAGGTCCCTCCACGATGAGCTCGGCCATGGCACCGTGGCAGCCGGAGTCGGCACGGCTACGGTGGCGCACACCCCAAATCGAGGGGGCCGCTGGCTTCTAGATGTCCAGGCGGTACTACAGGCGCGAGGGCTTACCACGGAGTGGCGGAACAGAGAAGTTCGACGGCGCGCGGCGCGGTACGGCCGAAACAGGGGCAGACGGCGGTCGGCGACGGTCGCAGGTGTTCGACGCTCGGCCTTCCTCACGTAGCGGCTTTCGGCTCCCTCCAACAGCAGCAACGGCAACACGGGCACCTCCTCTCCACACCCCGCCACCCACACCGGCCAAGAGGCCCTGCGGCGGCGGCGCAGCCCCCGCCCACCAGGTGTTTGACACCCGGCGGCGGCGCGTTTTCTTTCCTCTGAGATGGAGCAAGAGCTTTGGGGAAGAGAGAAGTAGATGAGAGGTTGATTTTGGATGAGGACGAGCTAAGGGCGAGCTTATAACAGCGAGAGGGAGGGCGATTCCTACTGGATAAGGTCAATCGATGACTCCGCCACGTTTCGATCTCTCCTAGGTTTGGTTCAATGCACTATGCCGACATGATTGCCTAGATGATAGGGTTCCAGGAGAGGGATCATTAGCTGGGGAAGGAGCACCCTAATATCCAGCGGTCTTAGTTGTGGGTGACAGGATGGCAACGCGACGGCGGCAAGAGCGACGGCGACGGACAGTGATAACGGCCTCGATAGGGAAGGCGTAGGGCTATGCCCTAGGGTGACGCGGGGTCGTCGTGGCGGCCGTTATCACTCAATCCCGAAGGCGACGCGCGAGGGGACGGGATGACGCGGGCACTCATGGCGGTGCAGCTTTGGCGCGGGTTTTTGGCGGCTCGGTCGGCGGCGGGCCCACGCGGCGTGGCGTGACGCGGTGCGGCGCACGGGCACGACCAGTGCGGCGCACGAGTCGGAAAGGCAGGCGCGCGGCACGGCAGTGATTGGAGAGGGCGGCGTCGGGTGTTCGGTCGGGTTAGGCACAGATCGAACACCTGGCAACAGTAGCAACCCGGGAAAAATCACAATTAGGGCTTTTCCTAGACTTTTTGTGTGAATAAGTTTTAGATGTTTTAATCTCCTTATTTCTTTTAGATACTTACCTATATTTCAACACTTCCAATCTTGTGATTTATTGCACCATATATTAATAATTAATTTTTCTAATTCCAACATATGTTTATATTTTCCCCATATTTAAGGTTTTAGTATTTGTCTTGTCATATCAATATATTTGTCTTCTCACATTATTTAATTTAAACAATACATTTTGCAACGGAGAAACGAATAACACTAGCATGATGCAAAAGTTTTTTAAGAGTTCGAAATTTTAGTGATTTTTTATTATTAGGGATTTTTAGGATGTTACACCCTCCAAGGTGGCCTCCTGCTTGTTTGCTGGCCGACAGTAGGCCTCCTGCTTGTTTGCCGGCCGACAGTAGGGCGTTTGTCGGTGGTTGTGTGTCGAAGGTATTTGGAAGGTAGGGCTGCTGGTTTTGACAGTAACGCTTTGACATGTGAGGGTTAGCAAATTCCGAGCGAAAGACTAGTCCTTTCAGGGTTGACAGTGACGACGCTCTCGAGCACCGTAACCCCGCTGGGGGGCACTGCCGTGGCATCTCTCCCCTCCATGGTGGAATCCTTTGGTGAAACCCACGTCCTGGTTTCTAGGGCAGACGATGACAACACCATCAGCGTCATAACCTTCTTGAAGGCGTTGTTTGAAGGTCCATTTCCAGCTAAACTCTTGTCCATACTTTATCCTCTCGCAACAGCGTCCTAGGCACCTCAAGTTACTAAGTTAGCCACGTTGGCGGGTCTAGTGGGAGAGAACGGATCTATTCTTCTCTCTTACCCTCTCTCCCGTTAACCCTAAAATGTGTATGGACAAGAGTGTGTTGGGTGCCATGCTTTTGTTTGCTCCAATAGCTGGTATTTGTGTCATAGGCGTTTGGCTTGGCTAGCTTTCTTTTTCCTGATTATAGCCTACTAGGGCTATTTTCTTTTTTTTTTCTGCTATATCAATATAGAACCTCTTGTGCGGTTTGTTTAGGAGAAAAAAAAAGAAACCAAGCCTTAGATAGTAGGGAGTACCTTGAACCATGCACTTGACTTCATGCTACTACAGCTTCTTAACTCACAAACATTGGCAAAGCACAAATAAAACTTACGAGGGTATCCACTTGCACATCACTAGTGTACATGTATGCTTGCTCCAATGCCATGCGTTTATTCCGTGCTTGTTGCTTCCATGCTGAAGGCGTATTGTGTGCTTAACCTCATATTGTACAGAATGTGATGGATTGTACACAGTGCCCAAAAAAAAATCAGCAACGAACATATCATTTCAAATGAAAAGACATAACTTCAATTACCATTGGCTAGCCCCCGAAAAATTAGCAGCCGGTAAATGGACACTAAAAACACTAACAACGCCATCAAGCTCCGGAAGGCATGGCTGACCTTCGTCGGCAGCAGGTAGGATGTACCATACGCAGATAAGACGAAGCCTAGTGCAAGAAGCAATGGGAACAGATGCTGTCTCAGCTGCACCTTCAGAACCTGCATCGAACGCACGCGCACAACGCCAGCTCCATGCGCAGCGGCAACAGATGTGGCAGAAGGGTGGCTCGAATGAACCTTACCAGTCCTCTTCTCATACCAAAAATACGGCGATCTGTCTTGCAACCTCGCATAAACATGACCAATGTTGGCGATAACCGGCCAGTCTTGGCCTTCAGGGAGGCACTTCTTGAGGAGTTCTGGTTGCGCAACTATGTTGAGTGTGTCAAGCCTTGTAGCGTGTTGTTCCAGCCATTTTGGAAGTCCCACAAGCTCTCTGTCTCTGTCTATCAGGTTGAGGTGACATAATGAGGTGGCACTGTAAACGTCAAGCAGATTGGGGCAGCTGATGATTGTAAGCTCTTGAAGAAGGGGGAGTTTATGTATCGCATGAAGACTCTTGTTGGACTGTAGGACCAATTCTTTGAGCAACGGCAGGTTCTCAACAGTTTTAATCCTATCAGCATGTATGACACACATGCTTGTCAGAGCTTTTGAGTGCTCAAGGCCATCTGGGAGAGATTTCAAGTTGGGACAGTTCTCCAGACTAAACTTACGAAGCCGAGGCAGATCTCCTGTTTTGAACCCTGTCCATGATTCTAAGTTACGCAAATCTTTGATATGCAGATCTTCAAGCTTTGGAAATGCAGGTGGATCAGAGTCATTCACTTGGTCAATCTGCTCTAATGCAGAGTCGTTCGCTTCGTCGATCTGCCCTAATTGAGAGTCGTTCACTTGGGCAATCTGTTTTAATGCAGAAGAGTTAACTATAGATAGGAACCTCAACTGAGGAATCTGGTATAGTTGGGAAATGTTTCTACAGAATATGCAGTCCACAAGGATAAGTCGCTGTAGATTTGGCAGTTGTAAGGCTGAAATCCAGGAAGGGTACTGATTACCAAGATATGCTACAATCTTTAGAGAATGCAATGACTGAGGAGGACTAAGATCTTCAAATATACTCTGTATTCTTGTAGCCTCAACGTCATCAATTACTTCAACATGTCGGCTTTCATTGCTGCAGCAGAGTTCAAGGTTTCTGAGGGAATTCTTACTTCCTAATGCTGCTTTTTGTGCCTCCGATCCATCTTTAGCTCTCTCTATCTTCAATATCTCAAGGCTGTTCAACTTCCCCAGTGAATTTAGGTCTTTGAGAGGCCATGCATCACGGTTTTTTTCACATGTAGTTTCGTTGTTTACAACAAAACCATGCAGTAAACTGAGATGTATCAAATTACTTAATCCTGGAGGGACCTGATTCAACACAGTGCCACGAAGATCAAGAATTCTGATATGCTGCAGCTCTTGTATACATTCAGGAAGAGAACGTAGCCCAATGCAGCTTTGCAGACCCAAGAAGCGGAGATTACCAATGCATGCCATTGATTTGGGGAGCTCTTTAATTCTAGTAAAGGAGAGGTTTAGGTGCCTGAGGTGTAGTAATTTGCCGATTGATTTTGGAACTTTTTCAATCGATGTTTCCGCGAGGTCCAAAACTCGCAAGAACTTCAGCTTTTTGAAGATGTCATCCAGGCCTTGACTACTCAGTGGATTTTTAAAGAGAAGCAGTGTCCTCAATTTTGTTAGTCTTTCGATATCTTTGGGTATGGCAGTCAGTCCCTTGTTCATGATAGATAGACGGCGTATTCCAACTGCAGGAACATTCATAAGCTCAAGATTACCAGAAATAATCTCATCTTTGGTCAAGAATTGCACAAAGGACCGCACTCGGTTATGCATAATACATTGTGTAGTGTCATCTGATCCTGGCTCCAGCTGTAGAAGGTTTCTCAATACCAGTTCATCGTAATACTTCTTTGCTACTTCTTCAATATTGTTATCCATCCCTGGTTCAACAAGACCTTCTGAGATCCATAGCTGAGTAACCAAGTGACGATTTATCACAATATTTTCGGGAAACAATGAACAATATAGGAAGCACTGCTTCAGATGAGATGATAAGTTGCAATAGCTTAGGAAGATAGATCCCATAACGCCTTGGGTTCCCTCAGGAAGGTCCTTAAAGGACCAGGCTGAGTTTGCATGTACTGACAGCCACTCAAATTCCGTTTTTCTCTTAGTACGCAAGACACTCCCAATAGTATTTATGGCCAAAGGAATACCATTGCATCTTTCAGCAATCTTCTGTCCTATCTCCTTTAGATCTATAATCTCATTCTCTTTCAAAGAAGCCCTGTTGTAAAGCAATTTCCAGCCATCTTCACAGCTTAACTCTTGTACTTCATAGATATGAACTGCTTTCATTTTTGCAGCAACATTTTTGTCTCGAGTAGTAATCAAAATTCGACTACCATGAGCTGCACAGTTTAAGGGACCCTCCAGAAAGTCCTCGTATATGTGCCCACTCACAACATTGTCGAGCATAATCAAACATTTCTTCTTTTTAATTATTCTAGAAAGCATTGTTTCAAAATCTGCTCTTGTTTCTAAGCCACGGGGATTTCCTCCACCCGCACTGATGATGGCTGACAGTAAGTCTGTGTCGGTGAAATCTGTGGATAAACTTAACCATATTGTAATATCGAAAGCACTTCTGGTCCTTGGATTATCAAACAATTTCCTTGCCTGAGTAGTCTTGCCTATCCCCCCAGCACCAACTATCGCAAGAACAATTATATTACTGTCATCATCATCATCATTGGTCAAATTGTCCAGCATGCTATTGAACTTATCATTTGCCTCAACTACATGATGATAGAGAATATCAGCACCTAGATGGGAATTTGATCTGTCGAGTTGACTTCCTTGTTCAGTTTCTGTTGCTTGTTCATTATTGGGTGTTGGCGGTGGTGCCGAACTCTCGGAGATGAAACTAAACATCCCACACAGGTTCTTTAGGCTCTCTTTTAAATCTTTGTGTTCAAGCCTCCTGCGGTTAAGTGGAATGCCTAACTTCTGTAATATCTGGACACAGATGAATATTGAATGTATAAGTCCACAGAACATGTAGAAAGGAAGAAATGCTCAAAATTTAACAGAGAATAACTAAGATGTTAGAATCTATGTCACGTTATGAGAGTGCAACAGTAACCACACGACCTGACACTATAAGGGCTGTCCAGTTATTCCAGTGGAAGTAAATATGTGAATTACTTATCAGCATGCATGAATGCATTGATTTGCACCAAACACTAGCTAACACAGTAATATGGCTGTGCTTTCATCCAGAGAGAGATTATTGTACCCCAAATTATATGTTAATGAAACTAATATTGTTTCCTTCCAGGTACATTGTCAGGTGAGTTAAGAGGTTATAATTTCTAAAAAAAAAAAGATTTAGCTAAATAAAAGAGAATTTGGGTATAACCTCTACTAGCCAACTAGTAAGAACTTATAGTATTTCAGCATACTACATGTTTTACCCTATTTTTGGTAAAAGGCTTCACATGCTTAAATACCAGGGTACAGTACAAAGCGCAAAGAGATTGCGCATTCATATCGGACTAGTTTTGATCAAGACTGACTATTTGTAGTGAAGAGACGCTTTAGAGGGTCCGGCCTGGCCCTTTGTTAAGATAGGCATACAGAATGATGAACATATGGAGTTAGTTCACTGGCTTGGCTGGGAAGTGATTTTGAACTATAGTAGATTTTGGTTCACAAATCTGTAGTTGAAAGGTCTTTTGTCCGTGCTTAGACATGCCATCTTTGACAAAAGATAAATTACATGGTTCTCAAGGAGTGGCCCAAGTATGCATAGCACCCAATTTATACTTTCATTCTTCCTTCATGTAAAAGACTAGAATACCTTTTCTTTACTAGCATATTGCCCGTGCCTTTTTTTTTCGTAAAACAACAGGAGAGGCTCCTACTATGTTAATATGTTAATAATAAATAATGTATGGCATATGTACAGTATATTGCCCGTGCCTTGCAACAGGATTTTAATTAATTAAAGAAAATTATAATTAATGTGTCATTACCATCTCTTAATTGTTGTATACATTTGTTACTGAGATGTGAATCCTTTGGCCCCACACAGTCCTTTTTTCTTTCTCACAAAAAGAAGAGAGTTGGTGGTATTGGTTGACATGTGGGCCCTCTAGCCCACATATCCTTTTTTCCTCTCCAAAATAGAAGGTTGGGAGTTGGTGGTGGAACCACCACCACCACTACTCCTTTTTATAAGGAGTATAATAGACGATGCTAGAAAATCGTTGCTAATGCGTCCATATGAGTCCTAATGGGATTTAGGGCTCGTTTGATTTGTTGCCAAAACTAACTACTATAATTTGGCAATGCACCAAACATTTTTGAGTCCTAATGCAATTTAGTGCCTGTTGATGTGTTTGGGAATTTTAAGAGTAGAATCATAGAAACTTCCGAAACTATTAAATTTTAGTAAGGCCATGTTTGGAAGATTAGCTCAGGGCTAATTTTGAGAGCTAATGTTTAGTCTTGAATTGGTAGGCTAAACATTAGCCTAGGATGACATGCTTGGATCCATGGGCTAATTCATGGCTAAAAGGTGAAGAGAGAGGGAGATAAGGCTGCTTTTTTATGGTCCCCACAGAAAATTAGCCCCATTAGCATCCCTTGGAGGGGCTAATGTTTTAAGGAGGGCTAATTAAATTTACCCTCAAATTAGCCCACATGTTTGGATCTTTGAGGGCTAATTCAGGGCTAAATGGTGGGGGCTAATAATTAGCCCATGGAACCAAACAGGGCCTAAGGCAGCATTGGCTAAACTATGGGTTTGTTCACTTTGTTGCCAATTTCAACCTAATGCCAAAATTCGGTAAGTTTTGATGTTGCCAAATTTTGGTTGTGGGATGTATTTAGTTTAATGCATTTTCAAAATTTGGTAGTGTTTTTGCGAGGAAAGTTCCAGAACTACCAAATTTTGATACGGTGGAAAGTGGCAATAAAGTGAACCGACTCTGTATATGTTTATGTTTGGTTTGTTGCCTCGCAGAATTTTGCCAGGGTTGGAAGTGGCAACAAACCAAATGGCCCCTTACAACCAATTTTCTCCATTCGTTCTCAATTATCCTGGATTTGTTACTGCGACTACTCTGTATTTGTTACTGTCAATGCCACCAGATCTATTTCAGCAAAATTAGAAACAAATGCAGCAATAAAGACTAGTAATAACTTCTGCTTTTTTTATTTGTGTGTTCATCTACTGTTCCAGATGGGGAAGAAGAGGAAGAAGAAGCCGCGCTCACCGATTTCCTGGCCGAGGGCTGCAGCGACGGCGACAGTTTGCTCTCGCTCCGGTGGCGCCAGTAGTCGTCGACGAAGTCCTCCGCGGCGTACATGGCCCTCCGGAGCTCGTCGAGCCAGAACCTGGCGGCGGCGTCCTCCACCTCCTTCCTCTCCACGCCGGGGAGCCTGCCCTCGGCGTCCGCCAGCGCCTCCCTGAGCCTGCGGGCGTCCCCCTCGACGCCCATCGCGCGGCACGCCTCGTCGCCGAGGACGCGCTCCAGGGCGCGGCGGAACTCCGGCACCACCGCGCTCATCACTGTCGCCATGGCCGTCGCGGCGGCGACGGCGAGCGCTTGAATTGAATGGTTTGACCAGGCTGGAGCTCCACGCAGCTAGTGGGGCTCAAGTTTGCCATCGACGTGACATGATCGATGTCTATACAGGTTAGCTAGCAGGGATATTCCAAGACCTCTCACCATATTTTAATCAGATGTTTTACTGTTAAAGTTATATAGGAAATAAAAAATAGTATATTTTAATCAGAGGTTTTATTACTGTTAAAGTTATAGGAAATATTTTTTTTATCTACCGTCACTACTCAACTACTCACAACATTATTTTTCCTATTTAACTGTACATATTTTCTTAATACCCGTATTCAACTTTAAAAATTCTTATATTTCGCGATGGAGGTAATAGATATTGTAACATGTGGCATATAACCTCAGCTATTATGCTTCTAAAGTTTCAAAAAACCTCACCAGTATTAAAATTTTGATTAATTTCAATGCATTTGGAACTATTTTTAGAGATAAATTATCAACCTTATTCCAGAGCATAGTAATTAAAATTTTCATATACACTATATGTTTTAGAATTTTGAAGTAAATTTGTGCTCAATATCCATAAGAATGGGGTTTTATAAAACATTTTAGATCACACATCATAATACATGTGGTTTGACTGTAAAACATGGGGTTTTCTAAAATTTATTGTTTTAATTATATATATCTCGTAAATTTGGAAATTCCATATACTTCCTCTCCTCATAACCTACAAATATTTGTTATTTACAAAAACAACCTTTTTCATAAAGCATGCACTAATCTTTACCCATAATAAAAATTAAAGTTATTTTTACAAAACTACAAGTACTTTGACAAAATTATAACAAAACTATAGAAGCACATTCACTACAAACTACGTATTCAAGAACAAATATTATTTGTGGAGGGATGGATCGTACATGAGAGGATGGGAGCCATTTTTTGTTTGTTTTTTTTAAGGTAGTGACTCACTTTTTATTTTGGGAGTAAAATATATGAATGGTACTTAAATTTAGAGCGGATATCACATATGTATGTAAACTTGAAAATTGCACATCTAAATTCACCGTCTTGATTTAATGAACCATAGTCGATTCAAACCAAACCTTATTTGACCGCCGATGCGGCATTCCACGTAGCAACACTTTTATAGCCAGCCCCTTCCGCGGTGGAGTGGCGGAAGAATTACGATTTACTCTTTCTCGCAACATTACCACCATAAAACCCACAAAATCCCTATATACTGTACTTATATTAGAGCTAGCTAATCTGTTATTCTATACTATACATGTTAGCTAGCTCTAACATGAGTATTTAAACGCTTTTTCTATCATTCTTTCGTTGAATACATCGGCTGAGAAAGAAAAGGAGAACAGAGAAAAGGAAAGAAGGGAAATGCTGCTGGATCTATTGCCTGTTTTGCCGCTCGTCGGGCGGTCAAGTCAAGACTCGAGCCTGTTGGCTGTCGCTGGGCTCCACGACAATGAAGAAGAAGAGGACCGCACCTGTGGATGCTGCAAATTGGCTGGATAAGGATGCTTTATGGCCATTTGTATTTTGTCAATCATTTTTTTTAATTTTCCATTTATTTAACTCACCAATTCTAGGCTAATATTAAAAGTCAGTGTAATAAATAAAAGGATTCAATGGAAGAAAGGAGTTTTTTAGCAAGAAGAAAGGTGCATTTGGAACAAGGAAATTATTCTACGTACATTTCTATTTTTCCAAACATGAATGGAATTTGTTAAACATATTTTTCAAACAAGACCTAAAGTAAGCCTCTTCAAAGCTTTTAGAGTTGTTGTGGACTAGCATATTCCCTTCATCTTTAACCAAACATCTCTTTAATCCTCACAATAGAACATATCACACCCTGTCCTGCCTCAATCAATTTAGATAGTCATCTAGAGAACGGAGCGAGTAATATACTGCTAGGACCCATTTGGAATGAAGAAAAAAAAGGGCATTTTTTTCTGCTTTTAATTTAACTATTACCAAACATCTTAGTAAGAAGACAAAACTATTCCTGCAAGAGTATTTCTTTGGATTGATCTACTCCCTCCGTCCCCTAATATAAGGGATTTTGACATTTTGTTTGTATTGTTTGACCATTCGTCTTATTAAAAAAATTTAGAATTATTATTATTTTTTACTTACTTTATTATCCAAAGTACTTTAAACATAATTTTTCGTTTTCTATATTTACACAAATTTTTTAAATAAGACAAGTGGTCAAACAGTGCAAATAAAATGTCAAAATCCCTTATATTATGAGACGAAAGGAGTAACAATTAGTAGTGCCCTTACTCATTACTATGAACTTACATGACAGATAAATTGTTGGTCAACCCTATCCCAGTCTTGGTTTTAAAATATATAGATTGCGCATCTAAGACCGAGTTTAATTCTAAACTTTTTCTTCAAACTTTTAACTTTTCCATTACATCAAAACTTTCCTATAGACACAAACTTTCAACTTTTCCGTCACATCGTTCGAATTTCAACCAAACTTTCAATTTTGGCGTTAACTAAACACACCCTAAATAGTTGATGACTTGGATGGACCACGCTGCCAATTGGCCATTGGCGTTAATTAATACTCCACTGAACACAGGATAGCCGAAGCCTTAGCTACCTGTTTGATGCTTCCACCTGTTTGCTGATTGCCTCTCCTACTCCAGATCTGCAGACCGGTGTGAGGCAACAATGGCTACAATCCTCGCGGCCTTGGCACCGACCGTCGCGACGCTGCTGGGGAACCTCGTCGCCGACGAGGTCGGCCTCTACGCCGGGCTGAACCACGACGTCCGGAAGCTCAGGAGGAGGATCGAGGACATGAGGGCCGTCCTGGAGGAGTACGAGTCGGCGGCCGCAGCCGCCCAGGATGCCGACACCAAGAACTGGCTCAAGCGGTGGAAGGACATCATGTATGACACCGACGACATCATCGACCGGTGCCGGATCGAGGCGGAGAGGCGCGGCGGCGGTGCGACGGCATGGCCGCGCTTCAGACTGGTACTGCGTATTGATAATAATCTTCCACAAAACTTATCTCTGTAATTAAGCTCATTGTAATGCACTGTGTCAGCTCTACTTGTAGAGAATTGCCTTGGTTGCTCCATTTGCTTCTCAACCCATATATTCCAAATTCTGCAGATTGCACTAGTCTAAAGCAACTAATCATAGTCCAGTACAAGTTTGGAAGAGCGGATGGCTATGTGTCTCAGGCTCAACGCAGTATATATCAAACTGTTCATAGTTTGCTAGACATTCCACTGAAACAGAAACCCAGCACCGGAATACTGCACAGCCTGTGAATTTGCTATATTTCTGATTTTCTGTCAG
Organism: Oryza glaberrima; assembly: GCF_000147395.1. Lineage (NCBI taxonomy): Eukaryota > Viridiplantae > Streptophyta > Magnoliopsida > Poales > Poaceae > Oryza > Oryza glaberrima. The sequence continues at coordinate 13,477,422 of NC_068332.1, forward strand.
ACCGATGTTTTCTTGCTTCCATAAATCCCAACGGTAAAGGACACATTCCAAAGAAATTTAAGCAAACTTGGCTCCAAAGTCTTGGTGTCTCTAGAAAAACTTTTGAATCAGCCTATACATTCAGTACTCTTACTGCTTGTGTTGAAAGTGAAACATTTAGACGATAGGTCACCCTGGCCCGTATAATAACTCCACTGCGATCATTATGCCCTTAATTAAAATAGATGCTATCAGGAACGGAGCAAGATCCTCCAACGGTTTTACCTGATACAACCTTGGCACTATCATTGGTTACCATCGTTGAGCTCCTCAGCTATTTCTTGTCCATATACTAGTGGCCATTCTTGCAGGGCCCAGTTCCTTGAGAACTGAAATACAGCTTATGCAATAATAGTCACTTCAGGTCTATAGAACTGCTGTTGTCGTGGCATTTCTGTGGGCTTGACATAGTCAATAGCATTGTCCACTCCTAGAACAAAATAAAGAGAGAGGAGTGAAAACAAGCAAACAATCAAATTTCATTCATTCTCAATCAATATGAGAAGAACAATCATACAAATAACACCATAATCATGTAAAAAAGAAAAGCCGTTACACAACAAGGTAACAAGCAATGATTACCACAGCCAACCAGTGACAATGTTTTCTGCTCTGTTAACTGTTCTTGGTAGGTGCACCATATTAGCTTCTTTTTTGTTAGATTACTCCATAATAACAAAGGATGTAATTGCATTAAGCTCCCACACAATTAGTTAACCTAATCTTGTACTACAATTACATTTCTGGAGCAAAAACAGCAGGGATCGGTAACATGATAGTAGTAGGAAGGACATTGCATGGATGGGCCTCAGTGAAATTCTTGAAATTGAGCTCATATTTGAACTGGATTAGTTTTTATCATCTCTCGTATAACACATGTTATCTCTCATATATAGATCTTTTTTTGTTTTATTCTAACAATATTACTTATTAATATCAGGAACGACAAGTTACGACTGTACTAAATTGCAAAGTCATTGATGTCGATTGTAAGATTGCTAGAGCTATAAGAAAGTTGAATATGAGTTCAGAGGAGTTATCAAGGAGAAAACCAATGCTAAGAGATGCAGGAGATGAGCGAACTGCAGGAACCACAAGGTCATATCTTTATTCTGCTCCAGAAATTCTCCCAGTCACTGTAGGAGCTGATATTGAGAAGAGCACAAGGAATCTAATTGATCTGTTAATGAGGGAAGATAGAAGTAGATTATCTCTGTTTGCAGTAGTTGGTACTATTGGGGTTGGAAAGTCTACTTTTGCAGGAAAGATATATCATAACCAAAATATATGTGACGCATTTCCTACCAGAGTATGGATATGCCCCTCCAGGCACTCCAACGATATAACCATATGGAAAGGCTCTACAAGAGCAGCAGGTGACGAGGAACTTCGTAGCATTATAGACGGACAGAAGTTCCTATTGGTGATCGATGATCTCTGGACACCTAATTGTTGGGATAGTCTATCACCTCGTGTAAGACAAGGCAATCCTGGTAGTAGAGTGATAATTACAACTAGATACAAGAATCTTGCGAAACGAATAGGTGTACCAGGAAGACACATCTACCAAGTGAATAAGTTGGACGAGGATGATGGTTGGTCCCTGCTGCAGAACTTAGTTTCAGATATTCATGTGACAAAGGACATGCAAGATACTGGAAGAAGAATTGTGCAAAAATGTGATGGCCTCCCACTGACTATTTGCAGTATTGCAGAAGCTCTGAGAGAGCATGACCGGAGGGCAGGGTGGGAGAATGTATATAAAAATGACTTCTTGACCTGTTCAACAAACATACAGGGTGCTATCAACATGAGCTACAAGGATCTGGGGCCCTATCAGAAGCAATGCTTTCTTTACTGTGGGTTGTTTCCTGCAGGTTTCGTCTTTGAGAAGAACTATATCACTCAGCAGTGGATCTCAGAGGGTTTCATTGAGGTAACATCGAAAAATTCTACACCAGAGGAGCTGGCTGAAGAGTATTTTGAGGAACTGATCATGAAGGGCCTTCTACAGATGATAGAGGGGACTGACACGATAAAGCGAGCCAAGATGCCTCATATCCTACAGTCCTTTGCACAAGGTCTTTCAAAAGACGACAGCTACACAGGTGATATCGAACATTTGAATGATGCATTTGAGACTCGCCACTTCAGGTTTACAAGCGAGACCACGCCTGCACCAAATGAGATTTCAAAGTTAACGAAACTGAGAACATTGCTACTCTTCAAAAATGAACACAAACCTGGTGGCCTGGAAGAACATCTGAGAAAGCTGACACTTCTACGAGTTCTCGACCTACATGCTACCCCAGTTGAGTCTCTCCCTCCAACTCTGGGAAGATTAGTTCACCTCAGGTACTTAAATCTTTCTGAAACTAAAATTGAGGAGCTTCCAGAAACCATCAAGTACCTGAATTCTCTGCGGTACTTGATCCTCAAGGGTTGTCCTCTCAGCACACTACCAAAAGGTATCGGCCAACTGAAGAAACTGAGAAGCCTTGACATTTCAAGAACAAAACTGAATACTGCAGAATTCAGTTTTGACCAACTAAATGAATTAAACTGTTTGTATGGATTTCTCGTGACCACCAAAGCATGCGAACCTGATGGATGGCCTTTGCAAGAGTTGAATTCTCTCAGTAAGTTGACAAGCTTACATATCTTGAGGATAGAGAAGTGCTTGAAGAGCGAAGATGCAAGAGATGTATTGTCAACAAACTGCCAGCTCAAAGAGCTGGAACTATGCTGCAGTAGTGTTGGGCAACCAATGGAGGTGCCTCAAGAAGTTGTTCGTATAGAGGGGATATTCCAGGAGCTACGTCCACCAACATGCATAGAATCTCTAAAGCTAGAGAACTATTATGGCCGCCAATACCCATTGTGGATGCCAGTATTAACAAATCTTCAGCAACTTGGCCTTCACAGCTGCATTAATTGTGATACACTTCCAACTGCATTAGGTGAGCTTCCACAGCTGAGATTTTTGACAATTACAGGATGTAATGCACTACGTACAATTGGAACTGAATTCAGGGGATACCAACAAATTGCTTTTCCAGCACTGGAATACATGCAAATTGAGAGGATGTTAAACTTCAAATCATGGTCGGGACTTCAGGCTAATGACATGCCTGTGCTTCAGAAGTTTGTGATCAAGTGCTGTCCCAGTCTAAATTGCCTTCCTTCTGTCATTGTTCATTCTACAGCATTAACTGTCTTGCATATAGAAGAGTATGATCATCTAGAAAAGGTTGAAAACCTCCCTGTGCTGAAGGAATTAACTGTAGTCAACAATGGGAATCTCAAAGAACTCTCAAACCTCCCGGAACTCCAGATCCTTGAAGTTAATAACTGCCGAGAATTGAATAGTGTAAACGGTGCCACTTCATTGAGACACCTTCAAATTGAAGGTAGACACTTGGAAAAACTTCCTGCATGGTTGGCTCACCATACTTCCAGACTGCAAAGACTTGAAATGATTGGAACATGGAATCTGCTTGTTAGATGCTTTGATGAAGAGTCCACAGACAGACCTCTTATAGAAGGAATACCATATGTCTGCGGGAGGACTTTGGATAACAGTACTTTCCCATTATCATATATGAGGAGTACAAGCATGGCCATTGATCCTACAGATGGTCCTATGATGCAGGAAACACAGAATAGTAGTACTCCTGGATGGCATCTTAACTATGGTACTCTGCTTACAATCCTGGTTCTTTGTGTTTGCCAATACCTTATCAACATGGCAGTCCCATCAATCAAGTAGAGGATATGATCAGCCCACCAGTTACATGTCTACTAGTTATCAATTCAACAAGGGCTTTTGTTGATTGCTTCTTGTCTTACTAGCCAGAGCCGCATCCAAAATTTGAATTTTGAAACTTAATTTTTTTGGAGTTGATTTTGGGATTCTTTTTTCATTGTAGCCTATTTCCCAGCCTTTTAACCCACTAAAGAATAGAGATGTAAGAGTTTTACCCATAAATTATTGTTGGTTCATTTTTCCACGACTTATCAACCCTAGCTCAACTGATAAGGTTTGATGAGTTAAACGCTGTGAAATACTTCATTTGAATCCGTATGGTTCGGCCGGCTGTTATCGAGTATGTATCACACTAAATAACTTTCTTGAGAAAATGCTTCATTAATTTTATCCATCCTTGTGAATGATGTGCTAATAACCCCATGTTTACACCCCCACTACGTCTAGTGTACAATGAGGTGCACACTGGCCTCTAGTTTTACATCCCCTGTTTAAAGCTGGCCTTATGCCGTTTATCCAAAAATGAAAATCTCTATCTACTATTATAAAAATTGAAGATGTTTTTACCGGTACTTTGGTACATCATCCGTGTATGAGTCGGTTTTTAAGTTTATTTGGTTTTGGAAATATAGATCTATATTTGAGTTGTTTTAAGTTCATTCGCTTTTGGAAATACAAAAGAAGTCGTATAAGAAATCTCTTTAAAAAAACTCACATGCTAACTTAAGACGATCGGACTTCTAATTGCAGCTCATGATTTTCTAAAAAAGTATATATCCAAACGAGTTCTCATAGTAGATTTCACCTTAACTAAAATATATATAACAATAATAAGATTTAAATAGCCTTCACCCGTTGCAACACACTGGCAATAAAAGTAAAAATAAAAACTAATAAAAGGACTATTTGTGGTCCTAACTGAATTTGGCCAGATTCTCATTGAGATATTGGTGGCATTGATTGAAACAGAACAGTACCGGAGTAGTATACGTACCAAATGCCTTACCCAAGACCGGCGATAGGGTTGGTGCCGGCCCGTTGCTGTAGGCAGCCACTAATGGAGCTTCGGCAGCAGTCAAGAGTGGAATCGCCGTCCGTCTCGTCTCATCTCCCGCAGGGGGGGTGGCGGCGACGAGGACCGATGTGTAGACGAGAGGACGCCGGCGGCCGGATTCGAGGGCGGGAGAAGGCCCATGGCTCGGCTCGAGGCAGGTGGGGTAGACCACGGCGTCGCTGCGGCGGTGGCAAGGGAATCGAAGAGCGACGGTCTGGGACTCTCTGGGTAACCCGGGGAGGGAATTCATTCCCCACCCACTACTAAGAGCAAGTTTGATAGTATAACCCACTACTAACTCCAAATCATCTATAACTAATATGGTAATAGCCAATTCATACAATAGTTGCTTACTATACTATTAATACCTGGTCCCACCTATCATACACATATTACGCCTTGAAGTCCGTGCTGCAGTTGACTACAGATCTGTCTGTTGCTCTTCTCTCTTTTTCTTTATCTCTTTAAAATATGTTTATAGGTTATAGCTGGCTTAATGCCTACTACTGTACTTGCTCCAATGCAGACGCATGCGGCTGCGTTCGGCTTTGATCAGTTCCCCAACTCTACCTCCTTCCTTTTCCGCGCGTGATGCTTCACAAACTATTAAACGATGCGTTTTTTTTAAAAAAATAATTACTCTCTCCGTTTAGAATATAAAAAGTTTTAGAGTTGAACACAGTTGTCCAGATTCATAGCTAAAAATGCTTATATTTTAGGACGGAGGGAGTACTTTCTTAATATCCAGATTCATAGCCGAAAGTTGTTGCATTTTGGGACGGAGATAATAGGTAGAAGTGAATGGTGGAGGGTTGTGATTGTATGAGCAGTGGAGGTAGGCGGAAAAAGTGAATGGTGGATGGTTGTGATTGGTTAGGAAGAGAATATTGATAGAGAAGTTTATATTTTGGGACAAATCCTGATGGCTGAAAGTTGTTATATCTTGGGATGGAGGGAGTATATACTTTTAAAAAATCACATTAATCTATTTTTTTAAAAAAAATAGCTAAATCATGTGCTAATTAACCACTTCGTTTTGCATGTTTAGAGGCCCAACTCTCACCCCAGACTTCCATAAAAAACAGTATAAAGGAATAAACTCTCGTTACTTCAATGTTTTAACTTAATATTATTCTAATTATTAAGCTAGATTAGTTGTATTATATATAATAAATAAAAGTAGAATAAGTTGTGAGATATTTGTTTGAGGTATGGATTATTTGGGTTTGGGAGATTAAAATCTATAATGTCCTTTGTTCAGATGGATAGATGGATAGTAGAGGTGGGTAATTTTCAGTCTCTGGAGGTGATAGGTTTTTAGTCACCCATTCACCCAATAATATGAAAGGAGCAGCTTTGGAGGAGATTACCTAATCCGGGTTCTAGATTAACGCAAAAGAAAACTCACACAAGTAACTTTAAAAAAATCATATTAATCCATTTTAGATTACTCCTGAGACTTTAGATTATAATAATCTTGAGCTAAACCAAATAGGATCTCATAGGGAGAAATAAGATTATTTGGAAACTTAAAATGTCTTTTAAGATTAATATTTTTATGTTTTAATATTAATATTTTTATGTGGTAGGATCGTTTTAACTAAAGATAGTTTGAGATGTTGCTTGTATGAAAAATGAATCATTATGCCATCTATTCTTTGAGTTCCATTTTTCTAAATTTCTTCGGGGAGCTATACAATTCTCTTTTGGACTTTATCCTCCTCGTAGTATATCTCATATGTTTGGATATTGTCTTGTGGGTATTAGTAAAAGAAATTAAAAAATATATTCTTGTTGAAGCTTCCGCTGTATGTTGGGCTCTTTGGCTTAGTACAAATGACATGGTTTTTGATAAAACACCATCAAAATCCTATTTGCAGGTGCTTTTGAGGGCAATGTATTGGCTTCGGGGATGGGCTCAATTACAAAGGCGTGATGAAGATATCAAGCTAATAGATGATGAATGTCATAAACTTGAGATGACGATTATGCATCTATTTGCTAACTTCGGGTGGAGGTTCTCTAATAGAATTCAGTAGTTAGAGGATCTTTTTCTTTTGTTGGTGTTTATTAGTTTGTGTTTGCTTAGCTTTGTTTATGCTATCGATCACGAACTTTCTGTGTGAGTTTTCTTTTGTGTGAGTTCTATAATAATTGGCTGTAGCTTTTTAAGTAAAAGCCAGGATGTTTCATTCCATTATTTAAAAAAATCAAATAGGGCCTCATATTCTCACATATCCCGTTGTAACGCAACTTACTAGTGGTAGTAGAAAAAGAGCAATAGTTACGAGTTTAGCCCCTCCTCCAAACGCTAGAAACGTAGAAATAATAGGGAAAAATGAAGAAATTTAAGTTGTTTTTTTAAATTTACACAATACAACGTACGCACACTCACCCCTATGAACGCACGCACGCAAACCTTACCCCTATGAGTATCTTCGAAGACTGAGCCGGCAAATCCTAGAGATTGACGAAGTCACTACAAGCACAATGCTGATAAATCCTGGAAAATTCGTTCCCATAAGGAGTCGAACCCAAGAACTAAGGTGCTAATGAGACTCTTGTAACCAAAGGCTACATGCTCTTTCGCAATATAAGTTGTGTTTTTTTTTGGACTATAAAATAAATAGTAGCTATATTTATGACGTCACCTTTTTCAATAAAATAATCAACTTGTTTCCATGTTGTAAATTAGCTGCACTTATATTGTAATAATTGTACGGTAAATTTGAAAACTTACAAGTTTCAATGTTACTCCCTCCATCCCATAATATAAGGCATTGGTCAAACTTGGCACAGTCTTCAAAACTAATCTATGACTTATAATTTCTCATATGCTATAAGGTTTGTTGCAACAAAATTATAACCTTCTTAAAGTAAATTTAAATATCAATCTAATGATATTAATTTTAACAAATAAAATTTAATTTATATTATAATAATTGTTGGTCGAATCTTGGAATGTGTGTACGCCTTATATTATGGGATAGAGGGAGTACATTGTTTTCCAATAAAATAATCAACTTGTATAAGTGTAAATTAGTTGCACTTATATTATAATTGTACGGTAAATTTGAAAACTTACGAGTTTCAGTATTACAATGTACAAGAGAATTAGGTTAGAAAATAATTTATTATTATTATCTAATTGGAAGAGTCGTCTATAGGAGAGATAAAAGTATACTCACATCGGGAAAAATAAAAGGGCTGCGGGTGACGCGGCTGCTGGGCGATGTCACGTCGGATAGGAACTGTTTGTGCACGGTGAAATTTTTGCGAAAAAGCCCTCTGGTTTGTGTAATTTGATATTAATCCCTCGCGAACAGTTTCTGTGAGCCGATGTTTTATCTATAGGCTCTTCTAAGATCCGAGTATTTCGTGCAAAGGAGAGAGAAATTGTGAATTAGGACCGTTCTATAAAACGTGGAAGCCGAGGGGTTTTTTCGCAAAATGACACCCACTAAACCAACTCACCCCCAATCCCTAGCCGCCACCGCTGGTTTCACCTCCCCCCTCTCACCCCATCCTCTCCCTCTCCAGGCGCCGCGACGTATAGGTGAAATTAAGTGAAAATTGTAGCGTCGTATCTTAGCACGCCAGTTCACCATTTCTAGGGAACATTGATGGAAGAGACTCACGGCCATTATCTTCCTCTCTTCGATCTTTGCAAAGAAGCTACTCAAAACAGGTATCTCATGTAACAGTTGCTTTGCTCCGGCCCGTTATTTTAACTCAGAACTCGGAACAGAAGTAGGTCGCATATTTGCATTTGCCAAAAATGCTGATTTGGTCGGTTCATGCCTTGGTGGTTAGTTCTTTTGATTCCAAACTTATAGTTTCTCTATCTCTCTACATGTTTAAAGAATATATGACAGAATCAACAACCTGTCAAAAGGAGTAAAGGACTAAAGGAGAACGCAGGCCAAGGTTTGTTCCAAAACCATGCGAGTTCAGGCCCTGTTGTTGATCAATCCAAAGAATCAAACATTTACGCCATCCACAACTCAAACACAATGACCAATCCCTCCTCTAAATACATCCACAATATAGTATGTGTCATGAACAAAAACAGGTTTACAGCTATTACAAGCCACCTTTCAATGAAAAGAATGAATACAATAATATGAAACCGAAAAAGTAAAATGCCAGACCCACTGTAACAAGACTCAAATTTCTCTGCACCACCACTTAATAATCAACACCAAACTTTTTCCCTGTACAAGCAGCTTTTGGAGATCTGGCTGTTATTTTCGTCCAGTTTTCTGGGTTGTGAAATTACATGATAAATACTCAGAATTTTTCGCTGCTGGTATCAGATGAGCTCAGACCATGCTTCTTCTCCTTGAGTGGTCTGTGGTAACTGACTTTGGATTTGAAAGATGGTCAGCACCACCAATGCTCTTGGGTTCAGCCAGCCTCTTCAGTCGCTCGCTGAATGATTCGGTCGATCCACTCTTTTCTTTCTTCAGACCAGTTAGTGATGGAACTGATTTACTTAGTCCATTGGCATGCTCTCTGCTTGCTTTAGGAGGATCACTCTTCCCATTACTTCTTGCGGCTATTCTCTTTTGCCTCTCTAGTTTAAGCCTCTCCAGTCGCTTCATTTGTTCTTCCTCCTGAAAGAAAGGGAAAGTTGCTCAGATATATGTTAAAATACTCAGATGGTACAACTACAAATATTACCAGTCGGAGCCGAAACAAGACTTTGAGAACTAAAAAAAATAATCAATTCTTTATAGTGGGTTCAATTGGCAATTTCTGTACACATGACACATGTTCATTTTAATCTGTTGATGCATTACTGTATAGGTAAAATAACAGAAAGTTGCCGTTATTCAGTATTGTGTTCAGACTTGGTGCTTTTGGAGTGATGATAAGGATTAAAAAAATTGTCAACAAATGTACCTAAATTTACACCATGCAGAAGAACTAAGTTTCAAACTGATTGGAGACAAGAAAGGGGAAAATAGAAACAATACCTGCTCTTTCTTCAGTTTCTGGAGATCAGCTTTATATGCTCGCATGTTCTGTGCACGTTTCTGTGCATCATTGAGTGGGGTCTTTGGAGCAGAGAGCCTCCTGAGTATTGCATCCTTCTTTCTTTTATCCGAACCATCCTTTGTACTCCTTATCTTCTCCTTCTCTGGTTTCTTTACATCACCATCATTACTATGTGAGACATCCTCGTCATTACTGTCTTCAACCTTGACAGCTCTGACCAGCATGTTGCTTTCGTAATCCATTGCCGGATCATATCCTAATGAAGCATCTTCAGATCCACGCTCTGGCATCAATTCATCCGGCTCATAGAAGAGTTGAGTTCCAGCCTTCCCATCTGAAGTTTTCTTAGTGTTTGTAGGAAGCTCAACATCAATGTCAATCGCGGCTCGGTATTCCGGCCCAACACTATCTTGTGAACCTGATCTAAGAGGAATTATAAAGGACTCATCAGCTGCGACATATCCATTCTTGTCCACCTGATTAGGATTCCTGTACCGGGCCTCTGCAAGAGGATCCAAAGCACTCCTCCTATCCACTGACCTTTCCTGACCATAGAGCATGAAGTCCTCACCTGTCCCTCTCCTGTATCTTCCACCACCAGCTTCTATCTCCTTAATTTCACCATCCATATATCTTCCCCCTTCCCCAGACATCATCAGTTCATCATTGGATTGCAGCCGAATAGCTCTACTCCTCCCATTGACTGGATCAAAGCCTGCTCCCCTCTGTTCATAGACATCGCCAGAATCTCCCCCAGCCAAAAGAATAGGATCAGCAGTGTTCACATTGTTCTTTTTCCTTGATGGAGGCGCTTTTTCACCAGAAAACATATCTGCATCATTAGATCTTGTTTTTTCTTCTGCTCTCAACAGGAAACTCTGGAATGCATTCCAGTTCCCTTGGTCAGCATCTTGCCCATAAGATGATTCATCCTTGTTATTATAGTCGTCTCCAGAGTCAAAGTTAGTTTTTGCACCCTCCTTTTTCTTTGAACTTGAGCTCTTATGCTTCCCATGTCTCTTTTTGGAGTGTGAGTCATCACTGTCTTGAGACCCATCTTCAGAACTTGACTGCGACTCACTTTCCGACGAGCCATGCTTTTTGGATGTTACATTTACATTTTTTATGACAACTACACTAGGTTTCTTTTTCCCTGATTGCTTACCCTTTTTATGTGACTTGTGACCATGAGAACTCCCTCTTTCAGAACTGCTACCATCACTTCCTTCGTCAAGTACTTCTGACTCTTTACTGTCTGAAGAGTGCTTCCTCGATGATTTCCTTCCCGAGTAGTGATACCTGGGGTCATCCACTGGAGGATATGGAGGGTAGTACGGCCCAGGATAGTAAGGCATTCCTTGCATATGGTAAGGTGGAGGATGCATTGCCCATGGAGGATATGCAGCCTGATACCCCATCTGTTGACCAGACTTATGCTCTGTAAAGCAGAGACAAAGCAATCTTGTAAGCTCCAATAATCTCGAAGAGAAAAAGCAAAGACACGCTAAAATCAAACATACTGTACTAGTGTACAGTGCAGCAAGGTATAAAGTTTGAATAGAATAACAGATAAAAATAAATTTATTTACTGCTTTCTAAATGCATTTGCAGACAGTCAAATTAAGAACAATTCTATTCTTTGGCAACGAAAAATGGAATAAGTTCTCTACCTTAATGCTTTTAAATATGAATTTTGATATTTGATAATTCATCTAAAATGCTATTTTTTCACATCCCGTGTTATAGATATTGCTAAAGAATTGAAGTGAGGAGGCTTTTCTGGATTATGCAGAAGAATGTGTACCAGCTTTAGAAGCATCCTCGCCATTTGCCTCTCCATTGGAAACAGACATAGTTTCCGTGTTTTGCTTCATGTTGTCTCCAACAAAAACAATACCCGATGGATTAAAAGGAGGAAATTCAGAGCGTGTAGACATTGCTTCTGGTTCAACTTCAATCCATTGTCCAGTTTCATGCTTTCGCTTCCACAGTTCGATGAACTGCGAACATGCCCTCCTATTCAATTTTTAACACTGAAAAAGTTTAGCATGGGAAATGTCTTCATAACAAAAATACTAGCTTAGCTAAAACAACTAAATTTATATAACTGAATAAATAAGGTACGAAGGCACCAACACCAGGTGAGGCATCTATGCACTATCTGAACTGAGTAACGCAGATTGACCATTATCAATAGGAAGAATGGGCTGAGAGCAGGACAGAGAGAGAAGTAAAAAATAGAAAAAAGAAAAGGGTGAAGAGATGGGAAAAGGTAAAGCGCCCTGTCCCAACCCAACCAACCCAGTCCCCTTGCCCCTGCTACTCCGTACTCCGATCATGTCCATGAAAGCTGATGATGAATACACTATAGTAGTATACCAGTGATGATGAAAATCGTTAAACCGATGTTAGCAGCACAGATAACAAATAACAACAGCAACAGAGACAACAGGCTATATCCCTCTTGGTCTGTCATCATCTGTTTCCCTCTCCGGCTCTCCCCTTTCTCTCTCTTTTTTGGGGCCTCTCCCTTTCTCTATTTTCTATAAGTAATGGTAAGATTACTACATCTATCACAAATTACCAGTGCAGGTTTAACGTTTACGAGCAAGACAAATGAAGGGAACAGTAGCAACAATATTCTGCATATGGAAAAGAGTAATGTTCTAGATTATGTGCTACTGTGTGTGCCATTCACATATAAAGCATCAACATTGTTCTGACTTTACAACACACTATTGAATAGACAAAAATAAAGATGTCATTTTGAACAGAAAACCAGCATCAATAAGGATATGTTTGAAGCACAAAAGGGCCAAGGCATTAAGATATCCAGCTTATAAAAAAAAACAAGTAATAACGAAGACCACTTACATCAAACGTGAAGCACCGAAGCGCTCTGCAAACGCAATCAAGTAACCCAGATTGTCAATGTCAAACCCAGCTGCCACAGCACGGGCAAAAGCCATAGCTTGCTCTTTCCTTAAGACATTTTTTCGGGTTTCAAGCACTCTCAGCAGTTGGACTCTGTAAGTTGTTCATAAGAGAATGTATCTGTTAACAGCTTCCCCATGTAGGACAGGTAAGTATCAAAAGAAACTGAATGCGATCTTATTTATATTTCAGGGATATAAATATATATATTTTTGTTTCCAGAAATGTAAAGTTTAAAAAAAATACAAAACAAAAATATTCTTGGTGGTGCCAGTACTTTGAATTCTCTTCATGTGTTGTAGTCTCATCATGCACTGCTGGTGTAGGCTGTGATCCAGGCTGTCATCAATTGAAAATGCCAGTGGGGTCAGTGCTAGTTCATGATACATACAGGAAAGGAACAAGGATGCACATACAAATATATAATCAGACCTGGTATATAACAATAGCCTTATCTGCATCAGGGCTGTGATTCGCTCGCGTACCTGTTAGTGCATAGATAATATCAGGTTATGTTATACAATAAATAATAAGATACAAAAGCTACTTTAAGACAAGGTAACTGAAATTGGAAAATGAAAACTCAATCGGTCATCCTGTCAATCTGTCATCAGGTTCTTTCAGAACAGTAGGACACAATACTTCCTATAATTGTCTGCTAGTTCAAGATTGAGACCTAAATCAATAAATCATGGTAATTGTTTAAGAACTCCATCTTTAAAACTTGTGTCAAAATTTAAAAGGTATAAAGTAAGAGAACAGTTTTATTGTAGCTACAAAATAATAGAAGCAATTGCCTTGCCCCCTAAATCAGATTATATTAATTGGCTCTTCATACATACCTACAACATAGTTGTATGTACCTAACTCAATAATAGGTTCTGATGTCACATCAAACTCCATAATGACTACATTCTAAATTCTAAAACAGTCAGATCGGACTGCAGCTTCCTCTTCTTTCTTTTTTTTTTGTGTGTGTGTGTGGCCCAATGGAAAGCTGTTACAGATGTATGCGTTCCCCAGAGGACACAAGCAAGCACCATTCAATGCATCATGATAAATAACAACAATAATGTTATACCTTCGTTGCTTTCAGTCAATTTTCCTCCATGATCTTCTACCTTCCAGATAGCAAACAAGAATGTGTCACCTTTCTGCAAACAACAAGAATCAACTCATAACCGACAATCGTCGACTTACAGATCTTAGCCCAAGATTATCGTTGCTCTGAATAGAGATGGCGTCCTCGAGCTGCAAGATCTCGGATTCTATCGTCGTCACTCGCTCAAGCACCTCCGGAGTGCTCACGAAGCGCACGAATCTGCAAAGAAGTAACATGTGTGAATAACCCGATTGGAAATGCCAATGCCACAGATAATTGTCATAACCAAAGGCACCAACCTCTCCACGGTGCCTCTTGTAAACCATGGCGCGCCGACTCCTGAGCTCGGCTCAAGCGTAATTGAGTATCCTCCCTTTGCAATCTGATCCTGGGCGACCTTCAGGTGTGCCAGGAACGGGTTTAGCAGGCCAGAGGCTATCTTCTCCTTCCGGCCATTCACTATCACCACCAAATCGAACCTGCAAAAGGTAAGAAATGACAACTTCCATCAGACATCTTGGGATGGTGACGTACTGGACAAGCATTAGTGCTCAATATCAGTCAGCAAGAAGCTTCCATGACCATGATCAAGTAAGTATCTTGAGCATCAATCAGCTCAGTTTCATACGCCATCACACCAGATTTACCAGATCTGTACTAAAATTAAGCTCACAAAGAACCCCCATCTCCAACAGACGAAGAACAAACATTTGCTGCACACAAATTGCAATCAACCAACCAAAAAAAACTACTCCTCAAACGCTGGTTAAGTCCAACCAAAATGCAAAGCCAAGTTCATCACAAGCAACCAACTTTCTCACGCCAAGAAAAAAGCATATCCAAAACTATGTTCTTGCCAACCGCATCAGAAACCAAAACCCCCAAAAGATGAAAAGAACAGATAAAAAATTCACCGAATCAGGCAGATCTAGCTCGCTCGCTCGCGCTCACTCACCTGGTCCGGGTCGGGGTGAGCTGGAACACGGCCGCATCCAGCCTCGCGTCGGGCCTCATTTTTCGAAGAGAGAATCCCAACGCAAGAACTCCTCCTCCTCCTCCTCCCTTGTGCTGCTGTCCCCTCCTTTTGTACCCCAGATCTTGCACACAGATTTACCACGAAAAAAAAGCGAGCAGAACCAAGAACCCGGCGCTTTGCTTGGGTCAGATGCTACCCTCCCACCACTGCCACTTGAGAAGTTGAGAGGGAAAGGGAGAAGCAGCAGCAGCAGAAAGGGGAGAGAGTAAAGCTGAAGCCGCCTACTAGTATAAATCTCCAGCAAATGCAGCTCTGGCTGATGGACAGAGAGTGTTGCAAAATGATTAAAAAAACCGAAAGAAACTCAAGAACATGGCACTGCGGGGGGAATGAGTAATTAATCTCGCAGTACTAAGAATTGGAGGTGGCAATAAATAATTGCAGTAGAGCAAGCAGCCAGCCACAGGAGGAGGAGAGAAGAACAGCGAGAGGAGTGTGAAGTGTGTGAGGGAGAGAGAAGAAGAAGAAGGTGGTGCAAGTAGCACAGCATTTATTGGTGAGCAAAAGAACGGCAATAAAAATATGATCATTTTTCGATTCTAGTCCTCCAACTTTATTAGTAATAATTAATGGGTAATTAAAGGGCAAATCCCCCCTCTTTGCTTGATCATTGCGTTGAAGAAATTCTGCACTTGATGCATGCCAGGAAGGCGCCATTTCAACCACCATTAGAGCGTGACAGCCAAGGGGAAAAAGGGGATTATGATCATAGATCATTTGATCAAGAGAAAAAATGGGGAAAGAAGAATAAAAACAAACGCTGAGCTAGTAGCTACAAACACGAAGCTTTTCCTTTAATTTTTTCTGTATTAGAGGAAAGCACAAAGCTTTTCCAAAACTATTTCTTCCTCTTGTCCACGCATGGCGCTGTCATTGGTAGGTGCTTGTGTTCTTTGATTTAAGTATTGTTGCGATATCTCCATTCTCGGCTGCAAATATCTTTGAGGTGGTTGCTAATCGATTAACAGATTCCGCTTTGATGCTCATATTGATGCTTTTTTTGCCGGATGATCAAACAGCAGGATCATGGCAATCTAGCAATAAATCGAGGTATTCTAAATATTTTTAATGAACTACAATTTTGTAGGTAATGAAAAGTGAAGTATCATGACTACTTTTTTTAATAAGAATAATACATTTTACTGAAAAATGTATATCTCCTGAATACTTATTATAAGGTGCATATACCTCTTGATGCCTCCCATTGATCGACCAAAAAAATTCAGAAAATTGCATGAACATTAAAAACAATGAGGAACCGTGAAAACAGTCGGTAATCTTTGTTTTAGACAATGGAATTTATTCAAATCTTTATTTTAAAGAATTTATAGCTAGTTATTATAGAATTTACAGAACGAATAGCTGCAAATTACAAAATTATGGCTTGACTTAAAAATGAGAAAACTTTTTTAATACTTATGGTTGATGAGATTAGGTATAACCGTTGTTTGTCCTAACTTATAAAACTGTACGTAGTCCTTGTATTCATCAAACAAAAAAAAAAGGAAGTATAATATCTTAAACCAGCGATTGATCTTTTACCGGTTGAATTTCACTAGTATTAAATTCTTTGAGCAAAACCAGGAGAATTAGTGAATTATTACAGATAAAGTAAAACTGAAAGCAAACTATACGTGTACGCAAACAGACAAGGTAATTACGGAATCTATATATGGAGAAAGTGTTCTAATTGCAACGGCATATGCAAACGCCAATTAGATGACAAAAGCAGAACAGTAAATCAAAAAGGAAAATGGCATTCGTGCAAAGCCTAATGAAGATGGCACTTCTCTTTCGTCCTACAGGGAATGTCTACCTTCTTGGTGCGACCGAATAAGAAGAAAAACATGATTCATGCGAGATGTTAACGTGGTGGCGAAGCTACATGGAGGTCAGGACGGATCATGCATGGTCCCCCAACTCCATGAAAAATACTTGATGTATTAATCAATAGATGTTTAAGTTGATCTTTTATCCAATACTTTTTGCAAAAAATTGATGTAAACTAAACCTATTAATTAGCATGACCCCTCTAATTTTGGAGTGTAAAGGATGATCCTCAAAGATCAAAGAGATGCTGAATGAGTCTTGTATGAACAATTTATTTTCACAAGAATTATATTGATGTAATCACCTTTCAAAACGGCTAACGACAAAAATGGTTAAGAAAATTCCGGACTGACCGATCGTTGTTTTCGTATAAATTGTACCTATTCTATTTTTAGCAGAATATAAAATTTGATTTTTCTAATTTTTGAACATAGTATTTAATAACAACACCAACCAATTAAATTAATAAATATATTCAATTACTTATTGATCACCGAGCATCGATCGTTTTTAGAAGATACTACTAATTCCAACCATTTTCACCCCTAGCTAGAAGAATTAGTGACTACACGTATGTGTCGAGGCATTTAACACAAGAAGAATAAAATTTTTAAGTTAGATTTAATTAAAATTTACTTGTACTTTTTTCCCTACACTATTAGTGAATCTTCGTGTTGTTTGTTTTGATCGTTAAAAGAACAAAAATTAGGTAATGGTAATGTACGTGTGTATTCAATCACATTATGGACTAGGAGTGCCTTAATTTGATTCTTCTAATTAAAGATGCATGAGTCATGAGTGCGTGCCTCCATTGTTTTTTCGTACCGACAAATCGGATCGGGTGAGCTTCCCACGTATCAACAAGCTCGCTCCTTTCCAACATGGCACACAGTTTGTTTGCTCGAGCTGTCCCACGTGGTTTCGTGCCGTTCTTGCAAATCCTATATATGCTGATGCTGCTGCTGCCGCTGCCGCTGTATATCAGTATATGTATATACACGGCTGCAAGCTGTATAAATATGCTTCCTAAATTAAATGTGTCCCGTGACAAACTATATACTTTTATTTTAGGCTTTACTCTTTCCGTCCAAAAACCAACATAACAATAGACAACATCCTACTACTATTGTTCATATGGGACGAAAGAGCATAGCCGTAGCGCCCAGCACCAATACTTCATCAGGCCTTCGAAGCAAAACTGTTCTAAAATTCTCTGAAAAGAAAACCATGACATCTTGACGTATGTCATTTCTGTGGAGAAACCATCTCATGACATTAGTTGTTTGGCTGAGTTACTCTATGACACACAAAACACGATAAATAATTAGTGTATTATTAGTTAAGTATTATATTTTTTTGAAAAAAAATGATTTATTTAGTTTTTAAAAGAAACTTTCATGTATGAGTTTTCTTTAATAAAAGGAAAAAGTACGAATTACCCTCCGAACTATCGCGGTCGTCTGAATTACCTCCCTAAACCACAAAACCGGACATTCTTCACCTCAAACTATGTAAACCGGACGAATTACCCCCCTCAATCCAATCCGCCGTGGTTTTGGTCTACGTGGCAGTCCAGTCAGCAATTTATTTATTAAAAAATAGGTGGGCCCCACCTGTCAGTTTCTCTCTCTTCTATCTCTCACTCTCTCTCTTCTCCTTTAGACGGCGACGACGGAGGCAGGAGCGCGGCGAGGCGAGGCGAGGCGGCGGCGACCGTGGAGGAGGCGAGGGGGTGGAGAGGCGAGCGGCGGGGGTGGAGGAGGCGAGGTGGTGGCGGCATCATGATGCTCCAGCGCATCGGCGCCCGCATGGCGACGCCCTGCCTCGCCATGGTCGTGGCGGCGCTCTTCGAGGCGAGGCGGCTCCGCGTGGCCCGCGACGCCGCCGCTCGTCTCTTCCGCCGCACCCCGCCGCCGCTCCTCTCCTTCGCCGCACCCTTCCGCTGCTCGCCTCCTTCGCCGCACCCCGCCGCCGCTCGCCGCCTCATCCCCCACCGCTCGCCTCCACCGCCGCCGCCGCTCCCTGTCGCTCGCCTGCCTCCGTGCGCGTGAGTGAGAGAGAATGAGAGAAGAGAAAGAGGAATAGTTGGATAGGAGTATGACAGGTGGGTCCCATATTTTTTTAATAAATAAAATGCTGACTAGACTGCCATGCGTACGCCACATAGACCAAAACCACCGCGGATTGGGTTGAGGGGGATAATTCGTCCGGTTTACATAGTTCGGGGTGAAGAATGTCCGGTTTTGTGGTTCAAGGGGGTAATTTAGACGACCGCGATATTTCAGAGGGGGGTAATTCGTACTTTTTCCTTAATAAAATATCATTTAGAAGTTTGGAAAAAGCATACCCATGATAATTAATGAGAAAGTAGACAATCGTAGAAGCACTTTCGAATGCTGTCATAATGAATTTTGTACTAGTAGATATATGACCGAAATACAGAACCGCAGGAGTGCGACCGACTAGGACGTACTACCCACAGCAGTACAGCACGTTGTTAAGTGGACTAGCAGCGAATTTACAAGTCCCAGTAGGCAATGGCATGAGGTTGACTCGCATGATATATGCTCCATATCCATAGAGAGCCACCCTAGCTGGCACTTAATTGATCTGATGGATCCATCCATCTATCTCAGCTGCTTAATTAGATCATAGTGTAGTATATAGTCATATGCAACCAATCGTGTATCGATCAGTAGTACCTGTGCCATCTGATGCGCTATATACACACACACACGCGCAGATACCGTAGAGGTCGTAGAATACTTTACATAGGAGTAAAATATAAATGGGTTATTTGTGAGAATGTCCGGTAAGCCAAGGTGGCAAGTGCAAAAGAGAGAAACCAACACGGTAGTACTCAGTCCCTCCTGTGGACCTGTCAGATAATATTCGTCATTTTAAAATCAAACTTTAAAATATTTAGCTATAAATAATTTTTAAAATATTTATACAGTAGTTTTAAAAAGTAGAGCAAATTTCACAAACTACATAAACTTTGATCAAATTATCACAACGATCTACTACAAAACTAAAGATTTAACACTAAATTTCTTAGAGAACCATTAGATTTAAGGTGGAGTATTGCAAAACTATAGATTTAGTAACAGAATTATCACAAAACTACAGATTTAGCGTCAATCAATCACAAACGACAATCATATGTATAGAGTAATATGCCACAAAACTATGGATTTAATACTAAATTTCTTAGAGAACTACAAATTTAAGGTGGTGGAGTAATTTAGTAACAGAATTTTCACAAAATATACATGTTTAGTATCAATTTAATTACAAAACTTAGCCGTTTATAACTTAAATATGATTCAAACTATAAAATCTGTAGTTTTGTGAAAACTTTATTACTAATTTTTTAGTTTTGCAATACTACACCTTAAATTTATAGTTTTGGGATAAATTTATTGTGAAATGTACTTTCGTGATATATTACTTTAAATTTGTAGTTTTGTGATAATTTACTTAGAGCACATGTAGTTTTGTAAAATTTACTCTAAAAAGTATTTCATCAATAAAATATATATTTGTTGATATTTTTATATATTATAAAAAATAGTTGTTAAAGTTATTTTTTAATTGTATTCTTTTCTACAATACAGTATTATAGGGCCGTACGAGTTGGGAGTACTAGTAGATGAGTGCCGCCTAGGATTCTCACAAGACAAGCCTGGAATTCGAGATGAGATGTGTGCGCGTGGGCCGTGGGGACAGCGTTGCATTGCTTGATCCATCCATCCAAGCACAACGTACGTACGCTCACAATAATTGGGCAGAAAATAGCACTAGTAATCCCTTCCATTTCATAATTTCTTATTATATTTTAGACAAATTATAATTAAATAATTAAAACTTTGATTACCAGTAACTTTAAATATTAGTTTGAAGATAGTAAAACTAAAACAAAATGTATTAGTCTTAAAATATATTAGAATATTTAAAAAACGTATTCAACAAAATTAAATATTTATTTAGTTTATATATACTTTTGGACACCTCGTCGTCGTAAAAAAAAATTAAAAACATTATGAGAATATTATTTTTAATAAAATAAATGATCAAACATTGATAAAAAACAGCGTCCTACGTTAAAATATTTGAACCCCACTAATTTTTGTTCTGATTCGTCGCTGTAATCCATGAAGTTGCAGGGAACAAACTACTGTTACTCAGGAAACGGACAATGAGATCGATGGAAACGGAGGTGAGGTGGTGGAGTGGTGCTTCTCTGGGATATCACGAGCTTAGCGCTCGTGGCGTGCACGGCGCCTGACAGCGGAGCCATGTTTTCTTCTCTCTCTCTCTCTCTCTCTTTTCTCTTTTTTTTTTTTTTTTGTTATCTCTCGCTTGGAGTCTTGGCTCTCCGATCTCCACAAGATATATTTTTGGGGGCCATAAAACAACAAAGTAATCTACTGCACTATTCCCTGCTGTTGTCATGCGAATTTTGCATCGGAGGAAGGAAAGGGTGCTTGTGCTTGTCGAGCACCGTGATTTTTTTTCTTTTAACTGCAGAAATTTCTGCAAGCAGAAGTGTGAAATAATCCAACTGCTTGTTTCGAGCTAATTGAGATTTTTTTTAAAAAACAACTGGTTTCGGTTCAAAACAATTTGTTGCGTGGAAAACCAACCGGATTTCATAGGAAAATTGTGAGAAATAATATTGACCGATCTGAGTGAAAACATATTGATCTGTTCGATCTGAAATCTAATTGGATTCATGGAAAATAAAAAATGTATGAGGTATTTTAGAAAAAATAAATTAAAAAGTAGAAAAATATTAGGCTATTTGTTTTTCAACACAATCGACGATGATGTAAAATATGAACACAACTGAAAACATTGTAACGATGTTAGAAAGTTTAAAATCCATTGCACCCTGCTATCAACGACATATGTCACATCATGGTCGATAAATAGTATAATATTACAGGATAAAGTTATAATGTTCATGACATCAACAATATAATGCTCTAGTCATAAATTAGTGATGTTTCACTATGCATAGCTAATACGTTCAAACTTTGGCCATCAATATATCTTTAAACATTTTGATTCAACTTATTTAGGTATGCCTATATTAATTTGTCTTCAAATACAATTTATAACTTTGCTAAATTTTTCACGCGTATTTCCTCTGTCCCTAAAGAGTGTATTTTTAGCTATGAAGCTGAATACCACTTTTAAGTGTCACGGTTGAAACATCACTTATTCATGATTTCAGGTAATACTAAACTATTTGATTGCAACAAAACATAATAGACTAGCTTTTCCCTTCAAATTATTTTGTTATTTGAAGTGCCATAATTAACATTTAACTTTTCAGAAAAGTTTTAATGCCACAAAGTATAAAGTGATCATACTGTTTATAGAAAAAAAATGCATACTCCTTCGTAGTTTTCAATCTATATTTGAATGTCTTAAAAAGTACTAAATTAAAAATTGATTTATCAATTTGAGCCTGCTCAAATCAGTCAAAAACAATGAATTTTAACTGGCTTTAATCGCATTTTGAAATCCTGATTGGGTAGAGCCTTAACTTGATTGTTAGAGGCACCAGGAATCCATGACCATCAACTACAAATAGGGGAATGGAATAAGCAAGAATTCCTATATAGTGGTTCCATGGTAGGATCAACACCTATCCAAGAGAACAAACACTTAAAATTTCTTGGTTATAAGATGTATTTGACATGTTAGCCGTAGTGTATAGGAAACAATTTTATATTTACATTTTGTAGACAATTTTGAAACATAGTGGAGTGTTGGTTGATTGGTTATATGAAATGGAATACAAAGCAATACAAGCCGAACAATGCAAAGTTTAGGACGTACTAAAGGGGATGACTTGATATAAGGTTTTGATACTCCAAGTTGGCCAAACGCCCAACGCCCGGATTATTTATAAGATTATCCAAATAGATCATTGTCGGATCAGTCTACTCAAATATCGGATAATCCATATCCATCAGATATGAAAAATTCTTACCATATGACTGAATTCAAACATAGATAATATTTTGGAGTGTGTTTTACAGTTAGAGCCAGATCTAACAAGAGGCCTAGGCAGGACCGGTAGGATTTGCTAGTAACTCCCTAGGTGCCAAGTAGAACGATCAGATTATTTCATAACCATGTAAATAAGTATATATATTTTTAATTTCTAAGTTCTATTTTTAAGTATATTTTCACAATTTTTACTATTCATCATATTTTCATATTTTTATTTTTTTTGAGAAGGGTATTTTTACCTAGCCTCTACATCCAACCGGCCATATATGCAGCCTTTTTAAATAATTCAATTTGAAATTCGCTCCTATGGAGATTTAAACTCAGGATCTTAGGATGCTACTTAGGTTACTGCAACCACTAGACTATATACCTTTTCACTATTCATCATATTTTCATGTCAGAGTATTGGAAAGAATGTCGGTCCAGATCGGCGGCGGCTGGCTTGTTTTCGGCAAAATGGCTGCTCTCCCATGGAAAAGATGGTGCTTATCACGTTCGGAGGCAACGAGGCTGTGTGCTTCCCATGTCCCCATATGGGGCATGCATATGCTTGTTGATAGTGTGTATGATTACCTAGACCTCATAGAATATATGCGTTAATGATGAACAATGCTAATGATAAGATTGATCTCCTTTTTTCAAAGAAAGAAAAGGGAATAAATGATGTGTCGATCTAATGGATGGATGTGATTAGTACGAAAGGAACTATGAATAAGTGATGATTAGGTTGCTTTTGAAGGTTTTCATTGGTCATTACATTTTCTTTATGGAAGAAGGTAGTAGGTCCTAGAGGGCCTTGTTCTTGTACTTATTTTGCACCACCCTAAGAAAATTACAATCAAGTCCATTAGAAAATAATGTCTTCCTCTTCAATTCCTCACCGGTGGCATTTGGTTAATTCAATAAAAAAAAACCCCTAAATTAGTTGGTGATGCTTCCTAATGTACTCCATGGGTCTCAAAATAAACAAACCATACGAAATGTGGCATATTCTAACACTACGAATTTGAAGTTTTGAACTAATATATATACTATTCCAAGATGATAAATACGAAAGCATTTTTCAGAAAAAATAAAAATATTTTTTAGAATGCATAAATGACACAAACATACGAGTTTTATTCTAAAATGCTACAATGGCCGGCTGATGCCGCTCTTTTATACGTAACTTATCAAGCATGTTATATAAATAAACCGCTAACTTAAAAAAACATTTTAATTAATGCTAAAATTCAAAACTGGCTATGATTGTTCCCATCATTTACCCTACACCAAAATTTAAACTTAATTTTAGAGATAATTTTAAGGTTTTCTTTGCATTGTAACTTATTTTCTAACATTGATTTTTAAATCGTTAAAAACATATATAAAATTTGACTCACAATTTCTTTTTCTAATAATCCATATGGCTTCATCATTATATATGCCAACCGATTTCAGGAGTAAATTAACGGAATAGAAGCTGAAACAAGCAGGCCACAACTGCATTCTGCATCTCATGGATCTATATTGCTGTTCCTCTGCTATAAATAAACCACCGACCCCCTCTTTTATCGGACTCCACGACTCTCCCCGTTCCAGCATCCCAGCTCACCGTTTCTTCCATTTCTCAGGTAGTATCCTCCTGCAACCTATGCACCCAGGTTTTTCCCCCTCCTAATCCGAACCAGCATTGATTTTGTCCGTTGAGTTTATCTTGCATTGTGCTTTTGATTAGACATTATCACAAATATGAAACCAATGGGGGTTCACTACGTTAGAAATTTTAGGTTGGTTTAGGTTCTTGTTTACTCGGTTTTGTGCAGAAAACTCCGTACTTTCCTGCAGTTGGCCAAAGCTTGTGCAATTTGGTGATTTGGGGTACAAAGAATGCATGCTCTTGGGCTCTAAGGGAAAAAAAAAAGTAATGAGGTTTTCTGTTGGTTTTGCAAGGTGAGAGCTGATCCTAAACTCAAGCAGACATGGAGGGGACCGTGTTCACGCCATCGCTGCAAGGCATTAAGAATGTCAAGTCAGAGAGCGGTGTGATCCTAACGAAGCCGTTTCTTGAAGTTTGCAAGCACATTCTTCCTGTGCTAGGTAATTAAGGAGGAGTTTGTTTTGCATTCCAAGACAGATAATCTTTATCAACGAAATTTTGTTTAACCTATCTTTTTTTTTTATTATGTAGATAAGTTTGGATCGGCTATGTCAATCGTGAAGAATGATATTGGTGGTAATATTACGGTAAGAGAAAAACCCTCCTTTTATGTCTTCTTAGAAGATTCATGCAGCTATAGCTCTTCTCAATGTAATGATGTATTGCTCTTTGATAAATTTTGGTCAATGGAGAGCTAAAGCAACATGCTTTTAGTGGTCTATTATGTCTAGCATAATTGTGACAGTGCTCTGTTGTGTGGCTGTTGCTATATGCAGAGATTGGAGACAAAATATGCATCCGATCCTTCAAAGTATGAGCAGCTGCACAGCATGGTGAAAGTTGAGATCAGCTCTAAGACAGCAAAAAGTTCTAGCAGTTGTACCAATGGCCTTTTGTGGTTGACAAGGTAACTAACTATCTCACACTATTTGCACAGCTCGGCATTTATCAGATTATATAAAATTCTGTTAATTTTTGCATATATTAATTGTCAGAACCATGGATTTCCTGGTTGCATTGTTCCATAATTTGGTACAGCACCCAGATTGGCAAATGTCACAAGCTTGCAGCGATGCGTACAGTAAAACTCTTAAGAAATGGCACGGATGGCTGGCGAGTTCAAGCTTTTCGGTAGCAATCTTTACCTAAATATTTTGCCTTCAAAATTAAGTTACATCTTGTGATGCACTTTCACTGTCCAGTAATCATCAATGATGCAACTGCAACAACCAAAAGAATGTTTAGGCCCTAATTAACCTACAATTACTAGCATCTAGAGGGAGCACACTTTCTCCAATGTAACATTGACAGATTGCTCTATTACTGTCTGCAATAAGCAACTGTTGCTGTTAGATTGGACCTCTTAATTACCAGCACTGCAGTACTAGATTGACTGAGAGAGATATTGAAGGACCTTTCCTTTGATATATCAGTACCATAATTGTTTCTCAATTCATGTAGTAATGATTAGTTTGTCATGCCCAAGAGTTTCAAGTTGAACATGATTAGTCTTCTTTCCATGGCCACAGATTGTAACTAGTATGGTCTTGCAAGCATATTATTATATAGGAGTATCTAACAATCCCTGAGTTTCAGGTTGCCATAAAGCTTGCTCCAGACAGGAAGAAATTCATGGAGATCATTAGTGGCTCAGGTGATATCAACGCAGACATCGAGAAGTTTTGTGCAACTTTCTCCCCATTGCTGGCAGAAAACCATAGGTTTCTGGTGAGCTCATCTGCCCCAGATTTCTAATGTCTTTTGTGACCAACTTTTGAATTCTAAAGGTGGCAGTTTATAGTAGATTTGTCTACTTTCAG
This sequence comes from Oryza glaberrima, assembly GCF_000147395.1. Classification (NCBI taxonomy): domain Eukaryota; kingdom Viridiplantae; phylum Streptophyta; class Magnoliopsida; order Poales; family Poaceae; genus Oryza; species Oryza glaberrima. Next base: position 13,503,670 of record NC_068332.1, read on the forward strand.
GCAAGTGTCGGTATGGATGATCTCAAGGCATCTTGATGCAGTACACTCTGTTGATGAGACTAATCAGTTTGCACAGAAATAATTGAATCGCAGTCATTATCTATTTATGTGTATTGTACTATATACTACTTATATTTGTTTCTGTGTTTGTACAACAAGTAGTTGCTGGCCTTGATATTTTGAAGCAATTAATGACAAAGGGAACTGTTGTGATGAAGTTTATATATTTTGTTTCATTTTGTGCAGTTACTTTCCCAGTTAAAATCTGAAATTAAGCACAATGTATTGTGCTAACATATAGCTTCAATCGGGCTACTGATAGTTAAAACTTTTAAAGATATACGGTAAATAAATATATAATAACATTGAACAGGTATGGCTGGCAAAACAGAATATGAAGAATCTCTCTTGCATTATATGTGTGCTCTGCTTCAGCCTTCAGAGGAGCGCATCATATTCTGGAAGCAAATGAGTTTTTGTACATATATCTGCTGCATCATACTACTATGAATGATTAGATGAACTGAAGCTTTGCATGGGTTTTAGTCTTGTAACAACAATGTAATAACTGTACAAGAACCTGCCTGTGTTGTACAGTTACTGAATACTACACCAATCATAGTATTGTCTGACTGAGCCGGTATGCAAATCACTAGTAATATTACTCTGTATACATGTTGGAATATATATGAAACCTTTATCTTTGCAACCGGAAAAAACTACCATATTTTTTTTGACGAAAAAAAATACCACATTTTTGTGGTTAAATTATGTTCATCCTACATTGGATGGCACAGCATCACGTTACAGATTTCGATGCTAACACACTATTTTGTACCGTCTTGGAATAGTGAAACGGCAAGAAAACTATAAATTGAATCCTTTATAAAAAAAAGCTTTATTTCCTTATCAGTGAAACGCTAAAGTTTAATCCTTTATAGAGAGAACTTACCATGTTTAAACTAAAACTTCAGAACTTCCACAAGCTGTACCTGACTTTTATTGAAGAAAGCACTTAGCAAAGACCTCACCATTAGGAGAGTCTTGATATAGCCAACTGGCTTTTATTTTCCTTTACAAGGAAAGCGACTTGCAGCTCATTTTATGAGACTTGTTGAAAAATTCTTCGGTTTCGCTCGAACCAGATGTTCCACCATGTAGTTATCAAGGCTCCTAAAATTTTCTTCCTTGTAGCGATCGATGTTAGGGCGCTTAGAGTTTCCCACCAGTCTGCAATGTTTGGGATTGATTGTTGAAGAGGAGTTGAATTAAAACCCAGCAAGCAGATAACATGGGCTCCAAACCATGTTTGTGAAAGGGCACTCCTTAGCCAGGTAGGTGGTTTGCATCTTCAAAGGCACATGTGCAAAGACTGCATATCCAATCGTAGGGCCAGCATCTAGGGTCGCCACTGTAGTTGGTCTTTCTATTTGCCTTCCCGGGTTCTGTATCTCACTTTTATTCCTTCTAATATATCCGGCGAATCTTTTGCCATCCATTTCATTAAAAAAAACTGAAGAATGCACTAGCGTACTTGGAAGAAAAAACAGTCTATTAATATTGATGCACAGTCACTAGAACGGGATCGCTTATTTGTGACGGGCTGAAAGCATCATCACTATCGGGTAAGGCCCCCCGTCACTGGGCAAAGGTCACTGATGTGAGGAAAAATCTCAATCGGGCAAAAGTCCGTCACGGATGGATGTTATCTCAATCGGGCCGAAAACAAAGCCCATCACAGATGAGTATGACCAATCAAACCAGCGTAGTTAGGAGCCCGTCACAGATGACTAATCTCAATCGGGCACACCACTAAGCCCGTCACGGATGACTAGTCATCTCAATCGGGCATTTAGATAGAGCCCGTCACCGATTGGTTTGACCCCACGTGTTGAGTCAAACGAGTCCCGGTTCAGATGACTTATTTCTATCGGGCTTACTCTAAAAGCCCGTCACGGATGACTTAGCTCTATCGAGCTTATTCTAAAAGCCCGTTACGGATGACTTATCTCTTTCGGGCATTATTAATATGCCCGTCAGGGATGAGTTTGGAACAAAAAAAAATAAAATTTTATAATTTGGCTAGCCTCAGGCCTTTGCTAGCCATGCCCGCTGCAAAAATTGACATAAGCACATATATATAGTCCCATTCCCAGCAAACCCATTCCCAGCATCACAGCATTCACAGCCAATTCACAACATTTATATTCCCAGCATCACAGCATTTACATTCCATCACAAAACATGCATTCACAGCCAATTCACATCTCATTCACATGTGTTTCCATCACAACACATGCATTCACATCACATATACTCCCTCCGTTTCACAATCTAAGGCTTTCTAGCATTGGCCACATATATATAGATGTTAATGAATCTAGACATGTGTCTAGATTCATTAACATCTAAATGAATATGGCAATGCTAGAAAGTCTTACATTGTGAAAAGGAGGAAGTATATGTCATTCACATCCTTTTTTCTCTCCAAAACCGCCGACATGCATCAAAACCTGCAAAACTAAGTTATAAATTGGAACAATTTTATATGTAACTAGAAATGCAAGTATATACAGAGACGAGCTACCTAGGACTTTATTCTGAAGAATATAATTGTATTACAAAGAATATTTACAAAAATCAAATGTTTGTCGCATATGCATTGCAAATGTTCTGCCATTCCGAGACGAGCGAACTAGGACTTCACTCTAAACATCCCTTTCGGTGACAAGATATCATCTAGTATGAATTGTGCTATCTCCTCTCTAATGATTTCGAAGTTGATTTCCGGACAAATCTGCAGGGGTAGACCCAAGTTCTTTCTTACCATTGAAAATTTTCTTCTTTATTCTAAAGGCGTGCCGTATGGGGAGCCATCTCCTGTGACCCATGTAAACCATCTTTCTTGATTTCTTCAGCCACCTACCGCGTGTATGTTCCATACAGTCAGAGCATGCCTTCTTTCCTTTCACGGTTTGTCCAGAAAGATTACCCGGCGCGGGATAATCATTAATGGTGCAGAACAATAGAACTCGTAGTGTAAAGTTCTTCTGACCATATGAATCCCAAGTTTCCACACCCTCTTTCCACAGAATCTCAAGGTCATAGATAACAAGCTCCAAGAACACATCGATGTCATTGCCGGGTTGTCTCGGACCTTGGATTAACAAGCACAACATAATATATTTCCTTTTGAAGCACAACCATGGCGGGAGGTTATAGTTCGCAATAAGAACTGGCCAAGTGCTGTGAGAACTGCTCATGTCTCCGAAAGGATTCATGCCATCCGTATACAAACATATCCTCATGTTTCTGGGGTCGGCAGCAAAGTCTTTGAGCTTTCGATCGATATTCCTCCATTGAATCGAATCCGCAGGGTGTCTTAGCAAACCATCATTCCTTCTCTTTGTGGCATGCCAACGTACTAACTTTGCTTCATTGGGGTTGGCAAAAATTCTCTTGAAACGATCAATGATTGGTAGATACCACACAACCTTCGCCGGACCACCCCGCTTTGACTTCTTTCCCTCCCCCGCGCTCTTCTTTCGCTTGTATCGAGAAGCCTTGCAGACAGGACAAGCATCTAAGTCCGCGTATTGCTTGTGGTACAATATGCAATCGTTTGGACACGCGTGAATTCTCCGGACCTCTAACCCTAGGGGACACAGAACTTGTTTTGCTTCATATGACGTCTCGGGCAATGTGTTCTCCTGAGGAAGCATGTCCTTCAGTATTCCCAAAAGTTTTGTAAAACTCTTGTCTGACCATCCACTACTAGCCTTCAACTTCATTAGGTCTAATGTTGTAGATAATTTGGTGTGCTTTGGCTTGCATCCTGCGTATAGAGGAGTCTCCGAGTCACTGACCAACCTGCTGAACTTCATTGAATCTCTCTCGTTCATAGTTGGGTCATCAATGTCACGTAACATGTCTTGCAGCATATGAGGGTCCACATCAACCATTTCACCGCCCAATGGAGATGGGACAAACATGTCATGCTCTTCTTCATCTCCTTCTTCATGATTGTCTGCACCACTTCCGTCCGCAGCTACACCATCAGTACCCAGATCTTGCTCTCCATGCTTCACCCAGCATGTGTATCTTTTCATGAAACCCCGGCGTATCAAATGAGCGTGTACTTCCTTTTCATTGTCCAACAAAATCTCATTCCTACAATCGCTACATGGACAACACATGTACTTATCCTATCCTCCACTGCGGCTTTCATAAAACTTAATACGCCATCTCTATACTCTTTGTACTGACGCCTCAAGCCAGTCGTGTACATCCAACTTCGATCCATTGCTGAACAATGAACAAAATATTAGTTAACATCTCATAACATAAGTACTACTAAATTAATAGGAAATGATTAGTACCCTTTTACTTACTTTTATGATTTTCCTGTTTTTGTTTGCAAAAAAATTACAAAAATTCGCCCCCTTCAACCTCTGTTAACGAAAAAATCGAACACACCGGCTTGGGAGATCTGCTTAGCTCCTGTGCAGGTCCAAATATGATGAGATGCGGGCGTGCCAGTCAGTTTGATCCTGCAACTGACAAGATATGCAAATAGTACATCAAAACAGCTAATCGGCTGACAAGCCGATGGAGTAGTTCCAGCCGATAGCCGATGCCGATACCAGCCGATAGCGATAGGGTTTAAGCAATCGGCTATATGTCTAATGTAGATAATGATATAAAGGCAATCGACTGATGATAATATAATATAACAATATAATCCAGTAGAAACCAATCGGCTAACAATATGAAATAGTAGAACAAATATTGATCTGAAGGATAAAGCACACATCGGCTGGAGGTCCGATGTCATAAGATCCATAAGATTAGATTAAACAGTGAAACCTTTGTTGCCATCGGCTAAATCCAACTTATATGTTTATGCAATCCCTACAAGCCGATGCAACGTCCAGATAACTTATCGGCTAGCACCCCGATAAAACATTAGCATGAACCTATCGGCTTAACAAGACTTATATTATCAACAATAATTTAGTAGATCGAACCTAACTGATGCAGCACGAGATTGTATATGATAATCTAATACTCGATGAGCCGATAGATATGTCTAATGTGATGGATATAACAAATCTATTTAGAACAGCATTATGATTGTAGAGATATATCGGCTAAGACAGGAGATCAGACCTAACTGAGATAGTCCCAACTAAACCGATGCGTCTCTAAACACAATGCAATTAGAGATAGAATTGAGATATCAGGTAGGCAAATATATCAACCAAACCAGAGCGATCCAAGAGATCGAATTGATGCAGGCTTGAACAACACCAACGTAGCCGACAGATTCACCAGGGCCCGACAGAATGTAGGACTTACCCCTTCGCTGGAGATCAAAAGCTGATGCAGCTCTGCATCAGGTGCCCAAGTTCCGCCGGAAGATAAGTAAAAACCTTAGGGAAGAGGGTGGCGATGCGCCAAGAGTATTATTGATCGATAGATTGATAGACCCCGGGTGTACATATTTATACCCATAGGTTGATACAAGTCCTTGTCGTACAAGAAAGAAACTAACCTAAAGATAAAAGGAAAATATAAAGTCTTTATCGGACACTAAACACACTTTCCTAAAGATAAAGGAAACTAACAAACTATTCCTAATTAATAGATAAACTGCCATGCCGCATCCTCTTTAAACTCGGTTACTTAGGGATAAGCTTCCTTTAGTAGATTGATTTCCTTAACCGAATATAGAAGGAATCCGACTATTGGCGACTTGATAACTCCCATCGGCTGATTCCGAGATGCTGCAGCCGATAATGATTCTAAGCTAATGACGTCTTTGCCGATTACCAAATTTCACTGTTAACAACCTCTCACCAAAATACTGAACAGTGGAATAACTACAAACAACGGACTGCTGGAGTATATATAGTGTGCAAAGTATATCTCAATCGGGCCAAAAAAAAGTCATCTCTAACGGGCACACACTAATCTCTAACGGGCAGAAATAGAAGCCCGACACCGATAAGAGTCATCGGTGACGGGCATTCAGGCCATCTCAATCGGGCCTTCTTTGGAGCCCGTCACCGATGACACTCATCTGTGACGGGCTCAGTATTTGGGCCCGATTGAGATAATGGAGGTCATCTCAATCGGGCCTAACTTCGAGCCCGTCACAGATGAGTGTCATTGGTGACGGGCTATAGGAATATACACCCCGACGAGTACATCTACAACGGCAAAAATTTAGGCCCGATTGAGATGACTTCGTTCTGATGGTCCACGTTGCCCAGACATGTAATGAGCTGTCACAGATGAGAGGATCTGTACTAGTGAGTCAACCCGGCCAGTCTCCTATTTCTTTCATATGTTGATATGGTTTTGAACGTGCATATTTGTCTTTTTTGTAATCATATGTCAGAAATGATTAGAATGGAAGGATGTGAAGTCACTTATGATGAGAAATTTACTGGGTTCATTTTTATATGATATGCCATAATAATCTTGTGCACAGTACGTGTTAAATGAAATGATCTTTTATTCCCTCTGTTTTTTTAATATATAACACTATTGATTTTTTTATTCATCTTATTAAAAGAATTACGTAATTATCATTAATTTTGTTATGACTTGTTTTATCATTAAAGGTAATTTAAGCATGACTTATTTTTTCACATTTGCACAAAAGTTTGGAATAAGACAAATGATCAAGTGTACGTCTAAAAGTCAACAATGTCATATACTAAAATATGGAGGGAGTATTATTTTGTGAATTGTATAAAGCTAACTAAAAAGTAAATTTCAAGATAGTGTTACATCATCTCATTTGGCTCAAATTGTTATAGTAAGAACTTAAATTTTCTGTGACATAATAGATGCTTGAGTTTTACCACAAACTTCAAATAGTGATGTTTCTGAATTTGGACTTTAACTGCACCACAAACTTCTAGATTTTTTTATACATATACCAAATGCATATAGGCCCATCTTATTTTGAAAGCAAAATATCATCACACTACTTATAGAGTTTTCAGTGCTCAAACAAATAAAATATCCGCCCCATTCTATATAATAATGTGTTTTAGTTTTGTCCTAAGTTAAACTTCTTGAACATTGATCAAGTTTGTACAAAAATAATTAACAACTACAATGTACCTAAGTCAAATATTTCATAGTGAATTTTAATGTACTTAATTTGATGTTGGTTTATTTTTCTATAGACTTGGTCATAGTTAGAGAAATTTTAGTTAGGACAAAACTAAAACACTTTGGAGGGAATACTTCTCCTTTTGTATTGGAACAATCAAAGCTTTCTACCATATACTAACATGCTGAAAGGCAAGAGTCATATTCTAGTATACTACTTCCTCCTTTTCATATTATAAGACTTTCTAGCATTACCCATATTTATATATATGTTAATGAATCTAGCCATATATATATGCCTTATAAATGTGGGCAATGCTAGAAAGTCTTATAATCTGAAACGGAGGTAGTAATAAACTAAAGAAATGGCCGGTTACTCCCTTGAGGAACTACTGCTTAATTATAACGGTCCAATCTGCAGGCTTTGCAAAGAATTATTCCAAGCAATCATATACTTCTTTACTACAAGTTTGCTGATGGAAAACGGTCCATATACAAATTTTAATTGTTATTCTAAAAAAAATCACCGGAAAACAAGCAGACAAAAATGTAAGAGAAAAAAAAGATAAATGCTTAGGGAACTCCTGGTGTAAGTAGCCAAAGGTTATTTCAAGCAGTAACATGTTTTCACTTAAGTAACTATATTTAGGCAACGTCCCCTGCAGCCTCCAACAAAATTTGCCATAAACTGTGTATCATCTTTATATAGCCAGAGAAAGGACTGGTCACCCATTCCTGCACCCATGCATGGTAGAATAATAGGAGACAGCTCAAAGGGTTCTTGACCCTTCAAAAAATTGTTAGGCACAAGATAGAAGTCTTCTTCTTTACCCTCAATAATTCCATCCACCACAAGGCGCCCTCCGCTGAGCTTGGCTTGGCAACGCGGAGGGACGGACAATACTGACCTCTGAGAAAGAAGACATTGAGGGAGGAATAAGCACAATGCCATTGGCCCGTTGAGGAAGGGTGAGAGCCAATTAATTGTTAACAAGAATTGACCATATAGAGAGGTTCAATCTTGTTAACAGCAAATTTTGACGTTCACCCTTGGCAGAGTAAGCATATATTCTTGTGTGATGATCATCTGAATTAATTTGGATCTTCTTCCTTTGCAAAATCATCTGCTTACAACATATTTTATATATACGTCTTGTTGAGGTTTGAGAGTTATTGGCTGCATGGTTTCCTTTCCTTTGTTCTATCATATGTTTTTCATTGCACAATCTGTTATATGTATTTCTCTGGTAGCGGTTTTGCGAATTTGAGAAGAGAAGGCGCGTGCACACACAAAAAGGAATTTCAGGTGAAAGGGCATGAGCACAAAGATGAAGAAGGGAATCCTAAGACCATTCCGCTACATCTCTAACATGATGGGTACGTAGGTTCGGTTCATATGCTGATCTCTATAAGAGGAAATGCTATTTTGTCATCATAAGTAATGAAGCTACTATTAATTTGTCTTACCAATTAACTTTGTGATATTATGCCATATGCCAGATGGTAAGGAGGCGGCACAAGACATGCAGATTGGATTCCCCACGGATGTGAAACACGTGGCGCACATCGGATGGGATGGGCCTAGTGTCCCCAACAACAATAATACTGCAGGAGCACCTAGCTGGGTAAGCCAGCTTCTTTTTGGAAGTTAACATAACAAAAATGTTTGAATCGATCATCAAATGTTAATGTCTACATTTTCAATAATCTCATCCCAATTTTGATGTGGGGATGGGTAGTATAGCATATAGATATTACACTACTTTTGTAGCTTTCAAAACTCTTGGTGCAATTATGTGCAGAGACAGGAGATGTAACTTTCATCTTCCATTATCTGAAAAATGAAAATATTCATTTCGCTGCATTGAGTCATTGACAGATGAAGGATTACCATTCGGCGCCACTGGACTCAGCCTCATTTAGGAGCGACAGAGGGGGCTCTGCTGCAGCTAATCCATGGGCTTCTCAAGGTTAATTTTCACATTTCATCAATTGCCATGAATTTTTCGCCCTACTTCTTATAGTGAACGTAGTGCAAACTTTGGTTTTCTATCTACTAATCATGTTATTATTGGCTGCAATGACTGAACATTCCCATGAACATTCTGTTGCAATCCTTCTTGATTCTTATAATGAAATACCACACAAATTCAGATTCAGATTTGGATATATAGAGTGCTGTGTTGAATTCAGATTCAAATTGATATCCGTTTGATTTAGTTTCTGTTGTTACAATCAAAATGCATGACTGAAGAAGAATGTTTCATTTCATTTGTGACAGAAATCGTGGTAGACGGAGGAAGCCTAGGAGACACATCCTTCAGTGAAACCAGAAGCGAGGCCGGCGGCAGCATGGACATCACCGCCGGCGACTCCCCGCCGTCGCCCGACTCCCGCCGGTCGAGGCGGCACCGCTCCAGGGGCTCCGCCGCCACCTCCTCCATGGACTGCACGGCCGCCGACGGCGGCGCCGCCCCGGAGAAGAAGGACAAGGCCAAGAAGAGCTCCCGCGGCAAGAACCGCAAGAAGGACAAGTCCGACAAGTCGGCGGCCGCCGGCGCCGGCGCCGGCGACGACGCCTCCGGCGCCACCTGCCAGGACCTCCCCGCCGTGCCCAAGAAGTCCAACCGCCGGAAAAACAAGGGCGGCTCGGAGGGCACCGGCGCCGCTGCGGCCTCCAAGGCCGACGGCGCCGGAGCCGGCGGGGAGGACGCGGCGGCGCCGGAGCCGCCGGCGACCGAAGAAGCTCAAGATCACGACTGATAAAAAAAAAAAAAGACACGAACACGAACTTCTTTCGGGAGACGAAATCGATGAAACTAAACTAAATCTTGTCACGTCACGCTCCGGATTTGCTTCGAGCGAGCTCGGATTTAGATGGATGGGTATATAGATTTTGCTCGATCATGCATGGCAACGTTCGAAGAAGAAACGGGGTGTGTGCACGCCCTAATGCAAACTGATCCTTTCCTCTCAATTTTTTTCCCTTTTTTTTCTCTCTCTCCCTACTGTAATACTATTTGATCGACATTTTTTTGAACATGTGTTGTGTTGTTCCTGACTCACATATATAAAGTGTACCAAGAGGGATTATGTATGTTTTGTATAACCACGGTGAAATATTCTGTGAAATTTAATGGATCCCTCTTGAGTACCTTTGCTTTGAGCCATCGACATGCGGTTTGTGGCAACTTCCTGAGTGTCTTCTGTGCGGGTTTGCTGATGAGCACCTGATATATCCCATCTTTTATTTGCGGATGACACGTTACTCTTTTTTTTAAGGGATAACAAGATCAAGCGGATGCAGTAAAGAGAGTGTTGGAACTTTATGCACAAGGTATTGTTAGGGTTCTGACTGGGTTAAAAGGAAGACTCACTGGATGTCATAGGAATTGATGATACAATCAAAGTATGGTGGCAGCATGGGGTCCAAAGATATGCGGTTGTTTAATCAACCGTTGCTAGCTCAACAGGCGTGGAGATTGCTAGCCCATCCCGACAGTTTGTGTGCACAAGTGTTAAAAGATAAATACTACCTAAATGTGTGTTTGAGTGATACAACATTAGGTGGTAATGCGCCACCGGGATGGAGAGGAATCGAACACGTGGCTTGAGCTTCTGAAAAAGGGTTTAATTTGGTGAGTTGGTAATAGCAAGTCAATTAGAATTTGGAGGGATCCCTAGATTCCGAGAGATTATTCGAGGAGCCTAATTAGAGTAAAAGGTCGTTGTCGTCTAAAGTGAGTTTCATAACTGATTGGGGGAGAATGGAACTTAGGATTCCAATAAGATAAATAGAATTTTCCTGCAATAAGATAAATAGGATGCATCAAGAATTTTCAAAATCAGAATTTCTTAAAGAGGGGATGAGGACTGCCTAGCATGGCACTCGAAGAAAATAGATCCTTTATTGTTTGTAGTGCTTACAGGTAGCAGTAAGACTGAGAGATGTTTCTGAGGGTGGATCTCCTTCAACCTCAGCAGACGATGGCCAGCGAACAATATGGGACGTAATTTGGAAATATCTTGTGCCACAAAAAGTTTGGATATTTGCTTGCAGAACAGCCACTGATAACTTGACAACCAACTAGAATAAGAGGAAGAGATGTCTAGTGCAGCAAGGGATTTGTTCCTTATGTGGTACAGTTGTTGAAGACACTTTCCCATGCTCTTTGTCAATTTAACCATGCACATGCGTTGTGGAGGGCTGTGCAAGAGGAATGGCTGGCCATGCCAAGAATAAGACCACATAATACATGTCTGGATTGGTTATTACTCTATTTGATGCATCTTCTCTGAGATTGAGCAATTTATGATCCTAATGTTGCTTTGGCGCATTTGATATGTCCATAATGATATTATGGCATCAAGAAGGTTTCTAGCAAATTATGTTGATAGTCTACTCCTTATCAAGCACTGCCCAAATGCACAATCAGGAAAAGGGAAGCATGTTGTGCGTTACTATCAAATAGTAGGCAGTAAAAAGAAGAATCCGACGATGACCCCTTCTAGCACCATGGTTCTCGGTTGGCTAAAGCTGAAACATGGTTGGATCTTGGATGAAGCTGAATATCGATGGCTCTTTTGCAAAACAAGATGGGGTGGGAATCGGCATGGTCCTTCGAGATTGCCATGGCTTCCCAATTTTTTCAACATGTCAATTCATCAATTTTTGTAGTGATGGTTTGGAGACGGAACTTATAGCTTGTCTTGAAGGAATTTCTCATACCTGCAAAGGACGATTCTTCCTATAGTTGTGGAAACATATTGCAATGGGATGATCAACATGCTGCTTTCCAAGGAGTTAGACTGATCAGGCCTTGCTTTCTTGGTCAAGGAGGCTAAGTTCCATATGTCTGGAAATCAGGAATTTGTACTGGAAAAGGTTCATCGTTCTCAAAATAGGTTAAGTGATGAGCTTGCAAATTATGCTCGTTGTGAAGAAAGCTCAGAGTTTTGGTGTGGTAACTCTTGTAAACTCATCCCACATCTTGCAAGAGAGGATTTATCTTCTGATTAATGAATTTCCGTTTTCTCTAAAAAAAAGGTGTATCAAGTGTGCTTGAATTTTATGTATTGTTTCTATACAGAGAAACGGTTATTCGACACCACAAAGATGTTTTGATAGATGAAAGGACAACTTTTAGAGCATCCATAATGTAAGTGGAGGAAATTATTTTTCTAAAGGACTGAGATTAATGAGACATAATGGCCAAGAGTCATCTTCAACCTCATAGTTAGAGATATATACGGACCCTTGCAAGCTTCGCTAGATTAGGTTTTGGGCTTGTTGGTAGGTGGGTGGAGAGGAGAGCACTGGGGTGTTAGTTTAGAGGGAAGGGCACTGGGGTGACAAAGGATTGGTAGAGATAGGTGGATGATGAGGCAGCAATGGCAGCATCGGAGCCATAAGGGTGAAGGTATCAGGAGGCTCGTGATTTTGAGGTTATGTATTCCAAATGTGAAGGAATAAAAAAAAGTTATAGCCAAAAGCCTAATATTTGTTAAGTGGGAATTGCCGAATTAGGCCATTGGACTTATGCGAATTGGGCTATTAGAAGAGAGAAGGGAGAAGAGAGGAGAGAACAAGGCATGGGAAAATGGGTTAAATTTGTTTATTAGGTTGAATACGGCTTAATTATTTTTCATACACATACGTATTACATATTGTATATACCTTTTTTCTCAAAAAAAATTAGGTATACATATGAATAACGAATTCCCTTAAATCTATATTAGACTCGCCCCTAGAAGGTACAAAGGACAATGGTAGGTAGGGTCAGTGGTGGGGCGAGGGTAAGGTAGGTTATATGATTATGAAGCAGGGATAGCACCGGCCAATTTAGCGATGTGAGCCGTCCGACATGCATGATAGAGGAGAGGCGGGACGAGGGAAAGTTATGGAGTTGATGAAGATAGGCGATAGCAGCGACTTGGAGAAGAGGAGAGGTTGATGCCAATGCGGTAGAGGATGGTGATACACTGAGGGTGTAGCAGGGGTGGAGAGCAACAGGCACCGGGATGCTCCCTTTTTGTCATGACTCGTGTGATGCTCCCTTTATATGTGCATGAATCCATAAGTGTTAAATTAAGAGAAAGACGGTGCATTAGGTTTATATATCTTGCACGAATCACAAGAAATTCTAGTAGTCTAAAAGGGACTGATAGATGAAAAAAATAGGTGATTAATAAAAGTGCTACTGAACAATTGATAGCACTCGCAACTGTGGGTGAGCACCAATACCACAAACTAAAAAATATTGGTTTTGCACATAGTTGATATGTGATATTTGGTTGATTTTGATAAGAAGTTGGAACGGAAGAGATTAAATAGGAGTTTTACTCGATGCTAGAAGCTACAGAAATGTGCTAGCGGATGTTTTACAATATATCGTGCCAATTTGTTAAAAAAATCAAGATGGGTTCCAATTTGTGCCCTTAGAGATGCAAACTTTTGACAATCCATTGCTTCCACCCAACAGCTGCGCACAGAACTTTAGCCCCAAAAAATCGTCAACTAAATGCCCGCCTGTTTTAGCAATGTGCATGTTGATAGTAGTTGTATGGTGATCTTCACAACTGCAAGAGAAAAGCAATTGCGTACAAGTTTCAATATCAAATTTCGTCGAAAATCCATAAGATTTGTAATACTCCCTCCTCAAAATATATCAACTTTTAACCTCTAGGATTTATCCTAAAATATAACAATATCTTCACCAGCATTCTCTTCTAACTAATTACAACTCTCCATCATTCAATTTTCTCACATATTTTCACTTATTATCCAATCATAACCTTCACTTGTTTAATTATACCATCTTTCTTAATAATCATGTTTGACAGAGGTAGTAGTTTTGGTAAACCTGTTATACTTGTTATAGTTAAGAGAACCATAAAATTTTAGTAGTTTTCCTCTAAATTCTAAACTACTTGTTGTACTTGTTACAACGCGGTGATAGAATTTTAAGCAGGCGATTACGAGCATTATTTATTATTTAAGTAGCTTATATCTACAACACAGCACATTAGCCAATAAGTTTGCTGAAGGACAAAATTAAAATCCAAAACAAAGTGAAGTGTAGTTGAAACACAACCAGCTGCCAGACATTTAGCCAACAATTAATCTTATGTATACTATATAGTTCTCATAGATATATATGTACACAAGTTCCCTATAGTAATGTATCGTACTACCGTTCATAGCTTCACGTAATGCACATAACACAGAATGTATAATTTTTTCAGTACAATTGGAACATCAAAATCACAGCTGACAGCATGACATACTTTACAGATGGAGCTTTTCTTTTTCCATCAGAACTTGTAACGAAGAACAAACACCCATTGTTCATTCCCATGTCTACTATTTGATTGTTGGAATTGCTCAAACTGCATAGAGGCGGATAATCTGGTTAATCTTGGCTCGACAAATGGGGCATCCCCATTTCTTTGATTCTATATCCTTCAAGCAGGACATGCAACCAGCCATGTGACCACACGGAATGCAGGCACCTTCCACAGGAGCATCCAAACAAATAACACAGGTTCCCGGTGGAGTGTTACCGCTGTTGCTTGCATTAGCATCACTTTCTGCAGGTTTTGCATCACCTTCGTTCTCTGCAGGTTTTGCAGAGCTTACCGCTGTACCACCGTCAGCAGAAGGCATGGTTACGTCGACTGGCGTGGAATCTATTGACGGATACTGAATAGGACCATCGTAGAAGGTTCCCACAGCAAGTGGAGGTGCAGTTGGGACTGGAAGAGATGGAAGCGCCTCCTGCGGAACCACGAAAGTGCTGTTCTGGCTTTTGTTGTGTTTGGACGAACTTTGGCCAGAGCTTGTTCCAGGCACGTCCCACCCATTGTATGTGCTACTGCTTGATGTAACAACTGGTACTTGGCCACTTGTCTTTGAAGGCGCAGAAGTATCTGGTGGGCCCCATCCATTGAGGGAGTTGCTTGGAGGGTTTCCCCAATCATTGGTCGCAGTAGTCGTTGTTATTGGCTGAACATCGGGCACTCCCTCGGCTATAGCTGACTGGATGGAGGCATTGATGGCCATTGCTAACTCAGCATCCTCCTTGCTGGGTGTGGATATCACTGAAGGTAATGATGATGCTGATGATGGATTTGGCAGTGGGGCATTCGCTGGTTGAGCAGGAACCATGCTGGCAACCTAAAACAAAGAGGTTCAGAAAAATGCAGCATTTTTTCCTCTGTACAAAATGATGATTTACTATTGACTAATCAAAGTTAAGTTCATATTGATAAAAGAATCAGACATCAACTTAACTATAACCAATAATTGATACAACCATTAACTGATGATATTTGATATATAACCAAATCATGCTCTGGGGCGTAGAGATTTCTGCTAAATTCAGCAATAGGAGAAAGGTTTGCTATTCAAATGACCATTCAGAATATACTACTATTAGAGCCAAACAGGTAAGGAAAATATTCCCTAAAGTAAGGTTTGTCACCTGTGGAATGCCACAACATGCACTATAAAACCATTGAAGCTGCTGTCTGTCACCTTCACACACCGGTAGAAGCTTGTATCGAGTTCCTGTGCAAAATATTTCATAGAAAATTAGAAGATGATAGATACATCTTAATCAGACCACAAGTTAGCAAATATTCCCATGTTTAATCTAACTATGAAGTACAGATCACAGTTCACAAATGTAACTCAAGAAACAATGTATGCATTTTGCAGAAAGAGCAAAAGGATACGCTATTCCAGGAATAAAGAAAATCTTACACAATGAATTGAATTTAGTACGGTAAGTCTGGGACCATTTGTGTAAATGTGCATGATAATACAAATTACCCTATTTTTCATCAGCATAAGGCCACACGTGGCAAAAAGACAAGGGAAACAATACAACGAAAAAAAAACTTCAACTACTGGTACTACTTGCATCACAATTAAGGACCCCTTATGCAGATTCATACAAAATATATGGCGTTCGATGTATTTATGCTTTGTCCATAGGGTGCAGAGGGGAAAATACTGACGAAAGAATTCTTAATGTGTACTTTCCTTCTCATTTATCCATTTTCACCTTTCATGATTCTCTTCTTTTTTTTTAAGTACTGAGTACTCTATTGAAAATTGAACAGTACAGAAAATCAGTTTTTACTTGAACCTATATATGTGGTATTACTATTTGTTTCCTATAGGCCCTATCGGCCAACATGTATAAACAGCCATGGGATCTTCAGACAGAATAACATTTACCTAAGCTTGAACATCCTAGCTGGAAATCTGGAATGTGCTAAACATACCAATATTTTCCACATGTGAAGAGCTCATGAAATGTGAGAAGGAAGTTGACAACATGCAACTTTTATGTTTTAGGACACAAACAGATGTTTTTTATCAAATTATATCTGACACCTGAGAAGGGCATAATCAAAGTTGCATGAAAATTATAAAATGTTTAAAAGCTGATAAAGAATTTAGGTGCCAAAACAAACAAGCATTTAGAATATGCACAAACATGACTGAAAACTGAAATAGACATACTTGTTCCCTTGTCGAAAATTGTCACAGAAGGATTGGCCTGATTAAACTTTGGTTCCTCAAGTTGACATTTCCAAAGTTTAATTACAGCTTGTGGTTTAGAAGCCTGATTGATCATAAAACAGAAATGTTAACATATAACAATCAATCTAATACCATATAGCTATAGAAAATGCTAAAATAATTCAATTTTAATACTTAAAAGAACAGAGAGAACAGAAATACTGTTTATATTACTGCAGTAAACAAAACTCTAATTTAAGATTTTTAACAAAACCAATTGTATGATGTCCTTAACTAATCTAAGTTTGCATCTATGTTTGTACTGCAGCAAGAAGAAATGACATGTTTATAATTATGACACGGAAGGTATACATCTGTGGCTGTGCTACACAAATTGGTAATATTGGTCACCCTGTACCTTTGATCTTTGAGATACCAAGTACATTTACCGCCATACCGACAGCAGGTGGTAAGTTAAAGAATTAAATAAAGAGGAAATGATTTAAGTGGTTAGTTGTGAAAAAAAAAACTCAGAAGTACAGGGAGAGCAAGTGGGAAGTTAAATAATGTAAATTAAATAAAGAGGAAATAAATTAAGTGGATAGTTGCCAAAGAAAAAATTCAGAAGTACAGGGAGCTTGCCATTTCCTGTGCAGACTTTTTCCTTTTAGAGAATATAAATAAGTAAAGCACGCACTACAAACGCAGGAGAAGTCACTAATCCATTACTAATAATCTCATCTTAGTAAGAACAAGACACAAGAGTCCATTGATATGCCACATATAATTTACTACATTAGACCTAAGCAAATGAGCATTGACAGACTTTCAGTTTGGTACCTGCAATTCAGGGTATATCGTCAGCTCAAGCTTGAGTGGCCGAGTTTGATTTCGTGCTTCACGGGGTAAAATCACCGCCCAACTGAGAAGACATTTAAGCATGGGTTAAGAACTCATAAAATATGCTGAGAAATAATCCTGACATATATGAGCACTTTGATACATATGTAAGGTAATACTGTAGACTATAGAAAATTATGCAAAGGTCGAAGAAAGTGTTACATTTTCCTAGTCAGGAATTGTGGAGCAAATGCTTCCAAAAATCCAGGACCATAGTTCTCCCTCATCCATCCACAAAAAAGAGAAATACGTCCCTAAAAGTAATTAATGAACATAAAGCAAATAATAGAAATGAGTCATGACTACACTAATGCGAAGTCAAATGTTAAAAGGAAAAAAACATACCTCTATGGCTCGTACGACATTCACATGACCCTTTTCTCTAGCCAAATCAAGTGCCGTGTGGCAATCATCATTTGTTATAAACGGATTAGCTGCAAGAATACAGCAAAAGATGTCATTGTTGTAGAACTATCACAGGGCAGAAAAATAGTATGTTGAATATACACAATTGTACCTCCATGAGATAGAAGCAAATGGACAGTCTGCTCAAGACCTTTCTTGGCAGCATGGTGCAATGCAGTCCCACAATATGACCCTGCAGAATAAAAGAAGTTATTAGATGTGATAAAAATATCTCATAGTGGCCTACTGGCTTTCCCTCTTCATGTAAGCACATATTCAGGGATGAACCCAAAGAGTTATGGAAGTGCAACAAAGGACACTAAATCTCGTTTAAACTGAATTCTAGTAGAAAATAAATTCCTATACTCAGATAAAGACATGTGTCGAAATCAGGGGATATTTGTTCATCTGAATTCTGCTAAAAAAATGGGGGCAAGAAATAACACATGGAAATTGACATGCATTTAAGAATACTATCGGATTTGGGTGTCTAACTTGGAAAAAAAATAATTTGTACAGAGGTGCCAAGCCCTTTGTTGATATAAGTTATAGAGTATTTTGACCATGAAGAATGATTAAGATGCTAACTGTTTTAGAATATATAGCATGAGTAGTTAGTATGTGCATGAGAGCTGAGACCGAGGGAGAAAACACAAATAGGAAATATCATAGGAAAACCTACTTAAATTTACATCCAAACCTCTACCAACAAACCTTCTGAAACTATGTTCAATATTAATCAATGGAGGGAATTACTCAGAAAAATCACATTCAATGGCTCTCCCTGCATGTTGGTATGGGAAGCATTGGCATGGAAGCAAACAGAAACACATCGAACTCTTCTTTCATGATGGCACGTTGTGTATCAATCCTGGGATACTGCGGCTCTACTCATTTGGTTTCGTGCACCACCGTCTAAATGCCAGAACTATAACAAATGCAAGCTAAAGCAAAATCATTTTCTATTTGCCCACAAACACCCTCGCTCTCTATTTGAATTAGAAGGTTCAGTACTAATCGACGTTAAGGTGCCACTTCATACTGCAAATTTCTACACAACACCCAGGCAGTATACAAATTAATTCACTTCAAAGCAGCCCAATAACTGGATTTCAGCTAATACAACAAATTAAACTAAAAACAACGAACTAAGGATCTCCAATCTGCAGAATTTGGACAAACCATCTTTTTATCTATAACACAGGGGACGAAGAACAGTGCTGATATAAGTTGAATCAGGGCAGTGCTAATACCAGGACGGTAGGCGTTCACATTTGCACCCAATTCAATCAGCACCTGAACCACATTGATCAGATCAGGCCGCATGCTCGCGACCATCAGGGGCGTCTTCCCTTCCTTGTCGATCCACTGCAAACCAAACAGCATCCAACCCTCAACAAACAGTAACACTAATCAATCTATGTAGAGTAATAATGAAACATAAGAAGAAAAAAAGGAGAGAGAATCTCATCCTTGCCTCAAGACCTGCGCCCTGCGCCCGGAGCGCCCGAATCCCATCGGCGTTGCCGTAGTTGACCTGCTGATACACCAGCTCCTCCTTGGATTGCTGCAGCCCCATGCAGGCTCAAGATCGCCCACCCAAAAAGGGGATCTTCTTTTTTTTTCCCCCGATGAGAGAAGAAAAAAACAAGAGGGGATTTTTGATAGATGGTGAGAGGTTTCTGCGGGGAATCGCTGCAGGATTGGGTGGAAAAGCCCCCAAAAACAATTTCTCTACGAACAGCTGCGCAGTTCAGATGGAACAGGGAGACCAAAAAGAAAAAAAATTCCGCCGGAATCGGAATCGCGCAGAAAAACCAATCGAGGAAAAGAAAAAAAAAAAGAAGAAACAACGGGTTGCGGAATTCGTCGACCCCCGTGCGGGCGGAATCCGAGTACCCCGAGGGTTCCTGATCGCGCGCGCGCGGGGCTCAGGAACCCGCGGGGGGAGTAGTAGAAGATTTCCAAGGCAAGGGGAGGGCGAGTTGGGGATTGGAGATTTTGGGGCGGGGGGGATTTTCAATGCGATTAGCTCGCGAGTGGGTGGGAAATTGAAGGCCAAGTTTACAAACAATTTTTATTAGTATTCTGTTAATTAATTGCCTTAGTGACGAAGGGATGGATGCAGCCAAGAACGTACTACGTGACCAAGTTACGCGGTTGTAAACCGTGTAAACGTCCTGCAATGCACCCTATTTTTTGGTCTGCGACTTGAGCGAGGTGCGAGGAGGCAGCAGACTGTTGACTCGTCGCTAATGAATTGTTACCACGGTTGGCCGATCGGGATGGCAAGGTTCCAAACTACTTCATCTGTTTAACTTAAGATGATTTAGGTTTTAAAATTGATTTGTTAATTCATCTGTCCATGTATGTATCTAAATTTATATAGATATCAGCGAATCTAAATAAAGTATAACATTTTATAGTGTGGAATGGGGTTGTAATAGATGGGTGAGAGTTCTCTCAAGAATTTAAGCCACCCCTAAACGACTCTTTTTAAGGGATTCTATACAGATTTGAAGTTCTAAGGACGTTCACATTGCTCCACGTTGTCGTGTGGATTCGCCGCTCCACCTAAGCCGCATGATATCATGGAGGAGGGAAGGTGTGGGCCCTTGGACCTTCGCTTCGATGCTCGGTGCTTTTCATGGGCGAGAGTGCTTCCTCTAAAAAAAACTGAAAAAGCGGCTAGGAAGAGAGAGAGGGTGTGGAATCTAGCTGAAAAAGCAGCTGGGAAGAAAAGGAGGGCGTGGAATGGTGGGGAAACAGCGTCGTGAGAATAGGATGGCCTGCACTGTGGTGCTTGGATCTTTAAAAAACCTCATCCTATATGGCATATTATGTTCCTATTAGTAGTACCTTGCATTGTAAAAGACCTAAGAGCATCACCAAAAATTCTCCTATTTCGTTTCAAAAACTGATTTTGAGTGTAGTAAAAAAATCCATAGATCACCAATAGCCCTGCACAAGTTTTGGAGTTCCCATCTCTTCCTCGCCTCTCCTCTCCTTCCCGCGTGAGAGGCGAAAATGTTCCCGCTCGGTGGTTCATCGTGCCTGTGCCCGCTAGCTCAAAAAGGTTTCCAGGGTCGGCTTTATCCTTTGCGCCGTTTGTTGGAATTAATAGATGGGCCTTAGTCCACTCGAAGATTAATTCTTTGGAAAATCACAAAAGCCCCACCTCATGGGATGGCATGCATTGGGAGTTTAGTACCACATTGCTTATTCTAGGAGAGGGGGACCTCCTTAAAAGGGAGGATGCCCTCCTAGCCACTTGAAACATGTGAGATGGAGAGAAGAGAGGGAACACACACGCTCGCTCGCTCGCTTGCCTGGCATGGCGGCGCGCAGTCCGCCAAAATTGGTTCCTCACCCTTGCACAGATGCAGCCTCCTTTTGTAGTTTTGTTTTGCTGCGAGAAATTCGGATAGGTTACGTGCGACTTATCTGGTTCGGTTATGCGGAGTGGAGATCGTGCGAGTGCCCTGATCAAAATTCACTCATGCATCATTGATCCACTATACAAGAGTGTGTCAATAAGTTCGTTGGTTGTTAAGTTATATCGAGAATAGATCTCAGAGTGGTGTCAATGCTAAGGACAAGGTGATAATTAAACTATTGTATATGTTATTCTTATATTAATCATTTAGGTACTTTTTAGCCTAATTTTCTTTTGCAATTATATATGCAGCTTCTGTAGGCTGAGATATTGTATAAGAAGGAAGACGATGAAGATAGGTCTTTTCAGTTCATGTATTGCTACAATTTTTTGAAGAACCAGTCGAAGTGGATTGAATAGCGCATTCAGAAGGCAGCTCAAAAAATATAAATAAGAAACAGAAGATCCATACCCAATCTACTCTTGCTACATCTTCACCTTCCAGTCCTCAGAGCTACGTCCCTCAAGAGAGAATCATATTCCAGGTGATGGTATGCAGCCATCGGGAAGACCTGCAGGGAGGAAGAAAGAGAAAGAAAAACAACGTTAATGCTTAGATCAATCACATATTGATGCTTTGGATTATTTATGGGCTAAGAAGGAAGAGGATGATGCGGAGAAAGAGCGGCAAAAAGCGGAGAGGTACAAAGTTGCATTCGCACTTGATCAACAATGGATTGGTTTGGAGAAAGAAAAGTTTGAGTTGAAGAGAATGATAGAATAAGATAGGATTATGAGGCTAGATACTAGTGTGATGTCCATCGAGGAGCAAGCCTACTATAAAAGTGTGAACAATAGTATTTTAAGTCGACCTTCGGCTTAAGCATAAATTCATTTCATTTTCCATCAAGTAGCACTCAAATTTCTTTAGGTCTACACCAATTTGGTTGCAGCTTTAATAGTTTTTTTTTTTGGCTATGAAGAATGCACTTATTTTTTTAAAGGTGTGTAAAGTAAATTTAGTTACCTATTTAAATATTTGGATTGAATGGCTGCCGAGATGTACATGGTGTTCTGCTGCTGCTTGGAATTACTGCTGCTGCTCCTGAATGCAGTTTGTTGTTGATGATCTGGAAGTTGTACAAAGAAATTGTCTTTGGTGGGGTTAAAGATGTTGAACTTCAAGAACTCTGGTAGACCTCAATCCCTTTTAAAATAAAAATCTTTATGTAGCTAATGCTCAAGGGGAGAATTCAAGTGGCAAACAACATAAGAAAATGAAATGGCTTGGTAGCCCATTTTGTAAGTTGTGTGAGTCTAAGGAAGATGTGGACCATCTGATTTTAAAATGCTCACCTGGCCACCTGCCCAATTTATGTGGTGTGTTTTTAGAGATGCATTTGGCTGGCATAGGATCCCTGCTTCTAGAAGTGAAATCTCTAAGACCGAATTCAAGGCCTATGATCTAGTTTTCTATTGGGCCACGTGGCACCCTACAAATTTGGTTTGAATTCTCTTAGAAACTGCCACATGTTAAAGTGATGGGTGAAGTATCCGCATCGTGAGAGATCGGAGAAAAACATAAACGTGCGCGTGTGGGGTGGGCCTGCATCTAGCTAGGCCGTGCGACCTTGGGCCTAGCCCAGGCGTCCCACGGCCTTTCCGCAATATGTATATGCGCATGGCCTCCTCACACAGCGATAAGCACGTTCGCTCAAAAGAAAGGGAAAAAAAAAGTAGCGTGAAGGACTGAAGGTAGCACGTTCAGAGCCATTATAAAAGGAAAAAAAGAAAACAATAGGATTACAACAAATCCACTACAGGTTAGTTGGAATGAGGGAAAGTCATCACGTAAGCATCATGTGTTTCTAAAATTTTTTAAAAATAGTGAAATTAAATAAAAAATAGAGTACCAGCGAGGATTGCGTTAGGACAATCAAAAGTCTTCAGATAAATACAATCTACAATAGTTATCTAAATTTCTATATAATGGAAAGAATAAAAAGTGAAATTAGATGGACATATAAGTTTATTCTGTGTGTTCCCTATTAACCGATAATTTCAACACTACTTTCCTATTAGTTCGGAACATTTCTGTTTTCTCTCCTCACATTATACTTTTTCTAGATGCTAGGAATCCATTTATTTTGGAACATGGGTAACTAACAATAATAATTTTGCTATAAATTTTGTGTGCAAAGCACAGAATAAATATAGACATTCATATACACCTGTACGTACACTTACTCCCGTAAATGTACATGAGCCCCTCCGAAAACTAGGTCATCAAGCATATCTTTGGATTGATGAAGATTGGTAGATTGCCTACCATTGAAACAACGGAAATTAACCAGCTGAATTACATTCAGTATCTTTGCCATGTCAATGTCCCTTATTTCTAAATGAAACTAGCATAAAGAAATAGGTAACCGAAGACACATTTATTTTAGATGTGTATTTCCTACTAATTATACAAACTCTATCACTTGCAGGTTTATGACAATTGCATTGAATATTAATAAAACACGTTTTTTCACCAATATATGTCAGGTTTAGTCATTTATCCAAATTAAATAGCTAGTCCGATCAACATGATAAGACCACTAATCAAGATAATTTTACTACTCTAACTTAATTTTACAAATATAAAATTAAGAAAACCTTTAAATAATTATTTTGAGGGTATTATTTCTTAAGAAAATACACATGCTATAAACTAGCTAGCGTGCCATTGGCACGCTCATTTTCTAGTGGTAAACCTAATTCAGAATCAGATTGACTTAAAAATAAGATCCCGTGGTTTTATTTTGCTGCAGGAGTGTGGGCGGTTTGGCTTATCAGAAATGATTGGGTGTTCAATATTAAACTTATGACAGATATATATTGTGTTTTTGCCTTACAAATTAAGCTCTGTCATTTGCAATTTCTTTGGAAAAATCTAGCGCCGACGCGAAACTAAGGCCAGGGAGAGTTTGGAGAATGTACAAGGATTACTGCTTGCCAGTATCCGCGCGACAGAAGGTGCAAGCAGCTGATGGCGTCGATCTGAACAATCTTCTTGTCTACTTGGCTTCTCCTGTTGGACTTGTATGCTTGATACTTTCTATTACTGGCTTGTTATGCTGTGCCAGAAATTGTCCTGTTTCTGTCTTATAGACAGGTTGCTTTTATATATCCTTAAGCTGGAATCCTCAGCATCCTGTGAACTGTTATGCTTTGATAAAAAGCTGAGATTTTGCCTTTTCTCCAAAAACTAAGTAGGAGGAGGGTGAGTGCGCGACCAACACATTTTCCTGACACCACCCATTCTAACAGAACCCGTCATTTGCACATATGCATACAAGATTAACCTCGTCACCGTCCATGTCCGATCAATCAAGGTGAGATTGAAAGTTATGTGTGGAGATTATAGGTACCCCATACCCACACGGCATGGTTATCTGACTGTTTATAAGGGATAACTTATATGTATGGAATATGTAACAGATCATGACTTGGGTATTACGTTTCCTTGTATATTACGGAACGGCCTAAAGTCCTGGTTTGATAATATTGTAAAGTAGATTTAGTAAACCGATACTGTATTGGTTAAGGTTTTTATCTTGTAATCCTGCCCCCCCCATCCTATATAAGGTGGGCAGGAGGCCCTCTAGAGGGCATGATTCACAATTAGATCGTCAGATCTATAATACACCCGACGGATTCAAATCCCCAAACAGGAGTAGGGTATTACCTCTCATTGAGAGGGCCTGAACCTTGTCTCCCCATCCATTCACTTTTAGGTCTCGTGCGCTATCCCCTTTTATTATTGCCGAATTTTTGTTTCGACAGTTGGCGCGTCAGGTAGGGGTCACGCCGAGTTTTCTGCCGATAAGTGCGATGGAATCAACTTCATGAATCGCCGCACGCCGAAAGCATCAGCGTGCAACAGAAAAGGCCAAGATCGACCTTGACGAGTTCGACGAAATCGATCTCCGGCACCATCACGCCACTTAAGATCGCTGCAACTTGCTGAGATTGGTTCTGAGCTAGCGTCAACAGAAGGAATTATCTACTCATGCATGCTCCTTATCATGACGAGTTACTCGTATGTCCGTCATCAAAAATTCAATTATCGCCTTGAATCAGAGATTGGATCAGAAATCATTATCAGGATTTTCCAACCAGCGGCTACTGTATTTTGTTTGCCAAAATCCTACTCGGATACGGTTAATATGGCATGCAAGCAACAACTCAGACTCTCTGAACAGATGGTCTGGCCACCTGTGACAAGCCCATGGTCAACATTAGCACACTTTTGGAGGATAACGCTGAGAACAAGCTAAGTGTTTTTATTTTCCTCTTTATGTAATATATTTTCAATTGAGCGATTCTTTATATATGCTCATGCAAACTACTTGTCTACACCGGACACCTAGTTTATCATTATTATTCATATTGATTTTTAATCTCAGATTAATCTCTTGCTATTTTTTGTTGTTGTTCACATATAAAATTACGCGGCACTATTGAGGCGATTGATGCTGGTCATGGACTCGAGGCGTCTCAGCTTTCCGGTCGATCGGCCACGAGTCCACTCCGCCGGCTTGTCCTCGCCACCGCCATTGCTGATAGCAACAACAACTTCACCGCCGGCTTGCCTCCGTCGCCGTCGACTGGTGTCTCCGCCTACACGGTTGGCCTGTTATGCCGCCTTCGTTGGGCGTCTACGACTTCACCGCCGGCTCGCCTCCGTCGCCGCCGACTGGTGTCACCGCCTGCACGGCTGGCCTGTTATGCCGCCGTCGTTGGGCGTCTATGACTTCACCGCCGGCTTGCCTCCGTCGCCGCCGACTGGTGTCACCGTCTGCACGGCTGGCCTATTGTGCTGCTGTTGTTGGGCGTCTACGACTTCACTGCCGGCCTGCCTCCGTCGCCGCCGACTAGTGTCCTCGCCTATACGGTTGGTTGGTCACACCACCGTTCATGGGCATCCACATCTTCACCGACCGGCTTGCCTTCGTCACTGCCGACTGGTGTCTCCGCCTACACGGCTGGCCTATTATGCCGCTGTTGTTGGGTGTCGACGACTTCACCACCGGCCTGCCTCCGTCGCCGCTGACTGGTGTTCCCGCCTGCACGGCTGGCCTATTATGCCGCCGTTGTTGGGCGTCTATGTCTTCACCGACCGGCCGCCTCATCCGCCGCTGACTGGTGTTTCCGCCTGCACGGCTGGCCTATTATGTCGCCGTTGTTGGGCGTCTACGTCTTCACCGACCGGCCGCCTCATCCGCCGCCGACTAGTGTTTCCGCCTGCACGGCTGGCCTATTATGCCGATGTTGTTGGGCGTCTACGTTTTCACCAACCGGCCGCCTCGTCCGCCGCCGACTGTTGTTTCCGCCTGCACGGCTGGCCTGTTATGATGCCAACTGATGCTATCTTCTTCACGGCCGGCTACGTCGCCGTCACCGCTAATAGGCGTCATCATCTTCAACGCAAGCTGTCTACGTCTGCTGCCGACTAGTTTATTCACTTCCATGGCTGCATGATTCTGCCAGTGTTGATTGGCCTTATCTTCTTCACCGCCGGTCATCTCGTCTACTGTTGACTAGTGCCCTCGCCTCTACGTTTGGTTTATACCGCTACCACTACTGATGGACATCATTGTCTTCCGTCGCCTACTGGTTATGCCGCCGCCGACTGGTGCTTTTATCTTCACAACTGCGCGTCTTCACTACCGGTTTGCTTTTGTTGCCACTGACTCGTGTTCACTTTATCACGGCAAGGCAACTTTGTCATCATGGTAGAGCGACTTCATCTTTATTATCTTCGGCACCGGCAAACTCTATTGCTGCTACTTCGCAAGTTTTGCTACTTCACCAGCCACGACGTCTACAAGAGCTTCGAAATCTTGGCGTGCGTCACCAAATATGATGCCATATTATTTTACTACAACAAGTGGTGTTCAAATCTTTAATATTTTTTCTCGGACATCTTCAACATGCATCTTCACTTTTGATTACAATGGCTACTCGACGACAAGAAGCTACATTTCTCGACTCTATGTTCAGTTGTTTCCCAACTAATCAAAGAGTCGGGGGCTACACAAATACAAGGCTCAAAATTTGACAAATTCAACATGTTTGGGAGTTTGGAGTTATCAACCAATCAGCTCGGTTTAAACGAGTTGGACAATAGCATCAACTCTCCTCCAAGTGAAGCATCTGTTGCCGCTGATCATCATTACTGTCGGATGCGTTTGCCATCGCTGACTATTTTCTTCATCTTCATGATTGGTGGATTTCGCTATCACCGTTGATGCGCGTCTACATCTTCACCGTCGGCTTACTTTCGTCACCACCGACTGCTCTGTCATTGTTGTTGGGCGCCTTCATCTTCACTACTAGCTGACCTGACTGCTGCTGACTGGTTTCTTCGCCTCTACGATTATGCGACTTCATCACCTTTGATTGGTGTCACTGTTTTTACTACCACTGACATCTTCCGTCACCTCTGATGGGTGATATCATCTTCATATTGGTCATTTCATCTCCATGCTGACTGCGTCAGCTACCATCAATGGACAATTGTGACTACGACAGAAGGACAAGCTATATGCTCAGGGGCTTACTAGCTTAAACACAAGTATCATACCTTCAATTTGGACTTGCTCCGGATACATGCAACATGAATTCATAATCATGGGTCTATTTTCTATGCTCAAAGACTGGACTATTTATTATTCCCTATAAGGGTTATCAACCGAATACTTGCGCCAGTTGGGATTCAATTATTATATCTATTTTGGAGTATCCCATAAGGGACAATCACTTAAATCAGAAGCTATTCATATGACCTGCACTTGGTCTATATCACCGGAAGATTTATTACTCGGGAGCATGTTACATGCATCATCCTTTAAAGGGTGTTGAAGGCATATTTTTTGGCCTAGACCTAATATATCTGCAGCCCATATTTTCAGGTGTGGCCTATCACGTTCTTTTAGGGACTTAGGCACTTTTTGCTTAGGCCAAAGTGTGCGTGATCAAGTGCCTAATACCTTAAAATCCTTTTATACCGCAGTTACTCAACTTTTTAGGAGTTGGTACAATTCATCTTAAAAGGTGTCAAACAGTAAAGCTTTATATAGCTACTCCCCTGACTTTTTTATATAGTCATGATGCTGTTTGGGTTTATCAAGCAATTGATTGGATACAATATCATTGCTTTTCGCCACGTAAGTGTGCATTTTTATTGACCAATATTATGGCTTAGGCTGATTATATATCTTGGTCATTTTCCAGGCGGTTGGTAAATCCTTTATGAGTTTATTTACTCGGATTTCACACCACATATGCCGTATATTTCCGGGTGTGGTGAAACCATGTGTCTTTTAGGGACTTAAGCACATCTGTTAAAGCAGTGTACGCATAGCGTATGCCCAATACTTTGGAAATTTTTTTATTCACAACATACAAGCTTCTTTATAGCTGTTTTGCTATGTGAATTTTCAATGATGTAGCCAACTTTAGGTTACACTCATCATATTTTACAAAGTAGTCGGTATATCACTCAGATCATGTTATTCAGGGATTCACACCGCATATGCTACATATTAATATCAAGTCGCTTGGTTGATTATAATTATTGAAACCACTCGGTTGGTTGGATTATTTTTTCCTTGACTATATGCTTAGTTTGTTCAATTAACCACATAGTCGGGGGCTACACCTATTAGATGCATCTAATCGATGCACCTGACTTTATTTTTCAGCCCTCCACAGTCTTCTGATTTGGTAAAACTACTTGGGAGACTATAGCAAAGATGATTGAAGCACTCGGCTTTGGAGTAATCTGGTTCGAGAGAAGATTATCTTTTCGACTGTGAAGGTCTCAGGGGCTACTGTGGAGATTATGGGTACCCCATACCCACACGGCATGGTTATCCGACTGGTTATAAGGGATAACCTATATCTATGGAATATGTAACAGATCATGACTTGGGTATTACGTTTCCTTGTATATTATGGAACGGCCTAAAGTCCTGGTTTGATAATATTGTAAATTAAATTTAGGAAACCGATACCGTATTGATTAAGGTTTCTATCTTGTAATCCTGCCCCCATTCTATATAAGGTGGGCAGGAGGCTCTCTAGAGGGCATGATTCACAATTAGATCGTCAGATCTATAATACGCCCGGTGGATTCAAATCTCCAAACAGGAGTAGGGTATTACCTCTCATTGAGAGGACCTGAACCTGTCTAAATCTTTGCCTCCGCATCCATCCACTTTTAGGTCTCGTGCGCTATCCCCTTTTATTATTGCCGAATTCTTGTTTCGACATTATGAATAAATAAAATAGCCGATTAGGTTTAGACGAGTGTCTATTGTTCATAGCTTTGTTATTCTCATCCTACAAATCAATAGAATCCAAGAGACAAACGTGAGCAAGAAAGCGCAGGAAGCGAGCTAAAGCTGGAATGTGGGTTCACATATATTTACTTGGGGTGTTTTTTTTTTTTTGGGGGGGGGGGGGGGGGGGGGGGCAACGTAACAATTAAGATGAAGAACATCTTGTTGTACGAGTGTTTACCCGCATAATCAAATTACCTTTTGAGTGGTTCAGCTGCTACCTTCAATTGTCCTTGGTAAGCACATTCATTCAATATCTGTTATATATGTCTTTACATGGTGAGCAAAGGAGGATGAAGAAGGGATTAGGGAAAGTGATGAGCTAACAGAGGATAGGTTGCTGCGCTTAGGCAACGTTGGGAGATGGAGCGATGTTGTTTGGTCTTACTGTAATCATGGAGCTACTGTGACTAATTTTTATATTTGACACAATTACATGAAAATGTGAGCTATGAACATAGGATCCTCATAATTGGATTCTCTCATTTTATTGATCTCTTGCAATAGAGTAGGTATTGTTTTCCTAGTAGGATCTCATTAGGAAATGTTAATTACCACTGGTCTCGTTTTTGCGCAACTAAATGCTCCCTTAAGGTTATATTTCATCCGTTTATTTTACTTTGCTATTTATGCTTCGACATACTCTCTATATAATCATTTAATACGTTTCTCTAACATTTTATATATCAATTATTTCAGTTTTCGAGGTTGTGCTGCACTCATTTTTTTTCAACAGAAAGGCACAACATAAACAGTTTATACAGCATACTTTTCGTCAACTCATTTTGCTTATGGATCAACTGAGGCATGCACCAAGTGACAATGCAGCTCAAAAGGAGGCCAAGAAGCATTGTAACAAGGGAGCTAGTTAGAGAGGCCGCGTATGGTCTCCTCGCCGAACACGCCACGTGTTCAGTCATGTGCTGCAATCCGAACCAAACAACGCATGGTTCCTCGACGCCGCCTATTCCGACTACTGTTTTTTTTAGAACATTATGACTACTGCTGCATTGACAATTTAGCATGGAGTTCGCTGTCATCTCACCAGTTTTAGGGTACTGGAAAATAAATGATCGCTCAATCAGGTTGGCGGCTGTTTGCGATCATGTATAGCTCGTGGTTGTGTTGCTCTTATTGATTAAACCAAGAGATTTGTGTATGTGATAGCATGACTTGATTACCATGTTGACAAGAAGAAGAGGTATCCTATCAGTGTATACACACAGAC
The DNA here is from genome assembly GCF_000147395.1 of Oryza glaberrima. Taxonomy (NCBI): domain Eukaryota; kingdom Viridiplantae; phylum Streptophyta; class Magnoliopsida; order Poales; family Poaceae; genus Oryza; species Oryza glaberrima. The sequence continues at coordinate 13,534,632 of NC_068332.1, forward strand.
ATATACGTGAAGGAACTGAGATGCAAATAAAGTGGATATATTAAGTTTGTACATTAATTGTGGTAAATTATGCGATGAATCACATGTCCATTGCTGTACATACTCAAACCAGGTGGTCCAGTCTGACCCATTCATTCAACATGCATGTCCACCAGACATTGATATACATATTATTTGGTCTTCTAAATTTCTTATCCTCTTTCACCGTGTGATCTCTAAAAACTTATAAAAACTTATAACTAGGAAGTTCATCAAATTGCTTGGCGTTCCTAGTCTCAAAAGAGAAGTGATTAAATTGGGGTTAACGTGCCAATCCTATCTACAAAGATGATGCCCACTAACCCTTAAAGCTCAACATGTAAGTGTGCCACAAGCCACACCATTACCCACTAGCAATTATTATTTATATATTTTAAATCACATGTAATTGTGCCACATCATCACCCACTAGCAATTTTTATCTAAAATATTTTAAATATCATACAAGCATGACGTATCATTACAATTTTATTTATTTTTAGAACTCACTATGCAATCAATGTCAAATAATTATCTCCACATCATTTTCATATTATTTAAACATATACATCTACCATTTCTATAATGTATAATATGTATTTGTCCACATATCCTGCAGCAAAGCGCGGAGTATTAACTAGTTTTGTTTATATATATATGGCACCCCAGTGCCCATAAGGAGTTTATGTGTCACAAGCACAGAAACAATGATCACTATTGGAGTGGTCATATCGCTGTTGGACTTAATAATGGGCAATGCGCTACTAGAGTGAAGGGAAAAAGGAAAAAGAAAAAGAGCTCTCCCTGATTGCATCACCTCGATCGATCCACACTCTCCTCCCTTCTAGCCTATGTCAAGCTCGACTGGTTCAGGAGCCACCTCTTACACATCAAGGCGCCTCCTTGGCTAAGTCCTCGATCTACAAGTTGAAGGCACAGAATGCGATCTGCGCTGCGAAGGTTGGTCTTCTATTAGAAATCTATGATCTAGACAAGAACACCTGCGATCTGCGCTGCGTATGTTGGTTCTACTGGAAATCTACTAGTGTTCATGGGGCTCATGGCTTTGCGATTCTCATTCAACCAACAAATTAATAGAACCCAAGAGATAAAATTGAGCACGAGATACGTGTAGTGAATTGACAAATTGGCTTACATATATACCAACGGAGGAGATGTAACAACTGAGGAGATGATCCAAAAATAAAGCATGTAGTACAAACTATAAACAGTATCAATCAATTACCTTTCCAAGTGGTTCAGCTACTTCCTTGCATTGCACTCTCTGTAAGAACATTCAGTAATCAATATGCTTTAATTAGACATAGTGAAGAGTATTGAAGACAATGGTACGGAAAGAAATATATGAGCTAGTGGCCGGGTGGGTTGCTGCTTGGGGAGCATTTGAGCAAGTTACCAAGTTCAATATCATCAATCTTATTTCATTCAACTAAATGATCCCTCAAGGTTATCCTTCCTCCGTCCTAATTATAAATTGCACTCTTGCTTTTAGTTTTTTTAGGCAATGGAATTCATTCCTGTCTTTGCTTCAAAACAGTTACAACCAAATAATTACAAAGGATGCAAGTCGAATCACTACAAATTACAAATAACCGCTTGATTAAAAATAAGATTACTTAAAACAAAGATAGAAATAACATCAACTCTAAACATCTATATGTGATTGCTAAAAAAAAAAACTATATTACCAATGTTTCGGCAAAGCGGGTTTGTCGGTACCTTGTCTTTCCACTTTGTAGGTTGTACAATGTCTTTCTTAAACCAGAAAAACAAAATTTCCGACATCAGGGCCTGGTCCTTTGTCGATTAACTTACGCTCCCATTACCACCGGCGACTAACGTATTCATACATATATACACCTCATACTGTCAACATAATCACGTTTCACTTGTCAGTGTGGTTCTGTCACATACACACTAATTGTGACGTAATTTTGCTTATGGATCTACGGTGCATCACAAATCATTGGGTGGTCATGGTACTTGATCTGGCATTCGGACATGTGTATGGCATTTAATGGACAGATTACATGTTGATGGATGGAGTCTTTCCAAGTAAACTTAGGGGTGTGTTTAGTTCTTTAGATGTAAACACTTTAAAGTATATGGACACACATTTAAAGTATTAAATGTAGACTAATAATAAAATAAATTATTGATTCCACCTGTAAACTGTGAGACGAATTTATTAAGCCTAATTAATTTGTCATTAGCAAATGTTTACTGTAGCTTCATGGCGTAATTAGGCTTAAAAGATTTATCTCATAATTTACATGTAAACTGTGTAATTGATTTATTTTTCTCATATTTAATGTCCTATACATGTGTATATTTGATACGATGTTTTTGGAGTATATTGCAGTATAATGGAATGGATCGATGGCACATGAGTCATGCGTGTGGCTCCTGGGGGCCTGGGGCAGAAGTGAAGGTAGGTGGACGGCGTGTTGGCGAACTGGAGGATCTGCGCGTGTGCGTGTGAGTACTGTGGCAGGTGGCATCGCTGGTTAATTATGGCTGCGTTCGATGAAAAGCAGGTCTGCGCATGTGAGGGAAAGATAGAGATAAATATTGGTAACTGATCTATTCTGATTTAACTGCATTCGGCTAAGATATTTGTATGGGATCAGCGTAGGGGGCGAATATTATCCTAGTGTTTAGTTGTACCTATAAATATTAGGGTATTATATCAGTTTTAGAATAATAAACAATTATCAATTTACTATTTTATTATTCTTTACTTTCCTGTTATTTTATATTTCGTTTTCATGGCTGTAGCAACCCTAAAATTTGGTTAATCTTTACTGTTTTGCGCTAAAAAACGGTGGTGCTGCTAAAAAACTAAAAGGTTATCATTCGCTAGTTTGACTATTAAAGTTTTCCTAACTCAGCGGGATGAAAAAAATATAATAACTACAGGTGTTGGTTCTAAAGAAAATAAGACACCAATATCCATTGATACCGATAACTATAATATTTTATAGGTGTTGGTTTCTAGAAAATCCAGCACCAAAATAATCGAGCCGAGCTAGGATTTTCTAGTCATCCCTTTTTAGCACAAAGGGAGAGGGAGCCAGCAGTTCTTATCCACTTGCTCCCACTGTCTCACCTACCTATCCTCCCCTCCACCTCCTCTCCAGGCCCTCCCTCTCCTCCCCTCGTCTCCTCTCTCCCCCGCTGTGGGTGGTTCCGCCGCTGCGACCACGGCGACAGCGATAGTGAATGGGGCTCCTGCGGGTGGATCCGGCAGTGACGGCTTCTGCTATGGGCAGATCCAATGAAGGTGGTGGCTCTCGTGGGCAGATCTGGCATCGGCGGTAGCGGCTTCTCATTGATTTTGTTCATGGATGCTTTTTCGTAGATGTTTGCTTTGTTCTTGACTTTGATTTTGTTCTTGGATGGAAATCTCATGGGTGACTGAAAGCTACTCGATGTATTAGCTTGAATCAAGCCACTTTTTTTTCCTGGGACCTCGAAGGTGTCGGTTGATTTCTCTCATCTGTGTTCTATGCGGGGTTTCCAACAAACATCTAATTGTTTTTCTGTAGCAGTGCATCCACTCTATTAGGGCTCCTTTAAAACACATAATTGAAAAAAAACATAGAAATGGAACAAATTTTGATTTGAACACAAGTTTAAAACAATCGATTATAAAACATATGAAAAATACAGAATGATTGTTTGAGAATGTAATTTGAAAATACAGAAATCTGATGAAAAAGGAAAGAAAATTTTCGAAGAGATTAAAGCTCTTGCTAACTTTGTTGCAAAATCTGTGAAGTACTTTGAGATACTACATGTCATTGAGATACGGGTGGCATATCTCAAATTTTACAAAATTAGGGTGGCATGGTTCCAACAAACCCTTTAAATTTTTTAAAAGAGGAATAGGCGAATAGCCACCAAAAGAGTTTTGCTGCGGAGAAACAGGCCACATCCCGGCTAAGGAATTGACATTGTAAAACGTCCAGCAAGTACTTGATAACTCTGAAAACACCAGGCAGCAAAAAGCGAAAACATCAAGAACATGGAACTCTAAAGTCAAAACCGAGCATTGCATTTTTGAGGTTCCCAGCTCACACCTGCGTCACTCTCACGCGGGCGGCTTGGGGGCTAAACCTTAGCCGCGCTCGCCACCACCTCCTCACTCCTCTCACTGCCTTGCCGTCGCTAGAGCCCACCACCGGAAACCACGCGGTCAGCTAGGAACGCGGCGGCGGGGAAACTGAGCCAGCGAAGCTCCTCCTCGGCACAGGAGGCGGAGCGGAGCGTGTCGGGTGGGAGGTGGCGGCTGGCGGAGCGGTGCACATCGGGCGGGGGATTCTCCGGCTTGAGGCGGTGGATCCGACCCCGCCCCGACTAGATCCGGTTCCCCCGTGGCCAGACCCAGTGCCCCCGCGCAGATCTGGCCGGGGAGCAGCCAGCGAGGGCGGCTGTGTGTGGTGGGGGTGACAACGCGCAGTGGGAGCCCATGGACGGCTTCGCGTGGACGGCACCGATGGCAGTGGAAGGCCGGCTCCAGTAGCTGGTAGTGGATGTGTCGACAACGCTGGGTGGAGGCTCGTGGCCGGCGAGTGCAGCATGGAGGTGGCGTGAGGCCGACGGCGATGGTAGGCAGCGCGACACGAGTTTATGTGGCTGGGGGCAGCGGGAGGCCGATGCGGCGTGAGTTTGCGTGGTTGGCAGCGGGAGGTCAGTGTGGCACGAGGATGCGTGTTGGAGGCTGACATGGAGCGCGCGACGAGGGTGGTCATGTGGCAGCCGCGGAGGCTGGCTGATAGGGGGCACCGGTGCAGCAGTGCCCATGCGCCGACGATTGATTTAGATGGCGATGAAGCAAGGGTGTATCAACTATCGATAGGCAGGCGACGGGTGAAAACCTAGCCCTGTTTTGGCTGGGCTGGCAACGATGGCATTTCGGGCATCACTTCCCATCTTGAGGACTTTGTCGTGCCATCTTCTCTAGCAAGGCTGTAGGGTGAAAACCTAGTCTTGGTTCTCTTTGAGACCTTGATGGACAGTGGAGGCGGTGCTTCCGTCGCTCCTCTCCTTGGAGACATCGTCTAGGCAGCCCCCTTGCCGAAACCTCCCAGACAAACTAGTCCAAGCTCGCTCTAGACTCATGCCCTCTTGTGGCGGCACCCTAGCTTATACAAGTTGGCCATGTCAGAGGGCTTAGGGGGGAGGGGAGCGGTTCCATTCTTCTCTCGCACCCTCTCTTCGTCAATCCTGAAGATGTGGCTTGAGTGGAGTTAGGGTTACGATTTAGGCGATCCCACTTCTATACCTTTGTTGCCCTAGTGGCGGCCGGTCACGTTTAGCGGCGACTGATTCGGTGCTAGCCTTCTCCTATGTCTATGTTCTGGAGCTGTCAGTGTGTGGGTGGTGGTTATTTTCTTCTTTTTCTTGGATACGATCTTCCACGGTTGTAATCTTGTAATTTTTTCCTGCTCTATCAATATGAACTTCGCACTGTCCGGTGCAAGTTCTTCGGAAAAAAACCTCTAAAGTCATCGCACTCCGGCTCTTGGCGGACTTAGCAAAGCAATGGCATCCTTCAGCCTTGTCGCTAGCTTCATCATTTCCTCCTCTTCATGACGAAGCAAAGGAGTCCTATCACACCCGGAGTATTCCCCTTTCTCGTAGTTCTAATTCACCAATAAATCGTCTATAGAAATTACCTTGGTTAACTAGAAGAAAACTTTAATTAACAATGTGTTTAATAATTGGAATTGTCAGGGAGAATTTTTTTTCGAATTCTCTTTGATCTAAAATCACTAATAGGACTTAAAGCGCAATATTCATAGCATCTGAGTTAATGTTGTTAATTTAATTTGTCAAGATTTGAAGTAATTATTTTTTCTCTCCCGCCTTTGGTCATGAATTGTGCCCGATTCACTCCCCTCTCTGTCTGTGGTTTCGTTTTGCATGGCGAACCGTGTCTGTTTTTGTTCGCAGGTTCGTTTCTGTTCTTTCCCTAAAACGGCACCGCATTTATTTTCCTTTTTAGAAATTCATATTCCTTTTTTTCCCTCTCCCTCACCTAGCCGGCCGCGTGCCCTCTCCTCCCCCATCCGAGTCGGCCTCCCCTCTCCCTCCTAATCCGACTCCCCATCGGCCCCACCTCCCTCTTTTATTTCCACCCCTTTATAAGCCACCATACCCCCTGTTTTTTTTTCCTGTTTTTCATATTTTGTTGGAGCCCTAGCCCTAGCCACTGCCACCTCCCTGCATTCGCGCCATAGTCACCGCTGGTCGCCACCCCATGTTGCCGGAGCCGCCCGCCGGTGCACCACCTCCCGCCATCGCCGTCATCATTGTTGTGTCGCCGGTGTGCAGCCCTCCTCTCTCACCGGTATGGTTGGTCGGCATGTGTTGTTCCTAGGGTTTAATCTAACCTAATCCCTCGTTGTCTAGCGTCGTCGTCGTCTCTGCGTATTGCCGCCGGATCGTCGTCGTCGTCTCCTTCTCGCTGATCGTCTTGGTTTGGTGAGGCTCCTAATCATGATCCCCTGATTTAGGTGTTAGTTTTCCTAGTGTTAGTCGTCAAACCCTAGTGGTGTCGTCATGCCGCCACCGCGCCGTTTGCTTTGCCGCCCTAGCACCGTCGCCAGCCACTGCCGCCACCGCGCCGCTACCCTGCTATGCCGCGCCGATGCCGAGCCAAGCCGTCCTAGCCGTTCGTCGCCACCTCTGCTGCCTTGTCGTGACGCCAAGCCGCTAACCGTCGTTCGCCGGTAGTTTGGCCAAAGCCATAGTTCGTTCGGTCGTTCGAGTCGTTCTCTTGGTTTGAGTCGTTCTGAGCTGTCGGTTCCGTTCGCCGGTTTGGTAGACTGTTTGGATGGTCCCATGGCACGATGAGTTGACTCGTTGCGTCACTTTCTCGTGAGGCTCGCTTACCGGAGGTTTATTTCCATTGATCTATTTGTCTATGGGCAATAATATGTAATAATTGACTAAGGTTTTTCAGTTATTAGTAATAATGCAGCTCATCTTGTAAAATTGATAACTAAATAATCCGAGCTCCGTTTTAATCAATTCAAATTGTAGTGAATCTGTTAAAATGTATTGAATAAAATTGGTTTCTTTTGCTGTTTCAGTAGTATTATGTTTTGTATTTATTGTGTGTTTTGTTTGTCGTTTAGATTCCGTCAATTCTGATGATCCAGATTATTTTGAAGTGGTTACCGAGGTTCAGTCAGCTCAAGAGCAAGGCAGTTATACATACATCATTGATCATATCGAGCCTATTTTAAAAAATCCCTTGCTTTATATTAAATTGCATGGTTTTAAAATGTCATGTGGGATGGATGCCTATTGTACTCAGCCTATTGATTATCTTATGCCATTGATAACTTGGGTTATATTTGACTAGATGATTGGTTTAGGAATGCTTAGCCATGCTTAGATCAATTAGCTCATAATAGGATTCATTATAATTTAGTCCTTCATTATATTATGATGTACCACCATGGTTATGGTTTAATTAAACTAAAATATGATTTAATGGTGGGTTGTGGGTACATGCATGATTTGGAAGTTGTGCCCATGACAACTATAGACGGTTCTTGTGAATCCCTGGAAGATATACTTGTACTCACCACAGGCTAGATGGGCTCTAGACTGAATCTAAAGTAACTTAACCAAACTGACATACCATGGCAAAGGTAGAGGCGATGGTGCAGTTCGGACCTAGCTTTGGTCTCTGCTATAGCCGGATTTATCTAGGCACAAGAGGGGACTGCCCGACTTGGCACAGGAGGGGGTGAAACCTGAGGTGGGTATGTTCGGTTAGGGAGAGTTATATAACGGGTTTTATCATGATTTCCCCCTTTACAGTATATTGGTGATACTTCGGGGCATGGTAAAATGTGTGGAATTGTGTCTTGTGGGTAAAGTTGTACACCTCTAATCAGAGTTAAAACTATTCGAATAGCCGTGCCCGCGGTTATTAGGCGGTCATCCAGCTCACCGTGATTAGTCCCACTATAATGATTTGACTTATAGAATTGGTGTAGTTCAGGTGGTTTTGGTTTGGCTTGTTGCAACGTGAATTTAGCGTTGGACAGTGATGGTTTAATACAGCTTAATTATATATTGTTTCTACTATTTCAAATTATGATTTATAAACGCTGCTTTTACTGCAAACTATCCTATGGTTCCATTCCTTTGTGAATATCCTTGCATCATACCTTTCCGTTGATATGACTTGTTGAGTACGGTGATTGGTACTCAGTCTTGCTTTATCCCCCCCTTCCCCCGTGGAAGCAAAAGATTGGTTTAGATGGTGAGTTCTTTTAGGATTGAGCTTGTTCCGGACATCGAGGATTGCCTGTGGTTTATGGAGGAAGCTTCGGTTTGGTCGTGAAGATTAAGTCTAGTTCTTTTGTTTTTCCACTGCGTATGAGTTTTATTTTGTTATTTTTGTAAGACGTGGAATTGTATCAAATTATCGTTTGTGTACTCTAGCTGGTCTTGGATAGAGATTTAATACACATTCTACTTGAAATTCGGGTTAGCGAATTTCTGGGCGTGACAAGTCCACTGCAACAGATGAGAGATAATTTTAATATGGTGTGGACAAGGGGGTGTAATTAAACTAGTTTCCTACTAAATATCATGTTATTTCTGATAAGCCACAAATTCTAACAGACAGCAGCAAGCAAACCAATTTTAACTCTAATACACTTGATGCCAACCCTAGTCTCTATCAGCTTGAAAAAAATCCATAAAGCAAAGAGGAATAATGTTGTTCTTACTCAAAGCATCTCTACAGATACACCACACAAAAGCTACCATAGGACAATTAAAACAGATGTGATTAGAAGTTTCCAATGGATCAAAAGCTCGCAAAATTCAGAGCTCTCCTAGCCTTTTTTCCTAAGTTATTCAGCAGATTAAATTCTATCCCTTTCAGATAGCAGATAAAATGTTTAATTTTCATTGGACAGGAGCAGCACATACTAGCTTCATGTTAGCATCCTTAATACCTATAGAAGTCAGATCTCTGTATAAGGATAAGATGTGAATATCTTATTCTTCTCCAGGCCCCAGATCAGCTTATCAGGGCCTTAAGAAGTGCATGTTCTCTCTATGGTTAACCTAAGTTCATCCCATTCGACTCTCTCATTTGGTCCAAAAGTTCACCTGAAAGACGGAGCCCCACGATCTTTTATAGCATGGCCCATTTCATATGAATTTCGAAGAAAGAGATAAGATTCAACATTTGTTTCAAAGTCCATTCTATATTTTTTTTCTATATAATATCGAAATCCTCACAACTTCATATATTTTCCCTACAAATCAAATGTCCGTTGTCAAATTTTCGAGTAGCATGTAAAACCAAGATATACTGAACTACTGGCAGCCTGGAGGCTTGTCGAGCCTTGCAGCCAGTGGGGCTGGGACGACGCCAGCGACCGAAATCCTGCTTGCAGCGTATATACATGGAGATGCTTCCTGGCTCGATCTGCGAGCGGTGGTGGTGCTCTCAGTTTTCCTGACGCCGCCCATTCGAATCGATCACTCCCAGTGATTTCTCAAGCGAGGGGGCGCGTATGTGTGAAATGGGCTGATTTCTTCACTGCCGCTCATGTGTGTGTGGAAGTTCGGTCGAGCTATGTGTATCAATTTTGGCAAATTTTGCTACATGATATCGTTACTCTGTGGTTTTAGCTTCAGGACACCGCACAAAGTTTCTTTTGAAGAAAAACACTCTTAAAACATAGTTATTTGCCAGCGGACACCGTGTCTATTAAAATAATAATTTTCGATTGAAAAGGAGAGAGAAATCACATGAAATGTCAAAAATATGCTTGGACCCACGCATGTCAGCTCCTTGTCTCTCTTCTCTCTTTCTCCCTCTCCCCTCCCCTCCCCTCACCGACAGCATGCAGCAACGGCAGCAAGAAGCAGTAGCAGCGGCAACAACAGCGGCGGCAGCGGCAGCAGCAGTCGGCAGCAAGCGGCACAGCAACAGCTGCGGCAGTAGCAGCAGCGAGCAGCAGCGGCAGCGGCAGTAAGCAGCACCGGCAACAGAAGCACGCTCCACGCTATATTCCACGGGATTTGCACGGATTGGTTAAGTTCGCCGGAAAAATAGGAGATGAAATCCGCTTCGAATCCACGCAATATTCAACGAGATTTGCTCCGATTCTTGAGGGGAAAGAAAGAGGAGGATAAGGGGAAGAAATCCCCTCAATCAATGTCTGAAACGAGCAACGGGATCGGCCGAATTTAGAGGGGGAGGCGGTGGTGTGGCACATGGGCACGAGAGCTGGAGGTTGAAGATGTACAGTAGCGCGAGGGAGGGAAATTAGACTTTAGATGTGCAGGGGTAATTTGGTCCGGTCGCGTCAAAATGTGGGCCCGCTCAAGCCTAGTCAGCACAAATACACTAAACAAATGGGCGCGGTGTCCTCTGGCAAATAGCCATGTTTTGGGAGTGTCTTCCCCCAAAACTCACTTCGTGCGGTGTCCTGGAGCTAATTCCACAAAGTCGCGATGTCCTGTAGCAAAATTTGTCATCAATTTTTGATTCGGGGGCACAATAAAAAGGTCAGGTTATTTTTATAAAATCACATATAATTTGGGGCTCTTTTTTTTTCTTTTCGAACAAACTGGAGTAATCTGGTAAAGCAAGCTAGCTAGTAACCGACGGGGCTAAGGGTATCCACAATGTGCATGCAAAAAGTAATATTTATATTACGACTTTATGTATTGGGAGAGGAGAAAATGAGAGAGTACAACCTTAAGCTTGAGACTGCACCATAAGAAATAAAATGCTGTTGTATGTTTGTAATGTACATGTTGGTCTTTGAATCCTACATGTTAAAAGGTAAAAATATGTTTTCCTCAGTGGGTTCCACCTTAATTAAGGTTAAGAAAAAATCATTAGCATTGTAGGATATGCTATTATAAAAAATATATATGGTTCCTACCTTATAGCCTCTACGAACTTAAACATTGAGAATGTCAAACGTTATTATTAAGCAGGAAACTAACGTGAAAGGAGCAGAGCAAGTATCTAACTGGCAATGCACACATGTTGTATTAATGTGGTTATTATCTATGCACTGGTGAATGACATACCAACTCGAGTACAATAAGTAAATTATTGGTATATTTTATGGTGCCTCCACTGCTACGTGTAGTAGTATAGTAAGATTATATCTTAGCGTTGATTTTTTTGGCATTTTCGACCTTTCCTCTAATTTTGGTGAAAGGGTAAATTTGTAAATTCGTGTGTTCATGGGCTGCAAGGTCTCGCTGCCCTTCCCCATATGTTCGTCAATGCCGCCATCGCAAGTGAAGAGCACTGTGCCGCCATAGCTCCGCCGTCGATAAGCCGTCGCCGCTACCCTCTAGTCCCCTGCACCGCGCAAATCAAACTCCCGCCGCCGACGAACCCTGTCGCAAGTGGCAGCAGAGCCCGACGGCCTCTCCTTGGTGCGTTCTCCGCCGGCCGCCTCTCTGCTCTCCCCTCGCTGCCCTCCCCGCTGGCTGCCTATCTGCACTACCCCGGTCTCGTCGCTGCCCTCTCTGCCCTCCTCGCCAGCAGCTTGCCTGCATTGGTTGTGGAATCGCCGACAGTCGTCTGCTTTGGATTAATTCAGGTAATGAAGCATATGGCTAGGGAATTCTTTAGGAAGGCCTCTTCATGAGCAAGATTATCTATTTTCCTAATCAATTAATTTTGTTCCTATGTTAAAGATTTGATTTGTGCCATCGATTAGATAAATTGAGGAATGTTTTTAATGGTGTGATATGTGCTAGATTTAATTTGATGCTATATATCGATTTCTATGATCGGCAATATATTTTATGGGGTGCAAGATCAAGAAGAGATGGTGACGCAGGTGTTTATCCTAGTTTAGGCCCTCGAGATGAGGTAGGAGTCGGGACCCCTCCCTCTCTTATATAGGATGATGGGGGAGGGTTACAAGAAAAATATCTAGTTGATTGCAACTAGATCTTCCTATTCTATCTATAAAAATATGCATGATCCCTGAGATTTATATCGTATTCCGGGAATCTCTCTTTCTTTATTTACAAGCATACCGCATGGACCTAGTGCTCTTGGCCCACCCTATGCTATACGGCCCAGAGGCCTCTCCTTGGATACCCGGGTACCGTGTATCCCACACTATATATGTCTTTAGATTTGTACTGTAAGCAGTAAGCTTATAACTTGATGATGTTATATATGAAAAATGAATTTCAGATTGACAATGGAGTTTAATGTTTTGATTATGGGGAATGTAGTTGTGTTATAAATCGATATATGGGTATATTTGGTTATAGGAAAATAACCTTCAAGTTTCCTGATCATGTGCATAAATATAGCAATTAAGATTTCCATGTATGTTACAAGTAAGTAATGTACACATAACAGCCGTATTAGCTTAGTATACTAGATGACTGAATGGCTGACAATCACATTAGTTTGGAGGAGGTCGCAAAGTATGAAAGTGTGATAACCAAGGAGTTTAGAAGCGAGGCAGAAGGATATTTTTGTTGATATATTCTTGAAAAGTAGATGTATCTTTAGAGTTAAAAAAGGTGAGACTTCTTGTGATTTTGTAATTACTGTGTAAGTTTCCCATGCATTGTTCGCTGTATCTGACTCAGTGCCAACTGGTGGTGATCGATGGCCGGAGCGAAGAACAAACGGGAAGTAGGGTGCCTGGCAGCCGACGGCCGGCGACGGCTAGATAGGGTGGCGATGTGTGTATTTACTACTAGACGGGATGAGGGAGGGCGCCTGAATTTTCGTAAATGGAAATTGTGTTTTCCCGATGCCACCAATTCCGATCGAATTTAACTTGCAAGGGATTTCTCAGGTTTGAGGGGCGTATATGTGCGACATGCATGCCAACGTGTTGGGCAGCTCGATCTAACAAAGTGTCAAACTCAGCTGGACACACAAGAAAAGATTGAGGTTAATTTGACGAATCAAAATTCGAGGACTTTTTTCTCAGCGAACTATTTAACTTGATCAGGAGCCCACGAAATAGAGTAGCACAGGTTAATATGTTATGATCGGGTAGGAAGTGGAAGGTGCCGATCGAGTACACGTAATATATGGGGGTGGTATATATATGGTGTATGACATGGATCAAGCTGAGGTACATATTTCAATAAATGTATGGATCAAGCTGCATCTAGGTTTTCGGTACACCTAGGTTTGTGGTACATAGAAGAGTCATTATCGCCGCGGTGAGAGACAAAGTAACAATAGAGGCCCTTAATATATAAACATCTAAATAATATGATCTATTTGTTTCTTTTTCTCTCTATTATGGCTGGTCCATATATACTCAAGTTCTCGATGACATGATATCAAGAGAATAGACTGATAATAGAAAAAGGAAAGAATAAATTTTAAAAAACCATATATATTGTGCTCCAAGTTGTATAAAACCAGTTGGTTTTTTGACACGTGACACATGACCCTAGAGATTACGATCCAATAGTTTTAAACCACACATTTAACCAATTATTGTGTATGATCCATTATTTCTATAAACATATCATATAGTTTGTATGATTGTATAGTTTATCAATTGATGATCTCTAAACGGCTTGCTTTTTATTCATTGATTAATGGGCAGCGCTAATCACTATGATTTGACGATTTTGCACACAGCGATTGCTAGGTCACTACCGTACAACTCGCAAGCACTGCTGCACCTCATCCACTTCGGCAGCATTGTAGCAGGGTGGCCTACACTAGGCCGGGGCCGTGGGAATCGGGGGCCTAGAGCGTAATTATCCAACATGCTTTCCTGATACCATTCATTTCCGACGAGGGCACAACTCTTTTCGGAGAAGCGGAGAGTTGCATGATTTCACACGTGTACCCCCGCCTTGGCATCCGGTGGTCCTTTGTCGCTGATGGCTAGCTAAACCCTGATCCCGATTTTGGAGTGAATCATATCGTGTGGAGAGAGAGCCTCTCATCTCATAGAGGAGTCGCGTGACAGTATGCGGATCTATATGTTGATATGTATACGCAACTTGTGCAGACGAATGTGTTTATAAGCTGATGGTTGTCACAAATTCAAGCTACTGAACCACATGACCAGATGCTACACTATCATGTCCATCCATCCATATGTCCACCCGGGCATAAATAAACCGGCCACCCAACACCAAAAATGACCGCATCGAACCGAATTGAATTATCGGTGTTCATGGTTTTTGGCTGGTGCATCGGCTTTTATTTTGATGTAGATCGGTGTTCGGTGTGTAGATCAGTTTTTGTCTGTTATGAACCGACCTCATCGAAGAGACCGAAATTCTCATGCGTTGGTATGATGTTGGTATGCTTGCACGATGGCTTTGTATTCCCGCGCTTGGTCTTTGGGTCCACTAGGGTTGTGTTCGGAAGGAGGGGGTTGGTAACCACTCCTTTCCGGCACACACAATGATTTATGCCTGAACACATGACTAAGTATTAACTACTTTTTTTTTAAAAAAAGAATTAAATGATTTTTAAAGTAATTTTCGTATAGAAATTTTTTAAAGAAAAAAATATCATTTAGCAGTTTAAAAAGCATGCATGTGAAAAACTGGAGAGATGAGCTGTGAAAGTAAAGTAAGAAGCTCAACCTAGCTTTTGTTGGTTGTGTGTCATGCAAGCATGCATGCGCCCCATGTCTGGGTTCAGGGGACGAATGCCTGGGTGAGAGCATTGGGTAATGGGCGATGGATAGGTGGACAACAACTTCTTCGGTAAAACTGAAGCACGACAAAACTGAACCATTTTTCTTAGGTCTTTTTATTTTTGGTTTCCTTTTTTTTCGGGCACATGTTTTGGTTTCTATTTTGTGAAAACCGACTATAATAGAATAAAAAAACCGAACTAATAAGACCGAGGAAACCGAACCTCCACCTTTATCCATCGATAAGATTGCTTGTAGCTACATACGATTGCACCCGTATGTTGCTACTTTGTTGGAGGCGTCACGTTGGAGATCTTTCATTGGTATGACATTCTTGGTACCGATTTTGGCGTCGATGGTTAGAGTGGTAACAAGATTTAAGACGAATGATCGTTGTACTTCTTAGTTACTCTTTGCTATCTTGGGTTCTGATTCTCATCAATGGTGATGTGAGCGAGTTTCGATCGGTAATGATAGGTTGTTGTTTCCGGAGATTCTGTTTCTTGGTTTGAGGAATATATAAGGGTTATATACAACCTGCAAGCCGTTGGAAAACAAGGATTATACATAGTCTCACCAATTAACAGTTTTCATCATTGGTCGGTACATTAAGTAGTTTTCTTGTTTTTAATTAAACTGTCGTTATGTAATTTGCAGTTTATTGACCTGTAATGTCTGAAGTAATTGGCTATATAACTTCCTCGAAACAAAATGTCGCATGAAATTCATAGCGCGCATTGGTCACCATTGTGACTGCTCCAGTCCTCATGATTAAGGACAGAAAACTCTTCCGAGATCACCACATATTTGTTCGATTTCGCGTATGTTTAGTTCACGCTAAAATTAAAAGTTTGGTTGAAATTGGAACGATGCGACGGAAACGTTGAAAATTTATGTGTGTAGAAAAATTTTGATGTGATGGAAAAGTTGGAAGCTTGAAGAAAAAGTTGGGAACTAACCAGGCCTTCCCAAAACCCTCTGCATTCTGACGACACTGGTGGCAGCAGGGGACAAGCAGAGTCGTTTTTCCTTACCAACAGTGTTTTTGTTCCATAAATACCCAAACCAAGTTTACTTGGACAGGACGATAACAGCAGTATTTCTGCAACAAAATCAGTACAACCGGGCCCCAGTGACCGGTTTTTGCAGTTGCGTGTATGGGATGCTTGCAACCTATTAGGGGCCTCATGCAGAAAAATCTTTTCTGACCAATGTTCAAAATAGCCGGCTAGCGTTTGGGTAGGGTTGGAGCTAAGATAGTTAGTCTTTTACGCTAAATGATTTTTTCCGCTAATAGCGGCAATTAACCGGCTAATCCGCTAAACTGCACTTCATTTAGCGCCACTCACTTTGTAGTTTAGCTCCTGGGCCAAAATCAGAGCAGGCCTTGGGCCTTCGCCAGTGGCCCAAAGGGGAGATTGAAGAGCAAGCCAGCAATCTGTGTTGTCTAGACTGTAATGAAGGCATGAAAGCCCTTGATTTGTTTCAGTCCGTGATTTTTTCTTGATTCCATGTTCATATGCATAATTTGTTGATTGATTTCTGTATGGCAATTACAAAACCGCTAAATGGGGTTAGCTGGTCTATAACCCGCTATAGCCTTTCTTAGCCTCCTAGATACCAGCCGCTAAAAGCCTTAGCCGTCTATTTTGAACATTGTTTCTGACAAATAATGGTTGATCGACAAATACGATGAATCACATGTGGTGTGCATGCAGAGAAATTGGTAGATTGATTTGCTCTGATTTTTCTAGGTGAATGAATGTTTAATTCTGAACTGTGATATTAATACAGACGAGATATCTCACTTTATACACAAAGGCTGAGCACACAGTAAAAGTAGGGAAGATATGATCAGTAACTACATTCAATACTCAATACTATTAATTTGGCATGGAAGAAGAGATTCGGGGTAAAATTGTGAGCCAATGGATGGGCTGCCGCTTTTTTGGGAGCATTAGAGTATATATCAGGGCTTGCCACGGGAAAAAAACATACCACATCGTCACATTAAAAATATATATATCATGCAATGGGAAGCTATATTAGGCTGAGTTCTTATCTTTACTTTCCCAACTCACCTCTCTCGATTTTCGTACGCACGCTTTTCAAATTGTTAAACGGTTAGGTTTTTGCAAAAAAAAAACTATTTGAAAGCTATTTTAAAAAACCATATTAATCCATTTTTCAAATTTATTTTAGCTAGTACTTAATTAATTATGCGCTAAACGCTGCTTCGTTTTGCGTGCCACCCTCACTATCGAACACAGCCTTAACGGTTTAGACAACTTTCGTCAGCTTATTTTACCTGTATAATCCAAACGTGTATGTTACATAAAACCGGTGGGAAAAAAATATTTTCAATTATTTTCCTCTTCCTACAAAAGCCGAAAGAGAGTCATCCTAGTACCTGAAATAGCAAAAGAGCCATGGATATCACACTGCCCTTGCTTTAATTTTGTCATTTGATATATACATCTTACCATAACATTGCTGTGTGTTCCCTTGCTGAATTCGTTCGGATCATGGCATGCAAATTAAGATGGATGTCATGGCATGATCCGAACCGAGCTAGCAATTTGTCCAAGCTGTGAAGTACAATGGTTCGATCAATTTGTCAAGCTGCGCCAGAGACAACCCATGCTTTGGTGGGCAACAAACACCGGCAGTTTGTCATGGAGTTCTCCGTTGCTCAGTACTGGCCGGCCGGCTGCGGTCAATCGAGCTAGCTCTCAGTATACTGGGAAAAAGAAACGTTCACTTGTGATTAACTAAATTACTCGCGTTGGACGCCTGAGTACGTGATCGAGATCATGTGTATGTACCTATTAATGTCTTTGTTACTCTCACCGATTAAATCCAGGAGATATATATAATATATCTATATATGTGATGAAAGGATGCAGCTAGCTCATGCATGCACAAGTGATATATACGATGATGTTGACAATTAGATGAGCTAAGTATTGATATCAAATTTAAACACTTTGGCTATAAATAAGTTCTGAAAGATTAATCATCAAATAAGCATCAATAAAAACATATATTAGTTAATATATATATATATATATATTGTAATAGAAAATAGTGACAAATATTTTTTCAGACCGTGCACTTGTCAAAATGATACTTTATTTTTAATCTGGAGGGAGTATATTGTTAGTGGACATACACAAAAATGGATTGAACGAGCTGCGTACGAAGGTGGATATATAAATGAATACATGGGGTGTGAGCAAAATTTGATATCTTAGTAAAGCCACAAATCATATTTTTTTTGTCTATTTCCTCCTCTACGTCCATCGCTGGGCCTCGCTGCCTTGCAGGCTTTTCCATTGGGTGCTCTCATGCTGCGCCAATTCCATAACAACCGCGGTCCCTAGCTAAGATTGGCGGACAGGTTGACGCATGTTTTCCTGACGCCGCTCGTTCCAATCGAATCCGCCAGCTATTTTGTGGTTGTCGATGTATTGTGTTGTTGCAACAACATGACCTTGCAAAAACGGTTACTGTCCCCTCTTCATAAGGGAGAGCTCAAGCCTGGATATGTGAGGAGAAGATGAGAGGTTGGAGGTGTGGAATATATAAGAACATGTGAGTTCATTATCTGAAAAAAAAATAAGAACATGTGAGTTTAACTTATTTTAGAAATAAATTATGATATTAACCATATGCAAGCAATACTGGGAACTCATCTTTAATCCTGGTTTGCAACCTATTTAGTCTCTGGTTGCAAATTGGGATGCCTAAAGCGTCCCGGTTGGTAACACTACCAACGGGACTAAAGATGATAGCACCTTACCAACCGGAACTAAAGGACTTCCTTTTTTCTTTTTTTTGCTCGCATATTGATTTTGAGTCAGCGCGCCATGCCCCACATCAAATTGAAATCCCCAAATCCCCGTCACAGATCGAATGAATACTCAACAATAAAATCATTCGCAAATTCACAAGAACATATTAAAAAAATATACAACAAAATCGTACACAAATTCTTTTCTTTATTATCTTCTCTCTTTGCTTCTTCTCGGGCGCTAGGCTTCTCATCCTCCTCGCCGGCGGCAGACGGCAAGCCCGGGTGAGCTCCCCCACCGCTACTGCTTGCCACCTCCCCACCACCACTACTTTCCCCCCTCGTGCGCCGCTGCCTGCCGACGACACCCCCTGCCAGCTGCCCCCCGCCCCCCGCCGATGCCCCGCATGCCGCCGCCGATGCCCGCTGCTTCGCCCGCCGTCGCCGTTGTCTTTGCCGACGGAGAGGGGGAGGAGAGGGGAGGGGGAGGAGGAGGGCGAAGCAGCGGGGGAGGAGAGAAGAAGATAAGGACGAGGGAGAGAAAGAGAGTTAGTCAGAAAGAAGATAAAGGATGTACGCCCTGTGCGACGTGGCTCTCTCCCTCTCCGTGCGCTTTTTTTCAATCTTTAGTCCCAATTAGTATAAACAACTGGGACTAAAGTGTTGACCAATGGGGACTAAAGATTATTGGCCGCTTCACACGGCTGGCAATAATTGAACCGTTGCTAAGAATGATCTTTAGTCCCGAATAACATGTTACCAACTGGGACTAAAGATCATAAAGTGTCGTTGTGCTTTTGAACCGAGGCTTCTTTAGTCCCGGTTCCTATTTGAACCAGTACAAATGTGATTTTTGTCATCCGGACAAAGATCAGTTCTCTAGAAGTGAAGCAACCTAACAAGACCTTGAGTGGGTGGCGGGCTCGAGGTGGAGCAGCAATGGTGGCGCAAGCCATGGTGGATCCTAGGTGCGGACAAGGTGGTGCGCGATGGATTGCTACTAAGGCGGCATATCTTTGACAGTGCACATCATGACGCATTTATTCTAGCAGTGGCGTTCCCATTGGTGGAATTGGTTGAGGTGTCAAGGAGGTTGAGCGGGAGGTCCGTAGGAGTGTGCGGAAGCTCGGAGGTCACGAAATATGGCAGTGTGCACGTGTTGGTGTCGAAGCCAGGACTATGGAACATGGCCGGAGCACAAGGTAGCAGAACGGTCTCATTTTCAACCAGGGTTGCACAAGATTCGATCCGGGAGTGTGGCATATATGGAGTCAGTCACGGACTCGTTTGCCGGCTTCACCCCTTCCTGTCAGATCTAGAAGGAGAGAGAGAGCGCATGATCTAGAGGGAGAAGAGAAGAAATAGAGGATGACACATTGGACCATTCAGATTTTATTTTGTTTGTTAACCTCATTACTATATTACCATGTCACTAAAATTAATGCCATGAGTCTGCGGCGTGTTTGCCACTTAGTATAAAAACCTCCATGTATTATAGTTATAACTACAATACTACGTGACGAACACATCACGGACACATGGCATTAACTTTAATTAGGGGATAGATCATACTTTTGCGATAGTTGAGGGGGTAAATCGTAGCAGCTTATTTTGCAAACCCCCATCTCCGGTTCCGCCCTCCTCTCCCAAAGCTCCACATTTCGCACTCAACTCGAAAACTATCCAATTCACACCTTTTATCTACAGTATCAAATGCAGGATTACAAAAGATGTGGGCGGAGATGCTCGCTTTACTAAACATAACAAATATGATAGTTATACCATAATCACATAGATATATAGTATTATCAATAAATTAAGGCAAACAAAAACATTTTAAAATAAATCAATAATCTTTGTGCCATACATGATTCATCATACACCAAAAGATAGTAGTAAACATGTCAATTTGCAAATATTAGTCAATGCATAAAGCATGGTTGATATATAGATATCTTTAAAAATTGATAAATATACGAGAAGACATACCGCTAATCACTAAGGAGAGTCTGATAAAAGTTTTGAACATGTGCTAGCAATTCTTTTTATCAAAAAGCTACCCAAATCTACAAAATCAAATTTCCAAGGAGAGAAACAATCAGTCACTTGTTGTTTATCATATTGAAAAATCCACAAGAAGTGCATGATTTACCTTGATTTCTAAACCTCTTACCGATGATACTTCTGCCACCAAGCATGCCATTAAGACTCAATGGACTTTCTCGCCCACGGCCAGCAACGGCAATGTTTGTAGGCTCCATCGTTGAATGTGAACCGGAACAACGGCCATTACCATGCCCATGTCCAGCTACAACACTGGTTTGTTCAACTTCCAAACAGCCTTGTGCCCTTGTCCCTGTCCATCTATCTCCATAGCAGCAAGCTGGCAGCAGGCCGAGTGGCCAGGCCAACAATAGCAACGAAGGGATGAACCGATCATCGATGTCCGATGAGGCGATGAAGAATTGAAGATGAAGAAGGGGGGCTAGCCAGCTAGCTCTAGCCACCGGCAGGCTGGGCCATCCCAAGCTATTGCTGCTGGTCGCGCAGCGGCGCTTGGACGGGGCTAGCGGCTAGGGCAGCCAGCGGCAGACAATACACCAATGAGGAGTCAGCAATGGCGTTGGCGCGTCCTTTCTGCGCGTGTGGCTGCGAGCGAGCAGGAGAGCAGCTGTCGCCCGTCCGCCGAGGGAGCAAGAGTGAGCGGTGCGCAGCAGGACCATTTCGCAACGGTACTCCCTAGTGGCATCGACAACTCGCCGGATTCGAACAGAAGGCGAACCGATGGCGATGAGTCGATAGGATGCGTCGATTCAGGTCGAAGGTAAACAAGGTGTCACGTGCGGGTGCGGCTACTGTGACTCCGTGAAAAAAAAAACAATTTCAGCACTTGGCTGCTCACTTATGGGCCAATTGTGCATAGGATATGGTGGTAGGCGGTCCAAGAGTGGGGCGGGCTGAAGCTGGGCCGGCCGACGGCTGACCCACCCTGCCCATTGGGCAGTTCCGACTCTGTTTATCTATCTTCCATGCACTATGTCAAGCAAATATGGGTGCTGAACTGATTGCGTAGGTGATGGGAGTTAAATACACTACATTGTTACAAGCTAGAGCCGAGATACTGGACATGAGAGTGGATCAAGTAAGAGTAGCATCAGAGGGAGAAAGCCGCACGATCACTACTTGACTTTATTGCTTTGTCTGAGACTATTAAGAAAGATTTTAGCTCATCTGCTCATAACAATCTTTGTGCTGGTAAAGATTTTTTTGTGGCATTGTAAACCTCCTAGAGGAAGATCTGGGGGCCTTCTCTTGGGTATTAATTTTTTAAATGCTGACATTGGTTTGATTGATGAGGGTGATTTTTATATTAAGTTCCATTTCCGTAATAAGGTTGATAATTTTAAGTAGGGTTTAGTTTTGGTGTATGATCCTGCACAAAATGAGTTTAAGGATCAATTCCTTGCTGAATTAGTTAATATGTGCAGTCATCAGACCTTTACCAATTCTTATTGTTGGTGATTTTAATATTCTTCCTAGCCCTAATGAGAAAAATAATGATAATTTTGATGATATATGGCCCTTCTTGTTTAATTCTATTATCGATGGGTTGTGTCTAAGGGAGTTACAAATGTCTGGTAGGAATTTCACTTGGGCTAACAATTTAGCAAACCCAACCTATGAGAAGCTGGATAGGATTTTAGTGTAAACAGAGTGGGAGCAAAAGTTTTCTTTATCTTATGTTGTTGCTCTTAATAGAGATATTTCGGATCATACTCCTTTGCTTTTAAATACAAAATCTTCTTCGTGTAGTAATGCTCAGCGTAGTTTTAAATTTGAACTCGGTTGGCTTATATGTGATGGTTTTGTTGATATGGTAAAGGAGGTTTGGTCAGTGTAGATGAAGGTCATACCCCTATGGAAAGGTCATACCCTATGGAACATTGGCATGCAAAAATATGCTGTCTAAGGCAACATCTTAGGGGATGGGCTAAACATACAAGTGGTCTATATAAAAAAAGAGAAAAAGGAGATTTTAGATAGGTTGGATGCTCTGGACAAAAAAGGCAGATATTGTTCTTTTATCTCAAGAGGAAATTGATTTTAGATGGTTTGTAGGAATAGATTATCTTCGATCCTACGGGAAGAAGAAATTAAATGGTACCAGAGGGCTAAAACTAAGGATATTTTGGAAGGTGATTCTAATACAAAGTATTTCCATTTGG
Source organism: Oryza glaberrima (assembly GCF_000147395.1). Lineage (NCBI taxonomy): Eukaryota > Viridiplantae > Streptophyta > Magnoliopsida > Poales > Poaceae > Oryza > Oryza glaberrima. The sequence goes on from NC_068332.1 coordinate 13,557,356, forward strand.
TAGCAAATGGTAAACATAGAAAAACAAGGATCTTTCAATTACAGGATGGTGATCAATTAATAAGTGGTGATGCCAATTTAAAGTCGAATATTACCACTTATTATAAAGGTCTTTTTGGACCTCCTCATGATTCTGATCTTCAGTTAGATGAGATGAGAATAATGTTGCTGACATTCCCCAAGTCTCTCATTTGGTGAATGAAGCTTTAACTAAGGAATTTTCTGAAAATAAGGTTAAGGAGACTATTTTCCAAATGGAGCACAACAAAGCACCGGGTCCAGATGAATTTCCTGGTGAGTTTTATCAAGTTTTTTTGGAATGTCATTAAATTTGACTTATTGGAACTGTTTAAAGATTTTCATGCTGGGAATTTGCCTTTATATTCTCTTAACTTTGGTACTATTATTCTTTTGCTTAAGTGCGTAGAGGCTATGAAAATTCAACAATATAGACCTATATGCTTACTTAATGTTAGCTTTAAGATTTTTACCAAAGTTGCTACTAACAGAATTATGGGTGTTGCTCAAAAGGTAATTAGTCCCACTCAAACTGCTTTCATTCCTGGGAGAAACATTATGGAAGGGGTAGTCACTTTACATGAGACAATTGCATGAATTACATCATAAAGATAAAAGTGGGGTAATCTTAAAGATTGATTTTGAAAAGGCTTATGACAAAGTAAAATGTTCTTTTGTACAACAAACATTAAGAATGAAAGGCTTCTCTCCTAAATGGTGTGAGTGGATAGTGTCTTTTATTCAAGGTGGCCATGTTGGTATAAAAGTTAATGATTAAATTGGTAACAATTTTCAAACTTACAAAGGTCTTAGGCAATGTGATCCTTTATCCCCTATTCTTTTTAATATAGTAGCTGATATGCTTGCTTTATTAATTAAGAGGGCTAAAGAGACTGGACTTCTGAATGGGGTAATTCCTCATCTGGTTGATAATGGTTTGTCCATCTTGCAATATGCGGATGATACTATTATCTTTCTAGAGCATGATTTGCAGCAGGCAAAGAATCTAAAAGTGATTCTATCTGTTTTTGAAAAGTTATCTGGCTTGAAAATAAATTTTCACAAAAGTGAATTATTTTGTTTTGGTCAAGCAAAGGAATTTTATGATCAATATTCTAATATCTTTGGTTGCAAGTTGGTTCTTTTCCTGTTAAATACCTAGGAATTCCAATGCATTTTAGGAAGCTTTCTAATAAAGATTGGAAAGGTATTGAAGAAAGAATTAAGAAAAAGCTTAGTAGTTGGAAAGGCAAGCATTTGTCTGTTGGAATTAGATTGGTTTTGATCAATTCTGTACTTTCAAGTTTAGCCATGTTTATGATATCTTTTTTCGAGATAACGAAAGGGGTTCTTCGAAAAATTGATTATTATAGATCACGCTTCTTTTGGCAAGGGGATGATCATAAGAAAATGTACAGGCTTTCTAGGTGGGATATTGTTTGCCAACCTAAGGACCAGGGGGATCTTGGGATTCATAATTTGGAAATTTAGAATAAATGTCTCTTAAGTAAATGGTTGTTTAAGCTAATCAATGAGGAAGGGGTTTGGCAAGACCTATTGACAAGAAACAGGGGGTTCCCATTTTTGGTCTGGTCTTATGAATGTTAAAATTACTTTCCTAAATATGGGATCTTGGATTATCAATGATGGGAAACAAATTAGATTTTGGGAAGATAAATGGTTAGGTAACTTGGCCTTCAAGGATAAATATCCATCTTTATACGCTATTGTCCGAAGGAAATCATCTTCGATTGCCACTGTTATGGGTTCTATTCCGCTTAATGTCTCTTTTAGAAGAGTCTTAGTTGGCTAGAATCTTGTTTTTTTTGCATGAATTGTTTGCTTCCATTGTACATATCTAGTTGAATTCTTCTTCTGACATCTTTAGATAGAATTTTCATCAAAATGGTATGTTTTCAGTAAGGTCAATGTACTTAGCTTTAATTAATAATGTCTATATTGAGAGGAATAAGTGCATTTGGAAGCTTAAGATGCCACTTAAGATTAAGATTTTCACGTGGTATTTGCTTAAAGGGGTTGTGTTAACTAAGGATAATTTGGTGAGGCGGAATTGGAATGGTAGCTTGAGATGTTGTTTTTTGCAGGAAGAATGAGACTATTCAACATCTCTTTATGGACTGCCATTTTTTGAAATTCATATCGAGAGCAGTTCAATTCTCTTTTGGTTTCAATCTTCCTTCTAGTATATGTATCACATATTTTTGATGGGTGGCTTTTGGGAGTTGATAAGAAAAAGAGTAAACTGATACTTGTTGGATCTGCTGCCATTTGTTAGGTGATATGGCTGAGTAGGAATGATATGGTTTTCAATAAATCACCATCAATTTCTTACATGCAGGTCATTTTCAGGGCAACCCACTGGCTCCGAACGTGAGCACAGCTACAAAGGTGTGATGAAGACAAGGAGTGCTTGAAAGTTGCATGTCGCAAGCTGGAGGCTAAGGTTATGCAACTTTTTGCCAATTATGGATGGAGATTCACAAATAGACTACAATAAATGTGTTCTCCATTGTTAGTTTGGTTTATCCGTTTTCTTTTATAGTGTGTTCTATTTTTTTAGATTCACACCTTTTCTCAAATTTTATTATGTAATAATTGTCTGTAGCTTTTTTTAGCAAAAGCCGGGATACTATATTCCATTATAAAAAAAAAACCTGATGATGACATCATGACAATGGCATAGACAGCTCGCTAGCCTCTGTTAATCACCACGGCTTCATATGTGCCAATCAGTATTGCAGATCAAGTTGTGCTTGTGTGCATCATATATAGAGGCAACGTAGCTACCCTAATGAGAGCCTGAAGGGCAGGGCGTCCTTGGGCCCGGCGGGCTATGCGACCGAACAGGGCCCCCAAATTTTAAGTATGTCCTATATATAATAATATTAGAGGCTTTAATTTTGTTAATTTGCAGTCCAAATAGTAGTAAAACAAGGCCCAAAACGCTGCAGAAGGAAAACCGATACATCTTCCATCATACTCCCGTTCACGTGTCCGTGTTGTCGCGTATCGCCAAAGTCCCGACGCCGCAGCCGCTTCGTCTCCTCTCCCCAGTCCCCTCCGGTCTCCGCTTCTACTTCATCGCTGATGATCGGCTGATCGTCACGCCCGTTTTTAATTTTACTATAAAAGATTTACTAGGCTACTAGATGCCTATTTTAATATTTTGCACGGGGACCCGATTTAGCCGGGACGCCCCTACTGAAGGGTATGATTTGTCGAAGATGTTTTCCTGACACCCCTCATTTCCGAGGCCACAACAATTCTTTTATAGAGAAGAGTATTCCATGACTTTATGTATACACGTTGCATTGGCACCGAGTGATTCTTCGTCACTGATGGCTAAACTTTTGATCCCCATAGGAGTGAATCGTATCATATCAAGAGGGCAGGTCCGTGAAGTGAGCAAGTGTGGATACAAACACTGATATATATACACTCACATGTGTAAATGAAAGTGGGGTTATAAGCTGGTGGTTGATATAAATTCAAACAAAAATGCTTCGGTCCATGTCCCGCTGTCCAACTGTCCATTTATATATCCACCTGATCGATAAACATTATACGCATGAAGCTGAACAACTGCTCCACTCCTGCAGTAACTTAACGTTGTTTAGTGCAGAGCTAGTGAAAGGTGAAATAATTTGCAGAAGGTATGACAATACTAGCAATGTTAGTTGTTCAATAATTTGAATGGAGGATCCACCTTCGTGCCTTGTATTGCATTATCAAACCAAGTCGACATGGACTTGACGATGACAGTGAATCTAACAGAACAATAGTATTTAGCAAAATAAACCAGTAACACAAGAACAATGAGAGATAAATAATGATAGGTTGACAACTTTGAGGAATCAGTGCAGATAGAAATGGGTGCGTGGTTTACAAGATCCTGTTCTATGTTTTTAAGTGAATGTTCCGATTGTGATATTGGAGACGAGAGAACTCACTTTGCACAAAAGGGCAGATCACACAGTAATTGATGGGGAAAAGGTGATCATTATGCTCATAAACAAAATTTAACGAAGAATTACACACAATGCAGGAAGAACAAATTAATCATGAGCAGGTTTCATTTTGGAACTATTTCATACACAAAAATACAGTTCTAAGTTATCATAGCCACTTCCATAATTTCATAACCTTCCTCCTTATTTTTACTTGTCAATGCAGACTTAGGTTGATGGCATGCCTACACCCATGCCATAGTTTCCACCGGGCATAATCCGAGCCTTCAGATGACTGAAAGAGGTTCATTCGAAAGTAATTAGGGATCAATATATGACCGAAATAGTTCATTAGAAATATATAACTTAGAATTACAAACAATTTAAATGGGACAATTCAAAGCAGCAACAGAATGATCCAAATCAAATATATTTTTAACTGCTAACCAGCTACTTTTGGTGTAGAGCATGATGTATTATAGTGTACAAACACAACTACGTCTATAGCCAAGGTTGGATGGTCTTGTCACTAGTCAGAACTCAGAACCATCTGATTAAAAGTTTCAAACCCACAAAACCAAAATTTGTCGTTTTCCATTCAGTTTTCTGAAAGTAATTCTATTGTTGATTTTGTGTGTTTTGATATGCATTTGGCAAGATATATTTTTGGAGTTGAAATTTTTTTGAAAATTTCACAGTTATAGCAAATTGGAGTCGCTACCAGTTGCGTTCATGGTGGGGTGGTGTTTCAGACTTCAGACCATGGACATCACAAATAAAAAGGCACAGGGGAAAAATATCAGAGTTTTAGCTGTCCATTCTACGCAAGCCCATTAGCAGAGATCACCGTGAGTTTGAGAACATTTAGCGGTGAACTGCACAGCAGCCACCTCTGATAAGGAAATAGTTGATTTCTGATCCAAAGAGAAATACTGTACTCAACAACCAAAGGTCAAAAAACATGCTAAACTTCTCTTTGCTCTATATCAAATGAAAATACAATCATTGAGTATAATGAATTCATCTTTCAAAAAAAAACATTGTGATACCGTGCCGTTGTTGCATTAATCTCCAAATATATTTTACTCGTTGGTAATCATGTGTCCAAGAGCATATGCAAGGCTTTTGAATTTTATCTTTTAGTTTCCTCCTCTTTTTTCTTTATATAATTCTCATCATTTTCACGGCAGATAATTCCTTATCCCTTTACTTCTAATTCATTTACAACAAGCTCCAGGACATCCACTATTTTTATATTTAGAAGGGTTTCACTTTGCCAGGAACCTACTGTAATTGCGAAAGATGGACTAAAAGCACAAAACAAAATGAGACAGCACATAGCACACCAAGCCATGAGTCCCCACTCCCCAGGTCATGACAGGGTAAAAAATTCAGAGTTTTCATGATTCTGAATGTTTATTAGCTTGTGTTCCTCCATTTTCATACAAAAACATACAGATTGGAAAAGAAACTAATTATGGTCCGGCAGGTCCAAACTGGATTGAAACATTCCACAGTATTTGATGAGAATAGGATGTGTACCTCTCGAAGACGTCACTGGCAAAGCGAGAGCCATTGAAGCAGATGAACCAGAGCAGAATCAGCACCATTATGTCTACTCCAGTTAAAGGGAAACAACTGAACAATAGTAATACAATACAATCGTGCAAGCAAATTTCCCCATGCTGATTATTTTTTCAAGAAAAGAAAAAAAATGATGAAATACGCCTAATCAATGACCACGCGCGACCAATTGGATGGCCGTTTTCCCCCTTGTCCTTCAGTAATTCTGTCATCCCCAACAACGAATTGGACTAAAAATCAACTCCAGCCAAAGCGGATCGAGTCCAACCAAAACCCCGAGGACAAAATTAGCAAGAAAATAGCAATAATAATAATTTGAAGTAAACAGTAAGGAGTAAGGTGGAAAAGGATACTGAAGAGGCAGCGCTCCCACCAATCGAGCATGTAGAGGCCCATGGTGACGTTGTAGAGATGGATCTTCCTGCTCACCCAGTTCATCTCCCCCATCTCCTCCGCTGCTGCCTCTCTTCCTCCCGCGATCGATCTGACTGGGACGGGAAGGAGATCCTCGGGCCTTGGTTGCTGCCTCTGAAATGGAATCTATTTTTTTTTTCCTCCGATGAATGCTGTTGCTTGATTTCTTGGGCTGTTTATATAGGGGAAACCGATATAGGGCGAGGGGGGATTACACGACCAGTTTTTTTTTTTTTTTTAGCACCTCAAGTTTGACGTCAACGCCAGCCGGGTCCATCCTGGCCGTCGCCTACAGCTCGAATCCGCGGACTTGTCTTCGTCTTGTGACTCTTCTACTGGTACATGGGGCCCACATGGAAGCGACTGAAACTTGACCTCGCCCTCTGCCTTTTGAGGTTTTTATTTAAAAAAAAATGGGTGAGGAGGAGTCTGAATATTTGTTGATTGAATCCCGTCAGTTTTGCTCGTCGGAAGAAATTAAGCCATGCCTTTCTGGACCGTACGCGTGCATGCAGAGACTCCTTGATTTGACATGAATTTTCTTCTTGAAATGGCGTCTGTCCGTCCTCGGAACATCCGTCATGTTTATTGTATATAGTATCCTGTATATATTTGACATCAACTAGGTTGAATTGAAGCATTGAACCAATTAGATTTTAGATTTTGTTATTTGATGATGACTATCGAATAATTAACTTTCAGGGTAAATTTACTTATCACTCACTACCACATACTAGAAGATTTTCCCGGATAACCAGACTTGCTTTTCGCGCGCAGGTGGAGCACCCACGTGAAACCAAAATGTCCTTGAAAATCCCCATTTTCACACATGGCTATGTAACAGTATGCGAAAATCGATTTTTTAAGTTTAGTATGCTAAAATGTCCAACTGCAATATACACCTGTATGGGGCACCATGGTATCAAATACACAAATTCACTCAAATTTTTCAAAATTTACGAATTGTGAGTATATACCTAGTTATAAGAATTCGATTCATACCTATACCTATCAACAAAACAACTCAAATTTAACTTTATTTCATAATCCATGATTATATATCTAACTAATTATATATTTAGAGGTTATATACATAGAATCAAAATCTAACAAAAACAAGTTCAAATTCAGTTCAACTTGCTTTGAAGTAAAGAACTTGACGTTAATACCTAAACATTTTAAAAAGTTTCATACTCATTTGAAATGGGTATATACTCAATTTCAAACAAATTTAATATATATATATAGAGAAAAAAGAGAATATTAATAAAAAATTCCATAAATCCTAGTAAACGAGAAGTGAGCTATTTTTCCGGTACCAAACCTACGTGATAGGCTAATAGCTATTCCAAAGAATATTTTCTAGTAGAACCTGCATTGCTAGTTGTCACCAAAGAAAATGATGTCGCTGCTGGTGTGCCATAAAGTGAAAGTCTCGTACGTTATTTTATAGTGGACACACAGTAAACATCGATACAAATCCCTACACTGGAAAGAGAGGACATATCCGAGGCCCGACAGCCCAGCCCAAGGCACGGCGTTTTGAAGGGGTGGGCATTTGGTCTGACCGAAATTTTCGGTCTCGGTATTCGGTCTATCGGTTATCTTGGTCTTTGAAAAGTGAAGGCCGAATTTCAATGCAAAAATGTAAGGACCGACAAATTCGGTCTCGGTCTTGGTCCTGACCGAAATTCAGCAACATTTTCATACATGCAAAGAAATAATGGAAATTTACGAAACAAAAATCACAAAAAAAAATCCGTAAGCACGGATGAGTAATGACTCTTATTAGGTTGCATGCCTAGAAGAAGTAGGGACGTGAAAATTAGAGTTTAATCCTATTAAACTTAGTGGATTTAGGTTGCATTTAGACTTTTTTTTTTGTTAATTCGGTCTTTTCGGTCTATTCGGTTAACCGAGGAGACTAACCGAATTGATCGAACAAAATTCGGTCTTTCACTGCCTAGAACCGAATTGATGACCGAATTTCTTAGTCTCGATTTTTCGATTCGGTCTTTTTCTGCCCACCCCTAGCGTTTTGGCCCGGCCCAAGCACGGCATGGCCCGACTGGGGTTCGTGCCCGTGCCATCCTGGCCCGACTGTCGGGCCGTGCCTGGGCTTCCCCACCGCACGCTGGGCCGGCACGGCACGAGCGGGCCAGCATGGCTAAGCTCGGTATGAAGTTCAAGGATGCATAGCAGACTTATTTCAACCATATATAACACACGACACAAAGAATAGGGAGCAACAATAGACATTATATGGCACGACCAAAAGAATAGGGACATAAAATAGACTTATTTAGCTATATATATGTCACAGCCCAAAGAAGAAGGAGGGGAAATAGACTTATTTCAAATAAGGCACGATGTGCCACCAGTTCCTTCGGGCCGGCATGGACTGACCCGACTGCTGGTGGGCCGTGCCTGGGCCTGAGGCGTGGCACGTGGGCCAGCACAAGCCGGCATGAAGAGCCGACCGTGCCGTACTAGCCAGATTCTTCTTGGGCCGTGCCTAGCCCGTGCCAGGCGGGCCGAATGGCCATCTATACCTACCCCAATCTAAAATTTCTTGGGTTTGCAAAATTTTTCAATTTCTTTTCTATTTCTATTATGATAATTTAAAATAGGTGATTTTCTATTTCCATGTTGTCAAGAAAAATAGGTGATTTTCTCCGTTTCCATTGACAGAACACAGATCCAACAAAGAATATGTTTTACAATTGAACGATGGTTTTATCCTACGTATCATTAAGTCAGCATTAAAAAAATTAAAAGATATGTTGATCTGGTTTGATCTAACATGACGCTTAAATGGCATTACATTAGTAAGAAAGTTTTAAAAACTTGAAAAAATAAATAGCGGGCTCATGCCAAGGAACACCACCCCTCTTTCTCTCTCCCTCATGTCTATTCTCTTTCTCCCGGCGAGCGAGCTCGACTACGACAGAAGCGGCTACACTACACCCCAGCCAACCCCCCCCCCCCCCCCGCCCCTCCCCCCGGTCTCCTCCTTCCCATCACTGCAATGGATGCCAGCTAGATGGCCTCGACGTGGTTAGGCAGCCGGAATAAATGGAAGAGGATTTTTGATATCACATTCATATTGAATTAAAGGGCAATAACGGTGTGGCACAACAATTTACCAAACCTCAACACTTAGACCAAGACGTTCTTAGCCACATACTCCAAGGTACAGGTCACTTTATAGAGGGTCCCACATCTCTCTCCTCTCACTTTTATCTCCCCCCTCTCTCTCCTCTCTTGGTTTCACATCAGCGGAGGAAACAAAGCAGCACAGAGAGGCGTGGCCCCAACAGCACCGAATGGTGCAACGGTCGCTGTCCCAGCCACCGCCGTTGCCCCACGGGTGGCCTTCTCCTACAACAAAACCACGGACGGCGGCGCCACCGAGTTGCTTATCGAGCTCCGGCTTTGAATCGACCTCGGCAGTGCTACCTTGACCTCAAGCTCCTCTCTCTCTCCTCCCTCTCCCACCCCCCCCCCTTCCTTCCACCGCAGTGGGGCACCCCAGGTGGAGAGGCAGCCAAAGAGGCGATGGCGACCAGGCGGAGAGGCGGCTGAAGCGGTGGTGGCGTGGATTGGAGGACGACGATAGGCTCGACGACTTGGAGCGGGCACGACGACAAGCGGCGGCATGGCTCGTGGACGTCAACAAGGCAGGCACTAGATCTGCCATCTCCTCTTCCTCCACCACTGTCTCTTCCTCTTCCTTCACCACTGGCTTGGGGATGGGGAGGGGAACACGCGCGCGGAGGCACAAAGCAGTGAGGCCACGACCTCCACAATGCGGTGCTCCTCGGCCTCAGTGTGTTAGAAGAACACGTGTCCAAATTTGGCTCCGCGGATCTCATTTGGTCACACCCGATGGCTAGTTGGCCGCAAATCTCCGACGAGTCGAGGGTAGGCTGAACGACACATCGGAGCACTGTGAACGCCTAACAGGGAACTGGCCGGGCAGCAGTTCCTTCATCCACTGTGCCCGAAGCATCGATCCAACGTTCCTCTTGATTTTGCTTCATTACAGAGTGAATATTTCTATTCTCAGACCTACGCACAATGAATAGCAGCTGAGGAACGGCGTAATGCGGTCCTCTCGCGTCGCTATCTATCGTTCCCTCATGAACGGAAAATATTTGCGCCACCGCCCACCGCCCACCGCTATCTCGTTCTTTGGCGAAGGGAAAATATTCGCACCGGCCACCATTCGCAGCGCCTCGCTCGCCATTTTGCCGTCCATCGCATCGACAGGTGCTGTTCCTCGTTCGCCGACACCGTCTGGGCACTGCCAAAGGAGTGCTCTCACGAGTCGCATCCGACGACCTGGAAACAACAACCCATCTGCCCATACAAACATGATCGAACAACCTTTCAATCTCTCGCAAAGACGCAAACACATGAGATCGTTTGATCGAGATGCTATGGTGAGGAAGCGGTCACGTTCACCGTCGTCCGATGCCGAGTTCCCGACTACTACTCTAGTAGTGCTGGTAGGCGGTAGCCACCGTTTGCCGGCAGTGACTGTCACCGCGTCGAGTTTCGCAGTGAGCGCACTCCAATTCGTCGTTGTCGGAGTATATCCAAGGAGTAGCAGTACTTGGGAACAACTAAAATCCGTCGGATGTCACCTAAGAAACAGAGTTTCTCACTTTATTGGAATCACGGTGTTAACCTCTTCTTCCATCTCAGTAGCGTATATAGAATTTAACTTGATAGTAGCCGGGAATTTGATCTTCAATTAGTCAACCACTTCTTCTTTGGCGCCTCTGCATCTTCCTGTTCTTGTTTTCCTCTGAAACTGATAGCGAAAAGGATCGGAATACTGTATTTTTCAGGCAACTGATCTGGCAGTACGCAGACGACGGCGGCGAGGAAAGCACCCGTCGGCATGATAGACGGCGGCGAGCGAGGTGCGGCACCCAACAGCGCAAATATTTCCATTCGCGAGCGAAAGAGATAGCTACTGCGAGTCTGCGAGTGAGGACCTCATTGGGCTTGTACCTCGGCTGCTATTCATTAGGCTTAGGCCTAATAATTTCTTTTTATTTTTTTAGATAAGGGTATTGTTTTACCCAGGATTTGCAGTCATTTTATATTAAGAACTTAGAATTCCAAACAGGAACTTAGCCATCGAATAACCTAATTTAAAATTCGCTCCTACGAAAATTTAAACTTAGGACTAATAATGGAAACAGCTTGAAATGAAGCAAAAGCAAGAGGCACATTAGATGCTTTAAGGACGGTGGATGAAGGAACTACCACTATAAAAAAGGCACATTGAGGTTGGCACTATAGGTACCTAAATAGTTAAAACCGGCATGTATCCCACCTCCGTGAACCGAATACATACTATAAGTACCGGTTTTAAATAAAAACCGACAACGTATACTATAAGTATCGGTCTTTTAAAAAAACGAAACCTTTAATATGTTATAGGTGCCGATTTATTAAAAATCAACACCCGTAAAAACTGAGCTGAGCCAGGAGCCTGATAACTAATCTTTTTAGCGCAAAGGGGGCTTATCCACTCGTAGCCCCCTCTCGCCCCCTTAGACTCTCCTCACCTCCTCCCCCCACCCCCTCCCCTCCACCTCCCCTTTTTGCGGCTCCCTCTCCTCCCCTCTTCCTCCCCACTCCACGGGCAAAGACGACAGAGACAGCGGGAGGAACCACATCCGGTGTCGACGGCTCCCGCGGCGGATCCAACATCGGCGGCAACTCCCGCTATGGATCCGGCATTGTTAGTGGGCGAGGCGGTTTCGACGGCGGATCCAACATTGGTGGTGGGCGGGGAGGTGTCAGTGGCTATCAGAGTGGCATCACTTATTTGGTTTTTTTTTTTCTGGATCGATTTGTGCATGTGATTTGTGGATTTTTTTTTATTGATTTGTGCTATATGATTTAGGGATTCACCGATTTAGGGATTTTTTTTTTCTGGATTGATTTGTGCTATGTGATTTGGGGATTTTTGATCAATGCTGGTGTGAGTGTAATCAGGAGCAGCTAGATGCATCGTCTCGACTGTATTTCTTTTATTTCTGGAACTTGAAAGGTACCTGTTCCTAAACCGACACGTTTGAGACCACCGCAAAGGTGCCACCTGCTGGGTGCCAGTTGGGAAATCTAAGGGTTTCCCAACCGGCACCAATGGCTCTTTCTGTAGTAGTGTACTACCCTCTAACGTTGTAAAACCAACGTGAGGATATTGAAGCCGGATTAATGAAAACCTATTATGTAAAAAAAAAAACACTGTAAGAGGATCTGGTTCTGAATTAACCGGGTGTCTCCTAGTATAATATTGAGAGTAAAATGAATGGAGGGTCATTCAACTTATTTAAATATGTTATATAGATCACTCTAATTTTAAAATACACATTTGGATCACTACTGTGGATTAATTTAGTCATATGCCTGGGGTTTGAATCTCCTGAATATGAAGATGAAGATAAAGATTAAGTGTTTCACGCAAAACGAAATGGTAATAACGTCTGATTAATTGTGTTTTAATTATTACAAACTTAAAGAATAGATTAATATGATATTTTAGAGCAACTTTCATATAGAAAGTTTTCACACAAAACACACCATTTAGTAGTTTGAAAAGCGTGCCACAAGTATTAAAATTTAATCCTCCGCTTTCAGAAGAAACGAACAGGCATGTGACATGTGTTACATATGTCATGCCATGTATGATTGAAAAAATTATTATTGGAAATGTGCAAACCTAGCAATGTAACTGCAAGATCCAACAATGTAATCGACTAGAACAGAAACATGGAGAAAATGAAAGCTGCTATGGTTGGATGGCAAGCGAGAGAGAACTGAGACTACAACTCATCAAAACAGGCACCTGTGAAATGATTTGGTTCCACTAATTTTGTGTATTGCCAATTAGAGTAGTGTTGTGAGAAAGGGGAAAATACACTATGGATTTTTTTCATATTTCTATATGCTACTTTTTTCAATCCTAGTATACACGATACTTGTGTGGATAGTTAGATAGGAAAATGACTTGCTTAATTCCCATTAGTGATCCAAATATGCATTTTCCATGTAGAGTGATATATATGACACACCTAGATAAGTTAGGGCATGTTTAGTTCGCGAAAAGGGAATTTTTGGATGTCACGTCGGACGTTTGATCGGATGTCGGAAGGGGTTTTCGGACACGAATGAAAAAACTAATTTCATAACTCGCCTGGAAACCGCGAGATGAATCTTTTGAGCCTAATTAATCCATCATTAGCACATGTGGGTTACTGTAGCACTTATGGCTAATCATGGACTAACTAGGCTCAAAAGATTCATCTCGCAATTTCGCCCCTAACTGTGCAATTAGTTTTTTAATTTATCTCTATTTAATACTTCATACATGTGTCTAAAGATTCGATGTGATATTTTTTAGAAAAAGTTTTTGGGAACTAAACTGGGCCTTAGATAAGTTAGAGTAAAAAAACCAAAGAACCTTAGAGGGCATTAGAGAAGAAAATGAAGTGCCAAATACACTGCGCTACATAGAAAGAGCACAAGAAATGGAGCGAGGGTACTCTATTGTACTGCATGTACAGTACTACTCATTAACACGTGGCTCCATAAACCCTCAGACCCACATATCAGGGTCTAGACTGCAAGAAATGTGCTATTTTTGCACGCACCAAACCTACGTGATAGCTAGAGAATTTTTTCTAGTGTAAGCTTGCATCATGACCAAGGAAAATGATGTTGGTGTGCACACAGTAGAAGTCTCATGTGCTATTTTATAGTGCACCCATAGTATAACACGCTCGCCTGGCCATTTGTGGCTTGTAGGTGGATCCAATTCCCTTGCTGATCTGGGCCTTGGACAAACCTAGGTGCGGTAATGGACCACGGACCTTTTACACCTCAACCCTAGCTCATACCCTACTGGTAAAAGTCCATTTCCTCCATCGAGTTTGATTTGCATTCTCCAACTGTAAAATTGGGTGGGTGTAGAAGCTCCCTCAATTATTAAAAAGTCTGATATACCTTCCTGTGAAGTTTTGATGGTGGTTTTATTTTAAGTGGCATCTACCTAGCACCTTGACCTGATCTAACGTGGCATCTATATGGCATATACATGGTATTCCTATGATTGAGTATAAGCACCTTTTCATGCAATGTGCAGAGGCACACCGCAAAGTCCACCGATGATGGAGGTGGTAGGCGTGATGACAAAACCCATGAGGAACATGATTGCCATGGTCGTCCTCGTTGACCTCCACCTCTACCTTCGGCTTCGTATCGCTGTTGCCCCTGCCATTGAAACGAGCCACTAGGGGAGACACCACCAAAACGACAATGACAAGCGTCCATTACTGACACTGCCCCCTCTCTCTTTCTCTCCATAGCATTTATGTGCCTTGAGGTCGGCTCGCTAGGGAGGATGAGGATATCTAGATGAGAGGGAGAGAGGAAGGGGTGCCCTCACAAATATGTAGGCCACTTTTTTTTGGTGGAATTGCCACATAAATGCTATATCAACACATGTGTACCAAGTTAATGTACCACGTCAGATAAAACCACTTACTGTAATGCCACATAATTATCATGTAGAACAAAACCATCGAATGCGAATTAGACTCGTCCCATAGTTGAGGGAGGTAAAATGATGGTTCAGTCATATTTTTAGCTTACAAATAGGTGTACAAAATTGACTCCACCACTTTTTAGGCTAAGAGAAAAGTGGATCCATGACCAGGCCTACCTAAACCAGGTTCTACCCTAAGTACACATGATATATACCAATACGAGGGTTACTTTGAAATATTATAATTCTTACAGGATTTTTATATTAGAACAATTTGGTATAAACATGTAAAAATACAAGAACATTTACTGATAAAACAAGTCAGGTTTGTGATATGATATATAGAATCAAAACATTTGAACGAGCGCAAAATATCGGACGCCTCCTTCTTATCCACAACTCTCAGCTATCTTCCTCCACCACACGTTCCCTTTCATTTCTTTCTCTTCTCATACTCTCTCTCCTCAAAGTCTCTCTCTTCTCAAAGTCTCTACAACAGGGGAGTCGCGAGAGATGGCGAGACATCATCGCCGACGGCCACACGACGGCATTGGTGACTGGGGCAAGGCTGCACGTGGTAGGGAGGAGGTGTTCGATCTCACCGGCGGCGCATGGTAGGGAGGAGTCGCTGGACCTCGCCGGCGGCCACACGACAGCGGCTAAGGCGGCATGGCAGGGGTGTAGGGTGATGTGGGATAGGGTGGAGGCGTTGAACATCGCCGGCAGCGACGGTGGCTAGGCACGGCGACGCGGGATGGGGAGGAGGTGTCTGATCTGGGCGCTGACACGGCTAGCCTTGGCCATGGCCGGAGGCCGCTTACCTCGCGGTGCATCTTTGCTACGTTGTCACCTTCCTCCGCCGCATTGGTGGTTGTGGTGGCCGGAGTAGAAGAAAAGGATGGAGGTGGGTTTATTTTGTCATAGTTTTTAGCGATGTTGCACCCTATTATTTTTCTGTTGCAGTTTTTTCGCATAATGTTTCATTCTATTTTGATTCGATGTTGCATGTGTTGATTCTTCTTGTTGTCATTGGTATGTGTTTAAATGTTGTATTTGCACTCGTTCTTGTCTAACATCACCACCTCATGTCTCTCTCCTGTGTCGGTTGCTTGTTTCTGGTGGCCGGAATAGAAGAAGATAGAGGTCGGTTTTGTTGGGAATTTTTAGTTATGTTATAGCTTATTTGTATTTTTTGTTGCACTTTATTGTATTAATATATTTCATTCCATTTTGACTTGATGTTGCATGAATTAATTTCTTGGTGTTGTAATCAGTATTTTTGAATATTGCATTTTAATTGAAATAAATTTGCTCAAAGCGCTGAAACATTTTTCTCTCATAGTGGAACATCTGGAAAATTTTCATTGAAACAATTTTTACCGAGAGGTGAAACATGTGAAATATTTCTCGATAATACGGTGCAACAATGTCCGACGATTTACATCAAATTGAATGTCCGACCTGTAGCAGTCTCCTGTTGCCTTATCCTTGGGCTTTCAAAATGTCAACGTACAGTACGCTCCATCGGACTGGAGCGCGCGCGCGCGCGTCTTCCGACTCGGAATTCGAAGTTTGGATCCGACTCGGAAATCCGAATCCATGGCTGATCCCACCACCGCCGCCATAAATATGGCGCGTCGCGCATCTCCTCCTCCGGCATCGATCGAGCACCGCGCGCGCCTTCTTGACATCTTGTTCCCGGTGCGGATCGCCAAGAAACCTTCGTGCGGTCCAAAGCTTGTTCGATTCGTTCGCGCGGGACCATGGCGGCGGCGGCGGTGGCGGCAGATCAGAAGGTGGTGACGATGACGAGCCTCCGGGAGGGCTGCGCTTGCGCGGCGCCTCCTGCTGCAGCTGCGCCGCCGATGCCGAAGATGGCGGCGGCGCAGAGGGTGGTGGCGGAGCTGAGAGAGGCGTGCGCGACGCCGGCGGCGAGGCTGGCGGAGGTGGCCGCGGCGATGGCCGGCGAGATGGAGGCCGGGCTGGCGGTGGAGGGCGGAAGCAGCGAGATGAAGATGATCGTGTCATACGTCGACACCCTCCCCACCGGCGGCGTGGAGGGGTCGTTCTACGCGCTCGACCTCGGCGGCACCAACTTCCGCGTCCTCCGCGTGCGGCTTGCCGGCGGCGGCGTCGCCGAGCGCGTGGCGAGGGAGGTCCCGATCCCTCCCGGCCTCATGTCCGGCGGCGGCGCCACCTCGGAGTGCCTCTTCGGCTTCATCGCCTCCGCGCTAGCCGAGTTCGTCGGCGAGGAGGAAGAAGAAGGCGGCCTCGACGGCGGCGAGAGGGAGCTTGGGTTCACCTTCTCCTTCCCAGTGCACCAAACCTCCATCGCGTCGGGGACGCTCATCCGGTGGACGAAGGCGTTCGCCGTCGACGACGCGATCGGCGAGGACGTCGTGGCGGCGCTGCAGGCGGCCATGTCGGAGCGGGGGCTCGACATGCGCGTGTCGGCGCTCATCAACGACACCGTCGGGACGCTCGCCGCGGGCAGCTACTACGACGAGGACGTCGTGGCCGCCGTCATCCTCGGCACCGGCACGAACGCCGCCTACGTCGAGGACGCCACCGCCATCGCCAAGCTACACCCATCGCAGCTTCCAGCATCGAACACCATGGTGATCAACACCGAGTGGGGCAGCTTCGCCTCGCCGTGCCTCCCATTGACGGAGTTCGACGAAGCACTCGATCAGGAGAGCCTCAACCCCGGCGAGCAGACCTACGAGAAGCTCATCTCCGGGATGTACCTCGGCGAGATCGTCAGGAGGGTCCTCCTCAAGATCTCCTCCCGGTGCCCCTCCCTCCTCGGCGGCGCCGGCGAGCTCGCGACGCCGTTCGTCCTCAGGACACCCGACGTGTCCGCGATGCACCACGACGAGACGCCCGACCTGAGCATCGTCGGCGAGAAGCTGGAACGCACGCTGGGCATCCGCGGCACGTCGCCGGAGGCGAGGAGGATGGTCGTCGAGGTGTGCGACATCGTCGCCACGAGGGCCGCCCGGCTGGCCGCTGCGGGGATCGTCGGGATCCTGAAGAAGATCGGGAGGGTCGACGGCGGCGAGGGGCGGAGGAGGAGGTCGGTGGTCGCCGTGGACGGCGGGCTGTTCGAGCACTACGGCAAGTTCCGGCGGTGCATGGAGAGCGCGGTGAGGGAGCTGCTCGGAGAGGCGGCGGCGGAGAGGGTGGTCGTCAAGCTCGCCAGCGACGGCTCCGGGCTCGGCGCCGCCCTGGTTGCAGCTGCTCACTCGCAGAGAGCATAATATTGAATTGTGGTGAAATATGCGTGTGCTTGAAACAAGCTTGAATGATTTGAATATTTGATGCGATTTGCAAAACTACATATGAAATAGAAGCATTATGTATATTCTGAAACCAGGGCTCAATTTTTAGTTTTTGCTATTTCCATCGGGGGTACCGATATGCCCGGAATTTCTGAAATGTTAGTCCGAAAATAATTTGATTTCTTGAAATTTCGTCCGGAATTTGGTCAAATTCGAACAATTTTTACCAAATTCGAAAAATAAATCCAAAAAATTCAGCCGAGACCATTTCGTATCGAGGGGTCCGATAGACCTGGAATTTTCGAAATTAAATTTCAGCCCGAAATTTTCGACCAATTCAGAAACTGAACTCCGAATCTGCAGAAAAAAGAAGGTACTTTTGTACGTACATCTTTGGAGACATGAACCATCCCTCTGAGTGCAATATTTAAAAAATCAGGCTCGATCAATTGAAGATCAGAACGAAAAATCTTACAATTCAATTTATGATTCTATAACTGCACATAATATCGGTATAAAAATAATCATAAACAGATTTCATTTTGGAACTATTTCGTACACCAAAATACAGTCCGATGTTATTTGAGCCGCTTCCATAATTTCATAACCTGCTTCCTCCTTACTTTTACTTCTCAATGCCCAAGCCATAGTTTCCACCAGGTATAATCCGAGCCTTTAGATGGCTGAAAGAGGTTTGATGGAAAATAATTAAGGATCAATATGACCGAAATAGTTTTAGAAAAATAGAAAATAGAATTAATACATATGAACAATTAAGTGAAACAATTCAAAGCAGCAACAGATCGAATGATCCAAATCAAATACTAGTAGATCTTTAATTAAGACTTCAAATGGTCCAAATGGTATAAATTAAATTCCTCCATTTTAGTGCAGGAACTTGTAGGTTTGCAATGAAATTAATCATGGTCCGGTATAGGCCTAAACTGGATTGACTCATAGTACTAAGATGATAGTAGGAAATTAGTAGGAGTATTAGGGAGCGGGATGTGTACCTGTCGAAGACGTCGCTGGCAAAGCGAGAGCCATTGAAGCAGACGAACCAAAGCAGAATCAGTACCATCATGTCTTCTCCAGTTAAAGAGGAACGACTGAATAATAATGCCAATACAATCATGCAAGCAGATTCCTCATATTAAAAATTGCAAAGTGAAATTGATGAGATGTGCCTAATCAATGGCCATGCGCGACCAGTTTTCCATTGTTCACATTGATCTTCTATCCCCCAAAACAAAATCCAACTCCAACCAAAACCAGAGATAATGAAGATGGTAATCCCCCCCCCCCCCCCCCCCCCCCCAAAAAAAAAGCACGAACGAAATCAGCAAGAAAAGAGCAATAATTTCTAGTAAATAAATAGATGGAGAAGGATACTGAAGAGGCAGCGCTCCCACCAATCGAGCATGTAGAGACCCATGGTGACGTTGTAGAGGTGGATCTTCCTGCTCACCCAGTTCATCTCCCCCATCTCCTCCTTCTCGTCCTCCTCTGCTGCTGCTGCTGCTCTTTTCTTCCTCTAGCGATTGATCTGATGAGGGCTCGTCGGCTCGGCTCCACGCGTCTTGGTTGTGGTGCTCTTCGTCGTCACGGATGGCTGTTTATATAGTACTGTAGGTTTAAACCGGAAAAGGGTGTTGCAATTTCTTTGTTCGTCCGGGAGCAGGCTTTACCCGACCGGCTTAATTGTTTACTTGAATTTTAGCCCCTCGAGTTTGACGTCAACGGTTGCCGTACCGTACGTGGCTGGCCTGATCCATGTTGGCCGTCGCCTCGCCTGCAGCTCAGATCAACTAACTGCCTCAAATCCGCGGACGGACTTGTCTTCGTCTCGTGCTTGCGTTGCTTCTTCCGTCGCGCGTCGCGAGCCCACAGCATGCAACTCGAGACCGCGGTCAAGCACTACGCCAAGCTCAACTGCTCAGTTGCAGAGAGCAAGCCTAAGGCTCTGTTTCTTTCACCTTGAGATTATTATAATCCAGATTATTAGAAGTAAGTTGAAAAAAACAAATAACTTATTGAAGTAGCTTATTATAATCTGGAGCACAGCTTATTATAATCTAATAAGCTCATTTAGGTGAGCTTTTTCTAGATTATTGGGTGAAAAATTACCCACCATGCCACCCCACCTCCTCTTTAGACTTGCAAACCCAATAATCTAGGATCTAATAATATAGGAAAAAAACAACTAACCGCTTATTCTACCACATATTATAACATCTGACTCAATAATCTAGATTATAATAATTCCAAGCTAAAAGAAACAGGGCCTAAACTGATAGTACGCGGAATTTGTGTGTATTTCAAACAAGCTCGAATGATTTGATTTTATTTACAAGAAAATTTTCAAACGCAAGCCGGCCTTGTGTTATTATTCTGCTAGCTGCTGCTGCAATATAGTTTAACGTCGTTTTTTTCGAAAACTGAACCCGCAATCTGCATGCTGCACTAAAAATATTTCGGGGACATGAACAACCAAGTGAACCAACAACGCGACTGCTGCCACAGTGCCACTGTACTTTGTTTGTCGATTTGCTTCTTCTCCGATTAAGATCAGAATAATAACCCCCCTCCCTTTTCCACATAGCCCTCAAAGAAATATATATGCCTGTCTCACCAATTGATCTATTTAGACTATTTACATAGATATTAGCCATTTCGAATATAGATTACCATCTATTCATAACATTGAAAGTAATGCCCACACAATATAATCCAATAAATATGTTGTAGTAATTTTATCGAAACATATTTCTATGAAAAAATTGAAAAAAAAGAGAGGAGAAAATGCCATAAGTCTATGGAACATTATGCTCTTAATGCACCCAGCAAATCAAAACTTTAATTTACAGATAAAGACAAACAAATAGGTTGGTTACAAGGTGTTTCAGCTCACAGCCTCATACTCCCTATGTACAAATACAATTTAATTGATCCCCAAAAATTATGATACAGGAAGAAGTATTTCATAGTTCATTGCAAGAAAACAGCCTAGAAGTACTGTAGCTGCCAACACATAACCGAAAACTTAACACCACAAACCAAACAAACGAAGCTTGTTGGATCAAGCTGAAGAAAGGAAAACTGAAAAGTTTCCAGCACCTTATGAATAGAGGTTCCCAGCCCTGTAGAACAACGGTTCCTTCACATCCCTCAGAAAAGGCACCCCGAGCATAAACAGGAGCATCTTGACATGCGTGACGAACTCCCCACCTGTCGTCAGCTGCTTGGCGTGGAACCCAGCCCCGCAGTTGTATGAAATGTGGCAAAGCATCTCCATCCACACCGCAGCAATGAGCTCCCATCGATCGCCGGGTTCTTCAAGCACAAGCAAGTCCGACGATACCCGGCGAGCTCGATCGAGCACAGGGTAATAGTTATCAGCGAAGAAGGAGCTGTCCTCATTGCGAATATCCTCAATCACCTTCCTCCGGTCACCTCCAGATTCACCCTTCTCCCGCAGCCAGCTTAACACCTCATGGCAGCCCTTCCTGAGCACGAAATGTCCTTCGCTGCCAGCCATGACGCCGCAATCTGCAATTAGGTACATGGTGTACTCCGACAGGTTTCTGGTAGGGCCTCTCAGCTCAGCACCGCCGTCTTCATCCTCATCGACAAGCAAACATATATCTGTGATGATGTGCCAAAGAAGGACGCTCGACACAAATTCCAGGCCTTGGATGTTACTAACCTGAAGCACTTGCTGAGCTGCGCTACAGAGATGGTCTTCCTTCGCATCAACCACCCACTGAGCCCATTGGCCACGAAACCTGCCGACACCAAGGTCCCATTCCAGAACGCGCGAAGTGGATGCTATCTCCAACAGTTTGTCAAGGACCAGCTTCTTGACCTCAGGAGAGACACCAATACGCTTGATGGCCTTGTTGTCATCGATGCCGATGTAGCGCCTTGCCCGTCGTAGCAAGCCAGCGCCTGCCTGTTTCTCCCGGATGCATCCCTCAATCATGTTGTTCTGAGCCAGCTTTCCTGACCACTCTCCTCGGCTGTCAGGGTGGAGATGCCTGACCAAGCTGAGCAATGCTGCAATTACACCAGGGAACTTTTGGCACAGTGGGCATGTTAGGGGAAGAGTGATGATCGTCTTGTATGCCCAGCATGATGAGATGAATGACATGAAGACCGAGCATATCTCCAGAACAATGGCACCAACAAGCAGTATGTAAGATATGATAACATCAACTACATCATGTGCCTTTTGTCCAGCTCTGGCCCTCATGAACAACGCGAGCGCCACAGAGATTAGAGCAATTTTGATGATCAAGTGGAAGATATTACAAACTGGGACGATGTGGAAATGGCGCGTCCCAAACTTGGTGTACAAGTAGTCATAAATCAGGGAGAGATTGATCTCGGCCAGCTTGTATGCCATGTGGACAATATCCTCTGAAGATTTAAAAACCTCCACACTATTTTTTATCTCACTGATATCCTGCGGAAGCAGAGAAATTGAAGGTGTCATATCCATGAAAAAGCTAAGGCTTAGTCTGAAGCCCTCATTTGCTACAGCCAGGATGAACTCGAAATTTCTCTCCAGCTTCCTTTCAATAACATAGCACAGCTGACTATAATACCCCTGTGTGTCCCAGACGGCGTTGCTGGAGGCACGAGAAACAAGATTTGCAGTAGAGCTACTTGTTCCAGGTGCCACAGAGCCAGCTCTCCTGAGCACCCAAATTCTCTCGGCGTACTTAGCTGTCCCGAAGACAAACACAAGCACCATGGGAGCCACAAGCCGGCTGTTTCCTTGCAGTTGTTTGCTGACAACGTAGATAGCCGTCACCATCTGGGTGGTGAGGCTCAGCAGGTGGCGCTTCCAGAGCATGTTGTCCTCCATGGAGAAGGCCGTCATGGTCTCTTGCCCACCGAGGTGGAGCAGAAGGAAGGGTGCCCAGAAGAGGACTAGCTGCTGCTGGTTCCGTGGGTCAGAGGAGCCACTGGCACGTAGTGAGAGGCGGCCGAGGACATAAACCGCGACAGGGTCAGCTGAGAGGTAGGCAAGCCACAACAGCACACTGAGCACACAGGAGCTGTGGCGCTTGCGGAAGCCAGAGGAGAACAAGAGGAAGATTTGCAAGGAGAAGCTCGCCAGCAGCATGCACTGCAGCTCCCACTTGTTGATGAATTGTTGGGCCCGTGATAGTGAGCTGATGTAGTGTACCGGTAATTTAAAGGATTGAAAGAAAAATGAGAGTGAGAATGATTGGATATATGTTGTGTCCGATTTGATACTTCCTCCGTCCTATATGTAAGGGATTCTGGTTATGAATATGGACGATTCATAGTTAGAATCTCTTAGGGATGGGGGGAGTATGTTCCACAAGAAAGACAAGGGTGAATTTTTTTACATAAGTAAGGCATTCTATTCCAGAACATAGGAAAATTTTATTTTAATCATGTTCAACATATTGAATCAAGTCACCATATTTAGAAATGTTTTCCAACCAAACCAAACCTAACACTTAAATTTATGTCTCGTAGCAAATTCTTTCCCTATCTTTATATACTATCTTAAGTCGAATCCCAAAATATATTGCACACTAGTTACAATAAAGAAGTATTTTTAAATAAATTATCCATTGCATGAATATAAAGATTAAAGAACATAGATAAATACACAAGCATATGCTTTTTTTTATAAGCATAGTAGCCTTATAGCACTATACAGAATGAAGAAAGCCAAAAACACTATCTCGTTTGACTATAAAGTGTTAATAAGTGGAAGCCTCTAGTTTTGCTTTTAAGAAAAGACAAGTTCATATATTGAAAAAGAAAAAAAAACAGGACACAAATATCAGCCATGTAGCAGTGCTCATTTTGCGTTCCATTTACTATCTGGTTTAATAAATAAACTCAGCGGACGCCCTCCTATTTAATCAGGATATTAATTTTCAATTAAAATCCTTGATTATGGAATGTAATCCTTGCCATGTACAGATGTACTTAGCCAGTCAAACTGCTCGGTACTGATGCATGATGTTTCAGAGTACACGAGAGAGTAATCCCCCTGCAGAAAACTTAGAATGCCAATCGTTTCCTCTACGAATGTGGCTAAATCAACAAATTAGGGTGTGGGAGTATGAAATCCAGCAACCACCGATCATCAGGTGGTAATTTTACCCAAGCGGGGGATGAATTTGGGGGAGAAAGGGAGCAGGGCTCACCGATTGAGGATGGATCCATCGCAGGGTGTGATGCGACGTAGTGGAGGATAAGGAGTAGGAGGTAGGAGGAGATCCCCATGGTGGAAGAAGATAGCCTAGGCGCGCTTGTCATCGGCCCCCGTACCCGCCGGCGGCGGCGGCGGCGGCAGTGGCGGCGAGGGGTGAACTTGATCGACGGAGAATTTAACTATTTGTCACTTTTACGTTTTTCAGTTAGTTAAATACCTTTTTTAGTTTTAAATTTAAGAATTTGTCTTTAAAAGGAGAAGTTTTTGTGTTTTTTTTGTCACTTTTTTACTGTGGAGCGCCACATGTGCATGCCAGCGTGGACATGGTGCCCGAAATGACCAATCTAACCTTGCTAGCAATTGACTGAAATGTAGTAACAAAATCAATTGCTGTTCATTGCCACTTTGTTTATATGGACTCTTGGCTACAATATGTATAAAGCTCCAGTTCATCATCAAACTTCTCTTTAGGAAAATGTTTTTTAAAGCAACCCATATAAGAAAGTGCAAAGTTTCGTATTGATATAGTAGGAAAAAATTACAAGATTACAACCCTGAAAAATTATAACAAGTAAAAACAAAAACAAACACACCACTACCAGTCCATCACAAGATGGCAACTCCTCGCGCAACCCTGGAGAGAGTAATAGCACCAAACCAATCGTTGCTATTTGTGGCCCATTGCCACTAGACCAATAGTGGGGTTCCAAATGTCCCGCCAAACACAGACTCCGCACATAAGAAAGTCTACGAACTCCCAGATATCCTCATGTAGAGAGGTTGAGGAGAGTGAGAGGGCGAGAGACTAGGAGATCCACTCGTCCCTCACTCCAACCTGATGACAATAACCAAGAGGAAGCCGACGATTAAACTGAGTAAAGACAATCAAGGTGAGAAACGAAAAATCTCCTAAGCAACACCTCTAAGGAGAGGACATGATGGCAGATACACCATCTGCGCCCACCCAATGGATTAGGTTTTCACTTGGAGAGTCCTACCAAGGGTGGCATGGTGGCCGCTCAACAATGTCCTAAAGGGGCCAGGGGCGAAGCTTCAGTTATATCATTGGGGTCAGATGACCCCGATGGCATTCAATTGATCAAGTGTATTGTTCTGTATTTTGCAGCTAATGACCCCATGACCCCGGCTAGCCCACGCTGGAGCTCATGAAAACTGAAACAATACCGCTTCTTTCTTTGGAAGCACAATTTGTTAGCTGTGTTATGCTACTTTCAATCCACTATTAATGCTGCAATTAAACGTATTTGATATATTAATTAACTATTTATTTTAGCTATGTGCCATGTATATCAATGCATTAGGCCTATAGTTTTGCTAATCAACTACTAGATGTTACCTGTGTGTTTTATGCTACTCACTCCATCTCAAAATATGTTACGTCTAAATTCAATTTTATCTTAAAATACAGCTAAATTCCTATATATCATCTCATCTCAACCAATCATAATATTCCCCAATTTAATTTGTTCACCTACTTTCTTTTTTCAACCAATCATAACTATTTGATACCCTAGCATTAATCTCTTGAAAAAAGAGACGTAGATAGTTGTATTTTGAGACTGAGGGAGTAATAAACAACTTTTGGAACATACATGTCTCAGAAAACACATGGTTGTTATGCCCGGTTTTATATAGTCTTACCTTTCAAATTTTTGGATCTTAAAAACCTCATAAATTCTTATAGAATTTAGACTTTAAACATTTATTTTTTGCAAAGTGAAACAATCCAACTTACTCATAGCTCTATCTCTAATAGAGTTTTGAGCTAAAGATATCTAGCTACGAGAATAATTAGAGTTTCAAATACTACATTGTTACAAATAAAAGCCATGACCCCAGTGGCTCAAAATCCTGCGCCCCTACAAAGGGGGGTCACAGTGGCAGAAGGCATCGCCGCTGCCGATGGAGATCCCAAGCTAGGTTTTCATTTGCAGCACCCTTTCCCATATCTATCGTCGCCACCCCAAGCTCCATCACCCAGTCAAACCTCTGCCAAGTCATATCTCCGCCACAGTGGCGCCCCACCGGCAGCCAACTCCTGTCGTCGCCACCACGACCACTAGTCTCTTCACTCGCACCGGTCGCCTGCTGGCACCGGACACGTCGGCCTCTTGCTATGCCCATGCTAGCCTCCCTGCCCTGCCATCGCCAGCCCCGTAGGCCTTCCCGACGTAGCGCGTGTCGCCCACCCGCGCTCCACGCTGGATCCCTCCATGCGGACACCAGGTCTGCCTGGTCTGGTCATGGCGACGCCCCTCGCCGCGCCACCGCCCCACACCACGCCTCCACTAGGGCCCATGTCGGGAACCCCATATCCTGTCACGGTAGCGCCAGATCCAATGCCTCTCGCCGCACACGCGCCACAATGCCACCCTTTCTTCCCGCTGCACACCACGCCATCTTTGCTCGCGCCATGGTGCCGCCTTCTCTGCTCGCACACTGCTACATTGTCTTTCCCGTGCCAAAGGCAGGCTTTGCTAGGGTTTGGCCCCACCACCGCCATCCTGGCTCGCTGCAAGGCTTTCCGATGGTGAGCTCCGGCAGCAGCGAGGTGGAGTAGAGGGGGGAGGGGGCGGTGGCGGCAGCAGCTAGGGTTTTCCCCTAAGCCGCCTGCGTGCGGGAGACGCAGTGGACGTGAGAATTACTATCTGGATCTCGAAATTTAATTATTTTTCTTCAGAAAAATCATGCTGTGATTGGAGACTGCTTCCATTGCATTCACAAAATCAGTTGCAATGGTATGGTTGATGTTTATTGTTATGAGGTGGCCATTGATGATTCGAGAGACAACCTACTCAGTTGATGGTCCTTCATATTCAACACAATAAATTCTCTGAGAATATGAAATTGTAACAATAGCAGCAAGCAAGCACAAACCAACAAGAGCACTATCAATAGCAAAGATGGTGATGAGAATACTAGCCGCAGTACACTTGCCACCAATCAATTTCTCTCTTCCTTTTCTATTTCTTGAAGTTTATGTTGAGGCTATTTGACGAGGACATCACTAGCTCGGATATGACCATGTCTATCTTATGTATCCATCATGCAAAAGTGTATGTCTTATATGTGATATTTACATGTTATATATTTGAATACACGTTATTGCACTACGAATTTTGTGTGTTATCATTTGCAAAGGTACTGGCTTGGGTAAAGGGAAAGAGACTGAATGCAAGGAATACATGGATGATCAGATAAGTTGATTAGGGACAAAAGCAATACCTTCCACAAGTCTACTCCAAGAAGACAAGATATGAAGTTATACACGTTTCGGATTCAGTTTCAAGCTTTCTAACAGCATCAACTTCAAAAGGACCTAGACGTTGATCTCGAAGGAATCTCAAGGCATCAACTTCAAATAAGTTGATTCGGTTTTGACCATATAGTTTGTGTTGCGGCCAATATTGCTAGCACTTTCTCGGAATTTAGTTTTTGCTCACAAAATATTTTGCGTGAATTATATTTTTGATGTTTTAAAGCAATTCCTTGGTGTTTTTTTTTCAAACGAATGATACCTGATTACCAGTTTACTATGCATATGAAAGGAATTAAGGAAACATACGTGTACTTTGGAAGAAAGCATTTTAGAATGAAGTTGAAAATTGTTCTTTTTTGTTTTGAGGAAAGAAGGTGAAATTTTCACTAAATCATGTTGTCAGCTAATTGATTACTCAAGTTTATTTGATCAACCAGCAGGAGGACGACGGGCTGACAGCTTGACTTTGGTCGGTCTTCGCTTTGACGCTTTCCCCTCCTCGAATTCATGACTCTTATTCATTTCTCCCTGCCCCTTTCATCTCCAAATTTTATCCAAAACTCAAATTTTGAAAATTTGTGTCAGATTTGAAAGGCCTGAGCTAAAATTTTCGAACTTTTGAGTTTAAATGCTTCGGGATCTTTCTTTCTCACTGTGTTAAAGCACCTGATTCCCAGCCAGAGTTTGAAATTGTTTCTGTTCAGCTAGAAATCCCTGTAACCCTAGCTGTAAAAGTTTTGGACTTCAGAGTTCAGAAACTATGAACCGACGTCCAACCACCCTTCTACATTGCGCGAAAACCTGTTCACAACATCTAACCGACAAATGTTTTCAAATGAAAGATGACAACCATGGGCAACTTAAAAATTTGGCAAAGCTGGCAGTAACTCCAAATTAAATTAACCCATCTTCTTCACAATAAACTACCACTTGAACAACAGGATTAATAGATTAATTGCTTCGGTTTGTGTGGATTAGTTACCTGTTCTCAGCTGTAGGAGGCGGTTGGTAGCTTCCAAGGACGCCATCTTCTGCAAGCTCTCTGAACAGCCTCATCAATCTCACGTCTTCGGAGCAGAGACCTCTCGTAGAGAGCAAGGGATCAAGGAGAAGGGGGTTACCAGCATTCAGCAGCTGATGTGGTTTTCATTAAAGGTTGGAATGTCAGGTCGCTTGGCCGCTGGGTTATTCCTATTTCCTTGACTAACGTATTGCCAGTAAGTCGATGAGAAGTTTTAAAAAGCAAAGTCTTAGGCCGGGTTTAGCTCTCAACTTTTTCTTTAAACTTTCAACTTTTCTATATCACATCAAAACTTTCCAACACACATAAACTTCCAACTTTTTTCTTCAAACTTCCAATTTTAGTCAAACTTCTAATTTTTGCGTGGAACTAAACACACCCTTAATCTTTTTTAAGACTCATGTATTCATTTAATATAAAGTTTAGATACATGGTACATGAGTATGGATGAAAACGGAGCGGATACGAATGGATAATGCTCATACCATATTCATTTTCATATTTTTTGCCGGATACGGAAATGAATATGGATAGCTCGAATATGGAAATAAATACAAACTATCTCGATTACGAATAAGAGTCGAATATGATCGGACACGAATACGGAAACAATTTTTTCTCATAACACGAAAACCAACTCAACTTCTAATAGAAACAAATATCAACATATATAATTAACTCATTTTATATAAAATGTAGTATAATTTATAAATATTTTTAAAATTTTAAATGATATTAATAGTGTGGACCAATGTTAAGAGGTGAACTACTATTAAAAATATAGAAAGGTATATTGAAGGTCATAGAGTTATAAAGAAATAGGGTATGTCTTATGGCTTCTGCGGATATCCGAATAGCACTGTTCACCGGATATCCGAATTATTATCCGTATCCGCTGAAAACCCTGATACCATATTCGTATCTGTATCCGAGAGAAAATATCCGTATTTGTATCCATATCCGAACTATCCGAGAATTATCTGAGCCGAAAGGTATCTGTATTCGTTTTTATCTGGAGCAGACGGAAACTATCCGCTCCGCTTTCATCCCTACACATGAGCATAAACGGCCAAATTGAGCATACATTGGAAATTTTGGATGAAAGGACTTAAAAAGAACGAAAAATAAGCAATAGGTGTTTACACCCAAATTTGGCACCTAGACTCAAAATAAGGAAAATTGCCAACATTTGGGAAAGTCTCTGGTTTCTTCCACGGGGCCGGTCTGACCGGCGGCATGTGGCCGATCAGACCGCGGCCTGAGGGCCCGAGTCTGTTTTCATCGGGTCTCAGGATTTCTTACTCGGGAGGTTATGTTTCGGTTTCCTTTGGTTTCTACCCCGAATTGGACGTGGAGGAGGGCCTGTAGGAGGCAAGACCAATCCCTATAAGGGACAAGGCCGGTTCAATTGTAACATACAACACACAATCTACATACAAGCCTATTGAATCGCTTTTTCAATATTTTCAATCTATTTCTAGTTTAGTTCATCCATATTTGTCGATTTCTGCCGTAAATCGTTCGCGTTCGTTGCGAGAGTGCGAGATCCTTTGTAGGTTTATCCAGTCTTCCGTTTGCCTACGAGACAGGTAGTTATCCATCGTTCTATCTAAATCGGCCCCGCTAGCCTGTTTAATATATCAAAACCCATCTTGATCTAGCTTTTTGCTAGATTGGGGTGGTTGGCGACTTCATATCACCGCAAGGCATTTAGGTATTCGATCGTGATTATCTTCTTGCCAAAAAAGTTGCCAACACGATTTTTAGCGATTCCATATCACCGCAAGGTGTTTAGGTGTCCGATCATGATTATTGTCTTCTTGTCAAAAAAAAAAGTTGCCAACAATAAGCTCCTTCGTCTGCTTGTTTCACACGACCGGCGATCCTGTTTGTGTCAACGATGATGGTGAAGATGATAGTATGGCAAGCTTCAAAAGATAGAGCCGAGGAGCGATCCCAGTCGGGGCCTCCGCTATGGAGGTTGAAGCTACCATGGCCAAACCAACAAATCAAAGCTGCCCTTTGCAGATCCGACAGCGACTCTGAAGAAAAAGAATGCCGCTCTTGTGGAGTGGTTGCTGCGAGAAAGTTGAACAACCAACACAACCTCTTTGCAAGAGAAACTATTGAACTTCGAGCTGTATACGCAGAAAAGTAGTAGGGCGTCTAGAGCTCACTGGTGGTCGCCAGCAGCCAGAGAACATATGCCAAAGCAAGCTTCAGTAGGTCCATTCATGGCCAAAGAACTTCGGGACGAAGGAGGTAGACGCCACCATCTGCTTCGATCTGCAGAAGAAAAGGAAAAAAGCAAGACCCACAACAGGATTTACCCGACTACGAGACAAGCTCGACATGCCACCGGAACCCTCCCCCCCCCCTTTCCCGGCGACCAACGGCCACCGGAGATGGAGAGGAGAGGGGATCCGGCAAGGCGAGAAGTAGCGCTGGAGAGAGCCCTTCAGGGGAAGCACCGAGAGAGAGACTTCGAGAGAAAGGTTAGTCTTAATCCATTTTTATTAGTTTCTTTCAAACGTAAGCAGAGACAAATATCACAGTAACTTTCAAATAAGCCTAGAATATGAAGGATATGATGGCATGATCTTGCATACCTATTATAAATACAATGTAACGGCAGTGTGAGTGTAGCTCAAGTAGTTAGGTTTCTTGCGGTGGAAACTGCCTGCCTAGATTTAAGTCCTAGACTTGACATGGGTGCTCGCATTTATCGTTATTTATTCTTTCGGTGTAGGTGTTCAGTGGTAGGCGACGTACTTATTGGCAGCGAGACACCCGTGATGATTTTATCAATCTCAAGATATGCCGACCCAGTTTTTTGAAAGTACCCATAAGGGTAGGGTGCATATGCATGTGTGTGTTTATAGAGTTGAGTGCGTGTTGTAAGCGCATGTGTTTGTACTGTGATCTAAAACAAATGTAAGGAAAAATATTCCCCAAAAGGCTTTAAATTTGTGCCATTTGATTTTAGGCTTCCATAAGACAATCTAATTTTAAGGTTATTGGACAAAAGACACTCCGGCCATTATATTAATGTATTCTTTTCCAAGGATAAAACTTTGTAAAAGACAATTTAACACTTGATCGACCTTCTAAATGGAGAGATAAAGTGCCCTGAAGTAAATGCCAAAAATGTAAAGTTTCATGTAGCATATCTTGCCTAAATGTAACTATGGCGCAAAGTAGTAAAGATTTTCCACTTCGGCCAAATCGTGACCCTGATCAACGAGATACAGATTTTCCACTTCGGTCACACCGGCCTCACATAGGGTTATAAAATTTGTCATAGTAAACGCATGTGTGTACACACTTAGGAGTAGCAATTTATTAGATAGAGAATAGACATAAATCCATGGTGCTCTTCCTATTGAATCTCATCCACTTTCACACTATATATCCGGATTGCACAACAGGGAGTAGCACTAGTACAAATGACAGCATTTTGAAACTAGTCAAAATGCAAAACAAGTATATAAACAACTGATCGGTCGATTACCATACAGTACATTTCTTATATCCCTCCGTTTCTAAATATTTGATGCCGTTGACTTTTTTAAACATGTTTGATCATTTGTCTTATTAAAAAATTTAAGTAATTATTAATCTTTTTTCTATCATTTGATTCATTGTTAAATATACTTTAATGTATACATATAGTTTTACATATTTCACAAAAGTTTTTAATAAGACGAACGGTTAAATATGTTTACAAAAGTTAATGGCGTTAAATATTTAAAGACAGAGGGAGTATATCCTTGTTCTTTATATTTGTAGTTTACACAGTATATTATAGCTTAGGATTTTGCCACCATGGAATAGTTTCCGCTGCCAGGACCCGCTCTTGAGATGGCTGGAGAAGTTTCGAGATTGAAAGTGGAAAGGAGTTTAATTTCGTCAGCATATATCGCTTGCTCAAGCCAAAGAAAATAAATTTGCTTGTTACTAATAGTAATTAACAGTGTATAAGGGTTAAGGAGAATGAAATTTTACTTGACAAGTGCCAGCCACATAGATCGTGTAGCGCCGTAGAAGATGAACGACAGGAGAGTCAGAACTATACTGTCTATTGCCAGTAGTTAAAGGTCAACCAGGTTTTAATTATAGCTAAATTACCAGCTTACAGTTTTTTCATGTAAAAAGAAAAAGAAAGCACACAATTCATAATGACCATATTTTGAGCGAAGGACAACACAAGTGAGTGTTTTCCACTTTAAATAAGAAATTAAATTAGTTGCATGTGTTATGATAAAAGGGATCCCCAGCTGGCTCAGTTGGCGTTTTGCATCTTTGAACCACCGTTAAATTGATCCATATCAAGTAAAATTGAAACAGAGAAAATCATTACGTGCCATCAACAAAGTCCACATTATCTACTCTAGGGAACTCTCTCGTTTCTGCTCTATGCACGACGTTCGGATTGCTTGTTTTCTTCCCTTTATACCATTGACTTTACTGGTTGCAGTGACCTAAATAGTACTATAAGATCCTAAGTTTAAATCTCTAAAGAAATGAATTTCAGATTTGGTTATTTGAAAGACTAAGTTCTCATTTTAAATTCAAATCTTAATAGGATTGAATTTCAGATTTGATTAGTTGAGAGCCTATAAGTTCCCTAATTAATAAGATTAGATATATCCGGTTGGAGCTGCTGTTAGAAAAAAATCATGGGGGAGGAGAGAAGTGGCTTAAGAGTCACGTTTAAATCCTCGGGATGAATAAGTTACTAAAATGAATTTTTGAATGGAATTTGACAAGAAACAACACATGGATAAAGAAAATGATTAATTGGATTAAGAGAGAGAGAGAGAGGGGGGGGGGGTTTGTTAATTAAGGATACTGAAAAGGTAGCGCTCCCACCAGTCCATGACGTACAGCCCAACGGTGACGTTGTACAGGAACAGCTTCCTGCCCATTCAACTCATCTCCTTCGTAGTATTGTACTCGATAGCTGTTCTCTCTCACTCTGTGTAGAAATTGAAGAGGCATGTTGGTGTGTTGGTATTTATAACTGGAGGAGGCAGCAGCAAAGACCTTGCCATTTGCCAAGCTAGCCATAACCAACATTTTTTGAAACACCCATAGCCAACTGAATCTCGGCAGGTTTTTCTTCTTCTCACACTTGGGACACCAACTGAATGCAGCCTTGCTGCAATATTTTTATTATTAAAATCTGATCTCTACATCCAAACCGGTCTACATCCAAACCGGAGGTATACGCCGTATATGTAATCTTTGCTGCAATATGATATGCTAAGGAGAATCGGCTATGGAGTTATGGATCGAAGTCGTCGCAAGAGAGGATAAGTGACTGTTCAGTACTCCCTCCGTTTCACAATGTAAGTCATTCTAGCATGTAAGTATTTATATTGATGCTAATGAATCTAGATATATAAATATGAATGTGAAAAATGTTAGAATGACTTACACGAAACGGAGGAATTACGTACCTACTCGAATCTGAACTCGCCTAACTAGCACGACTTTTTCCTGTTTGACATGCTATTAGAAATTTTCATGGTTACAACTAATTACCATGGGGCAACCGGGGTACGTTAGAAATTTAATGAAGGGACCAAATAAACTAATTCATGTATGGAGGGGAAGACTATACTTTGTTAATCACTTGACTTTTCTCCCCCTAAAAATCTCAGTCCACACCGGGTATAAACCTAAATCACACTTACGGTTACGGCTAGAGCAACCGAAATCTTCCGAAAAGCTAATTGCAGTTAATTGACTTATCCATGAATTCAATTGCTTTCAAGGATTAAGCCACTCGCAACTGATGCTTGTGAGTTCGGATGGGGTGTTGAGACGACATGCGGAACTAGACAAACCGTTAGCACATAATTAATCGAGTATTAATTACTATGTAATTAGAAATTAGATTTGTTTATTTTTTTAAGAAGCTTCTATATAGAAAAAAAGAGTAAATTGCATTGGTGGTACACAAACTTATTAGGTGGGTGCAAGTTAGTATATAAACCTGTAAAATGCTTGTTTCGGTGCACGAACTTGTCTAGTTTATGCAAATGAGACCAAAATAGCTTGTCAATGTTAATTTTATAAAGCTGATCTTAATTAGGATGTGACGTATAGTGAGTATGCATAAGACATACAATATTTATAAGGAAAAAGTACGAATTACACCCTCGAACTATCGTGGTCGACCGAATTACTCCCCTGAACCACAAAACCGGACATTGCTCACCCTGAACTTTCAATACCGGACGAATTACCTCCCTCGACCTAATCTAGAGCGGTTTTATCCTACGTGGCGTACGCGCGGCAATCCAGTCAGCATTTTTTTAGAAAAATGGTGGGGTCCACTTGTCATGCCTCCACCTCATCTCTTCCTAGTTTCTCTCTCACGTAATCTCTCTCTTGTGCGTGCGGGCGGCGGACAGCGGTGCGCGGGGTCAGGGGGCGGACGGTGGACGACGGCAGCGGGCACGAGGCGAGGAGGTCGGGGTGGACGGCTGCGCGGCCGCGAGGCGAGGAGGTCGGGGTGGACCGCTACGGCGGCGACGGCGGAGGGGGACGGCGAGGAGGAGGCTTGATGATGGACCTCAGGAGAAGGATGGAAGGGAGACGCGCGATAGCATCCGTCCGGTCCGTCGTGACCTCAATCCGCCGACTCCCGTCGCCGGTGCCACTTGATCCGCCGTCACCATGATTGCCACCTCCCTGCCGCCAGCCGATTCCCTCTCCCACCCTCGTCTGCCGCTGGCTTGATCTACCTAGACACGCGGGCGCGCCCGCCGCCGCTCCATGTAGCGCCCCGCTCCACGTGCACGCGCGCCGTGGCTCATCGGCAGCTCACCAGGGCAAGCGACGGCGGAGGCGGAGTGGGCAGCCGGCGTTGGAGGCGGAGTGGGCAGCCGGCGGTGGCGAGCGGCTAAAGCGGAGGCAGAGCTCGCCGGGGCCGGGGGAACCGATGGCGGAGGCGGAGTGAGCGGCTGGTGGCGGAGGCAGAGTGGGTAGCCGGCGGCGGAGGCGGGTGCTGGCGAGTAGGGCAGCAATGTCTCTCCGACCTCTTGGTCCTCCTCATCGACAAACGCCACGGCCGCCGCGGGTGGGACGGCGACACCTCCTTCCTCTCCTCCCACCGCAACCGGGCGTCACCGTCCTACTCGTCATCGTCGTCCATGGCCAGACCACGCCGCCGCGCTCCAGGCCTAGCAGCGTCGCGTGCGCACAAGCGGGCACTCGGCAGCGGCGACACTGTGTTGCTCCTCCCTCCATCAGCGCCGCCACCCTCTGCCGTCGACCACGCCAAGGACACCGCCAACGCCGCCCTCTCCCTCGGCGCCAAGCCCGCCTCCTGCGCCCACGTGCCGTCTTCCCGCGCCCCCTCCCGACCGCTGCCACGCGCTGCTATGCGCGTCGAGAGAGAGGGAGAGAGATTGAGAGGAAGAGGGGAGATGGGAGATGAGAGAGTTATATGACAGGTGGGCCCCACCATTAAAAAAAGAGAAAATGCTGTCTGGATGACAAAACCGCTCTCATTGGGTCGAGGGGGGTAATTTGTCCGGTATTGAAAGTTTAGGGTGAGCGATGTCTGGTATTTAGGTCTAGGGGGGTAATTCGGTCGATCGCGATAGTTCAGGTGTGTAATTCGTAATTTTTCCTATTTTTTATAAATTTGGTCTCTACTTTATCCTTCATCATGAAAATAATGAATTTCATATATTTTTAACCCTTATATCATTGCTCGGGCTTTTTTTCTTTTACTACCATCACTATATCCATTCTATTTTTACTGAAGAGGGTGTATGTCTAATACAAACCTTCTCGGATATATGTTTACGTAGTATCCTAATCGGCCCCTAAATCAATAAGATTAGTGTTTTTTTCGCCTTTCTCTGCACGCACCAGACAAGTTCATGCACCAAAACAAGCATATAACAAGTTTGTGCACTAGATTGCACCCACCTGACAAGTTCGTGTACTAGTGACGCAATTTACTCTAGAAAAAAATTACACGAAATATGCCATTCACCAGTTTCCGAAACACGCTAACGGAGAGTGCCGTCACGTGTATATACTACTTCCTCCGTTTCTAAATATTTGACGCCGTTGACTTTTCTAAATATGTCTGACCGTTTGCCTTATTTAAAAAATTTAAGTAATTATTAATTCTTTTCCTATCATTTGATTCATTATTAAATATACTTATATGTATACATATAGTTTTACATATTTCACAAAAGTTTTTAATAAGACGAATAATTAAATATGTGCTAAAAAGTCAACCGTGTTAAATATTTAGAAATATATTTAGAAATGGAGGGAGTATATGCCTAAGCAAGCTTTATTTACCTTTGTTTTGTTTCAGAAACAAACTGTATACGGAGTCAGACTTGACGTGCATCAGTATAGCGTAATCAAGTGAAAGGTAGAGTTTGGACTAACCAATACTCCCTTCGTCCCGTTGATTTTTTTTAGCAAATGTTTGATCGTACGTCTTATTTAAAAAAAATTTATGAAATATGTAGAACTATATATATACATATACATAAAAGTATATTTAACAAATGAATCAAATGATAGGAAAAAATTAATAATTAATTAAAATTTTTGAATAAGACGAACGATCAAACATGTTTAAAAAAATTAACAACGTTAAATATTTAGAGACGGAGGAAGTAGTATATTGTCAACTCATGATTTGGACTGATAAATAAATGAATTAGATTTTGTGAACGATAGAAACTGATCGATCGAGTTCATCCTACAGTTCCCTACAGGTTATGCAGATTGTCAGCACTCGTTCTTTGACGGGATCGTGCACGTCCAATTAATGAACTATATCTCTTTATATCTTCCCGATCGAGCATGCACGTACGAAGTCCATGGCTCCATGCACCGGAGTTGCCGAATCCATCCCTAGTCATGAACAGATGAACACAGCAATATAAGTATAATATCCCTCCGTCGACGCCGTTGCCTTCTTAATTAACGATTGACCATTTATTTTATTCAAATAAAAAATATTTATGTCATGCTTGAAAAACATTTGATGATATATCAGGTCACGATAAAATAAACGATAATAATATAAATTTTTTGAATAAGACGAATGGTCAAACGTTGATAAAAAGTCAATGGCGTCATACATTAAAATAAAAATAATGAGAGAGTATGTATTATACATTGAGTCAAACTTCTTGATCCCACAAGTCATCAAGCCCTACCTATCAACGGTGGTCAACACACCGGTCAATGCTCCAGATATCATAACAGTTAAGAGCAAGGTCAATAGAATAGCCAATAGTTAGCTATAAAAATTATCACATCATTTATAATCAACTTTTGTAATTACATTGTATAGACATGCAATATACGATACATAACTCCGTAGACAAGCATGGTGAAAAGCTATTGGCATGAAACGCGTGTGCAAAAAGCCAGTCTAATAATAGAACTAATTAACTACGTGCAATAAATCTATATTAGATCTAACATATATAACATATAATAGGTTACCTTATTTTTTTTCCTCCTCTCTCTCACCATTGCGAGGGACTGACGATGTCGGTTTTCTCTTTTCGTAAGAAGCTCTAATAGCTAGTAATGGTTTCAAAAGTCATTTCTTACTCTTCAGTGTTTTTTTAGGGAGAGTTCTTTTCAGCCCATAGGTTTTGGCTGATTAGCTATACGCAAAATGAGAAACCCAATTAGCATATGATTAATTGATTATTTATTTATTTTTTAATGCATCATTTATATAAAAAGTTTTCTCATGAAATATATCGTTCAACAGTTTGAAAATCTTACTTAAAAAAATGATGAGCTGCTAAGCTTAATTAGCTCTCTATGACAGGCCTTAGTACCAGAACTTTCCTAAGATTTGTTGGATGGATTTAGTGCTCTAGCTTGATTGCTTGGTGGAACTTGGAGTTGAAATGGGATGGAATTTTATTTCTCCAGATCTTTGCGACTTTCAAATCTTTTTTCTTTGTATTCTATAAAGCTTGTTGTAATCGCATCAGTTTCTCCGATAGAAATGGGAGGGGGCAGCCTCTCTAGTTAAAAGAAATATAAAATCTCTCTATATCCTCTGCTAGTGAGAAGATGTCATGTCTTCCCTTGTGTGAGGACAACACTAGCTTGGATATATCTATGGCTACCTTATATATGCATTAATCAAATAAGCATTCTTTTTTGTAAGATTTGTGTTTTATCTATTTGAACAATGTTACTACACCAAGAGTTGTGTGTTCTCACATTTGCAGAGATACTTGCTTGGGTGAAGGGAAAGAGACCGAACACAAGAAATACATAGAAGATCAAGGAAATTGATTGGGGACCAAACCAAAATCAGTCTACTCCTATATTACCACATCACTTTTGGTCCATAGAAGATAAGAGATGAAGTTTTGCATGTTTTGAATTCAGATTCGAGCATCCTGATAGCATAACTTCAAACGAACCTAGCTGCTAGCTAGCTCGTTATCCACGCTGGAAAGCAGTTTGGGCAGGGCAAGTGGCTTGTCCCATTATGAAGAACAGAGCCCTGGGATCACCCTTAATCCAATTCATATATTGAGGTTGAACGACATGTTAAGGTTGGACTTTGGTCCCCTACTCTCCCCCTTCATGAATGATGAGACTGTTATCTACCTGGGGTAGACAACTAGCACTAGAACGGGATCGCTTATCTCTAACGGGCTGAAAGCCTCATCACTATCGGGTAAGGCCCCCATCAGTGGGCAAAGGTCACTGATGTGAGAAAGTATTTCAATCGGGCTAAAGCCTGTCACGGATGGATGCTATCTCAATCGGGCCGACAACCAAGCCCGTCACAGATCAGTATGACCAGTCAAACCACCGTAGTTAGGAGCCCGTCACGGATGAGTAGTCATCTCCATCGGGCATTTAGCCAGAGCCCGTCACCGATAGGTTTGACCCCACTTGTTGAGTCAAACTAGTCCCGGTTCGGATGACTTATCTCTATCCGGTGTATTCTAAAAGCCCGTCATGGATGACTAATCTCTAACGAGCTTGACTCTATAGCCCGTCACGGATGAGTTATCTCTTTCGGGCATTAGCTAAATGCCCGTCAGGGATGAGTTTAGAACAAAAAAAATAAAATTTGTCTTTTTGGCTAGCCTCAGGCCTTTGCTAGCCATGCCCGCTGCAAAAATGACAGAAGCATATATATACATAGTCCCATTCCCAGCAACCCCATTCCCAGCATCAATTCACATATACCATCACAGCCAATTCATATAGACCCATTCCCAACATCACATCAGCCAATTCACATTTATATTCCATCACAGCATAGCCAATTCACAAAATCAAACACATATACATTCACATCCACAACCCATTCACATATATATGTCATTCACATCCTTTTTTCTCTCCAAAACCGCCGACATGCATCAAAACCTGCAAAACTAAGTTACTCTGAAGAATATAAATGTATTACAAAGAATATTTACAAAAATCAAATGTTTGTCGCATATGCATTGCAAATGTTCTGCCATTCCGAGATGAGCTAACTAGGACTTCACTCTAAACATCCCTTTCGGTGACACAATATCATCTAGTATGAATTGTGCTATCTCCTCTCTGATGATTTCGAAGTTGATTTCCGGAATCCTTGAAATAAATTCCTGCATGTTCGGCGCCAAGTTAGTGTACATACTTGTAAATTTATCGTCCTATGTGTGTATAAACAATTGAATTACACACCTTAGGGTCGAGCAATGTCACCTTTTCTGCAAAGCTCCTCATGTTATGGCAGACATGGAACCCGCACTGGTCGCCAACTTGTTGACGTATTGGGAATTCTTTCTTGTGACCAAGTTTGGGATGCCCATCCTTATGCCTCCCGCCTCTTGCCACGTATTGGTCCCATGCCTCGTTCAAGGCAGATTCGATGGCCGACCAATCGTATATTTCTAGCTTGATATTGGAGTTAAGGTAGTGTGCCCGGCTCCACTTCGGCGTTATTACTAGAAGAATCCAATGTCGCCTGCAAAATTATTAAATTGCCAGTTACATACTACAGTTGTACGCGTCTAGTATTTGAGTATAAGTACGATACACGCTTACTGTTGATTGTAGGCACACATAATGAAGTCCTTGTCTTGACGGGCAAATAAGCAGTCCTTGATATAGCCCACCATGTTTGCTTGATCGTTTTTCAGCGTTGTCTCGTTGACGACAGCTGGATCGAGTAAGGCAACATGGGGTGCTTTACAATGGACATGCTTCCAGGTTAACCTACGAGCAAGACAAGAGTCAGGGTAAGCTTAATTTGTGGACAGTCACTACCATATCGCGTACCAAGAAATACTTACAAGGAGTAGCACTTAAGGAGGTTGGAGTCGATCGCTCGCACCCTGTAGAGGTCCCATAGATCTTTGAAGTCTACGGCGATGAAGGCAGTAGGCCCGAGGAACGGCTGACCATCGTGTTGGCCCAACATGGAGGTCTCTCTATTCTTCCTCCTTGCGTTGGATTTCTCCATGTAGTACCCGTGCAACTCCTTGCATCCAGGGCCCATCTTGAATAAGGCATCGTCTCCGACCAATGGCATGCCCAATG
This sequence comes from Oryza glaberrima, assembly GCF_000147395.1. NCBI lineage: Eukaryota > Viridiplantae > Streptophyta > Magnoliopsida > Poales > Poaceae > Oryza > Oryza glaberrima. The sequence continues at coordinate 13,598,274 of NC_068332.1, forward strand.
TGAATTCGGCTGGAGGCTTTGGAGGAGCTACTGGCGCCTTGCCAAGATCAAGCTTCTTTGGGGCTAATAGCACCTTTATTTTTCCTCTCCCTGTTCCAGCAGCTTTTCTGCGTATATCAAGCTTGGGTGGAGAAGATTTCATCCTCTTGCTCCTTTTGGCAGGAGGGGGAGGTGTGGCCTGCTGTCAACCTCCATACCGTCGTCCCCAAAATCAGTATCATACTGTAATTGGAGATCTTCATCTCTTTTTTCAACGGCAGGAGGGAGAGATACAACAGTTTGATGGGGACGCGTCGGCGGCGGACGAGAACTTGGCGCTGGCCTTGGAGTTATATTGATCTCAATGCTGTGCTTGGGCCATTGAATAAAGGTCCCACGTGCAGCTCCAAGGGTCAGAATCTCGTCATTAGGTGGGTGTGGGATAGTGTAACCAACCCAATTGGGCTTCACTAAGTCCACCTGAACTTTGGCATTGCCGGCTAGCAGATGCGCCCCATGCACTCGGGTCTCTGGTGTAGGCTTGAAAGCTTGACCCTCTGCAACAGGAATTGCAAATCCTGGTGTCACCCTAACGACTAGGGTACACGATGTGGGTTCCTGCGATAGATTCATTAGTGTCCTTAGTATATGTTGCAATGTATTGTGGTGCTAATACAATATATGCGTTATTAAGTTGTTTTTACCGTTATGTGGTCCATCGCGGCGGGGCCTTCAGGCTGTTCTGCCGGAGCCTTAGTTGATGCGCAGCTGCTACGCCTCTGCGTGGGGCTCACTTGTACTATGGGATCAGGAGTGGCATCGGTCGACCTATCCCTGATGCGTGCCTCCATCTGAGCCTCCATACCTAACAACTCGGCAGTGAGCTCTTCTCTAAGCTCTTCTTTAAGCTCCTCCTGAAGTTGGGCCTTAATGCGTGCAGCTTTTTGCGCCTTGGAAAGCTTGTGCTTCTTGTACTGCCACGCATATTGGGGAAACCCAAACTTCCATGGAACATTGGAGCCAATGCCCCTTGTTCATCCATGGTGTTCTTCGTTTCCCAACGCTTTCTTGAGGATGTCATCCTCGCGTTTTTGTGAGCAGACCACTTGGGAGGCCTGTCTCTCAGCATTCAGTTTGACCTGGGGTACAGTTAGGACGCGTTAGACGAAGAATACGATACAACATAATGAAACTTATTCTATGTGTTCAACTTACGATTTTCTGGTACACCGCTTGATCTTCGGGATTTGGGAACGAAAGAGTTCCGTCACTATTCTTCTTCACCCTTGCCCTTGCCCGCTGGACCGGGATATCAGCAAGCACTTGCGGGGTGTTAGATTCCGCTGTAGCTTCATCCTCCTTGTCCCATTCTGCCTGTTTCCCCGCGTAGCCTCCGGTGCCAAGCCGGTGCGGGTGAAGGTTCCTTGCCTGCAGATCATGGTAGGCCTGGCTTTTTGCCCGAGACTCTTTCGTTGATTTGGCGATATGGAACTCATCCCACACGGGTCGGGTGATGAATGGGTATTTCCCAAATGGTTCTGGCTAGGCGGGGTTGAGGACGTACTCTGTGACCAGCGTTGTCTTGAAATTTTTCCAACAATTCCCCATCTTGTGGATAGCCTGCCGCTTGAGTTCTGCCTCGGCCTCTGTAGGGTATCGGAACCTTTCCTTGAACTGCCTCCAGGCCTCTTCTTTTTCTTCATGAGGGACCAGATCGATGTGGTCCTTGAGAATAGTGAAGTTCCTCCTCCCTAGGACTCCGCATATCGTAGGGAACTTTTTAACAGCTTTCATCGGAGCCGTCGGATATCCAACATTGTCCACCTTTGTTATGGTGTAGACTTCCTTAGGAATCTTATTCTGGGTCCTAAAATTCCGGCTCGAAGTAGTCCCAGTAGTGGTCGTCGACATCGGTTCACCTTGCTGCGACATGTCCTATGTCACTGTTGTACGGGGAGAAAATACTTTTTAAACACAAAATTGCATCTACACACATTCTCTGATGGTTTGATATACCTCTATCTCCTACCTGCGTTCGCCTCGTCGACAGAACCATAGCATCCATGCTCAATAGGGCCAGAGCACCTGGGAACTCGACCTCGACATTAGTATCCCACTCGAACTTGCAATCAATGTCAAGTGGGATATGGATGTCGAGGTCGAGATCCCGTCTGCTTTGGCCCTAAGGAACATGGATGCAACATATCTGCTGACGAGGCGGACGCAGATAGAACACACAGGCAACCAAAACCCTTCCTATCCAGGATCCCTAACGTTATCATCAGCAAACTCCTAGATTGCGTCCAAGATCATTTCGTTAGGGAACCCTTATTCCCATAGATACAACAACCATCTTTGGATACTGAATTTATGAGAATGGGGTTCCATAATGAAATGACCTTGAAAGCAATCTAGGATATTGGTAACGATAACAGATTTCTAGACATGTTGTATTTGAATGAAATGTTTTGTTTACCAATTTGTCTTGGTCGGTACCGTGCAGGCAGTAACTTGACCAAACCAGATTTAGCAACCGGGACACTTCATATTCTCCTAAATGTCATAATTTCAGTAACTTCATTTAATAACAGATTTCTATGCATATCTGTCGGAGATATGGGCCCGGGGGTATGCAAAGTGAGGGGAATCTACCTTTCCATCCTGCCGCGTGTCCCTACAGCCTGGTCCTACTCCCACATTCCGCGAATCGCAAGAGCGGCCGGGGGGGCCTCGGGGTGCTACGTCATGCCCCTCGGGCCCTTGCACCGCTTTGCCCCGAGGCCCTCGCCCAGCCGCCATTTGGCGGGGGGAACAAGCGAGGAGGGGCATTGTCATAATTTCAGTAACTGCCCCCTGCCGCATTTGATGCAGTGGGGCAGACGTGCGGCGTGCCCGACTGACGCGCGACGGTCAGGAATGACCGATCTGTGACCGGCCTGACGCCGGTCACGTCTAACTAGACAGACAGGCGTGCTCCCACGTCGCATCTGCTTTCGGCGGAGTGGAGGTAAGTATGACCCGTCCCATCGGAGGGTCATTTAGAGTTCTCCCCACGAGAGGGCGGCCACCACAAGTCTTCACTCATTAATGAGGGAATGACAGGACTGTCCCCCGTGTCAGGCGAGGGACGGCGCTGGGCCCCGCTCAAGGACAAGCTGCGGTTTAGCTTCCAGGCGAAGGCACGGGTCGAGATCCGGTCAAGGTAAGGTAGGCCCCCACCCGAGAGAAGAGTAGGTAGAGGCGGTGCATGTGGTATCCCCTTGAGGTATAAAAGGAGGACCTTGCCCACCGAGGAAGGGGACGACTCTTAGAAAATCAAAGCTCTAGGAGAAGGGAAGAGCGTTCTCCGGAGTTTAGGAACCCTTGTAACTCTCAGTCTAAATCCCATACACAGGAGTAGGGTATTACGCTTCGTAGCAGCCCGAACCTGTATAATCTTGTTGTGTGTGCACTAGCTAGCAGCCTTGGGGGCGGATACGTGATTTCCAGAGGCGAGCTTTTTCCCCCGGCCGAACTCACGAAAGGGGGGTCTCACGATCTCCCGCTAGAGAGGATCACTCCTCGACAATATCCATCCCAATTCCCTCAAAATGACCCAAAATAGCCCATACTACACAAGTCATATATATATTATTTTTGTACCTAAAAAAACACAAGTCATGACATATAATAAGTTTGCCCTCAGTTTTGCTCAGAAATTATGCATCAATTACCATCATTTGCAACTGCCCCCACCCCCAAAAGAAAGTATTTCAGTACAAGTGTAGAGGGTCTCTCCTCATTGGACCTAAAATATCCCAAAATTTTTGCAAACAACCATATAAGAACAAGTGTAGAGGGTCTGCCCTTATGCCAAAAAAACAAACAGCCATAGAAAAACATACCAAAACTCACATTTCCCCCAAAATAATTCAACCATCACATTGGACCCAAAATATCCCAAAAAATTTGCAAACAACTATATAAGAACAAGTGTAGAGGGTATGTCCTTATGAAGTAAAAAAATAGCCATAGAAAAATTGCCCACAACAATTCAGGGCAAAAATGGTATGTTCTTGAGCAATCATCACTGGCCATTCATCCATCATAGCCCACAATATTTCATCATCACAGCCCGCATCTAAACAATTTTCCCAACATCCCATTCTCCCCCAAATTCACAAATTCATCCATCACAGCCATATAAAAATTCATCAGTATCTAACACATATAGAAATGCACAAGTCATCACAGCCATATAAAAATTCACCACTAGGTAACACATATAAAAATGCACAAGTCATCACAGCCATATAAAAATTCATCACTAGCTAACACATATAAAAATGCACAAGTCATCACAACCATATAAAAATTCATCACTAGCTAACACATATAAAAATGCACAAGTCATCACAGCCATATAAAAATTCATCACTAGCTAACACATATAAAAATGCACAAGCCATCACAGACATTAGCATCTAAACATTGAATCAACAAATAATCGCACTATCACATTATCGAATTTAAACATTATCATCGAATCATCAAATCATCAAATCATCACATATAACATGTACACAGCAAATCATCACATATAGTTTCATCGGTGAGGAGTACCTACCTTGCACGGTGGCGGGCTCGGTGAGGAGGTTGACGTGGGCTCGGGGACGGCGGTCTTAGGCGGCACCAGGCTTGGGGACGGCGTGGAGGGAGGCGCCGGGCTCGGGGACGGCGTGGAGGGAGGCGGTGGCCGTCGGGGAGGCCGGATCTTGAGCGGCCCCGGCCTCAGGGACGGCGGTCTTGCGCAACGGCGGCGGTCGGCAATCGGTAGAGGGAGGCAGCGGCGTGGAGGAGGTCGACGCGGCGGCTAGGACGAGGTCGACGGCCACCGTGGTCGGTGAGGTCGGATCTTCGAGGGAGGAGGAGGCGACAGCGTTAAGGACGAGGAGGCGGCAGCGGTCGGTGAAACGGCCGCGGCGTTGGTCTTGAGGACTAGGCGGAGAGGAAGCCGGCGGTGGCGGTCTTAGGCGTGGAAGACACGGACTTGGAGAGGAGGCCAGCGGTGGCGGCGGTCTTGGGTGCGGAGGAGGCACTGGCGACGGTGGATCTGAGAGAGTGAGAGTGTGAGAGAGTGAGAGGTGGTGTCGGCGGTGGATAAGGACCCATGGATGAGGATTGACTAAGTAAACCCTAGTCAATCCTCACGTCTATCGGGCAGACTACTATGCCCGATGCGGATGACACTCATCCGTGACGGGCGTTAGTACTCTGCCTAATACGGATGATACCTATCCGTGACGGGCATTAGAACTAAGCCCGTTAGTACTCTATCGGGCATAGTACTAAAGCCCGTCACAGATGACTTATTAAAATATTTTTAAGTTATAAAAATCATTTATAATTAAGTTCTACCTGATTTAAAATTGCTATTACATTTGATTTATCACATATAATTAACAAATGTCTTAATTACATAGTTTAAAATTCCTATTAATTTTTTAAAATCATATAATTGACAATTGCCTTTCTCACATATAGTTTAAAATTCCTATTAATTTTTTTAAAATCATCTAATTGACAAATGCATTTTTCACATATAGTTCAAAATTCATATTACTTTTTTCAATTCTTATAATTAACAATTGGCTATCTCACATATAGTTTAAAATAACAAGTATAATTTTTTAAAACCACATAATTAATAAATCCATTTCTTCAAAGAGTTTTAACTGGAATGGCATGAAACATATGCTATTCATTCATTAAGGCTCCAATACAAATTAAATACATCATTCACAGTGATATGCCTTCCGAATGGTCTGAACGAACGTATGCCACTTCGTCTTCGGGATCATCGTCAAGGTCGATCTGAGGTCTGACATGAAGATTCTTGTTGTATTCTTCTTCATCGATGACGTTGTCCAACCCCACAATTCTTCGCTTGCCATCCCTAACGACGTGCATCTTCTTGTTTGCGGGGTTTTTTATGTAGAAAATCTGTTCGACCTGCTTCGCTAGTACGAATGGTTCGTCTGCGTATCCAACCTTGGCCAGATCCACTAATGTGAAGCCTTCCTTGTCGACCTTGACACCTGTGCGGATATTCACCCAACTGCAACGAAACAAAGGGACTTTGAAGTTCAGATAGTTCAGCTCCCATATCTGCTCTATGCGGCCATAGTATGTGCTCGATCCAGCCTGATACTGATATGCATCTATACGGACTCCACTGTTTTGCACTGTGCTTTTCTCATCTTGTGTGACGGTGTAAAATGTGTATCCATTGATATCGTACCCTTGCCATGTGTCAACATCCCAAGATGGACCCCTTGCCAACCTTTGTAATATCTCACTTGGGCCATCAGTCGACCGTGCTACACGATCCTTGAACCATTCGTTGAATGTCACACCCTAAAAATCCTAAGTATATAAATTGTTGTTTAATTGGAATTATTAGAAATGATTTTAAAAGCCTAGAAGAGAAGATCTAATTTTAAATAATAAATTCCAATATAAAATGGGGTCAGATAAAATTTCATTAAATACTTTGCTTGATTCTATAGTTCCTAGAGTTTTCTGGGATTTATTTGAGCCAAGGAAGTATTTTTAATAAATGGAATTGCATTTCATGAATAATTTAAATTGGAAAAGGTTTTAAAAGTCCTCTTTTGGCTTTGGGCAGAAAGTCGGCCCAAAACCTTCCCTCTCTCTCCTCTTCGGCCCAGTCAGCCCGCAGCCGCCCGCGCGCGCACGCTCGGCCGCTGACAGGTGGGTCCCACCTGTCAGACTCGTCGTCCTCCTCGCGCCGAAACCCTAGCCGCGCCGCGCCGCCGCTGCCTTTCCAATTCGGCCGGTGAAATCATTTGAGGGGAAATGCTCCCCGGGATCTTCTCTACCTTTTTCCTTTTGGAATCGATCGCCAATTCGGTTTGGAAATCCGTGGATTCGAGTTCGATTCGGATCGATCTCTCTCCTCCGAACCCTAAACCTTCCATCGCGTCGCCGGTCGCCGTGGGCCTTCGTAGTCGCCTCCTTGCCCCTATAAAAGGACCCCCGGTGTCTCCGCTATCCGTCGCCACCCTCGCCTTTGCCCGCCGCCGTCTGTAGCGCCCTAGCACCGTGCAGCCGTGCGCCGCCGTCGCCGCCGCAGCTCCAGCCGTGCGCCGCCGTCGCTCCGGTCGTCGTCGCTGCTCGGGGAGGTCACCGTCGTGGTCACCAAGCCGTCGCCGATCTCGTCCACCCCTCCGTCGTCGCCGTAGGTTGCCGGAGCATCGCCGTCGTCGTCAAGCAGAAGGTCGCCGCCGCTTCTTCCTCGACGCCGTAGCCGTCCGTTGATCTTCTGCCGTTGTTTTGGTCACCGGTGAGTTCGCCACGTCGCCCTCTATGTGTTGGTGTCCTCCGTTCGCGTCGTCGCGCCGTCGTTCGCCGGCGAGCTTGTGCGCCCGAGCCGCTACCGGTGATGACGTCATCGCCGACGTCATCGTTGCCGTCCGTCGTAGACCGGTTGTAGACTGTTAGATCTTGGCCGTTCGTTGTGGATAGGATCGATCTCGGCCGTTCGTTTCCGTGAGCCGCCGCCGTGCACCCGGTCCACCGCGAACCCTAGCCACTGACGCAGTAATTCCCTTTTCCTTTTCAAAAATAATTCATTATTGGATCATAATTCAATTAAAACCCATATAAGTGTTTTAATCCGATTTAATCTTTAAAAATTCATAACTACTTCATCTTAGCTCGGATTTAGTTGGTTCAAGTCTCTAATTTTTTCTAAAATTGAGATCTACATGTTAAAAATATCCACATGTACTGTTCATGCTTGTTTATGTGCTGTTTTGGTGATTTTGCTCTTTTCTCTTTAGATTCCGACGTTTCCGGAGAGTCTGAGTTTGCAGGAGAAGATTTTGAAGAATTCCAAGGCTAGCAAGGCAAGTCACACAGATCCCAAACAACCTTTTGAGCATGTTGATCCCGTTTAAAGCTATTGTTTCTATTCAACTATTGCATTTATTTTCGAATGTCATTGGGTGGAATTAACCTATTGTTTGTTATAGCCCTTTTGTTCTTGATTACTTTATTCCTTGATACCTTGGGTTATTATAACTTGACTAGTTGGGCTTTATATATTGGTTCAGCTAGATATTAGATATGATTGCTTAGCCATGCTTAGAAACATTAGCACACTATGGGGATAACTTATGACTCACTATTATTTAATGATGGCTTAATGATAGCTCATGATGGTTAATCATGATTGGTTAATTAATTAAATTGCCAACTAAAACCTGATAATGGTGGGTTGTGAGCACATGGTTTTGATGGTCGTGCTCATGACAATTAAGGACCGGTTCATGAGTTTCGGTTGTGAAACATTAACCGTGCCAACCACAAGCCAGCGTGGGCAACGGCTTTACCTTTTGTATAGCATGGTTCATTGCGGGGCACCGGACTGAGAAGTGGCGGAGATAAGCCCACGGGGGTCGCTAGGGAGTCCATGCCTTGTTTATAAGGGGGTGATTATGATCCAGGAATGGTGCGCTGTGGTGGATTGTGTTGTGCGAGGGGTACTGTCACTGCTCCTTTCTGAGGTACCGTGGTGGTATTGAGACGCATGGTGACATGTTGTGGGGCTGTGTCTTGTGGGTACAGTGGTACACCTCTGGCCAGAGTAAAACTGTTCGAATAGCCGTGCCCGCGGTTATGGGCGGGTCTAACAATGTCTTTCGTGATTAGTTTCACACTTCTCACCATAATAAAAGATGCTATAACTGGTAATAATTTGATTAGCTCCTGGTTTGGAATGGTATATTCCTAGTTTGGAGATAGAACTGTGCAGCCGGGATGGTTGTTCAGAATGGTTGGGCCTATGTAACAGGGTATGTTGTATAGCGTTGGATTAATATTGTTTAATTACTACTTAACTATTTTATTAAATTCTGAAATGTTTATTAAATGCTGTTTATGCAAATGAAACCCAACTATGCCATCCTTTGTTATCCTGTGCACTTGCATATTTGCTGCGTGGCTTGCTGAGTATGTCATATACTCACCTTGCAATCATTCCTCAGAGGAGGAGTTCTACAGTGATGCTGATGGTGTGGAGGATTAGGTGTAGCCCTGTTCAAGCTGCCTATGGAGTGGAGTCGTCTGCGCCGTTTATCTTATTTTTTCCGCTGCTTAGATCTTTATTGATTGAGAGGAACCATCTACCCCTGTAATGACATTTTATTCGCTTATTAATTAGAGTAATAATTGTACTCTATTATCAATTTGTTATTGTGTGCCTCGGCTGATTCCTGGACGAGGGTTCACACACATGTAAGCGTTTGGAATTTTGGATAGAAATTCCGGGCGTGACATTGAAGCAAGCACCATGTTCTCTGTTGATCCAAATATCTGATCGACCAATATTGTCCTGAAGGTCCTGCACTAAATGCTCCTCAAAGTATGGGGTTACTTCAGCCATATGTTGCAGCACTGCGAAATGAGCCTGCGCATAGGAAGCTTGATCGGGAACAATTCTTTTTCTGCCAGTTGTGCCGACACCTACCAACCTTCCTTCGTGGCGAGACGTAGGAACTCCGATAGGATCAGTCTCGGCCATGTAATCGATACAAAACTCAATGGCTTCCTCGGTCGTGTAACCTTCAATGATGCTCCCCTCTGGTTTTGCTCTGTTTCAAACGTAGGACTTCAAAATTCCCATGTACCTCTCGAATGGCCACATTTCTCTCATAAAAGCTGGTCCACATATTTTTGTTTGCTTCACTAGGTGAACAGTGAGATGAACCATGATATCGAAGAAAGCCAGTGGAAAATACATCTCCAAGTGACACAGGGTACTGACAATATCGGCCTGCAACCCATCTAGGTCTTCTGGATCTATAATCTTCTGACCGATTGCATTGAAGAAGGCACAAAGCCGTTGGATCATGTGACGGACTTGTGGTGGTAGAATGCCTCTTATAGCAACTGGCAAGATCTGTGTGATTAGCACGTGGCAATCGTGAGACTTCATTCCAACCAGCTTTAGATCCTCCAATTTAACGTACTTACTTATTCTCGCACAATAGCCCGAAGGAACTTTAATATCTGCCAGACATGATAGCATTGCGATCTTCTCATCCTTCGACAATGTGTGGCAAGCTGGTGGGAGGTACACTCTTCCTGTCTTCTCATCTGTAATAGGCTGAAGTTCACTGCGAATGTTCATCTCCTGTAGATCGACACGCGCATTCAACCCGTCCTTTGTCTTGCCAGGCATATTCAACAATAGCCCAAGCAAGCTATCGCACACATTCTTCTCTACGTGCATCAGATCAATGCAATGACGGACCTCAAGATCTTCCTAGTAAGGTAGCCGCCAAAATATGGATTTTTTCTAAAGGCGTGCCGTAGGGGGAGCCATCTCCTATGACCCATGTAAACCATCTTTCTTGATTTCTTCAGCCACCTACTGCGTGTATGTTCCATACAGTCAGAGCATGCCTTCTTTCCTTTCACGGTTTGTCCAGAAAGATTACCGAGCGCGGGATAATCATTAATGGTGTAGAACAATAGAACTCGTAGTGTGAATTTCTCCTGACCATATGCATCCCAAGTTTCCACACCCTCTTTCCATAGAATCTCAAGGTCATTGATAACAGGCTCCAAGAACACATCGATGTCATTGCCGGGTTGTCTCGGACCTTGGATTAACAAGCACAACATAATATATTTCCTTTTGAAGCACAACCATGGGGGGAGGTTATAGTTTGCAATAAGAACTGGCCAAGTGCTGTGAGAACTGCTCATGTCTCCGAAAGGATTCATGCTATCTGTACACAAACATATCCTCATATTTCTGGGGTCGGCAGCAAAGTCTTTGTGCTTTCGATCGATATTCCTCAATTGAATCGAATCCGTAGGGTGTCTTAGCAAACCGTCATTCCTTCTCTCTGTGGCATGCCAACATACTATCTTTGCTTCATTGGGGTTGGCAAATATTCTCTTGAAACGATCAATGATTGGTAGATACCACACAACCTTCGCCGGACCACCCCGCTTTGACTTCTTTCCCTCCCCCGCGATCTTCTTTCACTTGTATCGAGAAGCCTTGCAGACAGGACAAGCATCTAAGTCTGCATATTGCTTATAGTACAATATGCAATCGTTTGGACACGCGTGAATTCTCCGGACCTCTAACCCTAAGGGACACATAACCTGTTTTGCTTCATATGTTGTCTCGGGCAATGTGTTCTCCTGAGGAAGCATGTCCTTCAGTATTCCCAAAAGTTCTGTAAAACTCTTGTCTGACCATCCACTACTAGCCTTCAACTTCATTAGGTCTAATGTTGCTGATAATTTGGTGTGCTTTGGCTTGCATCCTGCATATAGAGGAGTTTCCGAGTTACTGACCAACCTGCTGAACTTCATTGAATCTCTTTCGTTCATAGCTGGGTCATCAACGTCACTTAACATGTCTTGCAGCATATCAGGGTCCACATCAACCATTTCACCACCCAATGGAGATGGGACAAAAATGTCATGCTCTTCTTCATCTCCTTCATGATTGTCTGCACCACTTCCATCTGCAGCTGCACCATCAGTACCCAGATCTTGCTCTCCATGCTTCACCCAGCATGTGTATTTCTTCATGAATCCCCGGCGTATCAAGTGAGCGTGTACTTCCTGTTCATCGTCCAACCAAATCTCATTCCTGCAATCACTACATGGACAACACATGTACTTGTCATTTCTTCTTATCCTATCCTCCACTGCGGCTTTCATAAAACTTAATACGCCATCTCTATACTCCTTGTACTGACGCCTCAAGCCAGTCGTGTACATCCAACTTCGATCCATCGCTGAACAATGAACAAAATATTAGTTAACTTCTCATCACATAAGTATTACTAAATTAATAGGAAATGATTAGTACCCTTTTACTTACTTTTATGATTTTCCAGTTTTTGTTTGCAAAAAAATTACAAAAATTCGCCCTCTTCAACCTCCCACCAAAATAGTGAATAGTGGGATAACTACAGACAACGGACTACTGGAGTATATATAGTATGCAAAGTATATCTCAATCGGGACAAAAAAAGTCATCTCTAACGGGCGCACACTAATCTCTAACGGGCAGAAATAGAAGCCCGACACCGATAAGAGTCATCGGTGACGGGCATTCAGGCCATCTCAATCGGGCCTTCTTTGGAGCCCGTCACCGATGACACTCATCTGTGACGGGCTCAGTATTTGGGCCCGATTAAGATAGTGGAGGTCATCTCAATCGGGCCTAACTTCGAGCCCGTCACAGATGAGTGTCATCGGTGACGGGCTATAGGAATATGCACCCCGACGAGTACATCTACAACGGCAAAAATTTAGGCCCGATTGAGATGACTTCATTCTGACGACCCAAGTTGCCCAGGCATGTGATGGGCCGTCACAGATGAGAGGATCTGTACTAGTGTAGACACAATGGAAGATAGGGCTACAACTGCAGCGGCTGTCCCCCTGTTGAAGAACTTCAGTAGTGTTGGCCTTAACATTGGCTAGGGAAATAGAAGGGAGTGGCTGACTACCATGCCCTCACACTAGGCAATGATAGGCCGCCTCACGTCTTGGGGGCAGTGATCCCTATTCACCGCGCGCCCATGTGGATTAAGCAGGGATGCGTGGCAAGCTATTGTCTTGCCCTACATGGAGTGGGTCCTACTCGAAGCAGCCCCGAGGCACCGGTGGATTGGATGGGATAATATGACGAGCTCACACTATGCCTAGCTCACGGTGGTTCCTGCTAGGGCCTATCCCTAGGTTGAGCAAGCAGGCGAGAAGATGAGTTAGTGAAATGAGGTAACATACCTAATGCTAATACGAATAAAATCTCTCCTCGAAATTTAGTCCCGTGGTGTTCCCTAGAGAAAGTATAAGGGGAGAGTGGGAAGGTACCAAGGGTGAGGAGATCGGAACCAGGGTGGCTTAGGAGAGACTTCAACACATTTAATCAAGTTCTTAGTAAACCTAGAAGAGAATAGAAGCGAAACTACTCTGTGTAGCTGATATACTTGTAAGATCCTTTAAGGACAACAGCAGAAGTAGGGTATTAAACCTTCGGGTTGTACGAACTTGTACACGTATTTGTGTTCATCTATTCCTCGTTCTCTAGAGGGGCCTAAGCCCCTCACTCTCACGTTACTAGCTCCCCAACAGAATTCACAAAGAGGGTGGTGATGTCGAATCACTCCGTGACACCTTGAGCACGTTGTCTGCAATCCGCAGCATCACCCAGAGATGCGTTGCTCAGAGGAGGTAGATGTCGTCGTATGAGCACCCAGAGAGACCCCTCTGGGTGAATGCGCGCCAGTTTGTCCTAGTCTCGGTAGGCAAGCTAGGATATCCTTTAACACTATAGAGACTAGAAACAACGATAAATTGAAAGATTGAGGGGTGAATAGACTTGGGGCGTAGATAGCAAGGAGGGAGATGTAGAATATAGAGGGTATGTGTAATGGATTGATTTTATGATTGATTAGTGTTTATTAAAGTCGGACTTGGTCTCCTATTTATAGGAGGGGTGGTCTTGTGTCCCTAGAGTTTTTTTCATGTCATATTAGGCTTAGTAATCAATTATGACTTGAGAAATCCTTGTTTCAAATAAAGAAACACGACAAATATATACTTAAATTGGACTTGAGATCTAGAGTCTGCCAATTGGTCTGACCCTATACCTGAGGTTGGTTCGACCAAAGGCCGTAGGTCAGTCCGGCCTTGCACGGAGGGTCTGGCTTGTTCTCAAATTTTGCCACACTTTTCTAAACTTTGACCCTAGTGCCAAATTTGGCAATCAATAGGTGGCTCTGTCAGATCCCCACTATAAGGTCTATACTCCGACACCCTCCCAAACAACCTTTAAATTTATGTAAGTTAACCCAAGGCATGTATACACACTTAACATTTAGTTCCTCTGTTTTACATTCCAAGACGTTTTGGGTTTTCATAAACTCATGCATGGATTTATGTATGTACTTTATATTTGTGTTCAAATTAATATCGATGTTAGTGAATGTAGAGGAGGGATGAAGAGGCTAGAACGTCTTATGATATGATGGAATGGAGGGAGTAATAGACAGAGATTTGAAAAAGAGAGAGAATTATAAAACTACACCAAATGTCACGCTGAATTTAAGGGAAATAAAACCAATGAAGAAACACACAAAATTCCTATTGAATCCCATCCACTTTCACTATACATATCCGGATAGCACAACAGACAGCCCCATCTTTTCGTTTATGCTTATACTTATCAGCCAAAATTTAAATTTTTAACCTTAAATTTGAAGTTGATTTTGAGGTTTTTTTTATCGAAGTTTATTTTTCAGCCTTTGCTTTTAGGGCGCTAAGAACATGTATGTAAAAGTTTTATTCACAAATTACTTATCGTTTGCAAATATGCCGTTTGGCTTATTCCAAGCCAAACAATGGGGAAAGCATTAGTACAAATGACATTATTTTGAAACCAGTCAACAAGCAGGACAAGTATATAAACAAACGATCGGCCAAAAGCTAGCCATACACATTTGTTCATATTATTTGTAGTACACACCATCGTATTCGTATAATATAGTTTAGGACAGCGCCACGTACCATGGAATGGCTTCCGGCTTTCCGTTGCCAGGAAGCAGCACTCTGCTCTTGAGGGGGGCTGAGATGGCTGGAATAGATTTGAAATTGAAAGTGAAAAGGAGTTTTGTCAGTAGACAGTACATATCACTTGCTCTAGGCAAATAAAATAAATTTGCTTTATTGTTATTTCTAGTAAATACACAGAGCAAGAGTAAGGACTGAGAAAGCCGGAATTTATATTCCATTATCTGAAAAAGAATATGTTCGGAGAAAGAAATTTACTTGTCAAAATGCCAGCCACAGAGATCGTGTTACGCCGTAGATGATGAACGACAGGAGAGCCAGAACTATACCGTCTATTGTTGTTAAGGCCAACCAAGTAGTATAAAGAAAAACAAAAGAAAGCACACACCTCGCCTCACATCATTTACCTTTTGCTTATCACCGTACTTTAAATTTAAATTAAAGTTTGTTTTGAGTTTTTTTAGTATAGATTATTTTTTATATTAGCTTTTTAAATCGATAAAAACATATATAAAAGTTTTAACAATAAAGTAGTTTAGTTTCTTTGTTTATGTTTTTGGTGGCCTGCTGTAAATTGGTAATGAGCCGCAACATAATTGGTGCTGCTTATTGTAACAAGCTAGCAAGCCCCACGTAAGACCAAAAGTTTAATGGTACTTCCTCCGTTTCAAAATATAAGTCATTCTAGCATTTTTTATATTTATATTGATGTTAATGAATTTATACATATATATATATATCTATCTAAATTTATTAACATTGAATGACTTACATTGTGAAACGGAGGGAGTAGTAGACAGTAGATGTTCACTTCTTTCTCCACACGCTTTCTCTCATTTATGCATTTAATATTTTTATTTTGGAGTATGTTTAAAGCAAGCTTTTGCATCAGAACTAACCCTTCTCGTTTTTATGTAAGCTCATTAAACACTATTAGTGTCTTTTTTATTTTTCTGTGAAATTATGTTTTTTATGTTTTCTTGGAAATTAATTTACTGCTACTATGTTTCTGTTTTTGAGAAATTTGGAAAGACATAAAATCCTAATAACAATATTACACAAACATATGTATTTCTTGAGGCTATCCAAGACGTTTCGTAATTTTTTGGAGCCGTAGTGTCAAATAGCTATGTCTAAAAATTTAGATGAATTATTTGAATTATTACCAAACCTGAAGGCAAATCAAACCACTCATAAAGTTGGTTTTATCTCGATACTAGAAATCAATCCAAAGACAAAATGCTAGCTGGAGACAAATACACAGAGACCTGAAAATAGACAAATACACAGAAACCTGAAAATAAACGCAGAATCTAAAAGATATGACGGCATGCTGGAACAATAAAATGTAACTATGGCGCAAAATAAGCTTTTTCAACTTCGATCACAGCGTTACACGGATCCTGATCAACGCAAGCAACGAAAAGAGCTTGGCTACCATTAATTACCACCTCCGTACACAAATAAATATGGCTCTAACGTTTAAGATTTCTTCATAAATAAGTATAAGTATTTCTAAACCACCGTATTTATAGCTTACTTATAGTTATATCATTGGACGTGATATTTCTCAATCAAGTAAATTACTAGGCTCTCTACAGCAAGTAAATCATGTATTAGGTGCGTACGGCAGCAAGAGTGTAATCCTATTACTTAATCGATAAATCTCTTTGTTCCAAAAAAAAAAGTAAATTACTAGGGCATCAAAATAATTTCATATCACCTTTAGGTTTTTTTTGAAAAAAAATCCTTTAGAAATGTTTGTATTGAAAGGACACAAGCAAGAAAAAAGTTCAACAGAGTAACCACAAAAGCAATTTTGTCACTAGCTCACTGCCTACCGGACATTGAAACAGGGAAAAACAGATATACTTCTTAATGACTTAAGACATCGTCATATTGAGCTTAAGGCCTTTCATAGTGCAATTAAAGCACGCATAGGAGGAACCTCACAGTGAGATGAGATGGGTGGTCCAAACCTCCTCTCTTCCCTCTGTAGGGTTCTCTTCCCTATACAGGCTTTTCATGTGAGGAACTCCCTTATTCACTAGGTCCCGAGAGACCTAACAAAACCATGGTCCCGCACCTTCTCTCTTCCACGATGGGACCAGTCCTACGTGGCGCAACGAATCCAGGCGACACGGTGACGCACTATGAATGGTCTATGGGCATAGCTATTTCCGTGGTTTTAGTAGAGCATACTTAACGGGATGCTAAACTATGTTTTTCATAAAGTTTTCTTAAAGAATTATGAAAAACTATTTTTCAAACTTATAACAGTCATTATTCAATTAATGTTGTGCTAATTACTAATCTCGTTTTCTTATTCGCGTGAGCATGCTAGAGCTAACTCAAATCCGTTATTAAAACTGCTCTAATAGACACACGTTTGAATCCTTGGGACTTACTTCATAAGTTACTAAATGAACTATTGAACTGAATTTGAGCAGTAAAATGAAAAGGAAAAAGTGATAAAAATGGATTAAGATCGAGAGAGAGATGATAAGGATACTGAAGAGGTCGTAGCGCTCCTACCAATCCAAGCCGTACAGCCCCAAGGTGACGTTGTACATGAACAGCTTCCTGCCCATCCAGCTCATCACCTCCTCCTCCTCGAGATCATCCCTAACCCTAACCTTATCAATCTCCATCTCCCCTCCCAGCTGCTGCTTAATCTTTCCCGCCATGTGTATTGTAGCTATTCTATATCTCACTCTATGTGCGCGTCGCTGCAGGGGAGAAGATGCCTGTTGGTAGCTGGTATTTGTAGCCGCTGCATCCCGGCCGGTTTTTCTTCTTCTCACACATGCGAGTTGCGACACCAATTCAGTGCAGCAGCTTTGCTGCAACCATGTGACACGAAGTACCAAAGATCTGGCCATTGATTTGATGATGGTGCTATCACGGCCGTTGATTTAAGGGATTTTTAACTATTTGCCACTCTCCCGGATAGCCACTCTTCAAATGCTACTCTTCCGGTTCTTCCGAATCTTTTGCCACTATAGCAATGTGAAATGTCCCTTTTGCCCCCTTTCCCTTCCATCTCTCTTCTCCCTCCCTCCCGGCGGCGAGACGAGATGGGTGATGATGGAGCTAAGGGCCAACGGTAGCGCAGAGCTCGGCAGTGGCCCCTAAACCCTAAACCCTAACCCTAGAGCTCGGGGCCCGCAGCAGCGACGAAGCACATTGATGGAGGCTAGGCGGCACTGTGCTTGTGCAAGAGCTCGAGTTCTATCTTCGCCACCGGGAACGGAAGGAAAAGGGTTCGAGCTCCCCGTCGCCACCACCGGATTTGAGCTCTGCCGCTGCCGCTACGGACTTCGAGCTCCACCATCGTCGTCCCCGAGCTTCGTCGCTGCCGCTGCTATAGCGGGGGGCGGGGGGGTGAAAACGGTATGGAAATTTCCCGATCGTACCGATAACGTTTCCGCAAAACTAATATAATAATAATATTTTTACCGATGGTTACCGTTTTCAAAATTAAGTTTTTTTAATTTCTATCTGCGTGGCATTGAAGTTGACACTAAATAGATGAATTCATAAATATGGAAATTTTCCGACCTTTCCGTTTGTTTAAAAAAATAATAAAATAATAATACCGTTTCCGACCATTTCCGACCGTTTTCATCCCATGTAGCCCATCTTATCTTGTTGTTGAGAGAGAGAGAGGGAGAAGAGAAATGGAAGAGCAGCTCTAGGATGCCTGGAGGAGGCGTTGCGGGCTTTGAGCTCCACCACCGTCGGCCCCGAGCTTCATCGCCGCCGCTGCCGGCGCCCATCTCATCTCGCCGCCGGGAGAGAGGAAGAAGAGAGATGGAAGGGGAAAGGGACAAAAGGGACATTTCACGTCGCTACAGCGGCAAAAGATTCGGAAGAACTGGAAGAGTGTCATTTGAAGAGTAGCTATCCGGGAGTGTGGCAAATAGTTAAAAATCGGGTCATTTCAAAGGCCATCTGCTCTAAGTATGCTACTACTCTTTGCGTTTGTATTAGCTTATAATTAATTTGCCAAGTTTTTTTTCAAGTACAGCGCTTCACATTCGTAATTTAAAGCCGTCTCTATATATCCGAGTTAATTGATATCCCTAAATTAAAATAATCCTCTCCGTCCATGCGATTATTGTTAAAAACCTGTTCTTTTCTGATTAAGGTTGTGTTTAGTTCACGCTAAAATTAAAAGTTTGGTTGAAATTGAAATAATGTGACGGAAAAGTTGGAAGTTTATGTATGTAGGAAAGTTTTGATATAATAGAAAAGTTGAAATTTTGAAGAAATATTTTGGAACTAAGCATAGCGTAAGATACAAATTATAACTTAACATGTTTTTCAAACTGCAAGCGGTAATGCACTCGTGTAAAAACTTTATATATATATAGAAGTTGTTTTAAATAAAAATAAATTTGCTTTTTATGTTTGAAATAATTAAAGCTTAATTAACCATATGCTAATAACTTTCTCGTTTTACGTGCCCAACACTTAATCTTTAAACATAGTCAAACGCGGCCTAATGAGGACAGTCTCAACCCTCCACTTAGGATAGTGTCTATGACATGAACTATATTGCCTTGTAGAACTTTTATTTTAGTTTAGGTGGCACTATATTAATTAAGAGAGAGAGTGAAGAGAGGAAGGAACTAGGTCTCATGCAAGACATAGCTTCAACACGAGAACCTATACAATAGACACTACCAAGTTTTGCATTGGGAGATAATAGTGTCTTCATAATAGATGAAGAATAAATTAAAACAACTCATAACAAAATAAATTATAATTACGTAAATTTTTTGAATAAGACGAATAATCAAACATGTGAGAAAAAGTCAACGGCGTCATCTATTAAAAAACGGAGAGAGTATATAGAAAACCTTTTTAGAAAAAGAGTATCATTCACTACTACAAAACCTCTAATAGGGGACACCTTATATGAAACGATTCATTTAGAACCAGCTTATATGAAGCTTTTTCCGTCCATCCAACACCACACATAAGGCTAAAAAAAACTAGACCAATAAGTATCATATGTGATGGTTCTTATTAAAAGCCGGTACATATAAGGTTGCCACGTTACGTGTGTCAATTTTTTTTAAGAAAACTGGCATGTATGTATGAACTTATAGATGACATTTTTTTTTTAAAAGAAAGAGAACATTAAATTGCTGAGCTGAGCCGAGCATCGATTCGTCCGCTTGACTTATCTCTCCTCCATCCCTTTTTTGGGGTTCTCGTCTCGTTTTTCTCCCCGCACTCTTTCGATCTCCTCCTACGCTCTCTCTTCTTTCTTTTCTCCTCAGCTTCTTCTCACATTTCTCTACCGTCTCATTAGCGGCGCATGTTGGCAGGCGCCCTCCCCACGATGGCATGGATCAATTTCTGGATACAGGTCTTGGCTTGAAGCAATCGTCTCAATGAATTGAGCCATTATCGATGTTTTTTTTAAGTCGTGCACTCCCCATCTGTGTCGGTTCTCAATCTAGCACCAATGAGTCCCCTCATTAGTCCCCATGGTACCAGTTGAGGAATCCGAAACCTATTTGAGGTTCCTAACAGGCAACTATTAAGCTTTCTATAGTAATGGTTTAATAGCCGTGAAGCATGCTGCTAAAAAAATGGTTTCATTCCTTAGGAAAGAAGAGAACATAGGCATGTACAGCGGTGTTCAATAACGAGTTCTCTCCATTGCCATGAAAGTAATTTTAATGACATGGAAAAGAGACAGGGGAGGAAAGGGGAAGCATTGTTGCATAACAACAACTTAGAGTCGACTCTTAGCATTTATTAAAGGAAATTTTGTTGCATGAGGGTGAAAAAAAAGGAAAGAATAATAATAAAATAATGATTTTGGTGCATTACAGTTAAGAGCTTTTGGTGCCTCAACTATTGTAGGAAGATAATCTCTAAGTGAAATATAATTAACTATAATAGCAAATATCAGACTCTATCTCTGTATATGCCGTAAGATTATTCTAAAAACGTTAGACTGTACGTTAGAAAGTTGGAAACTCATCCTCCCAACACGGAAAAGGAAACGGCTCATTATTACATGATTAATTAATTATTAGTTAATGCAAACTTAAAAAATAAATTAATATGGTTTTAAAGCAACTTTCTTATAGATTTTTCAAAAAAAACATATCGTTTAGTTGTTTGGGAAATATGTGTGCGAAAAATAAGGGAATATAAGTTGGGAAAAGAGGAGGAATAAACACAGCCTGTTATAGCTTCACACCCGCCTCTATACTGATAAAACTAGAACCGTTCGCCCATCATTTATTAATTGTGAGATAGAAATACAACGATTCACACTAAAAGGAGAATGGAATATGTATTTAAAATATAATATTGTTAAAAATCGAATAAGATTGTAACTGTTAAATCGAATAAGATTGTAACTGTTTGTTAAATATTTTTCAGCGAAAATATGAAAATGATGTTTTAGGATTTTTAACAACTTAATTAGATTTGTATATTTTTACAGTTTAACTAATTATAGTTTACGATGACTATAATGTAATACATAATTCATGCACACATTACATTCATGTTGAATAAATTTTTAATTGAGCAACACATTGACCTAACTATTATGCTTTTTTATTAAACTTTTATATATCAATAGCAATAGCATGGGAGGTTTGGATGATGCTTTTTTATGATTACTGATGGTAGGCATATCAAGCAATACACTAAATTAAACCTAGTATGGGAGTTGTTGATTTTAAGTAGGTGGATAGAGTTGGTGAGGTATTTTGACATACGAAAATGCTATACACACGGCAGATTTGTACGACTATCATACGACTAGTCGACGGCGTCATCTGTGAGCGTGAGCTGGGCTGTGATTGTTGGGCCTTTTAAAAGCCCAACTCCAGCCAAAGCTCCATATTCCGGCGCCGATTCCTCTTTTCGATATTACTCTATACACAGCCGTGACTTTTCATCTTCTACATTTGCTTTCTCACCCTAAACCCTCATTCTAATCCCCTTTATCTCCTATCCATACCAATCAGTTAAGATTAATCAGAAAAATTTTTTTGCGGCAACTACAACAGAGTATTCAGGTTGAAGCTAACATAAGGTATTTTAGGCTCTGATTTTCTAGGCCCCATGAACAATTCTATTAATCTTTTATCTCAACTAGACATTTAACGTGCTTTGCGCGCCCTATTGGTGAGGCTATAATACATTAAAAGAAAAAGTATATATATGGATAATTGTTTTCAAATATATCCCTGCTAAAGCCAGAGGTATATCCACTGTATATTGTAACACCCCAGGTAACCACATACCTAGAATGGCACACCAAAATACACTAAAAAACTAAGTCCCAAAATTATTAGAAAATTCGGCAGTCTCCCCTAAAAATACAAACATCCACGACAGGTATTTATAAGAAAAGTCAATACCGATATAATCTACACAATCCAAACCATCCTAGCTCCACAAATCCCACGTGAAAAATAAGAATCAGAACCTTAAATACCTTTACAAGTTCTATGCAAAACTTATGCTGAGCAAAAATATAGTCTAAAACTAAATTTCAGTTGTGTGCAATAATAATGTGTAGTCCAAGGGTGCTACTCCCGCCCCATGCCGATCAATATCATTAGGTACCTAAAAACCAAATTAAACACAAGAGTGAGTAAAAAATACTCAGCAAGTACAATATTGAACTAATAAAACATACACAGGATTTAAGCAATAAGAAACCTTGGATTTACTTTATTTTAAACCAAAGAAGTCAAAAGATAGTAGTTCCCTCCCGGGCAAGTATGAATATCCTTTTAGCATTACCGGTAAGCCGAGCAAGCGTGATCAGCGCTTCTCAAGGATCATGAATAAATACCCAAATTGCACTCCCATGACTACGCATGGTTCATGAATAATGTAAACAGAACATCCAGAATAATGAAACATGAATAACGTCATGAATTTGAATATGGATTGAAACACGAATAAGTAGCATAACATCAGAGCCATACGATCAGTAATATCAAGCAATTGAATAGTAATCATGCAAGTAAAACCAAACAAAACAACTCAGTTTGTCCATCACATAAGTCCGTCTTGTACTTGCCTTAACTTCTTCGATAATCTGACTCAACTCCTCCAACGTTGGAACCCTCTACACCTGTGGAGCAAAACTACGCATAAACCACTATACTCAACTAATGACAGTTACAAGGGATATTTACTAAAATCGATAACCTAGAACATATAGACTTTTTTATCGATTTGTATTAAATAACCTATAGTAGTTCTGTTACTGTTTTATGCGTAACTCGCAAACCATCTAACGGAATCTAGAAAATAATATAACTTTGGACATCTAGACAAAATTCTCTACAACTTTTATGTTGGGAGGAAAATCAGATTATGCCTCTATTGGTCTCAAATTAAATAAAACTAATTACTGTCCTGTTAAAACAGACCGGGCAGCAGTACTATTTTTGCTGTTTCTCCTAAACCGTTTATCGGAATTGGGCAAAACCAGTGGCGTTAGAAAGACATCGACGATTACTGCAAAATTTATTTAGAACAACTAACCTGAATCCTGACGGTCTAATACCAGATTTAAAAATACTATTGCCAGCCCATAAACAACAATTAAAAAACACCCGACTGGCAAACCAATCGATTCCCACGTGAAAATTGAACTACCATGGACCAAGAGGAGTTACCCTGACTCAGGAGGAAAATAAATTCGAGATCAATTCGTGAAATCCCATAAAGTCCCCAACTTTGCCTCTTTTTTTTTTGTCCTTTTCCCCTCTTGCTTTCCTGTGCCTTCAGAACCTCCTCCTCCTCTGTTCGTTTAAGGGACAACAGAAGCAGATCAGTAGCCGCAGCAACGCGAGACAAAAATCAGATCGGCAGCAGCAACTCACCAAGGAGACGATGGCTGTGGCGACCGGCGTCGGACGCACAGCAGCGGCGGCGCAGAGGTGCAGACGCCGACCGCGGCGGCTAGGGCTAGCTGCTAGCGATGCCTCCTTGTTTTTTTCCTTTTTTTTTCTTTTATTGGTTAAATAGGGAGAGGCTAATGAAGATCAAACGGCCCACATTAAATCGATCACCGAAAATAACTCAGGACTCCGATTACTACAAACTTATATTCTATTTCGTACTTCTCGACGAGCTCTACGCATCCACGGTTCCTGATTGCCTATTCGAACAACGGTTTAAAAAATTGAACTTTTGCGCGTTTGTGCTAATATTCCCTGGGGCATTACATATATGTAATGTATCGTGTAAAATAAAATCATGCTAGTTATACCGAGCAGCCAAATTCAACCACACATGTAACACAGGTTAACCAAACAGAGTGTGTTGAGCAAGATCCAAAGGACATAAATATATTCATTGAAAGCTAATAGCACCAAGATCAGTTTATGCAGGGAGATGGCACATAAGTAGAAACCACAACGTCACATAACACGATAGCTAAAGAACAAGTGCCAGATAGCAGAAAACAAAACAATGAGCAGTCTTAACAACCATTTCACTGAGAAAGTAGCATGCGGCCACCAATTGTTCAGGGTCCATTGCTATGCTAAGTAAGCTGCAACTGTAGGACCGTGAGCATGAGGCTATAGAATACCTAACATAACCATGACGATACATATATGGATGGTTCCAAAAGGCTTAGAGCAATAAATAGGTAGGCATAGTTTGTAGCATAAGGTTCACACACATGGCATCGCTTAACACATAGAAGTTTCAGGGACACCACTGTTCCTTGTATAGTTCGGACCAGGTCAACGAAAATGCTACAACTTGCATGGCCAAAATGCTTGACTGGAGACATGTGCACCGAATCAGGCGTCAGCTGGCGCACTGGAGAAACAGAGAAAGTGTTGTTAGGCACTACATTGACAAATATATATCAGCAGAGCTGATAACTGCTATAGGTTAGAAAATACACATATCATGCACCATTGCTCACAAATATATATTGGAAGATCTAATAACTGCTATAGGTTAGAAAATATACCTATCGGTGGCATCCTTTTCATTGGTGCTATCTTCACTGAATAGCCTTTTAACGGTTGGTGATGCTTGCTGGGATGGACAACCTCTGTTGAAGATATTGTTTGAGTATAACTGGACATAGAAAATACAGGTAAAATGAAACCAAGATAAGCTACAGTATACCTCTTCTTTGGGGTGCTCATAGAGGTAGATGAAGGAGCAATAGGTACCATAGCATCCAAAGGAACAACAACAACCTTTGCCTTCTACAGAAATGTGACAAATAAGTTGCAGTAGTCAGTAAACAATGATATAATTTGTTTGAAAGTTAGAGGAATGATGAAACATGTACCATGGTAGTCTTATCAGCTGAACTTCCTTGTTCTGTAGCAGCACAGGAGTACTTGCTGGTTGGTGTCTAAGGTGCTGGGGATTGGAAACGCTTCTTCTCTGGTGTACCAACAGATTGCACAGCTATTGGAGATGCTGTTGTGATCGATGGAGGAGAAGCACAACCAACTTCAACTGCTTTAGTTGGTGATAAGAGCAGATTGCTAGGTCCAGGTGATATCATAACTGATGAAGCCTGAGAACCTGTTGGGGACATAAGCATAGGAGGCCGTCCAGTGGCACTAACTGAAATGACATTGTTAACCTGGAACGATACGTTTCCAGATTTAAGTGTATTTTCTGTAATGCCGACGTTCCAGACAACTTCTTTCTCAATCAAGTTTGTTATCTCATTTGGAATGAAATTACTGCCCTCTAGAACCACCTCTATCAGATTTTCAACTGGCCTTCGCAAAAGGCGCTGGGCTGTTCTTCCAAAGAGAACAAACTCACCATCCTCAGTATCATCTCCTGCTGTGACTGTTAGCTTGTACCTACAAGTGATGTTGCCATATATTGGAATTAATGGATGGGCTAAGGCCACTCGAAAATTAATTCTTTGGAAAATCAGAAAAGCCCACCTCATAGGATGGCATGCATGTGGAGTTTAGTATCACCTTGCTTATTATAGTACAGGGGGACCTCCTTAAAAGGGAGGATGCCCTCCTAGCCACTTGAAGCATGTGTGGTGGAGAGAAGAGGGGGAACACACGCGCGCGCTCGCTCTCTTGGCCTGGCAGGCGGCGCGCGTGCACGATGTACGCATCGAATGGTCCGCAAAATTGGCTCCTCACCCTTGCACAGATGAAGTCTCCTTTTGTAGTTTTGTTTTGCTGCGGGAAATTCGGATTTGTCGGAAAACGGCGTGGAGTCCGGATAAGTTACGCGCGACTTATCCGGTTCGGTTACGCGGAGTGGAGATCGTGCGGGTGCCCTGATTAAGCGACCTATCTCTATATAAACCGAGCCGCTGCCTACACGCAACACACGCGAAATCAATCTAGGGTTTGCCTCCTGCTCTGTACTGCGCCGTCGCTTGTAGACTACTCCATCCCGCTCGACGGCGTGCACCTGCGATTGGGAGAGCAGGTCTCCGGAACCTCAGCCTACGATGTCCTGCACCGGGAGAAGGCGGCAATAAGGCTTTTGGGAAGCGCTTCGCGCGACTGCTCCCTGTTCGTCCGCGACGGCTCGCCTTCCTCTCCGCTCGCGTGCTGCGCGCCTTCGTCGACGCCCGCAACCGCGAGTAGTTCCTACCGAGCAACTGGTCTTTCCACCACCTCGATACGTGTTCGACATGTTGCGCATATTTGATCTGTTCATGTTTTACTGCTTAGTTTACATGTGTAGATCTAATGATGCGTTCAATCTAGTTTACATCTGCAATGTCATGATTTATTTATGGAATAAATTAAATCATTATGTGCTTATAATTTTAACAATCCAAAAACCTTATTATAGGCGTTGTGATTTTACTATGGCTGGTTTTGCCGATGCACCGAGGCCGGATAAATTCATCGGTGTGCACTTTAAGAGATGGCAGATCAGGGTCACTCTGTGGCTGACAGCTATGAAATGCTTCTGGGTGAGTACTGGCAAACCTGAAGGAATTCTTACTGCTGAACAGCAGAAGCAATTCGAGGAAGCCACTACTCTCTTTGTGGGATGCATTCTTAGCGTTCTTGGCGATCGTCTAGTCGAGGTGTAAATGCACATGACCGACGCTAAGGAGTTGTGGGATGCACTGAATACTAAATTCGGTGCTACTGATGCTAGCAATGATCTGTACATCATGGAGCAGTTTCATGACTACAGGATGGCTGACAACCGTTCTGTAGTCGAACAGGCTCATGAGATGCAAACCATGGCTAAGGAACTCGAACTCCTTAAGTGTGTCTTACCCGACAACTTTGTGGCCGGGTGCATTATTGCGAAGCTACCTCCATATTGGAGAAGTTTCGGTACTGCACTCAAACACAAGAGACAGGAATATTCCGTTGAGGGGTTGATAGCGTCTCTTGATGTTGAGGAGAAAGCTCGGGAAAAAGATGCTGCATCTAAGGGCGATGGTGGGCAGTCCAGTGCCAATGTTGTGCACAAGGCCCATAACAAGAGCAAAGGGAAATACAAAGCTCAACAAACCACTAACTTCAAGAAGCAGAAGAAGAACAACAACAATCCTAATCAGGATGAGATAACTTGCTTTGTGTGTGGCCAACCTGGTCATCTGGCCAGGAAGTGTCCACAACACAAGGGGATGAAGGCACCTGCAGTGCAGACTTCTAAGTCTGCTAATGTGACCATTGGCAACACTGGAGATGGAAGCGGGTATGGTAATTTACCTACTGTTTTTTCAGTTAATCAGTCTACTAATTGGTGGGTTGATAATATGGCCAATGTACATGTTTGTGCTGACATCTCATTGTTTTCTTCTTATCAGGTCGCACGGGGTTCCACCGTCCTAATGGGGAATGGGTCACATGCTTCTGTTCATGGTGTTGGCATGGTAGATCTGAAGTTTACTTCGGGAAAGATCGTACAGCTGAAGAACGTGCAGAATGTCCCTTCTATCGACAGGAATCTTGTTAGTGGTTCCCGTCTGACTAGAGACGGATTTAAGTTAGTTTTTTAGTCTAATAAAGTAGTCGTGTCTAAACATGGATATTTTATTGGTAAAGGTTATGAGTGCGGAGGCCTATTCCGCTTTTCCCTTTCTGATTTCTGCAATAAGTCTGTGAACCATATTTGTGGCAGTATGGATGATGAGGCTAATGTTTGGCACTCACGTTTATGTCATATTAATTTTGGCTTGATGTCTCAGCTTTCCAGCATGTGTTTAATTCCTAAGTTTTCCATTGTCAAAGTTCTAAGTGCTATAGTTGTGTGCAATCAAAGCAACCTCGCAAGCCTCACAAGGATGCCGAGGAGAGAAACTTGGCACCACTAGAACTCCTACATTTAGATCTTTGTGAAATGAATGGGGTGTTGACGAAGGGTGGAAAACGATATTTCATGACGTTGATTGATGATGCTACTAGATTTTGCTATGTGTACTTGTTGAAAACAAAAGACGAGGCTCTAGACTATTTTAAAATTTATAAGGCAGAAGATGAAAATCAACTTGACAGGAAAATTAAAAGACTTAGGTCTGATCGTGGTGGAGAGTTTTTCTCAAACGAGTTTGACTTATTCTGTGAGGAACATGGCATCATATATGAGAGGACGCATCCCTATTCTCCTGAGTCTAATGGGATTGCTGAAAGGAAGAACCGCACACTAACTGACTTGGTGAATGCCATGTTGGACACCGCGGGACTACCTAAGGCATGGTGGGGGGAGGCATTGTTGACCTCGAATCATGTGTTAAACAGAGTTCCTAACAGAAATAAGGACAAAACACCATATGAGATATGGATTGGGAGAAAACCATCACTTTCTTATTTGCGTACATGGGGGTGTTTGGCAAAAGTCAATGTACCAATAATGAAGAAGCGCAAACTTGGACCTAAGACTGTGGACTGTTTCTTTCTAGGATATGCTCATCACAACATTACCTATAGATTTTTAATAGTTAAATCTGAGGTACCTGACATGCATGTTGGTACAATTATGGAGTCTCGTGATGCTACCTTCTTTGAGAGCTTTTTCCCAATGAAGGATACACATAGTGGTTCGAGCCAACCCTCTGAAATAATTCCCAGTTCAATCAAACCATCAAAACAAACTGAACATACACATGAACTTGTCATTGAGAAGGATGTCAGTGAAGCTCCTCGAAGGAGTAAGAGACAAAGGACAGCTAAGTCATTTGGTGATGATTTCATTGTGTACCTCGTGGATGACACCCCTAAGTCAATTTCAGAAGCATATGCATCTCCTGATGCAGACTACTGGAAGGAGGCTGTCCGTAGTGAAATAGATTCCATTATCGCTAACAGGACTTGGGAGGTGACAGAGCGACCCTATAGGTGTAAACCTGTGGGGTGCAAGGGGGTGTTCAAAAAGAAGCTTAGGCCTGACGGTACTATTGAAAAGTACAAGGCTTGGCTTGTTGGTAAGGGCTACACTCAGAAAGAAGGCGAATATTTCTTTGATACTTACTCACCTGTTGCTAGATTGACCACAATTCGTGTGTTACTTTCCTTAGCAGCCTCACATGGTCTTCTCGTTCATCAAGTGGACGTTAAGACAAATTTTCTTAATGGAGAGCTGGATGAGGAGATCTATATGGATCAACCTGATGGATTTGTAGTTGAAGGTCAAGAAGGCAAAGTGTGCAAGTTGATGGAGTCTTTGTATGGTCTGGAACAAGCTCCTAAGCAATGGCATGAGAAATTTGACAAAACATTGACATCTGCAGGCTTTGCAGTCAATGAGGCAGATAAATGTGTGTACTATCGCCATGGTGGGGGTGAGAGAGTTATTCTGTGCTTGTATGTTGATGACATACTGATATTTGGGACAAACCTTGAGGTAATAAATGAGGTTAAATCATTCTTGTCTCAAAATTTTGATATGAAGGATTTGGGAGTAGCTGATGTTATCTTAAACATTAAGCTAATTAGATGTGAGAATGGGATCACACTCTTGCAGTCCCATTATGTGGAGAAGATCTTGAATCGCTTTGGCTACATTGATAGTAAGCCTTCTCCAACACCTTATGATCCTAACTTGTTGCTTCGCAAGAACAAGAGAATTGCTAGGAATCAACTGAAATACTCCCAAATCATTGGTTCGCTGATGTACATGGCTAGTGCAACTAGGCCTGATATCTCCTTTACTGTGAGCAAGTTGAGCCGGTTTACCTCTAATCTGGGAGATGATCACTGGCGTGCGCTTGAGCGAGTAATGCGCTATCTGAAAGGTACTATGGAATTGGGGCTTCACTATTTTGGTTATCCTGCGGTACTGGAGGGATATAGTGATTCTAACTGGATCTCTGATGTGGATGAGATCAAAGCCACTAGTGGATATGTCTTCACACTGGGTGGTGGTGCTGTTTTGTGGAGGTCTTGCAAACAGACCATTTTGACGAGGTCAACCATGAAAGCAGAGCTGACGGCACTGGATACTGCTATTGTGGAGGAAGAATGACTGCGTGATCTATTAATGGATCTTCCTATTGTTGAAAAACCGGTGCCAGCTATCCATATGAACTGTGACATTCAAACGGTAATTGTCAAAGTGAGTAGTTCTAAGGATAATATGAAATCGTCTAGACATGTGAAAAGACGATTGAAATCTGTCAGGAAATTGAGAAACTCCGGAGTTATAACGTTGGATTACATCCAAACAGCTAGAAACCTGGCAGATCCCTTCACGAAGGGACTATCATGAAATGTGATAGACAATGCATCGAACGAGATGGGTTTGAGACCCATGTGAGTTATACTATGGTGGTAACCCAGTCTATGTGATCGGAGATCCCGTGAATTAGAACCTGGGAAGAAAAAACCATTAGTAAACTAGAGGAGAGTACCAATCTATACCCTTTCTAAGTGAAGATGCATGTACTCTCGTGAGCTGCAAGGCAGGTTGGCTATGCCTTAATGAGTTCTGTTGGCTTTAATTAGCGAAGATGCTGTCCTGCAGAGCATTCCTGAAAGAACTTACATTTGTGAGCTTGACTGTTGGTCGCAATCTATAGAGATTTTGGGTGAATCTTCTAGGAAGCTTACTAAAGACCTAGGAGTATGACTTATACGCTCCACCCGAGGGGTAGTCTACAGACGATCTAGTACCAGATAAGACTTTGAGTGAAACTTGCTTGCACAAGACTTGCAATTCAAGGCGTAGTCCATTGTTCAAGTTGTGAGTAAGTGTAGCTTGGAGTTCTACATGGATGTTCAACCTTAATCGGTCTCCATCGAACCGCTGGTATATAAACAGTACATTAGAAAAGGCAAATCTCAGTGGGATTTTGAGATTTGGTGGGGGATTATTGGAATTAATGGATGGGCTAAGGCCCACTCGAAGATTAATTCTTTGGAAAATCACAAAAGCCCACCTCATGGGATAGCATGCATGTGGAAGCCCACCTCATGGGATGGCATGCATGTGGAGTTTAGTACCACCTTGCTTATTCTAGGAGAGGGGGACCTCCTTAAAGGGAGGATGTCCTCCTAGCCACTTGAAGCATGTGTGGTGGAGAGAAGAGGGGGAACACACGCGCGCTCGCTCGCCTGGCCTGGCAGGTGGCGCGTGTGCACGACATACGCGTCGAATGGTCCGCAAAATTGGCTCCTTACCCTTGCGCAGATGCAGCCTTCTTTTGCAGATTTATTTTGCTGCGGGAAATTCGGATTTGTTTTGTTTTGGAAACGTTCCGAAAAATCCGGTGCGTGAAAACGGCGTGGAGTCCGGATAAGTTACGTGCGACTTATCCAGTTCGGTACACGGAGTGGAGATCGTGCGGGTGCCCTAATCAAGCGACCTATCTCTATATAAACCGAGCCGCCGCCTACACGCAACACACGCGAAATCAATCTAGGGTTTGCCTCGAATCTGTACTGCGCCGTCGTTCGTAGACTACTCCATCCCGCTCGCCGCCGTGCACCTGCGATCGGGAGAGCAGGTCTCCGGAACCTTTGCCTTCGACGTCCTGCACCGGGAGAAGGCGGCAATAAAGTTTTTGGGAAGCGCTTCGCGCGACTGCTCCTGTTCGTCCGTGACGGCTCGCCTTCCTCTCTGCTCGCGTGCTGCGCGCCTTCGTCGACGCCCACAACCGTGAGTAGTTCCTGCCGAGCAACCGGTCTTTCCACCACCTCGGTACGTGTTCGACATGTTGCGCATATTTGATATGTTCATGTTTTACTGCTTAGTTTACTTGTGTAGATCTAATGATGCGTTCAATCTAGTTTACATCTGCAATGTCATGATTTATTTATGGAATAAATTAAATCATTATGTGCTTATAATTTTAAAACCATATAGCATAGTCAGAAAGCACATCAAAAGTCATTGGGCCAAAATAAATGTTAATATATGCCATTTTACCTAGGAGATGCCATTCTAATCCAGGAACATGAAGTGCACTTGTATGTATATCCAAATGATCTTGAACCCTTGAGGCACTTTGGACAAGAATTATACCACCAAGAGTTCTCATTGCAGATTTTTTTTTGATAGTGACGGTAGTTATAAACCGAATCCTCTGCATAGAATAGAAAGAGAAGGCAACACCATGAGTAGCTAAGAATGTCACATAAACATGTGATTATGTTATCTAGTTTGTTTAGCACTAACCCTGGACTTGTGAGGATTCAGTCTATTAAGTTCCTTGACAGTCTTCTCCTCAACAACATCATCTACAATTCCAGTGGCAAGAGCCTCAACCCAATGATTGGCTGGAAATTCTCCCCAAGCCTACATAAAACCTTGTTATTAGAAGAGACACAGATTGTAGTTATGTTAGAACCTGTATATGCAAATAGTCAAGCATGGACTAACTTTTCCTTCATTTTAGCCATGTCAGGTATATCGATATTAATATACCACTTGCATGTGTGGCCTCCAGACAGTGCCAATCCTACGTTGATAGAATGATCAGACATGGCGTATGATATATGTACAAAACATGTTCTGCCATTATATTGGTTGGTTGTTAGATGTTACCTATTCCTGATGAAGTGTAGTCCTTCACAAGTGTACCGACAAAGAGAACAATCTGAGGTTCAGTTTTCCCAGCCTTGTATATATCCTCAGTAGGAAAGGATGTTGCCCGTTCTCCCCACAGAGCAATATGCAGAGTGGAATTGCTAGTGGTGTAAAAAGCAAAGCAAAACTACAAATCCTATTGCACTGTGGTTATTATTTGTGTCTAAGGGTAGCTTAATGGTTAGCATGCAATGTAAACCAGTATATATAAATAAGGATTAAAATGAGAAACCATTACTTTGCATCACATATCTGAATTGTCCTTTTAAGGCTATCAACATCTCTTGACTTAGGACGTAGCATTGTTGGTGTAGCTATTTCAGTAATCACTCCCATAACATCTGTTCAATTGGAAATGATTTAAACACCAGAGGAACACAATGTTTTAAAGGATTTGCTAAGCTGGATTGGTAGTGGATCTTACCAACAAAGAAATTGGTAGTGTCTACCAGTTTTGGAATTTCAGTGTAGGGTGTCAAGGAGTACACAACAGAAGGGAAATCAGCAGGCACATCAATGCACTCCTCCACTTCTATCCATCTAGTAAAGGTGATCATGTACTCATGGGGAACTGGCTTGTACAGCCTATTTGCATCCTTCACACGATATGATTCCAGATAATAGACCTTCCCTTCTGTAAGCAGAGGCTTGAACTTTTCTAGCAAAGGGTGGAAGATCTGTCCATGCACAGCATTGCCCTGCATAATACCAGACATAGATTTAGTAAGATATAAACACTCATAGTCAATGCAAGAAATAAGGAACAGATTATCTTACCTTTTGATCATGCAACACAATATTTGTGTTAAAGATCTTGCTCTCATCCTTAACATTACAGAAATTCCAGAGCCTAGAAAGCCGAACACAAAGGCGCTCGCTCTCATCACCAGGCACCAGATTGGAAATGAGGATGTGCTCCATGTCAACCTACATCATTGCAAGTTGCCATCACATCATATGGAACAATGTTCAAGGTAAGCCATGTATTAAATTATCACTTGAAATAAAATAGCAGTAACAAAGACAAGTAATAAACATCACAACACAAGTTACAAAATAACAATTACCATGCCAGCAAGAAAACAAGAGACAAAAACCCAAATCACCAAAAATTATAGCCATCAAACAAATACGTAGCACGCCAAAAAATCTCTGCCCCAAATGGTGTGCATAGTGCACAACACTACTTATTGGATATTAGTGCAGCTGGGGCCTAGCCTGCAATTTTATTAGCATGAGCACATAGACAGTACAAAGCAATCAAAAGGTAACATAGTTAGATGCAGTAGCGTAGCTGCAAGGATTTTATGGTACACGACATTTTTAGTTTCTGTACCGCAAGAGCCATCATCGTTTTCAATCAATATTCGTAAACCCGACCGAGAAGTTGCCCTAGAAAAAGCAACATACAGTTGGTCGTGGGTAAAAACAGGTTTTTTTAGGTACACACCAACTCTTTCAAGTGTCTGACCCTGGCTTTTATTGATAGTCATTGAATAGCAAACTCGAATTGGGAATTGTCTTTTCTGCAATGTAAATGGCCACTTAACATTTGTAGTGTTGAGTGCAATTCTAGGGATATATACATTTTCACCAATGTTAGAGCCAGTTAAAATGACACATTCTAAAAGACGTTCACCAAGTCGAGTTATCAGCAGCCTTGTACCATTGCATAGACCCATTGATTGATTTAAATTTCGAAGAAGCATTACCATCACACCCTCTTTAAGCACAAGTTTATGTGTAGGAAAATTGTTCGCATCAATTGCGTTTAGAAATTCTGTGGGGTATAATAGATCGAAATCTGGAATCTGCTCAGAACACTTTGAAATTGTATCACAACTAAGGTACTCTTTTTTATCCCTAGGAACTAAACTCACAACATAATCATTTATTTCATCAACTATCGAGTTGTTAGGGCACACAATTGCACGTGAAGCTAAATAGCTAGGATCTTTGTAATGCGCCAAGAAATCAGGATAGACCTCTCTAACCACTGCAGCTATTTTATCACTATCAGTCATAATAAGCAAATCGTGTGGTATCTCGATCCAAGTAGGTTGACTGTCACCATCCTTTTTGGCTGTTGGTACAGTACCATCACCAACAGCCAACAGCCATTTACCAAAGCTATCAAGCTCATATCTTTGTGTGGTTGGAAGCGAAGGGTTAAGCAACCTCATGTTAATATTCAGGCTAAGCATGGAAACATGTCTCCAAAGCTTTGAGTTCGTAATTGATGCGTCAATAATCGCTGATCGTGAACCCTTAGGCACAACGGGTAGGATCTGCCAAAAGTTACCACCCAACACAACTGGCACACCACCGAAAGGAACAATTTCATTTGCAGGACAAGTTTTAGAAAGTATGTCACGTAGTGTACGATCTAACGCCTCAAAACAACGTCTATGTGTCATGGGGGCCTCATCCCAAATAATAAGCGCAGTATTTTGCAGCAGCTCAGCAAGCATTGTTCCTCGCTTTACATCACATAAGCTATTTTCATTGATA
Organism: Oryza glaberrima; assembly: GCF_000147395.1. NCBI lineage: Eukaryota > Viridiplantae > Streptophyta > Magnoliopsida > Poales > Poaceae > Oryza > Oryza glaberrima. The sequence goes on from NC_068332.1 coordinate 13,633,392, forward strand.
TCAACAGGTATTTTAAATCTTGAATGAGCAGTTCTGCCTTTCGGCAAGAGCAAAGAAGCAACACCAGAAGAAGCCACAGCAAGAACGATTTTGTTTTCAGATCTTATTTTTGAAATAATCGCATTCCATAAAAACGTTTTACCAGTACCACCATAGCCACTAACAAAAAAAATCCAGGTTCATCAGAAGCAACACGATTGACAATCACATCAAAAATTATTTTTTGATCATCATTAAGCTGTGCAATCAAAGAGTTCGTGTGCATAGACATCATTAATGGATCAAGTGATAGTTCTTCGTCAAGAAGTCTATTACCCAAAGGTACTTGTGGAGAGAAAATTGGAAGAGGCAGATTATAATTTCTTATGTTGCCACCACTTTTTCCAAATACAATTGTAAGTTCATGTATCAACAAAGTAAGAATATGTTCATGTGGAATGATACAATGTGGATTTTCAAGTGTCTTTTTTAATCTTAGATGAATGTCATCTGTCATATACAACCAATACTTGTCAAACAAACCACGAACATTACCAACAGAACAGAAAAGCACAACAGTCACAAAAAGTTGTCTTAGCTGATATGCAGATGCAGTTTGAATTGCTTCATCAAACAAAAGGTGCCACTCATTGTCTCCCTCAAGGATACCCCGTGCTTCACAACACTCTCTATATGTTTCATATACAACGCCATTATAAGTTCGTATGTCAGAATAACTCTGTGCACCCGTAACAATCATAAGTAGCATTCGTAAGTAGTACAACTTGCCAGAAGCTGGGTGAACATAGTACATTCTACCAATTTTAGGTGCTCGTGTCCTTTTATGCCAAGTTCTAGATGATGCATCCCATGTCCATTCTTTAGGAAAATCGCAATATGTTAGGTTACGTGCCTCCTCATACTTTGTGTTTGTTTCGAACCATTCAGTTAGCATAGTACGTTTTGCAGCGGGGCTATTGAGTCTGCTCTTAGATCTGATCCATACGTGTATCGAACATAATTCATTCCTGGTAGGTGTACTGCCAACCTCTCTACTGGAGGAACTCTATAGTGGATGTCAAATTCAAATATTCGATGTAGTGCTTCGCAGGCAGAAAGGAATCTAGCATCCATATATTCAAGTATTTCATCTGGAGGGGCTAAATCATGGTTTGGTGACATATTTCCAGATGGGGCAGTAGTTTCAAAATAGATCTTTGCTTTGTCTTGGCCTTTCATTATGTATTTAAAAAGATATTTGATCATATTTGACTTGTTACACCATTCAACATCTATGTGTGCTTGGAATTTTTTTTAGCAAATGTATATTGTAGGGCACAACTGATCTGTTATCCGAACGAATGCCACTTTTTAAGATTGATCGCCCATCATTTCTTCGTCTATAAACAGTAAACCCCTCATCAACAAAGGTTTCATCTTGAAAATCTTTAGGGTAATGTTTCGAGCATTTATCATCTTTCATACAAGGGCATTTTTTGTTTTCCTTACCACATGGACCGTGCATCATGAACTCACTTACCAATTCGTATGCTAATTCATCGATCTCAACGTCCGGTATCTCAGCTGAAATGAAACCATCTATAACAGCTGCTGATACATTAGCATCATTGGCAGCTAACCATACTAAACAGTGTATGTGTGGCAGCCCACGTTTTTGGAACTCAACGGTGTAAAGAACTAACACATGAAAAAAAAAGAGCAAGGGTTACTACAATGGTACATATAAAACCTACTGCATAGCCAGCTGCAGTAACAATAAAAACCATAGCATTGTTACCTGCTAGTACAGGCCCAAAGGTCTTTCCCTCTCTGATATCAGATATAAACTTATGCACTTTCCTATTAAACACTCTTACAATCATGTCGGGCCTATCAGATTGCTGTTGGCCATGTTCAAATCGTATTGACTCAGCTATTTCTTGCCATTTGAATTGCATGTAAAGGTGACAAATAAATCAGGAGACCCATAAACACGACATATCGCCATCGCATCTTGATAATTCATGACCATGTACCTTCTCCCACCAGTAAAACTGGCAGGTAGGATTACTCGCTTGCCTACAGAATCTCCTCTGGTTTCACCCTTGTCAATGGCATCAACTATGCCCTGAACACACTCCGAACGTAAGTCAGCTTGATGATCAGCTATCCATTTTAATCTACTACCTTCCATCGTTGAGAAAGCATCGACAACTATGTGATCACTAAGAATATAAAGCATCGACAACCATCGTAAATGGGTTTGGTTCATTCAATCTGTAGTGAATATAATAGCAATAAAATTCAAGCATAGTAACATATTTTCTACCAATCCCATCATAGCCGTTGTACTGTATACCTTGATGGAACAATCGTTCACCATATGGGAAGAGCAATGGATATTGCAAGGCCATGTATGATGGACGCACGGATGAAACACGTTTTAAGCCCACATCTTTGTCGTGCACAAGCACATCGAAAGTATGTTCTGATGCTGAGTAATCGTCCACAACAATGGTAGCTATCTCATTGCTAGTTGGTAGGTTATACTGCACATCAGATTTCGCATTACAGCCCATGAGACGAAGTGTTAGGCTTTGGTTCCCATGTTCAGCAATCCGCTCCCTAGCATAGCGAAAGGTCTGCACAAGCCTATTCTCAGAATCCAGCATATCGCAAAGAGCATTAACTATAGATGGGTCACACCGTTCACCACTATTATCATCATTTTCAAATATGTTTATTCGATTTTGTGTTTCGTTTTCTGGATCATAGATACAGAGCTGCGCAAATTTGGGTTGTTTTCCACGGTGTGGCAAAAGGCTACCGATTTGGTGATGAACAACACCATTGATTTTAAACACATAAGGTGCATTTCCAGTGTTGATTGTTTTATCCACAATTGCTCCCATGGAAGTGAAAGCAAACATAGAATTGTAAGATCTTATTTGCCTAAAAAATCTCTTTGAACGCGCATCGCCACTAAATTTTAGCAAACTCGTAAGAGGATCAGGAGGCTGTTTTATTTTTGGCAACTCAATTTTAGCGCTTTTGCAACACAAATTGTAAACAATTTTTCACTTGGAAACAGCAGAGGCAGTTTTAACCCTTTCCTCGTACCAAAACAAAGCGCCACAGTACGGGGCATTCGTATGTTGGGGCACCATAGTACGATCTGCCAGGGTACAACGCTGCAAGGAAAGCAAATTGTTTCTAATATAAGCCTACCAAAATAAGCAGAACTAACAGAAGCATTCTGAACATGCACAAACCTTTTAACGTTTCAACAAAATCCTTGTTCGACCCTGAAGCACGACCTATAGATAATAACCCACTAACAGCTGCAGTAAGTTTAAGGACAGTTAGCATTGACATGATACGCACTCTACAAATAAAAAAAAAACATCAGAGCTTAATATACCATGTGTACCGTCCATAGTAGTGGAACATCTGTTTGATATCAGCAAACGGCGTCGTCGTCTATTAAAAGCTGTCAAGGAAGGGCTAAAATCCATAATCGTGCGTGGTCTTCGATGAGGCAGATACATCCTCATGGCAAGGCTGCTGCAAGGAAGCACGTGCAACACGCCTCTCACGACTTGCACGTACCCTAGATACCCTATCAGTTGCTCTGCTTGCCATGCATATAAAATGCCTACATAACCCCGAAGAAGAAACAATAGTAGAACCATAATTCAATGTGGCAATGTAATACAACACACTGAACTTCAAATAAAAACCATGGTGCCCACTCCATTGCACATAGAAAGTACACAGGAAAACTTAGAATACATAGAACTCACACCACAACCTACTGAGGAAGATTTCCATCATGCTTTCTATCTTCTACAAAGAAAGTAAAACAAAGTGTACTATAGGCTCGAAGAATGTCATCACAATATGGAACAGCCAGTCCATGTGAAGACCTAAAACGGGCAACACAAGCAGATGCAGATAACGCAGCCTGTACAGCAGATTGAGCTATGTGTCTGTAAGACATCATGGACTAAAAATTGTAGTCATGGACCTAAAAACCATATTGTCGTTGTAGATACCTCAATGCCTGCTCAGCAACCAACTCATGTGCAATACAGTGTGGACGAATGGCAACATCCCAAAAAAATATGGTCTCTAGCCCGCCGGGATGTGCCATGGACGGTACAGCAACCTCTACACCAGCCAAAAGCGTCCCATCCAAGCCAAACTCCCAAAGGTAGCGAAGTGTAGGCAACATGCAGTGCTGGGCAGCTGCGTTCAGCAGGGAGACATGCGACATCCCAATAGAGAACATCTTGCTCCCAACACTGCCAATCAAAAGATCTAAGGTAAGTTGGACTGAACCTGTGGAATGAGAGAAGCGAGAGTCTATATAGAGAAAAGGTGTAAAGGACAGCAAGGCGAGCACAAGGGTAACGGCTAGAATGACTCAAGGCACGGGTTGGTTCAGCTGTTGGGTACTAATAAAGAAGCAAGGCGAACCCCATCCCCCAACCCCCCCCCCCCCCAAAAAAAAAAGCGTCCACATCTTGGCATACCCAATAGTAGTTAAAGGAAATGCAAGCCACGCGTATTCACAACACAAAAAAAGAATAAACAGGAAAAACCATAGCAAAGCATGTACACATCAAAGGGGAAAACACTAAACGTACATCCAGGGACTTACCTCTGAGATTAGCCGACTTAAGAAATCCCTTGAAGCAAATGTCGTGACTAACGGCACCAAAGAAACTAACAGGCCAAATAACCCAGGTCAGTTTATAGACTCCTAAAAAAAACTAAGCACGAGAGACCCAGCAAGAGATTTACCTTCTTGCGCCAAAATATCCAAAGAAGAAGGAAGCAGCCAAACGTCCCTGTCTTGAACCAAGAAGAGACCAATTAGCTGCAAGCACACAGAGGAATGGCGATATATATATATATATATATATATATATATATATATATATATATATATATATATATATATAAAGCAAATCGATTGTAAAATGGATGCACCAATATTAGGAAAAAATGACAAACATCAATTATGCCAGCCATATTTCCACACCGAGATCTCCTAAAACAGACAAAACATGAAACCAAGAAACATTTAGCACCGGATCGTAAAGCCCCGCAAACAAATGCGAAGGAAAAGTGTGGGCACAAACCATAGCCGATGAATTCGCTCGAAAGAATGAGAAAAAAACAGTGCAAGATGGGGGCTGTTCTTCGTTTTCTCCTTGCGCAACTCTTCGTTTTCTCCTTGTGCTGGAGTCTAAAGGAGGAGAATGAAGGTGTTATGAGGGAGGAAGGGTGCACGGTGGGTCTACTGATAGAGCCGTGTGGCCCCACCCAACAGTGAGGGCAGCCCACAAGGACCGAGCACACGCGAAATTCCCATGGCAGTGCAACGTCTGACGCAGTGACGCCTCGCACAGTCGACCAAACGACGTGTCAATCGGAGTTAGGAACGGGCACACGCAAAGCAAAACACATCGGTTAAAACCAGTGTATAAACCCCTACAACCTATGCAACGGGCCCACCCGACAGTGACAAACGGTCCATGCACCTCACCCAGGCAAGGCTGACACCCACCTAACCAAGCCCAAAAATCAACACACAGCAGAGCATGCTCCTCGTCCATGAATAAAAGCTGGTACACCCCTAAACGGGCCCATGTGTCATTGGCAGCACACCAAGAGGAGGTCTATAAACCAGCCACACAAAGCTCTCCCTCTGCAGCCATCATCAAAACGTTGTGCAGATGTCTGCCACACTTGCTATCCATCCATCGTACGCCAACACAGCCCAAGACCACCACATACACCATTTCCACTGCACCAGAATGGCAAGAACTCACACCACATAACTAATCCCCTATACACCACGACCACCAAACCGTACACATAGAAGACAACGCCGACGACGTGTCGATGCCTCGATGGCCCATACGCGGACGCCTGCTCCACGCCTACGCACGCTGAAAAAGCAAGGCGCCTCACACAGCACACGACGAAACAGCCGAGGACCTCTCGCGCGCGCGGGGGAAATTAAGGCGCCAGGAGAGGGCTCGAAACGGAGGTCCCTGGGAAGCAATGGGGCGACGTGGATAGCGTGTGAAACGGCCACGCCACACTCAAAACACCGTGGAGGCGCCATTTAGGGGAAGGTTTTAATTTATCCGATTCGTTTTTCAACATCTCTTGTTTTTCCATGCTTGCAAACATATACATGGCCATATTTGATTTTTCAACTGATTTTGGCCATGAATATGGAAATTGAAGCCGTGGTGCCTTACTTTTCTATCAAGTCTGGTCAATCATTTTTTGCTTGCATGTTATGGCTTTTTTTAGAGGACTTGCATGTTATGGCTGTGAAAATATATTGGTTTCACATCCTGAAGGCCTAAACTAATCTAACATCTGGAGTGAATCATTTTAATAGCAACCTAAGCTATATCGATACATGTCTCAGCCGGACTAACCTCTGGCCTCAGTGTACAGAAAGCGCAGTACGCAAGCAAACAACAACGAGGCCCAGTGACGCGTAGTCATATCTGACGACAATTGCTCGTTTTTTTCTGCCGTTTCAGTCGGACACATGCGTCGGACGTATAGCAAATTGTTTGGCATAACATTCACTATGAATTTATTGGGTTTAATTTTCAAAATATAGCTCAACTTCTACTGACTTCATTAATTGATTCCAGCATAGAGGACACATACTTTACACGCACATACATGTAAGTGCGACCTCATAATACAGATGTTTAGAACAATGATGGATGGAGTCTGCACCCAACACTCCACGTAACACGAGCACCATCATTTTGTCTCAACTTATCAATCATAGCTAAAATTTAAATTTTAAAATTAATTTTAAAGTTGTCTTTTATGTTTTTTTTAGTTTGTTTTTCTTACGTTGCATTTTAAGTCGGTAAGAACACATGCAAAAGTTTTATATGCAAATTATTTTTTTTACCACTGATAAACATTATGACTTATAATCAGCTTGTAGTTACTTTTATTCTTGTTTTCCTTTCATGTCACTCCTACTTTTCTGTTGTAATGAAATTAATCATTTTATAAATATGATCAGTTAGTGTTTGATAAACTAGCCCATGGGTTGGTGACTAGTAAGCTATAATGGTTATAAGCTTATAATTTGTTAGTTACTTATTTTTTCTCTAGATCCCAGTCACTTTTGCTCCAAAATTATACACCGATATAAACCTAAAACACACACTCTCTCCTATCTAGATTGGATCAATCCCTACACATGCGTGAGCTCCATGCGACACCGAACCCCTGATTGCTTGCACCTGTGACATCCTGACCCAGGGCTTAATAGGATTAATAGAATACTCCAATAAGTTGCAACTTCCTTTCCGGAAGCCGATCTCTAAAGAACTCTAAGGTAAAGCGTGCTTGGCCTGGAGCAATTTCGGGATGGGTGACCGATTGGGAAATTCTTCCCGAGTGCACGTTCCTAGCTTAGGGTTGACCGACGTTCTTCCCGAGTGCACGTTCCTGGCTTAGGGTTGATCGACGAGGACGTTGGATCCCTTAAGGGGGGAGGATGTGACATTAATAGAACACTCATACCAACAAGTTACAACCCTTAAGGGAGTGAGGATGTGACATTAATAGAATATTCATACCAACAAGTTATAACTTCTTTTCCGGAAGCCGATCTCCAAAGAACTCTGAGGTTAAGGGGCATCCTGCTTTTCCGAAAGCCGATCTCCAAAGAACTCTGAGGTTAAGGGGGTGAGGATGTGACATCCTGGTCCAGGGCGAGGACGTCGGATCCCTTAAGGGGGTGAGGATGTGACATTAATAGAATACTCATACCAACAACTTACAACCCTTAAGGGGGTGAGGATGTGACATTAATAGAATACTCATACCAACAAGTTGCAACTTCTTTTCTGGAAGCCGATCTCCCAAGAACTCTAAGGTTAAGGGGCATTCTGCTTTTCCGGAAGCCGATCTCCAAAGAACTCTGAGGTTAAGGGGGTGAGGATGTGACATCCTGGCCCAGGGCTTAATAGGATTAATAGAATACTCATACCAACAAGTTGCAACTTCTTTTTTGGAAGCTGATCTCGAAAGAACTATGAGATTAAACGTGCTTGGCTTGGAGCAATTTCGGGATGGTGACCGATCGGGAAATTCTTCCCGAGTGCACACGAGAAAAGCTGCCAGATGTAAGTGGGCCCGGCCTGGAAGAGGCGGAACGTTACAGCACCACACTGCCCTTTGCCTTGCCAACGCCTCCTCCTTTGGTGGTGACGTTGATATGACCTTTATCTTCCTCTTCCCAACCCCTCTAAAGCTGCCCCTGCTCTAGATCTCCACTCTACCTTTACCCCTCACACGCTAGATTTGTCACTCTACCTCCTCTACCTACCTATCTTTCGCAGCCATTGCGCCCAGGCCATTGCGCACCATTCCCAACCCCTCTAAAGCTGCCCCTGCTCTACACTTCCACTCTACCTTCACCCCTCACACATGGTAACCTAATATCTGACATGTTTGCCAAAGTTGTAGCCATCACGAAATGTTGCACACTATTGCTAAGTTTCCATCTGCCACCTTAGTTTTCTAGCTAGCGGTAGTTGAAGATAACTCCCTTGCAGTTTCACTTGATCGAGGGCAAAACTGATATATATATTTTATACTTATTTAAGTGATTTAAGTTAATTGAAATTTAAATCATGCTAAGAAAAATGTTCACGCCCACAGCAATTTCATGTATACATGATTGTTTAGAAACCTGGAGAGGTGATGTGGGTCGCTAATGTTGAAAAAAAACTATGGACATTTGGTTGGTAGAAAGGAAAAAAAATACTCTAATTGATCAACCTGAGAGATTAATGTTGGTGCAATTTCTTGCCCCAACAAGCACAATGGAATCCACGAGTTTAAGGACATTGAGGAGGTGAGGGGTGAAAACGGTCGGAATCAGAACCATGTTTTTTATTATTTTTACGAAAACGGTTGGAAATGGTTGAGAAATTTCTATTTATGAATTTAACTATTTAGTGTCAACTTCAACGCGACACTGATAGAAATTAAAAAGAACTTAATTATGCAAGCAGTAATAGTCGTTAAAAATATTATTGTTATGTTAGTTTTATGGAAACGACATCGGTATGGTCGAAAAGTTTTCATAGCATAGGAGACATGAGAAGAGGGTGGAGAATGAATCTCCTGCCCGGCAAGAGGCTAAAAATCATGTTTATATAGTGCCAAAATGGCTTGTGCATTTACAACTCTTTACCTTTTAGAGAGCAGTGTTATTTACAATACTCCAGATCAACGCTGACAGGAGGGCCCGACTACACCTATGTTGCACTTTAGCCTATGCCTTATTCGGTTAATCCCTCCCATAAGGGAGGTTGAGTGAGATTTGAAGGGCATTTATTATACTCCTATTGTGATGTTGAATTATTCTCCAATCTCTCTCTTTTAGGGATTAAAATAAAATGGTGTAAATGGCTAACCCATGAACCCACTTATAGGTCAAAAAGTAGGTAATCGGTACTCCCTCCGTTTCACAATGTAATACTTTCTAGCAATACCCATATACATATACATGTTAATGAATCTAGACATATTAACATCTAAATGAATATGGGCAATGCTAGAAAATCTTACGTTGTGAAACAGAGGAAGTACTTACTTATTTAGACTATAAATGGATTCACAGGTTAGTTCACTTGCACGTTTACTTTAGCTCTTATGCGGTTGCGCTAGTCATGTTGCCATATAGGGTTGTGGGCTATATGGCCAGGCATAGACCCCACACGTCCTACTCTCATTGTGGATGATGTGTCTAAGGTAAACCCGAATATCTGAGCTTTGGGACATGGTGCCACCTCTCTATTCAAATTTCACTGGAAATCACAAAGAGATAGCATGGAGACGCCCTGTTATACATTTCTTGATATACTTATAATCAAATCAATAATCCGTGATGGTAATTCACACAATAATCTAAATCAAACGGGGCTTAATACAGGTTGCTAGAGAAAGATAAGAAAGATAGGGATGACTTCTGAAATTTTTGGTAATACTGTGGAAAAGAATGAATTCTTTTTATTTTTGACAGGAGAAAAAAAGAATTAATTGGAATCAAACATTGCTATGGCCTTTGAGGAACGCAAGTGCAAGTAACGGAGACCAGAACAGCACAGCTGTACCGATATTTCTCGAGAAAAAAAAAAAAGAAGGACGGATCCCTCTTACCGGCGGACGGCGATACGGCACCTCTATAGATTATTCCGTCCGTTCCAACAACCTCTCCGCCTCATCGTCCCTGTCCTCGACCTCACCGCCTCCCCGCCGCAGTAGCAGAGTCGCCCGCCGCCGCCGCGCATCCGGATGGCAGGTCAGTGCATGCCTCCCCTTCCCCTCCATGATTGGAATTGAATCCAAAGCCTCGAGCTCCTCAACCTCCCCGACTGCCTCATGGGAGACCGGGAGGCGACTCCGCCCAAACCCCCGAAGCGATACCCACGAGGCCACCACCACCCCCCGCGGTCGCCGGCAGCGGCGGCGGCAGCGCCCCCCCTCCCCCTTTCCGCTCTCTGGCGGGTTTCCTGTCTCGCCCACCGGCGGCTGACTCCCTGAGGGGTCGATGATATCCCACTTGTTTGCATTTAGGTCTGATGACTCCTTGTGTTTGTAGTTGGATTGGATGTAGACATTCCGTTGTGCTGTGCTGTGCTATAACTTGCTGCTATACGTTGGGTTGTGAATCTGTTGTGCCAGTTAATTTGGTGAAGTAATTAGTTAGTGGTGGTTGCTAGTTTGATTGAATGTGAAATGTAAATATTCGAAGCATGTTGCGGGAGAGGGACTGCCCTCCATGGTTCTGACAACCCCATGGAAGTATAAATGTTAGAGCATTGGACACTTCCATGATACTGTCATGGGGTTGTCAGAAAGAAATATATCAAAGTGATGCCTTGGTAGAAGACTTATGTCAATGTTGAACTGAGAAGTAATCTAATTATTTAAATATTAGCATAAGTGCAAATTTGATGAGTAGTTTTGTCTCAACAATAAATACTGGAATGAAGAGCTAATAAATCGTGAATATAGATCAACAATCTTGCTAACAATGGAGCACTTCCATGGTGACTCTGACAGTCAGATCATCCATTTTATCCTGATCAGTATATGTAGTTCCCTGCAACCACCTCTGCTACTAGGATGATTAGCTTGGCTTGAATATGGCTTCTATGGAATAAAATCAACCCATGGGTTCTGGAATATAAGTTGTTCTAACAATCCAATCCTGTTCCTGAATACAAATACTATACCATTCTAGGAGACTTCTTCATACATTATCTACTCCCTGAATTAATGGAATGGAGCTTATTTTAAGACTACCTGAATCCTTGCACTTGAACAAATTTTGAGAATTGGGGGAATGCTGATGTTTACCATTTGCAGCACGTTGAGCAAAACTATGCCATTTGGCTACAATGTTTGCATAAAAACCAAAATAAATAATTATCCCTGTAACAATTATAAGTTGACATTAGAAGAAGATCTGATAGATTTGAAAATTTGTGCAGCATTATCAGGGAAGATCATTCAAAATGCATTCTTGGCACAACATCGCCCACAGGCTAGACACAGCACAAGATATCCCAGTGACTTTTGTGCCCTCGATACCCGCAGCGTGCATTCTTTCCAGGAACGTAGACTAAGACTGGCTGGTACTTCAGCCAAGTGGTTAAATACAATATCAACAGCATGGATTAGCTCCAGCAAACAAGCATATATTAGCTGCAATGGTGTGTTCTAGGCTCTCATTGATCAGGTTGCTTAATGCTCACTAGTGTTACGTTAGGATTTTTTTTTCACAAACTCATTTTGGTGATTTTATGCCAGATTATAGAATCAATACTTTTTTTTTTTGAATGTGTGTATCAACAAATCTGAAAAGTCACTTACACTACCTTCATTGCAGCTGCTCAAGGTAGCAGCGTTGTCTCATCCTCTGCGAAAGTTGACTTTTTAAAGCTCCAGAATGGCAGGTATAACAATGTTCACTCTTTGTATGATCTACACCCTCTAGTCTAACTATGGTATTGCTCTTTCTAAGGTCAAATTGTATGGCTATTTTTCTCTTTAAGCCAATGGTAATGAGCATATGGTTTCCAACTATGATGTTGTTTGAAAGCACCGTGGTTCTTATGTTAACAGTCAATTCCATGTCTAGTGCTTCTGTGTTCCTTTTCATTTAACCATCTAATTGCTTTGGTGTTTTCACATGCATCCCATGTTTTTGCTTTATGTGCTGCTCTTAAACATTTCAATTGCTACTGAATTTCAATCTTGTGTCAGAGAAAAAACTCTTTGAGATAAAAAAAATATTGTAAGTTGTAACAACATGGCAAGACCTATAACTATACATCCTCATTTGAGATTATAATTACAAGAATATTGCTTCTGTAAACCGCAGAATCACATAATTTTGAGCAATGCTGTTGCTTAGTTTTTTCTAGTTCAGCTGCAATTGACAAAAGGTATCTGGATATCCTGCTGGTGAAATGCATATGACCATTGAATAATTATTGTATGAATACAAGTTCAACTTTGGCTTTGACCTTTTTTAGAAAGTAATTACATGCGTTTTGGGCTGCGCATTGCACTTTATGGTAAATCATTCGGTGATCTAATGGATATTGCTAGTCTCAAACAAAAAAATCTGGCAAGAGCTTGCAAGATATTGCTAGTTTCCATCCTATCTTTATCTGCATGGCATGGATTGGTGCATTAAAAGAACTTTTTCTTCAGCTCTAGGCCATTAGGAGAATTTGTCTTTAGTTATACAGCATAGTAATTCCAAATTGCTAGCTTGTGTGTTACATGTGGTTCATGTCATCCTGTCTATGGACTAGTTTCTCTTTTGACATCACTTGAAGGAGACACCCTGTATCTGTATCTAATTGGGCATATTTTCTCTATATTCCTATCTCTTAGCATGATATTTTCCCTGATATAACATCTTCCTCAGACCTCGGACTAAAGGCTAAAAATTCATGTTTGATCAACTCTTGATTTATTTCATGGGCATATGCCTATCATAATTTATTTGGAATTGTGTGATTATTGTGAACTTATATTGTTCTTCTTGATAGCTGGTATGTTGGAATTAAGTTATCACTTTTGCTAAGAAAGGTGAAGAATCAATTGATCATACAGCTTTGGGATGTTCTAGATGGGGGTTATAACAATTTTAGTTAAAGCTAAAGAGTTTATTGTTCTGCATCCATGACGTGTTATTAATCAATTGGCTTTACTCTCTTCTATTTCTCACAGTGATATCCGTGGTGTTGCTGTTGGTGGGGTCGAAGGTGAGCCCGTAAATCTCACTGAGCCTGTTACTGAAGCAATAGCTTCTGCATTTGCTGCATGGTTATTAAACAAGAAGAAAGCGGATGGATGGAGACGTTTAAGAATTTCTGTTGGACATGATTCTCGAATTTCTGCACATAAATTGCAGGTGGCTCCTGTTCTCCGCTCTTATTTTTATTGAATCTTTATTCAAAATAATGCATTGCATGCTTTAAGGAATTAAGGTAACCCCTTATAATTACTAAAATCCTGTTCCAACTAGTGATGATTTGGACTATTCTCAGTTTTAACCACTAACCAGTGTTGTTGTTTTTTTTTTTTGCCCAATTATGTTGCCATGTTGAAATTTGGGATTAACAAACTTTTATTTCATATATGGATCAAGAAGCATTCTCGCAGAAAGAAAAAGGATGTGAACAACTCTTCTGTTTTGACATCTGCAAGCATTTCTATGATTGCGGCAGATAGTTGTAATTATATGTATTTTGTCTAAATATAAAGTGGTACGAAAGACTTGTATATCCAGATATCTGCTGCTTATTTGCATCTGATGTTGTACTAGCTACAGGTTGTTTTTTTTTTTCTTGAATGCAAATTGACTGAAATTGTTCACTTTATGTAGTGATACTGCTCTATTTCCATATATGTTGAGAATTGAACTTGGCTTTTGGAGCATACGTCAGTATATTGTATGTTGTTGGGTAAGGCTGTTGGAGTTGATGGATGGAGGTCAAAGTTCACACCTTCTGTGTTTGCACTGTGTGAGTTGATTGGGAAATGGAATTAGAGCTCCACACGTGGTGTCCAAATAAAAACTACTCATTCAGGAGGGAATAGGAAATTGTGCAAAAGATAATTCCTTGAAAAGTTGTACCTTTTGCATGCAAAGTTTCTTCTACTACTTACAATCAATTGAATTACCATTTGTACTTTTGTGACAAAAAATGTACACACCTAATGAGTTATTAGAAGGACCTTTGTGCATGCCTAAGTATTTGGATTTGTAGTTCTGGTACATATTAGTCAAGGATGTGTTCTCTGCTACTTTTTATAATTTTTCAATGATGCTATTTGATTTATATTAGGCACTGCATTCTGTTGGTATAAATAAATGAACAGAAATTTTCCAGTCCTGACTTCTGACAAGTCTATATGTAGTTTGAGCAATGTGATTTGGTCCTTCAGTTTTTCTTTTTGCAAGTATTGCTTATTAAAAGTGATAATTGTCAGGATGCAGTTACTCTTGGAATTACCACTGCAGGACATGATGTTTTACAATTTGGGTGAGTTGAATATTTATTTTTCTTACATTTATCAAGATCTTCAATTTTTCCTGTAGCCTTCAATGCTTAGAATTTAAGTGTGTAATTGATGAAGTTCTCTTGCTACTGTGATTCTTTTTCACTCAGAAACTCCACACATCAATTCTTACGTAACTACAAGCCTAGGGAACTAATTTGAACTACATCAAATGATTTCCACAATTTCAATCAGTCTTTTCTTCACAACTTTCTTACTTCTCTGCTTAACAAGTAAAGATCTGCCAAATATTCATTTATGACAATTCATGATGTAGATTGGCTTCAACACCAGCAATGTTCAACAGTACACTTACAGAAGATGAGATAAATCATTTGCCAGTTGATGGAGCCATAATGATAACAGGTACTATTCCCAGTTTAATGTGCAACATTAGAAGACAAGCATTTCTTCAGATGAATACACAAGAGTTTTGAAAAATATACATGGTGTCCAATCTCTTCTCCAAACATACGTAAATTTTATTGATGATTCTTTGTGACTACATAATTGTTCTCTAATTATTGGAAAATATCTCCTTTATTGGGAATTTCTGTTCTTGCCACTACATATGTGCACCATCTTAGTATTGCCCATGAAAAGTCATCCTTTCCCATCCTTCTTCCTCATGGTCATGGGAGCTCCTTTCTATTTTCCTCCTGAAATATATTATCTGAAGCCCCTACTATTTTCCTATTCCAGCCCCACCCATCTTATCCGCTCTTCTCTAATAAACTCCTAGGAAACCACTATCACCAAGATCTTGTTGCTTGGCACCAAACCCTGCCAATGAAAAGCACAGTAGGGCCAGTGAAGAGGGTGCACATACTCCACTCCCTTTTGAATCCCCTTCGGCGCAAATAGTAAGAATCACTGCCACAGTTCTGATGGCCTAGCAGCCCGGGGAGTGGGGAGCCTGCGTGAGGAGGTACTGCTGAGTGGACGGAGCTGGGTAACTTGGGTTCATACTTCATAATCACACACAGGTAGCCAGTGGGGGTGCTTCTGCTACAACTCCTCTATGTAGATCGATCCTACTCCATTTATTTGTGTAGTTATTTATTGTTGGGTAGTTTGAGTTTATCTGGCATCCATGCCTAGGCAGACACACTAAGCTATTCCTTGAAGTGGACTTGGAATTGCTCCTAAGAATCAAGGATGGTGAGGAAGAGGAAAGAAGACGTAGGTGGGAAAAGTTCTTACGAGGGGCAACGTGTAATATCGTAGTAACTTTCAAACATGAAACAGTTTCGATACTGGCAAAATCGAGACACATTCTGTGGTAGAACCAGTATGGCACACATTTGTAGTCACTAGAACAAAGTTTTCCCTTTCTTGTTTTACCACATGTGAAATGCCTAATTATGTAGAAACAACTGTTTAATTCTCTATTTTTAACCAAACAAACTTCTGCCCCCACTTTTTCACAGCAAGTCATCTTCCATACAACCGGAATGGTCTCAAATTTTTTACAAGTGCTGGTGGTTTGAATAAGGCTGATATCAAAGATATCTTGGAGCGTGCTTCTAGAATATACGAGGACTCTTCTCATGGTAGCACACAAGAATTAGAGCAAGCTTCGAAGGGAGAAGTGAGTAATGTCGATTACATGTCAATTTATGCATCCGATCTTGTGAAAGCAGTTCGTAAATCTGCTGGAAACAAAGGTACATTTTTATGCTAATCTATGTAACCTTTTGTTTTGCTAAACTAGTTTGCAATTCGATATCTTTCACTCACTTGCTTAACTTTTGATATCCAATAACTCACCAAGATAGCTTATGCCTTTTATGAGTCATCTTATAATCACTATAATTTCTCTATGCTCAATAAAAAAGAAATCAGTTGGCTACCTATCACACATCTATGCTACTGTCACGGACAAGGGAATTGGAGGCGGGATTACGGCGAAGCGAATACTTGAAGGAAGTTGCAGGACGTGGCCCTGGACCTCGTCGGCGCGGCGGAGCCGTGATCGGCGACGCACCGGCGAGGCAGGGATATAAACTAGTTATGGACTTAATTGCTGTATCTATTCCCTGGCCACAATCGGCATTAAATAGTACATGAGATGTAATCCTAACAAACTCTTAGAGATAAAGATGCTAACTAACTCAAAGATTAAGCCTAATAACAAATTGCAAAGGTAAATCCTATCCGAACTACTGTTGCTCGTCCGGACGTTGCTGCCGCAAACTGCTACGAGGCCTGCGTTCATACGTGAGCCCCCACATGACATCTCTCCCTCCTCGAGAAGCAGCTCGTCCTCGAGCTGAAAATCCGGATATAGGGCTCGAAACTCATCTAGTGGTAACCAGGATGCGTCTTCAGCAGGTTTGTCTTTCCATTGCACAAGGACTTCACGAACACCCCGAGCCAAACGACTGCGTTGAACGGACGCTGGTTGCAAGCACGACCATGACTTGTTGGTGGCAATGGTGGTACCAGTTCAGGCGGAACTCCCTTGAATTGTTTTGAGTAGGCCAACATGAAAAACATTATGGAGTCGTGAACGCGGCGGTAGACGAAGGCGATAAGCAACGGAACCAATGCGCTCAATCACCTGATAAGGCCCAAAAAAACTTAGGACCCAGCTTCCCTCTCCCTTTAACATCCAAAGACGCCATCGGCCGATGGAGAAGACGAAGCCAAACCCAATCACCGACACCAAACTCCACTTCACGATGTTTTCTATCATATGACCAAAAACTCGAACAAGCCTTGGTGAGTGCGGAACGCCGTCTTGTGCACGTCGTCGGGATGCATCCGCACTTGATGATAACCAGAGCGCATGTCAAGCTTGGTGAAGAACTTGGCGCCGCGCAGCTCGTCGAAGAGTTCCTCCGCAACCGGGATCGGAAACTTGTCCTTGATGGTCTTGTCGTTGAGTGCCCGGTAGTCGACACAAAAGCGCCACGTGCCGTCTCTTTTCTTGATCAACAAAGCCAGTGAAGAAAAGGCCGACGAGCTTGGGCGGATAACACCGTGCTGCAGCATCTCGTCGCATTGCCGTTCCAATTCGTCTTTCTGAATGTGGGCATAGCGGTACGGGCGCACCGCCACTGCTGTGACGCCGTGCTCTAGTCGAATTCGGTGGCAGAGGTGGCGCTCAGGCGGCGGACCATGCGGCTCGGCGAAGAGGTCGCGGAAGTCGTCGAGTAGTTCGGACATGAGTTCGCCCGATGCGCCGTCGAGGGAAGCCGCCGTGGGCGACGCTGGAGCGTCGATGCTGGTCCATACGACGCGTTTGGTGGTGGGGCCGAACGCGAACGCCTGGCGTGAGAAGTCCCAGACGGACGGGCCAAGCGAACCAAGCCACTGGGCACCCAGGACGATGTCATAGCCGCCGAGCGGCAGGGCATAGAAGTCGATGTCGAACGCCCGTGTGCCGATGACGACGCGATGGGGTGGACAGTAGCCCGGGGAAGTGACGCGGTCGCCGTTAGCCACGGCGACGTTGAGTCCGGGACGGAGCTGGAGTGGTACGGCCGCCCGTCGTGCGACAGCGTCGCTGATGAAGTTGTGGGTGGAGCCCGAATCCAGTAGGGCGACGAGGTCCACGGACCCGATGCGCGCTGTCACCTTGATCGTGTTGTACTTGGCGGCGCGCACGCCGGCCAGAGCGTGCAAGGAGATACTGGGCTCCATGGTGATGGCGTGCACGGCAGGGTCGGGTTCCTCGTCGTCTTCGGTGTCCTCTGGAAAATTGATCACTTCAATAACAAAAGACTTCTTGCAACGATGGCCGGCGACGTACTTCCCGTCGCAATTATAGCAGAGACCCTCGGAGCGACGTTGTGCCATCTCAGTCGGTGACAGGCGCTTGCGGGGGAGGGACGCCACCAGTGGTTGTTTGCCGGCCACTGTCGAGGACAACGCGTCGGCTGGCGCGGACGTCGACAGGGTGGCCGTGGGCGGCGCCGGGAGAGCCAGGCGCGACGCTCGGCCAGCGCGAGTTGGGACGGGGTCGGTAGCGCCGAGGCTAACTCACTGCTCGTATGCTCGCGCAAGCATGATGGCGTCGTCCAACGAACGTGGACGGCAGAGCGCCACATCCGTCTTGAGTGGGTTGACGAGGCCGGCCGTGAAGAGCTGGACTTGCTGGGACTCGGATAGCTCGACGTCGCGGCACGCCAAGGCGAGGAAACTGTTGACGTAGTCCACCGTGCCAGTGCGACGCAGCGCCGTGAGCTCGCCTAGCGGCCTGTCCGTCATGGGCGGCCCGAAGCGAGTGTGCACCAACTGGACGAACCTCCGCCACGATGGTTCGCCGGAATTGAGCTCAATCCTGTAATACCACAACTGAGCGTCCCCGATTAGATGCAATGAGGAATACCACACCTTGCGTGTCTCTGGCGTTTTCTGTCCGCGGAAGAAGGTCTCGCAGCGGTTCAGCCATGGCAGCGGGTCGCCCTTGCCGTCGTACGTCGGGAACTCGAGTTTGGCACGAGGAAGGAAGCTGTTGTCGATCGCGGTGTCGTCGCCGTGTCGGTCGCGTCGCGAGCGTGCGTCGGCGTCATCTTGTGGCTGCGTGTTGTCGCGCGGCTGACGCGAGGCCGAGCCAGAAGGGTCCGTCGTGGCCGCGCGCGGGGAAGCTTCGACGCGCTCGACAATGAGGTTGAGGGCGTGAACTTGCTCCGAGTACTCGAAGGCGGACGCCTGCACTTGCGTGACGCGATCAGGCAGCTTGTCGAGTTTCGCCGCGAGCGGCACGATGGGCTCCAAGGCGCTCATCTTCCTGGCGAGATCGGAGATTTGCGCCGCCATGGAGGTAAGGTTCTTTGCGATTTCGTCGAGTTGATTCGGAGTAGAGGCCATTGGATCGGAACCAGAGGAATCTGATACCAAGTTGTCACGGACAAGGGAATTGGAGGCGGGATTACGGTGAAGCGAATACTTGAAGGAAGTTGCAGGACGTGGCCCTGGACCTCGTCGGCGCGGCGGAGCCGTGATCGGCGACGCACCGGCGAGGCAGGGATATAAACTAGTTATGGGCTTAATTGCTGTATCTATTCCCTGGCCACAATCGGCATTAAATAGTACATGAGATGTAATCCTAACAAACTCTTAGAGATAAAGATGCTAACTAACTCAAAGATTAAGCCTAATAACAAATTGCAAAGGTAAATCCTATCCGAACTACTGTTGCTCGTCCGGATGTTGCTGCCGCAAACTGCTACGAGGCCTGCGTTCATACGTGAGCCCCCACATGACAGCTACTTTAAATGGTCGTAGCGGTGGTGGTTGTTCTTCCACCACCACTCCTATCACTGACGTGCGGGCCACACTGTCTATACTACTTTAAATGTTGGTAGTGGTGGTGTTTGTTCTGCACCACCACTCCTATCACTGACATGCGGGCCACACTGTCTATACTACTTTAAATGTTGGTAGTGGTGGTGTTTGTTCTGCACCACCACTCCTATCACTGATGTGTGGGCCACTGTCTATACTACTTTAAATGTTGGTAGTGGTGGTGGTTGTTCTGCGAATTAAATTTGAAAATATACTGTCCATTCAATTTTTTTTCAGGAATATTCGGGATGCAACTTTTTTTGTGCAGAAATATAGCGTCGATCTCGCACAACCGTTGTGCGAAAATGACGTGGGCGTGACGTCGCAGGCGGTATTGCGCGGTGAAAGGGCGAGACCGCGCGGTCTCATGGAACGGAAGAGCGAGTCCGAACGGTCTCACTGAACCAGACAGCGATACCAGACTGCCATGACGATTCAAATGGTTAATTAGTGATTAATTATCCCGATTAGCGATTAATTAATCTCTAATCAGGGTAATTAATCACTATTTCTAATTAGTTAATAGTTAATTAGGTAATTAATCACTAATTAAAGTGGAGACCGTTTCATCAGTGAGACGGTGTCGCTGTTTCCATCAGCGAGATTGTTCGGTCTCGCTCTTCTGTTCCGCGAGACCACGCGGTCTCACACCGTAGCCGCGCGAGACCGTGCGGTCTCGCACTTTCACCACACGATACCGTCCATGACGTCACGCCTGCATTATTTTCGCGCAACAGTTGTGCGAGATCGACTGTATATTTCTGCAAAAATATTTGCATCCCGAATATTTCTGAAAAAAATTGAATGAAAAGTATATTTTCAAATTTAATTCGTTGTTCTGCCACCACCACTCCGATCACTGACGTGTGGGCCACATTGTTAGTGAAAAAATCAAATATTCTTGACTTCTACCGTGAGAGCCAAGAGATATAGAGAGTAGACTTGGGCTAGCTGTCAGAGACTAGCAACCAGGCCTAGAGCTTCTTTTCAACTTTAGGGAGATGGCCTAAGCTTTTTTTTTCCCAACTGTAACAAGATGGATTAGGTCTTTGGAGTGGATAAGAATGGTTAAAATAAACAATGGTCTCAGTCCACGATGAAGTCACAGTGATTATTTTTTGCAGCATGCACACCTAATGAATACTCACAATGATGAAGCAATATAATGTTTATCTGATTTTTCTTTTAATCATGTAACAAGAGTACGTGCACTCTGATAGTTTTAGTTAAGTTTACTTCGGGTCTCTGGTCACGATTGTTTTTCCATATATAATTCATATGTATGCTTCATTGCTCTATTATATAGTTTTTATATATTTCAATAGAAAACCATCTTCTTGTTCACTACATATTCTTTATACATGTATTGATAAAGTTCCCTTCACTTGTGAAGACCACTGTGCCATTGTACCATTTAACATTTGACCTGTATCCAGTGTACTTATGTCAGCCATAAAGGGTGCAGTAAGGAAATGTGGGATAACAATGTTGAAATGGTTGAGAAAACGATTGTGAAATGGTTAAATATAAATTATGATAAAGATAAGAAGACTCCCTGGTTCTTATGTCTGTTCTCATATGGTCTTAGAAAAACCACTGGAGGGACTGCACATAGTCGTGGATGCAGGGAATGGAGCAGGTGGCTTTTTTGTGGTAATCCCTTTACTTCCATATTTACATTACTTGTTTCTCAGCAATGCACCATTTTTGGTTTTGGAGCTCATGTTGTTCTTGGATCAGGATAAGGTACTCAAGCCGTTAGGCGCTATTACTACTGGGAGCCAATTCCTAGAGCCTGATGGTAATATCTGCACCTTTTCTTCATGCCGGTAGTCTCGTCTGGCCTGTCATTTTACAAATTACATATTCAGGCATGTTTCCAAATCACATTCCAAACCCTGAGGACAAAACTGCAATGAAAGCCATTACACAAGCTGTGGCTGATAACAAGGCAGACTTGGGCATCATATTTGACACTGATGTTGACAGGTACAAAATATATAGCCATTGAAATTATACAGGTTCGTAATGCACCAAACCTAAAATTGTGCCGTTTGCAGGTCTGCTGCTGTTGATTCAAGTGGTCGTGAGTTAAACCGTAACAGATTGATTGCTTTGATGTCTGCCATAGTTCTTGAAGAGGTAAGATCTCACAAGGCAAAGTTGGTTGTGTGACTAGTTTTGTGGGCATTTGCTATGAGACACTCTAGAACTGTGGCATGATTAAATGGCACTCTGAAAACTGTGGCTATATGCCACAATACACTTAGGTTATTATTTTAGTATTATCCTTCGCTGCCACGACCTCCTCTTACCCTTTTATCCCCTTCCTACAAACATATTGTTGTTATTTTGAATCCTAATGGCATGAAATGGAACCAACATTGAAAGGACCAAATCAGTTGGTGAGTCACACCTGCAAGGGTGATGCAATAGGCACTGCTGACAGGACACATGCGCTAGGGGCTGGGCAGATGAATTCATTTGCTCCTGTTCCTACGAGGATTTTTCTCCCATTTTTCTTCCACTGTATTGCCTTGAGCTGCTGCTGTTTGGCCGAGGCTGACAGTCTTGGTGAACGAAGCTGGGGGAGGTGACAGAACCATGGAAGCCAGCCCCTATCCCTGTATCTCCCTCCCGTTCTAGTTGGTTACCTTCCCTGTTTTCTCTATTGCATCGCTGCGGTGCTCTCCAACCCCAATACGTCTAGTTGTCCAGCCTATGTCGGTTCCACAGCCAGCCACCATCTCACTGCTGACAAGCTTGGTGAAGGTCCAAAACCATTCAACTCTGCTCAGTGTTGGTTGGAGAAGAAACTAGTGTGATGTAATTTCTGACATCTTGGCGTAGTTTGTAAGGTTGAGGGGTGCCACAAGTCATTTGTAAAAAAATCTCCCATACGCAACTGAAAATATTATTTTAATAGTCTGAATGTCCTGCAGCAAAATTTTAAAGATTGTAATGTGTTTCAGCAAAGACAATTCAGAGTGTCCTACAACAAATGCGACAGAACAAGAGTGTCTTACAGCTGATTTTACCCACCCAATATTATTTGATGCTACTGCAGTGATTGCCACTAACAAATCCATTGCTCTGATACTAGCACCCAGGCACTACAATTGTGACAGATAGCGTGACTTCTGATGGGCTGACTACATTTATTGAAAATAAACTTGGTAGGTATTTGTTAGATTGGTCCTCTGTTCTATTTGTTTATCGGTTGCTCATTTGTTCTATGATAAAGGAGGGAAGCATCATCGTTTCAAGCGAGGGTACAAGAATGTAATAGATGAGGCTATTCGTCTGGTTAGTTTGTACTGATCGTATAATTCAGATTGTCCTGAAATTTGTTCTGTTTCACCTGGCTGAATAATATGTAAGTCATTCCTGCTCAATCTTTCAGAATACTATTGGTGAGGAGTCACATTTGGCTATGGAAACAAGTGGCCATGGAGCACTGAAAGAGAATCACTGGCTCGATGATGGTGCATATCTTATGGTAAGGGCCCTTTTTCTGCCAATTTATTGTCCTTCCCACCATGAAATTTGTCCAACCAAACAACCATATCGGTATTTCATGCACAAGGCATGCATTTACCTACTCGAGATTATTAAATCTGTCAGGTTTGTGTTTGCCAGTTACATTTGATCTAATAAAATATGTTTTGAACTTCAGTACCACATTACAGCTGAATCTGTCATGTCGTACCTTCTGCTTCAAAATTGTAGTAATATTTCTATCCCAGTTATGGGGATAGTTCCTCCCTCTTGGAATAACTCCAAAGGAAATGTGCAAAACAATCTTCTTTACAGACATTCACCTTCATGTCTTTTTGTCATCACTCGTCACCACTCTTTTATGGGCATACCCAATGATATGGGCGTTCTTTTTCTTCAGGTTAAACTTTTGAATAAGCTTGCTGCAGCTAGAATATTGAATCCAAACGTTGGTAGTAAAGTTTTGACTGATTTGGTCGAGGGCCTTGAGGAGGCTTCTGTGACAGTGGAGATAAGATTGAAGATTGATCAGAATCATGCAGATTTGAAAGGCGGGTATGTCCCTTTCCAAGAGAAGCTATATTACCAGTTATCTAACACTACACAATTATCATTGTAACAATTTGTCATTTTTGCCATTTCTAGTTGAGAAAATTACATGAATGAATCTATCTTTTTTGCAGTAAATTTGATTTTTTTTTTGTTTAACATTTGTTGTTCCCTACCACCTTATTCTGCACAAATGTTATTATTTTGATTTGATATACAGCAAATCAATGACTGAATGATTGATTTTGAAATAAGATATCGTGCGATCCCTGTCAGTTTCCTCTTCATACCCTACATTATTTTCTAAATGCTGGGGATGGCCATGGTACAGCCACTGCTAGTACAACATTTTTCACAGCCTTTTCCTCCCCATACACTTCTTTTCCGCCACTACTCTGCTCCCACTCGTGAAGAGATGATCAGCAGATGTTGAACAAATTGTATCAAAGTACATACAGTACAATTATGTCTGCTATAGATATGCCTCTTAAGCCTTTTTTACTCCAGTTGATTGACATGCATGCTTACATAACTGAGGGTTATACATGTTTGTGCTGTCAGTGCAGAAAAATAGAGGTGCTCTATTTAGAAAAATCAGCTAAAATTTCGTGGATGTAATTTCTCTTTACAGGTCCTTCCGTGATTACGGAGAAGCTGTCTTGAAACATTTGGAGAATTCAATCAGTAAAGATGAACATCTGTGCAAAGCACCAAAGAACTATGAAGGCGTATGTCATTATTCTTTGCTTGTTTTCATAAGTTTCAGTATATATCTTGATATACCTACCTTTTCTTGGGCAAAGTAGCTGGGCTTTCTTATTGCTGTATCATGCTATATTTTTACTACGCAGGTAAGAGTTTCAGGATATGGTGGCTGGTTCTTATTGCGGTTATCCCTCCATGACCCAGTTCTTCCCCTTAACATCGAGGTCACCATCCCTTTGCCCTATCTGAAATCCCAAGCCTTCCAATCATCCATTTAACTGACATGTGAACATGTGCATGCACAGGCGCCGAGCAAGGATGATGCCATTAAGCTTGGGCTTGCAGTGCTTACTGCCGTAAGTGAATTTCCAGCATTGGACATAACGGCATTGAACAAGTTTTTGCAGCAGTGATGGAAGTATTGCGGCGGCGACGATAATCTGCAGCCATCACATGCCTTTGTTGAGCTGGGATGAGAGAAACGCACCACAGTACTATACAGAGACGTACTTGCATTCAGGCTTACATGGTTTTGACTTTTCGGCTTTACTTGGTCTTTGTTTGGTATGGAAATGTCAAGCAAGGAAGACTAATTTTCGTGTTTTAAAGAAAATACGCAAAGTAGTTGTCAAGAATCGTATACCATCATCAATGTGTTTTCGGATTGCTTATATCGTCATCAGAGTGCTTAAAGACCTGATTTTGCGGAAGTTTTGCAAGGCAGTCGGTTTTTGGGACAATGTTGTCGTCAAATGAAAGTATTTCCTGTTTCTGTTGTCTTGCTCGTATGAGTTTTCATGGTTATTGATATATATATATGTTCCATTCATGATCTCAAGTTATTTCTGCTAGTGTTATGGTGTATAAACATGATAACTTTTCACAAGTGAAAGAAACATTTTCATTCAAATAGGAAAAAGAAAAACTTTTCAGCTCTTCCCATGGTATCGTATATAATCTTCCCTGGTTAAATCGTCCGGTATAATATACTACTGCCACCTTTTTGAACGGAATTGGGAGGGTGTGTCGTCAGAAAAGGAGGGTGTGTCGTCAGAAAGACAACAATTTCGGTGGCGATGTGACGTGCAGGATGAATTGATGATATTTTACCGCGCGTGCGCCGACCTGACCGTGGACGGTGACCGCTGATGTGGACGCCACCCGGGTGTACTGGATGTGGGCCATGAGCACCCGCCCCGTTGCTGGTTGTCGACACAAGATTTCGGCAATACTAAAAGGGGGTGGCTATCAAGTTAGGAAAGTGGATGGGTTTGGAGACGAAGAATTTTATACAGGTTTAGGTCTTCTTATTCAAGAAGTAACACCCTACTCCTGTACG
The DNA here is from genome assembly GCF_000147395.1 of Oryza glaberrima. NCBI lineage: Eukaryota > Viridiplantae > Streptophyta > Magnoliopsida > Poales > Poaceae > Oryza > Oryza glaberrima. The sequence continues at coordinate 13,659,415 of NC_068332.1, forward strand.
GGTATGATTCCGCCGAGTGTATTATTGATTGTATGATCTAGGAAAAAAACCGCGCCCCGAGAGGCATCCGGACCCCTCCTTATATAGGGGAATGAGTCCGCTTTACAAAATACATTCCATATCCCAACATTCCATATCCCAACGGAACATGGGATTACAGATAAAAAACAATCGTAACCGACTAAGATCTCGGGTATTTCCTTGACATACAAGTTTATAATCTAACCCGAGTTCTCGTGAAGATATTCTATCTCTATTCCATACCCTGTACCCAGCTGGAATATAACTGCCATGTAGATATAGGGTATCCATAATCTCCACAGTAGCCCCCGAGACCTTTGCAGTCGACGAAATAGCCATCTCAGAACAAAAAACAATAATCCGAGTGCTTCAACTCTTCCTGCTTTAGCCTGCCGAGTACTAGAACCAAAGACTGTGAAGAGCGAAAATAAAATATGGTGCATCGAGTAGATGCACCTAATTAGGTGTAGCCCCCGACTATGTGGTTAGTTAAAAAACTAAACATATAGTCGAGAACCAAGTGGTTTTACAACCAAACATTATGTAGCAAAGCACTCGTGGTAGTTAGTAAAACACTCAGCCGACTACTTCTTAACTTTAATATATCGAGAAAAAATATGAAAAGACCCGTGTGATAAACGCTCAAAAGGCCCTCAAACAGACTTATTTGATAGGAATCCGAGTAAAAACTCTAAAGACACTCCACCAAATATGATAAAAAATCATGGTAATCAACGAGTCTAATAGCCTAGGCCATGACCCTCACCATAACCAAAATAAGCATATAACATGCTAAGAGAATGACTATGAGCAAACTAGTCATCTCAAATCTACCCAAACAGCTTTTGCAGCCTAATAAAGCTTACAAAAATGGTATAACACCTTTCTGCCGGGCACCTTTTTATTTGCATCATAATAATTCCAAAGAATTATTGAACCGCGTTAAAAAGGATTTTAGTAGCATCGGGCCACATCATTGTGAGCACAAATTGCCAAAGCAAAAAGCGCCTAAGTCCCTAGGGATCACAACGGGCCACGCTGGTTGTAATATTGGGCTGAAGTACTGTACAGGCCCAGGCCCATTAGTACTCCCGATACCCTAAAAACACCGAAGTCCAAGCGTCACTTCGTCTTCCCCGCCAAGATTTTCACCATTTCCCCACTCCTTGCTACAGTACAGAACCATGCCGACGAAGCTAGGGTTCATCAATCCGCTTCAATCCATTCCATAAATCCCACAAAACTTCTCCGCGCATCCACCGCTCAGATTCCCCATTCCCCTCCAGCTATATCTCGGTTCAAATCAAACCATTCAGCTCGCATCCATGGCGGAGGAGAAAGAAAGTTTCGAGAGTCAGTGGGCGCCCTCCGATATGACAGAGGAAAATCTGAAAGAAATGGTGGCGCACGGCGTTCTTCCAACGAAGAAGATCATCGGGTGGCAGCCGGCATTTGGCGAGGCATTCCCGACCCCCGATACACACGAGGTCGTGGTATTTTCTCACTTTTTCTATGGCGGGTTTTCTCTTCCCACTTCAAGATTTTTCCGTGGAATTCTGAACTTCTATGGAATTAGCTTGCATCATCTGAATCCAAACTCCATAGTGCATATCGCCAATTTTATTCATGCCTGCGAAACCTTTCTGGGCATCAGGCCTCATTTCGCCTTGTTCCGCCGCATCTTCTTCCTCAAGCCCCAGCCAAACAAGAGCAAACCGTGCGTTGTTGGGGGCGCTGGTTTTCAACTCAGAGGAACACTAAGCCAAAAATATTTCTCCATGCCCTTCAAGACCTCAAACAAAGGCTGGCACGCCAACTGGTTCTATGTTCAAAATCCTGAACCAGCCCTTCCCGAGTACTCTTGTCTCCCTCCGGTCTACCAAGATACATGGAATTCATTGCCTACAGGAGATGAGGCGGCCCAAGCAGTGGAACTGATGGAGCGCATGATAAAGCTGAAAGAGCAAGGTTTGCAGGGAGAACAGATCACTCGGCACTTCATAAAAAGCCGGTTAGCTCCAATCAAAGAGAGGTCCCGCACAGCTTTTGAGTTTGACGGCAAACATGATCCAAATCGTGAAGATCCAGACTCTCTTAACTTTAAGATTATGAAGGAAAGGATGTACAAGATCTTCTCGAATGCTATCGTCGTCAGCTATTCGCACTTGCTGCCAGTCGTGCCATTCAATGCTTTCAATCCTCCTCCTCCGGTATGTAATCAAACATTTCAACTTTTCACAAAATATAGTCTTGTCTTTTTGTTGAATCAATTAACAATGGATGATATTATGCCCAGGAATTTACTTTGATGAAATCGGATCCCCCAGTCATTCAACACCGATCACCCCACCGCCAGACCGGTCAAGGGAGCGGGGGTCCCAAGATCCATTCTGAAGCCCGGCCAAATACCTCCAATCCAACCGGCTAGCCAGATTCACGCAAAAGGAAGTTGGTGTCAAGTGACGACGAAAGCGACATTGCTAGAAAGCCTGGAGACCGAGAGGCAACTAAAAAATTGCCGAAGCAGGCTACTCCAAGGAAAAAAACACCCAGTCGTCCTGTGCCAAAGATCAGGAAGTCTTCCAGGTACAAATCATATAACGATCTCCCTTGCATTGATGCGCACCCAGTGCGGAAATAATACTGATAACCAAACTTGCAGGAAACCATCTGATATAGATCCTTTTGGAAAAGACTCCGACTCGACCAGCAGGGAAACGAACTTAAAAGAAACCGAGCCAACTACCGAGGATCAGCCGAGTGACAACCAGCCAGCAACCGATAATGTAAGATCTGGTGATCAACCCCCGACTGGAAATGAGTCGGCCGAAGCTGGAGCCGGAGTTAATCAGGAGCCCCCGACTAAAAACCAGTTGGACACTAGGCCAAGCCAAGAGATTCCAAAAGTTGGAGCTCGGGCAGACAGCCCTTATAGACAAAATGCCAGCAACGACCCGATGCCAGGGTCCCCCGTTAAGACGCAAGAGCCGACTCGTCCCCGTTCGGAAATCATCACAGGTGAACACCTTGCCTGAAATCGTGTTGATCCAAATGACTCTGATCAATTGTCTAACCTTTGTCAGTGGATACATTAGGACTAATGATTGGTGATGAAGAAGAAATTCCCCGTATACAAGCAGCTAAAGACTCGCGCCCTCCCATCCTAGTCAAGTGGTGGGACGATGATAGGCAACCTCAAGGAATCGTAGTAAACAAACAAAAAGAAGATGAGGAAGTATGCTTGCTGAAAAAGGCACTCAGCCAAGCCACTCGCATTGTGAATGTAAGTCCATTTACGCATAGCTTTAATTGTCCCCCTTCATATTTTGCTGAAAACGCCGGTAAATTCTTATTGCAAAGAATCCATCTCAGGAATGAGGCAAAGACCACGACTCTTGAGAAATTAGTTCCCCATCTTGGAACTCTTGAAGCCACCAGAAACCAGTTACATGAGGTCAGAGAGCTCGCGAGGAAAACTGAGCGTGATCTGAGGAATAGAATCTCTAAGCTTCAAGAATCCAACTATGAATTGAGTGGTTCATCCAAAGGTAAATACCATATCCGTCTGATGTATTCGTGAAAACTTTTCTTGTCATATCGATTAACCAAAATCATTACAGTGCAAGCCTCCAGGATTTCCGACCTAGAGAAGCAAGTCGAAGCTCTGGAGAAGGACAAGGCAGAACTAGCATAGCAGAGGGACTTGGCCTTAAAAGATGTTGAAGGTAATGATAACTGATTCCCCATGTTCTTATAGCCACTTGTTGATACGAATTTATTCGTGTAGATCGCAAAATCAAGTCCCAGGCACAGTTTGATGTCTTAGTCAACAAGATCAATAGGCTTGAAGGGGCCAGGGATAAAGTCGCTAATGCCACTACCCCACTCATCCAAGCCATGTTCTTCAATAACGCTGGTTCGAGTACACTTGACGCTTCCGAGATCTTCGACAAGTTGAGAGTCGCTCCGGATACTTACTTCAAGAATATCAGGGAGGCTGGAAGTATGGGAGCAAGCATGGCATTAGCTATGACCAAATCTTTATACCCCAAAATCGATATTGACGCCGTTGATGGGTTTGCAGACGGGACAAGCAAAGAAACAGCCCTCAACCTCATCAATGATGCGCAAAAAGCCGCTGACAAGATTGCTGCTGACATAGTTGAGAGATTCCAGGATGTCGTCCTTCGGCCGACTGGGTCTGATAATTCCGACAATGAAAAAACTGACACTGATTAGTAGCAGTGATTCTGATGATGATGGAAGATCAATTTGTACAATACCGATGAATTTATGCTGTGCTAGATATTTCAAACTTAGCCTCTGATTTCTTAAGAGAATTGTCAAACCTTATTGAGCCTAAAACTCGCAAAAGTTATTAAAAACTTTCAGTCCTCATTGTCTAAGCCAAAAAATCAAGCAGGGCAATGATAAATCAAGTAAGCAAATTGAATTGATAAAAATCATGTTCCATTATTATTATAGTAGCCCCCCGACTGAAAACTTCAAGAAAAAACATGAAGTTAGCAGTCGAATAGGACAAAATACAAACGAAATGCCTAAGCATAAAATCGACGAAGGTGTTCAATATTCCAAGAATTGTTGACAAGAGTACCATCTTCACGCTTGAGTCGGTAAGAACCTGGCCAAGTGACTTCAACGATTATGAACGGTCCTTCCCATAAGGGAGATAACTTATGCCGATCCTGTGTAGTTTGAATTCTCCTCAGAACCAGGTCGCCGACTAAAAAGGCTCGCGATCGAACATTCCGATTATGATAACGGTGTAACCCTTGTAAATACCGAGCTAACTGGATTAGGGCTGCTTCACGGGCTTCTTCCAGTCGGTTGATATCATCCACTCGATCCTCTTCATAGCACTACTCCCGGAAGTTACGAAATCGGAGGGATTCAAACTCTACCTCACTTGGCAGCATTGCTTCTGCGCCATAAACCAAGAAGAACGGCGACTGGCCAGTAGCCCGACTGGGGGTGGTGCGTAAAGACCAAAGTACAGACGGCAGCTGTTCTACCCACTTGCCAGCATAGGGACGCAGTCGGTCGAAAACTCGTGCTTTGATCCCTTGAAGTACCATGCCATTAGCGCGCTCGACTTGCCCGTTACTCATGGGGTGTGCCACAGAGGCGTAACAAATTTTAATGCCAAAGTCTTCACAAAAATCTTTAAATATTCTGCCCGTAAATTGAGTGCCGTTATCAGTAATGATACGATTCGGTACTCCAAACCGATGTACAATATTGATGAAGAAATCTCTAGCTTTGTCTGCGGTGATTGTAACGACCGGTTTGGCTTCTATCCACTTAGAAAACGTTTCCACAGCTACAAAGAGATGAGTATAACCCCCGACTGCCTTTTTGAATGGACCGACCATATCAAGCCCCCAAACCGCGAACGGCCAAGACAACGGGATGGTTTGCAACTCCTGAGCTGGTAAGTGAGTTTGTCGGGCAAAGAATTGACAACCCTCACATGTTCGCACAATTTTGTCGGCGTCGGAAACAGCTGTGGGCCAGAAAAAACCCTGCCGATAAGCCTTGCCAACAATGGTTCGTGCAGATGCGTGGTTACCACAGATGCCTGAATGAATGTCTTTTAGCAATTGTCTTTCCTCTTCAAAAGATACACAGCGTTGCAGGATTCCTGATGGACTTTTCTTGTACAACTCGGTCTCGTGAATGACATAGAGTCTGCTGCGCCTGGAAATCTGCTCGGCTTCATTTTTGTCTTGAGGGAGTTCTTGTTTGGTTAAAAATTTTATGAGAGATTCTCTCCAGTCGGCTTCAATCATGCTTACGCCTTGAGTATTCATGGCTTCAATTTTTTCTTTTCTGGGCACAGTTGGTTCATAAAGATGCTCAACGAACACATCAGAAGGGACTGCTTCCCGTTTTGAACCAAAATTGGTCAATCTGTCTGCTGCCTCATTATTGTGTCGAAGGACATGGGTGAGCTCAAGTCCATCGAATTTATCTTCCAACTTGCGTACCTCTTGTCGATAAGTGGTCATATTATCATCTTGACAGGACCATTCTTTCATGACTTGATTAATAACCAACTGAGAATCTCCTCGGACGATTAGTCGGCGAATGCCTAAAGAGACGGCAATCCTTAATCCATGGAGCAACGCCTCGTATTCCGCCACGTTATGGGACGCAGATAAATGTATCCACAATACGTAGCTCAATCTTTCTCCAGTCGGGGAAATTAGGACAACCCCAGCTCCAGCACCCGTAAGCCTCTTTGACCCGTCAAAATGCATAGTCCAATATTCCATTTTCTCCTCTGGCATGTCTTCTTGGCACTCGGTCCACTCGGCGAGGAAATCAGCTAAAGCTTGTGACTTGATCGAAGTTCGTGGCTTGAAAGATATGTCCAAAGACATCAATTCTAAGGCCCACTTAGCAATCCGTCCGTTTGCTTCGCGGTTATGAAGTATATCCCCGAGTGGAAACGATGTGACCACCGTGACCGAGTGACTTTGAAAATAGTGAGATAATTTCCTGACGGTAATTAAGACACCATATAATAACTTTTGAACCTGAGGATATCTTGTCTTGGAGTCGGCCAAAACCTCGCTAACGAAATAAATTGGTCGTTGAACTTTTTGAATATGGCCTTCCTCTTCACGCTCGACAACCAGGACCGTGCTCACAACCTGGGAGGTCCCCGACACATATAATAATAGCGGCTCTTGCGGACGTGGCGAGGCCAAAACTGGTGGAGTAGTGAGAAGTTTCTTGAAGTCTTCAAAGGCTTTTTGTGTTTCGGGTCCCCACTGGAAATTGTCAGTTTTCTTCAGTAACTTGAAAAAGGGCATCCCCCGTTCGCCGAGTCGAGAAACGAACCGGCTGAGCGCCGCTATGCAACCAGTCAGCTTTTGGACATCTTTCTGGGAGCTCAGCGGTTTCATGTTGAGGATGGCGTTGATTTTCTCCGGGTTGGCATGTATGCCTCTTTGAGATACCATAAATCCGAGCAGCTTGCCTGACGGTACTCCGAAGATGCACTTTTCAGGGTTTAATTTCATCCTGAAAGCACGAATGCTTGCGAAGGTTTCTTCTAAATCTGCAATCAGGTCATCCTTCTGCTTGGTCTTGACGACTACATCATCAACATAAGCTTCAACATTGCGGCCAATCTGAGTTGAAAAACATCTTTGAATCATGCGTTGATAGGTTGCTCCTGCGTTCTTCAATCCAAAGGGCATGGTAATGTAGAAGTAGGCCCCAAAGGGCGTAATAAACGAGGTCTTCAAGCAGTCGGATTCTTTTAGTCGGATCTGATGATATCCCGAATAGCAGTCCAAGAAACTGAGTAGCTCGCAGCCGGCCGTTGAGTCAACCACCTGGTCAATGCGAGGTAACCCGAAAGGATCTTTAGGGCAAGACTTGTTGAGGTCGGTGTAATCGACACACATGCGCCATTGCCCGGTCTTCTTCCGAACCAGGACTGGGTTAGCTAGCCAGTCGGGGTGGAGGACTTCTTTGATGAAGCCTGCTGCTAACAGCTTGGCTAATTCCTGTTTGATCGCATCCTTCCTATCTTGTGCAAAGCGGCGGAGTCGTTGTTTGATGGGTTTGGCGTCTTCCTTGACATGTAAAGAGTGCTCAATCACCTCTCTGGGAATACCAGGCATATCGGATGGTTTCCATGCAAAAATATCTTTATTATTCTGAAGAAAGGTGATGAGCGCGCTTTCCTATTTACAATCTAACTCAGCGCCTATTACAGCAGTTTTGGTAGGATCGGAGGGATCTAGTGGAATCTTCTTAGTTTTGTCATCGCCTTCTTCGGTCTTTGACAGCTTGGTCGCAGGCACTTCTCCTTTGCTTGCCGTGGTCGCAGCTAGTCGGATCTCTTCGCGAGCGAGAGTGATCTCGTGGGTTTGGGCCATCTCGCAACTTTCTTTGTCACATGTGACGGCTTGCTTGATGTCGCTCCGTAGTGATATGACTCCTCGAGGACCAGACATCTTCATCATCATGTAGGTGTAGTGTGGGACGGCCATGAATTTGGCTAGAGCCGGTCGTCCGAGTATAGCATGGTATGCTATCTCGAAATCAGCAACTTCAAAACAAACGTTTTCTGTGCGAAAATTCTCCCGAGTGCCGAAGGTAACCGGAAGAGTGATCTGGCCGAGTGGTGTAGCTGATAATACTGGGATAACACCGTGGAAGGGTGCATTACTTGGCTTTAATTCCGTGCGAGGAATCTGCATATCGTCCAGGGTCTTAGCGAAAAGGATGTTGAGTGCACTGCTACCATCGATGAGAGTCCGTCGGAGCTTGACATTGCGAACCACTGGGTCTAGTACCAGGGGGTACCGCCCCGGGTGGACCACTCGGTCGGGATGATCCGAGCGGTCAAACTTAATTGCTATCTCTGACCACCGAAGGTATTGGGGCGTGTTAGGCTGAACCGCATTGATCTCCCGTTCTGTTAGCTTCTGCTTTCTCTTAGATTCATAAGCCAGGGGTCCGCCGAAGATGTGATTGAGTTCTTTGCGATGATCTTGAAAACCAGTCGGGGCATCGTCTTCATCATCTTTCTTCTTTGATGTGCCTTGATCTCCGTCTGAGGGCTTACGTGCGTTTTTGACGTATTGCTCCGCAAACTGTTTGTAGACGAAGCAATCTTTGGCCACGTGGTTGGAGTTGGGATGATGCGGACATTGGGAGTTCATTATCTTGTCGAAGGTGTTGACACGGGAACGTTGTCGGGAAGATGGAGAGGTTGTTGCCACAAGTTCTTCGGGCTTACACTTGCGATCCTTGTGGTTGTTACTTCCACTCCCTCCTGCGGTCGGCGTATCCTTCTTTGGCTTCCAAGTGGTGCCCGACTGCTTGGACGCCGTAATAGCATCTTCGGCTTTGGCATACTCATTGGCTTTTTGAAACATCTGCTTGACCGTCTTGGGAGGTTTGCGTCCGAACTTGCCGACTAGGTCCTCGTGGCGAATGCCTTTAGTAAAGGCGGCAATGATGACGTCGTCGGTGATGTCGGAGATCTTGTTGCGTTGCTCATAGAAGCGTCGGATGTAATCTCGAAGGGATTCTCCAGACTTCTGAATGATGTTGTAAAGATCGAACTGTGTACCAGGCCGTTCAAAAGTGCCTTGGAAGTTGGCGATGAAGTGGTCGCATAGCTCTGCCCATGATCCGATCGTGCCGCGGGGTAGCCCGTGAAGCCATGACCGGGCAGAATCTGCTAGGGCTACAGGTAGATAATTCGCCATGGCTTTGCTGTCTCCTCCTACTGCGCGGACTGCGAGACCATAAACGGTGAACCAAGACTCGGGGTTGGTGGTGCCGTCATATTTCTCGATTCCAGTCGGCTTAAAGCCGGCTGGCCAATCCACTCGACGCAGATCACTTGTGAAGGCAGCAACTCCGTCCATATCGTCGTCATAGCGATTCGGTGAATGATTGCCTCTTGCTGCGCGGAGCTGGTTGATGGTGTCACGAAGATCGACGGGGCGCCTTCGATGTGGGGAGTGTGGATGTTCAACTCAACGTTCCCTATATCATTCGGGAGGCGAACGAACAGATCGTTCATCATGTCCCCTGCTCCTGCGACTAGATCCGGCGCCGGCAATGCTGAGGCTTGGCTGGTGATAGTCCTGAGATCGAAGGTGAGGGACTCGGCTACCAGTCGGGGTGCGGGTGCTTGCAGAGTTGGCTGGAACCGAGGCAGCGATCATGGTCTTCGTCTGGTTCAAGATGTTGACAACATGATCAGCTTGATTGAGTACATCTTCCTTGAGGAGGGTGTCGAGGAGAGTGATTGCTGCAACCGCGTTCTGCTGGGGGGTGCGAAAAACGGCTGTTCCATCGACGTCTTGTTGCCCGATGAGCTCTCTCGCTCGTCGCCCGGATTCCAAGGCGCGTTGCCGTCGATCTTCAGCCTCCTTTGCAGCTTGCTCGCGATCTTGTTGCTCACGCTGTAGTCGTTCTCGCTCTTGTCGCTGTCGTTCTTCCTCCAGTCGGCGACGTTCAGTTTCTTGTCGTGTGCGCTCTTCGTCCGCTTCTCATGCTCGGCGTTGTTCCTCCGTTTCGTTGTTAGCCATGAATATGCCGAAGAAGAGAGGCGTATAATTATCCTCATAGCTGTCGTCGAAGTTGTCGAAGTCGCCGTAGTCGAGGATCTCGGTTGGTCGAGAGCTGACGCCAGGGGAGCTGAGGTAGCCATCCAACTCTTCCGTCGAGACTGTCCCAAGAGGTTGGAGTATAACGCCAACCTCCCTGGATCTAGATTGGATCGGGGCCGAAGCCGGGGCTCGTCTAGATCTTCGAGTGGGAGATGCCTTGACTGTGAAGACAGCGGCAAAATCATCAGGAAGTCTCATTAGGATTGAAGGATAGGACCCGTCATCTTGATCTGGTCGCTGAGGGGTAGATTGGATCTCGTCCGAGTGGTTTGAAACCAACTTGGGAGAGATGATCTTGGAGTAGGCCTCGGCCGAGTTCGGAATACCGAACGGCGAGGGGACCTGGTTTCTCCCCGACTGGTTCGAATCCGAGTCAAGGAGAGAGATCTTGCCGAAGTTGTTGGTGATGAAGTTGAGGCTGCCGAACCGGAACGCCTGCCCGGGAGGGAAGGCGAAGTCGTCGATGCTGGAGACGGAACCCATCGCACTTAGTCGGCAAAAACTTGACGCCGACCCCTACCTGGCGCGCCAACTGTCGAAACAAGATTTCGGCAATACTAAAAGGGGGTGGCTATCAAGCTAGGAAAGTGGATGGGTTTGGAGACGAAGAATTTTATATAGGTTCAGGCCTTCTTATTCAAGAAGTAACACCCTACTCCTGTCCGGGGATGATTCCGCCGAGTGTATTGTTGATTGTATGATCTAGGAAAAAAACTGCGCCCCGAGAGGCATCCGGACCCCTCCTTATATAGGGGAAGGAGTCCACTTTACAAAATACATTCCATATCCCAACGGAACATGGGATTACAGATAAAAAACAATCGTAACCGACTAAGATCCCGGGTATTTTCTTGACATACAAGTTTATAATCTAACTCGAGTTCTCGTGAAGATATTCTATCTCTATTCGATACCCTGTACCTAGCTGGAATATAACTGCCATATAGATATAGGGTATCCATAATCTCCACACTGGTGTAATCAAGCACTCGATTGATTCTCAGATGCTGCTTCCAGAAAGATCTGGAGCTACATAGTAGCGCTATGGTAGTTTCTAGAAACATCTAAAACTGGGTTCTCCTGATGCGCTTGTGCGGTTGCGCCTAACCTTTGATCGGTACATCTCATCTCCTCTTCAACCCTTAACCATACGCTGATGCTTCTTTCTCTGTCTTCTTTCGGTGAATCAGTATAAATCCAAGTACAAGAACAAAGTGAAAGGATAAAAAAAAGAGGCATCAATCCTTTTTTTCATGTACGATTCGATAATATTTACTTTGTTTTCTACATAACAATACCAAACAATACTTTATAGTAAAGGTATTCAATAAAAATAAAACGCATATATTTTATTAGTTAATTACTCCACTACCAATTATTTTGAATCTTGCCCCTCTCTCTCTCAAACGGTCCACATTGCTCCACCTCTCAATACATGTCTCGAATGAAATACATTAACATGGAAGGACCTACTAATATAGCAGATGGTCACGAAGGAAATTATTTGTTGACATGGTGATGAAGTCATGGGTGGACATAAGTATTATGCGCATTCAAATAAACTTACTATAGGAATTTAGTAAGATTATAATTGATTTTCATCTCTTTTGACCGGATGTGTGCATGTAATATTGCGCGTATAGTGATGCATACGTACACCTTACAATGTAATGATAAAAAAAAATGTAGTGGATTGTCATGAAGGCAGTAAACCAGGTCAGGAGATTATAGTCCTCGGCCTTACAGCTTCACGTGTGAGGTGGAGGATGGCGGCTATAGGAAGACAACGGTCGATGGATAGGTAAAAGCTTTTACACTTATTTTAGCAACTAATCGACCATTTAGGCGAACATTGAAATCTTGAATTGGTAGCGTAACCGTTATTTTTACGTGACTTGCATAGATAGCATATTCTAGTAATTGCCCCCTAAGAAAAACAGTAAATCAACACCATGAAACTCAAACGATTTAGTTACCATACAAGTATTAAAAAGGAAAAAAAAAGTAGAATCAAATATGAAACCTGGGATCGTTGTCCTAGTAATGACTGAATCCAGAAGAAGGGACAAGCAATAGAAACCACCGGGGAAACACACAAGAATACGAGTCATTCATCACGTTCGGCACACCTCACCATGTTTTGCAACTGCTCCTCTCAAAACGCAGCTACAGTTTTTTTTTTCTTGTTCCTTTTGGAAAGCCTATGACTAGGCGTCGCGGCCGCACGTGCTCCTGATCATACATTTAGTTGCTGATAGCTGCATTGCAGAAGAACAAGTGCAGATAAGCAGATTAATTATCATGTAATCAAGCCTGGACATGTTTGATATATAGAAAGGTGGATTACCTGGATCCCTTTGGTTTTACAGAAATTTTATGCCTCCTTTAATTAATTAGAATGCAAATATTATAGGATCTTTTTATAGTAATTAGTTCAATTCCTCTATGAATTTTCTTTTTCTGATAACGAATTCATATAGCAACGGGAAAGTGTTTTCGATTGAAAAAAAGGCCGTAGTTCACATGCACTGCCAACCCGAACAGATTAGGTGTAATGTGAAATGAATGTAAACAATCACTTAGGACTTGTTTGAAAAAAAAGGGTGAATTAGACCCATTTGTTCTCAGACTTTACTACAATTTCCCTCTCATTTTCCAGACACGTAAAAAAAGACATTTTCAAAGGGAATTATAAATGCCTGATCCATAAGAAAAACCTTGGATGAAAAGAGACCATGAACTAGCTGATAAATCTAATCACTACTTGGATCCAACCAACTCCCCATCACAACAACTTTTTGTCAACCTATAGCTTCTAGCTAGCATGTGAAATTCCCCTAAGATTCTCTCATTCTTTGGTCGGCGCATGCACGCTCGCCTTTCTCCTCTTATATGTACATAGCCACAAACAAAAACCCATTCAGATAGACCAGAAAAATAAGGACCCAATCAAGCCAAGAAATTGGTAGCCTTGCACATATAATATTAGCAATGGCAGAAAACGGTGACAAGAGAATGATTTCGGCGCCCAACATCTTTTCCTTTGTGGATGGCGTTCAACCACCGGCTGGGCATGACAACACTAGCTAGTTGCCATACTGATTAATTGTGGCTAAGCTTGGGCACCTAGTTAATTATTGAGAGTGAACTAACTTATGCCGTCTCAAGAAAAAAATGATAAAAAAATAGGCCAACAATTAATTTGTGGAATGCTAAGCTAGTCTGCTAGTGCATCTTGGCCACGAGATGATCCGAAGTGATATATACGCTGGACCTCTTGTGGTGGGCCCCGTGAGCAGGATAGGGGAGATGACGTCAGCATGAGGATCAAGCCGGTGTTGGACGGCCATCCAATGATCCAACCCGGCCTACAGGTAATCATTGAGATGCTCTATCATCCGTAGTTCCAAAATCATCATATCACCATCTTAAGCTGCCATAGAAAAGTATAGCTTATAAGCCACTGCTAAATTTTAAAGCTAAATTTTGAAGTTTATTTTAAGTTGTTTATCTTTTAGTATTGGCTTTTAAATTATTAACATGTATAAAAATTTAGGAAAAAAACTCCGAATTACCCCTAAACTATAAGGACGGTAGGAATTACCCCCTAACAAAAAAGACAGACATCCTTCACCTTTAACTTTTTATACCGGATAAATTACCTCTTATCTTACTCTTGAGCGGTGTTGGTCCTACATGATTTACACGAGGCAATCCAATCAGCATAAATAAAATAAAGAGCCACGAGCCCAAAACGTAGACCTGACATGTGGGTCCCTTTGTTTTTTTTACTGCTGATTGGACTGCTACGTGTGCGTCACGTAGGACCAAAACCATCCATAGCGAGGCAGGGGAGTAATTCGTCTAGTATGAATAGTCAAGGGTGAAGGATGTCTGCTTTTGTGGTTTAGAGGGGTAATTCATACAATCGCTACAGGTTAGGGCATAATTTGGACTTTTTCGAAAAATTTAACCCACAAAATATTTTTTGTTGCTCATAAACCATATGGCTTATAACTAGTAAATGGCAAACCGATGGGAGCCAAAAGAAATAATAACTACTATACATGTGGGAGTTTTAGTGAAGTGCGCAAGCGATCTCTAAACGAGTATGGCCGTGTTTAGTTATTTAGGTGTAAAATTTTTTAAGTATATATATGGACACACATTTGAAGTATTAATACGTAGACAAATAACAAAACAAATTACATATTCTGCCTGTAAACTGCGAGACGAATTTATTAAGCCTAATTAATCCATCATTAGCAAATGTTTACTATAGCACCACATTGTCAAATCATGGCACAATTAGCCTCAAAAGATTCATCTCACAATTTACACGCGAACTATACAATTGGTTTTTTTATCCACATTTAACACTCCATGCATGTATCCAAACATTTGATGTGACGTTTTTGACCAAAATTTTTTGGATCTAAACAAGGCCTATGTCATCTAGATCCCTTAATTTTCATAATATATTTTTATACCAAAACTTGTCGTGAGTGTCATGTAGATTCAAATGGGCTTTCACTTGCTCTGTGCGCTAACATGACATGGTATGGTGACGTCTATGTGTCAGTAGGACCAACATGCCAATCATAGAGAAAAAGAAGAGATTGGAGAGAAAAGAAATTATATTTTTTTATTTTTTTCTATGTGACTAACATATTGGTCCCACCAACACATAGGCATCACTGCAGTACAGAGTGGATTAGAGCCTGTTTGAACCTGTACGGCACCCAGATAAGACCAGGAACCCAAAATTGAATTTTTGAGAATTGAAGAAACCTAGATAGACATATCCATATAAGTTTGAGGACGTCATTCCGTTGGTACACTTTATTTAAAAAAACATATACATATCTATTGTTCTTCAATATTTCTAGCTGCTTAAATAAAGTAATAATTAATTGGAACACTCACAAAAAATTAGTGTAGCCCTGATTTTTAGTTATACTCTTGACTATATTATTTATTTAAGAAACAGTATAGTTTATTCAATCAGTGATATTCCTACGAAATGTTGGATAATAACATATACAGGTCATAAAACATGGTAATGATCAACAGATATGGTGCTCCTATTGATGTTTAAGAACAAACCATAGAGGAAGTCAAAATCTTCTACGATTTACTCCCAAAATCGCTTATATTATGAGACGAGGGAGTAGTTTATTTGATAATCTGATGTCAAGGATATCCACGATTGTATCAATATCAGGACCTAATCTTCAAAATTAGTTCAATAAATATCGACGAAACAACTATATCGTGATATCCAAACAGCACGCGTTAATGCCAGAGAAGGTCCAGAGAATGCCAGGGAATTGGGTATATTATATAACCATTTCAAATTTCGATTAAAATCAATGAAACATAAACCCTAGAACAAATCCCAGTACCACTGAAACCCCTATAAATATACATCCCAACACAACCAGCAAACCACAACACTTGCAAACCTCTCTCAAGCAGCTTAGCTCCTGCCTCCTTCTCTGATCATTCTTGCAAACCAATCGAGTCTTGAACGAGGTCAATGCGCAAGGAGGTGGACGTGTCCACTCTCGAGGCCGGCGGCGCCCGGGACTACATCGACCCGCCGCCGGCGCCGCTCGTCGATGTCGACGAGCTGGGCAAGTGGTCGCTGTACCGCGCGCTGATCGCCGAGTTCGTCGCCACGCTGCTCTTCCTCTACGTCACGGTGGCCACGGTGATCGGGTACAAGCACCAGACGGACGCCGCCGTGAACGGCGCCGACGCGGCGTGCGGCGGCGTGGGCGTCCTCGGCATCGCGTGGGCGTTCGGCGGCATGATCTTCATCCTCGTCTACTGCACCGCCGGCGTCTCCGGCGGGCACATCAACCCGGCGGTGACGCTCGGCCTCTTCCTGGCGCGGAAGGTGTCCCTGGTGCGCGCCCTCCTGTACATGGCGGTGCAGTGCCTCGGCGCCATCTGCGGCGTCGCGCTCGTCAAGGGGTTCCAGAGCTCGCTCTACGACAGGTACGGCGGCGGCGCCAACGAGCTCGCCGCCGGCTACTCCACCGGCACCGGCCTCGCCGCCGAGATCATCGGCACCTTCGTGCTCGTGTACACCGTTTTCTCCGCCACCGACCCAAAACGCAACGCCCGCGACTCCCATGTTCCGGTAAAGTGCATAAACCTTCCATTGATTTGTGTTTGCACCCTGCAGAAAATCTGCGCAATGCAAAAACTCGAGCTCATCGCTTCTCTTTAATTTCGATAAATCAAAGGTGTTGGCTCCGCTGCCAATCGGGTTCGCGGTGTTCATGGTGCACCTGGCGACGATCCCGATCACCGGCACCGGCATCAACCCGGCCAGGAGCCTCGGCGCCGCCGTGATCTACAACAACAACAAGGCCTGGAATGATCAGGTACTTACTACCTTACTGCCAAATTGTGCAAGAATGCTTCCTTTGTTTCTCATTCCTGGCTGGTAAATTGGTCTGAACTGACATTGCAATTGCAATTGCATTGCTTGTTCATCTGTGTGACGCAGTGGATCTTCTGGGTCGGGCCGTTCATCGGCGCGGCGATCGCGGCGCTGTACCACCAGATCATCCTCCGTGCCAGTGCCAGGGGCTACGGCTCCTTCCGGAGCAACGCGTAGTTGAGCTCGTCTGGCGATATCCGTGGTCAAGTCGCCATTGTTTGGGCTCTTTCTCCTTCAGAGTTTAAGGTGAATGGAGAGAACAGAGCCCCGGCTCGGTTCGTTAGTAGTAGAAGCAGCTTCAGTTTAAGTGAGAAGCCCTGCAGTGTGGTGTTGTGTGTGGTGTAAGTTTCAGTGTTTGCAATGCAAGTGTAAACTCTGTCCCTCTGTTGTCTTCATGTCTCTAAGAATCTAAGTCAACCAAAAGTCAATAAATTGAGGTGGTAGAGTTGAAGTGATCAGAAAAGGATCAAGGCTGTGTTCGGCTGATAGCGTTAGGAACTAATTCCTCACACGCATAAACGGGAGTAACTTATTAACACATCCTTAATTAAGTATTAGTTTTTCTGAAAAAATGAATTTTAAAAGAAACTTTTGTATTGAATTTTTTCCAAAGTTTGAAAAAGCATGCACGTAGAAAATAAAAGAGGAGAGTTGGGAGCATTAGGAAAAGAACTCAGCCCAAGGGTGCCTACAATTAAAGGCAAAATTGTCCATGTGACAGGCTCTTAGCAAGTGACATGCTCCTAAAGAACTTTAAGAAGAAAATTATGTTGTTATATACTTTTTTTTCTTTTCATATTATAAAGCATTTTTATTCTTTTTTTGAAGTCAAAATTTTAAGTTTAATCAAATTTATAGAAAAACATAACAATATTTTCAATATGAAAAACCATATGATCAAAATGTAATAAATGTTAGATTTATTTAAACTAATTTGATGCTGTAGATATTACTAATTTTTTCTATAAAATTGGTCAAACATAAAAAAGTTTGACTTAAAAAAAATTAAAGCGTCTTATAATATAAAACGTGGGTATACTTTGAAAATGAATATTCGCCCATACTTTTACTATTGAGTGAATTGACAGTTTGGGCCGCCTTTTGTTACTAAAGTTTTACATATTACCATTTAGTTAAAATTTTCACATCGAACCAGGTAAGATTATTTTCTTGATTTATTTTTCTAATGAATTAACGATACTTATCCGTATCGCTGGTATATCCCGCTCACTACTAAAAAATCCACATAGAGACCAGACTTATAAGTACTAGTTTATTTAAAATCGGCACATATGAAGTTTTTTCACATTTTTTAATGTATAGTTGAGAACTAGTACCTATAGCGGTTTATTTTAAAAACCGGCACCGAGAGTCCCCAAAGTCATAGGTGCCAGTTCTTATAAAAAATAGATAAATATGGGCATCACATAGTTGCCGGTTCTTACAATAAACTGGCACCTCTAAGTGCGTTATCATAGGTACCGGTTTTTATTATAAACCGGCACATAAGGGCATCACATATGTGCCAGTTTTCAATATAAACCGGCACTTATGAGCCCATAGATACCGGTTTACCATTAAAACCAACACCTATGATGATGCAATATATGTGTGTTTTTTTTCTAACTTTTTCATATGAAGTCGGATGAACTAAACTTTATATTAAATTTGTAGAGCTTGACGAGATCTACAATTTTCTAGTTGATGGCTTTTCGATTTAAGGTTGTTTGGATATCCGAAAATGTGTTACAAGGTCACGGATATATTCGCGTAAGTGGATATTTAAAAATTTCTAAATGATATCGGATGGAGACAAAACCTATACAAAAGTTGTAGAGATAGATGATATCTACATTTATGTAGTTGACAAACTTTTTATTTGAGCTCATCTACAGTGTTAAATATGAATTATAAGTTCGGATGACAATAGTCTAAAAAAATAACATTTGTTTTCAAGAGAACAAATGCTTGTAGGTAAGATGGTGCGGAGGCTTTGGTTGAAGAGAGATATTTTGAGTTCGAATCTTACATGACACATACATATAAATATGGGTTGAAAAAATTATGTGACTGATAGGAAGGAGAGTGTGATTGTATAGGTGCCTAATAAAATACTAAAAAAAATTTGATTTTTTTAGCACCTGCAAAATTTAAAAAATATAGAACCAACACCTATAGTGCCATATAGACCAAAAGTCGTTGTTACTAAATAATTGGTGCCAGCACCGATAACTCCTTTAGAACCAGCACCTATGAGTTTTTATGTAGTAGTGGCTTATCACCCATCGAATACATATCCAATACAAACTGTTGTATCAGTTCATCAAAGGATGTAGGCGGTATGTCTTTGGAACGTCAGCGCCAATAACTCCCACGTTAAGGGGTCCAAACTTAGGATTTTTTAGTCCATTTATAAAATAAGTTTTTAAAGGAGGTTGAAATGTGAAAAATCAAGTGTTGTGATATGATATATAATACGAAATTGAAGGATTCGATTCAGAAACGCAAAACAACACTAAACAGTAACTGAATATAACCACGAGAGAAGAGCCAAGCGACCAAAGAATAAAAAGCACACAGACGAATCCGAGTCACGCATCACGTTCGCTAGCTGCAACTCGCAATAGATCAGATGGATGCAACTGCTTAGCTTCCTTACAAATGCATACTAACATGCATCTTTTAGGGAAAAACTCGCTAATTAATGAAGCTATATCTACAGCTTTCCCATTCTCAGTAACAAGATATTAACTAACCAAAGTGATCGATCAAGAAAAACTGCAGCGTAGGCATACAACGAGGACTGATCCAGCAGGCAAACATCCAGCATCCCGGCCGGACCAGGACAAGAACCGGTGAGATCGAAATGGAAAGTAACCATGGGCTACTGATCACTTGCTGCATCCAACCAAACTCTCACATTACCAACTTTCTGACCAAGCTTAATTTCCATGTGAATTTGCATTAGATTCTCCTCCAATGGTCGGCGTATGCATGCATAACACACGACAGAGTGACAGAGCACTTGTACACTTGGTCATCTTAAGCTCAACCCAGCATTCCTGGCTAGGAGTAGTAGTATGCAAGCATATAAAGCAAACTGGAATTGGGAAGTATCATTGGTGCGGTAGTGGAGTGTATGACTCCATCCATCATTATTTAAATTCAATTATAATTAAATATGACTATATATTACATTCTTACTTGGTATGTAGAGGCCAGAAGTATAAATCCTTTATCGAAGAAACGAGTAATAATGCGTGCGAGAGGAAAAGATATATATAATGGTACGATGCTGGACTAAGCCGTCATATAGAATATAATTTAATTTGATTCAAATATTTTAGTGACCAAATATGTGACTGATTGGTATGATAACTAATATTCAACATTTTGTTTTTAAAATATCAAACACTCATATTCAAAAGAAAAAAAAACATGGTTGTATAATTTTGTAATATATTAACAAGATGCCCGCACAATTATCTATATAAATACCTTTGTGATTTTGTAAATATATACAACCAGTGAAGGATCAGCAATACCAAACATTTTTCGATGAAGATCATATAATTTAATTTTTAACAAATAATAAAGTAAAATCACCAGTACATCTTAACATAATAAAACTTATGAAACATAATTAATATGCCCGCGCATGTGCGAAAGTGAGCATGAGGCTAACGGCAGCAACATATGATGCAAGTGGAGGCAACACTATGGGGCGAGCTCAGGAACGTGGCTGTTGACAAGCTTAGGGGTAGTGCCGGCTAAAATAACTATTAGATACCCCACGCATTACAACAGAAAATTTAATATACTTCAAAGAAATCTCGAAGAAAACAATATAATATATAAATTGTTTACACATAATATCTAAATAGATAACATTTTTTCTATATTAGTTAATGTGAAATTACAATTCTATATGATATTTGGATGGTTATGTATCAAACATAAGAAGGATCCAATGACTATTAGTTTTCTAAGTAAGTGTCATATTTCAATGTGCAATAACTATATTTAGTGAGTTTTAATACATATGATAAATGGATGGTTAAGATCAAAGCATGAGAATATTTTTTTTAAGATGACATTGCTCAATACATGACAAGCTTTTGGTATAGGATGTACAGATTGGCCGGTGACGTGAAAACATAATGCTCGCTTCTTTTCAAATTGTTTCTTCCTTGTGGATGGAATTGAACCTCCGGTGACCAGAATGACAGCACTAGCAACGTGCCAGAGGACTGATGATGACTGATCCAACTGTGTTGTGATCCATCTTAGAGTAGGTGCAATAGGAGGCTATAAGTCAGCTATAGACATATTTTAAAAAGATAAAGGAAGAGAGAGAATAGCAGCAGGCTATAGATCTGTAGCTAGCTGCAGCACGGACTCCAAAACGTAATGTGTATATGACAGGTGGGAACAGATATTAATAGTATAGTAAGCAACTATTATATAAATTGGCTATTACATTGGCTATAGATGATTTGGAGCTAGTAGTGGACTATACTATTAAACTTGCTCTTAGCCACAAGACATGAACCAAAAAGTGTGCTAGATGGAGAGATGTTGTCAGCTCCGGGAATGAGGCTATGATGGACGGCTTTGTTACAGCCAGAGGTGCGACTTAGCAAAGGAACACTAACAAACGCTAATAAGGCCGGGCGGCAGAATAAACCTACATCAACTATAAATTAGAAGACAGACCATACAACACACAGGATTTGTTGATGAAATTCAACGATTTCTATTGAAACTGTCCTATATTTAAGTTTTAAAAATTGAATGAAATCTTATACAAGAAAAACGTTTAGGGGTCTTCAGGCTAGCTCCACAAGGTGGTGGGCTAAACGACCTAGAGTTTCAAAGCCTCACCAATTCTAATTATTTGACATTAAGTCATTCCCTAATATTCGTGTTTTTTATATCTTATACAAAACTTTCAAACTTTATGACCAAAAGAAGTTTTAGAAACGCTAGAGGACATTGTTGTCGAAATGACAACTGCATACGTCGAAGGACGTGGTTACTCAACAGTGGTTGGAAGGAAACGAAGTGTATTGAATTTTGAATTTCTTTTTTGGGATCCCCCTCATTACATGGCCCAAGGGGACTATTTATAGCCCCATTATAGGTTCTTACTACTAGGGTTTAGGTTGTACAGGGGAATTTAAATGATTACCCTTACGAAAGGGACATTTACAGGGGTACATAATGTTATAGGGGCTCATGGGCCCCTGATGGGCCATCTGGCGATCGCCGGCCCTCTAGCCCTTAGGTTTGATGGGCCGGAAAGGCTTCTTCGGCCCTCGCGGGGGCGAACTTGCCATGGCGAAGTCGTCTTCCTTCGGTAGATAGTCTTCGCCTTGCACCCTTCGCCTGAGACGCCTCTGGCCTGGCAGGGCACTCGTACGACTCTTCGCCTCACGCCGTTCTTGCTCCATAGCCTTCGCCACGGGTTTTGGCAGATTTAGTCGAAGGGCCTCATGCCATCCGCTAACAAGCCCATCACGGGCAAGGGTGAGATTGGAGCTTCGGCCGAGACCGTGCAAACCATGTGGTATGGTATGCGGCGCCCCCTTTCGA
Source organism: Oryza glaberrima (assembly GCF_000147395.1). Taxonomy (NCBI): domain Eukaryota; kingdom Viridiplantae; phylum Streptophyta; class Magnoliopsida; order Poales; family Poaceae; genus Oryza; species Oryza glaberrima. The sequence goes on from NC_068332.1 coordinate 13,681,654, forward strand.
CCGATGCTCCTGCCGAAACCTACATTATTCCTGCAAATGAAGTTTGTTACTTGTGCGGCTGGTATTATTTTGCCGCGCTTCGCCTCTTGCGATTGGTGGTTATATATTTTCTTTTCCCGGGCCGAACGGAACAGTATTGGGCCTTCCCATCGTGGGCTTTTTACTGTGCCGCTCAGACGGTGGGAATTTACCGTTTCGCCTACCCTTGCGACACGTGGCGCTTTATTACTGGTGAGTAGGCGAACAGTCGCCCGGGTGAGCTATATATTCCCACCCCTCTTTCCTTTTCACCGGTACACTTGCCATTTTTACCGCGTGCGCTCTCTTCTTCCATTCCTCTCTTCCACAACATTTCTTGACCCCTCAGGTGTTTCACCCATTCTCTTCCTTCGCCACCGCATACACGCCGTTCGCCACGGCCCCTCGCAAGCCAAACCCAGCTTCGGCAAAAGGACCGGATCCTGGCCAGGTCGATGATGACAGCACCGCCTTTTTGGGGGTTTCTCTCGTGGACGACGTCGAACTGGCGAAGTTGGTCAGCTCTGGGGCGTTGGTTGAGGGGCAGGCTTTCGCCCCGGGGAAAGCCGTGGTGCCGAAGCCTGTTGACAATCGGACGGTGGTGTTCGCCGTCTTTTTTGAGGCGGGCTACGGTTTCCATGCAACGTGTTGTTGCCGGAGATCCTTCGCCTTTTCCAGGTGGAGCTTCCGCAGCTGAGCCCGTCGGCGCTAGTTCGGATCTCCATCTTTGACTGGGCGTGCCGGACTTCCGGGTTTGAGCCCAGCGCCGAGCTCTTCGGCGCCATATTTTTCGCCACCGTGAACTCGAAGACGGTGATTACCCCGGCTGGAACGAAGAAGACAGTGTTCGGGAGCGTGAACTTTAACGTTCGCCCCGAGCGGTCCGATCTCTGGCCGGTGAACGCTGCCATGTCGAAGTGGGACCGCCATTGGATGGCGAGGTGGTTCTATCACACCATCCCCTTCGCGGCTGGTTCTGACTCGGCAAAAGCCCTCCAGTGCCGGCGTAGGGCGATTGCGCCGAACCGGAAACCCAAGATTGCCGTGGACGGTGCTATGGAGGCGCGGTTCGTCCTACTGCGCAAGGTTTGCTCCCGCCTTAGCTGCTGTGATTTGGTGGAGGAGTTCTGTATGCTTCGCATCTTTCCCTTCTCCCAGTCATGGCAAGTCACGGTCGAGCAATGCGAAGAGGCTGACGGTTTGCCGAACTTGGTTCTTCCTGAGGGGACGAACAGTAAGACCGTTCTTTTGCTATACACTCCTGTGCTTTGTTATTTTGCCTTGTCTGACCTTTAACGCAGCTACACCCTTTACTTTTGCAGTGTCGACCCTCGACCAGGCTGAAGCCGAAGCCTGCAGGATGATCGGCGACGTTTCGGTCGTCGAGTATAGCCAGCTGCTAACACGACAAGTAGCTGGGCGGACGAACCGGGTTTACAACGGCGAACTGCCTCCCCAGGCGAATCCCCAAAAAGCCGACGACGATGCAGGGCCTTCGCGAAAGCGGATGCGTGGACAAGTGAAGCTTGCCCCTAGGAAGCGAAGGGTTCCTGCTTCGTCGGACTCCGACGCCGACGACGAGGATGATGCCGAAGAACGTGACGGCAAGGAGGAAGGAGAGGAAGAAGAGGAGGTGGAGGCTGTGGCTGATAAGGCCGCGAACGAAGCGATCGAAGACCGCGTCGACACCCCCGGCTACACTCCTACCCCAAGTCCAGGTCAGAACGAGACCGGGGTGGAGTCGAACAGCTCCCCCCTTCGACGAAAGGATTAGGAAGGGGCGAAGGCCCTAGTTGCGTTCTCGTCGGGCAAGGCGGTGAAAGGAGGTCTGGTCAAGAAGATCTCAAAAAAGAAGGGACTCGTCGACATCGCTCGCGTTTTTAGTGACGATGAGTCTTCTGACGAGACTCCGACTTCACCTGCTGGCCGCAGTTTGGACCTTTCAACTGCTCCCCTTGCTCAGCTCGGCGTTGCTGGGGCAGGCGGTAGCGCCACCGCCGGGGCTTCCGCCTCCGCCGAACGGATCGTGTCGGCTGCGGCGAGAGTTTTCGGGAGCCCTGTGCGCGAGCCAGCTATTTCGCCGCTGGTCAAGGCGAAGGGGAAGTGTGCGGCCGCCGAAGCATCTGCCTCGGAGTATTCCCTTGCGGCGCCGCACTTCGCCCCTGGTGACTTCGAGACCCGGGCGGACCTTATTCCCTTTGTGGAGGGAGTAAGCAATCTTGTCTTGCCCACCGGCATCCCGAGCCTGTTCACCGAACTTAACGAGTTCGACGAGGGGTGTTCCACCATTAAAAGTTTGGCGATTCGGGTATGCCTTTTCTTCCTTCTTCGTTTTCCTCTTCCCTCTTTTTTTTACATTTGGCAATTAACCTTTTGTTCTTTTCGCCCGCTCCTATCTTTCATCTAGATTCTTACGGCTCACTGTTCGACGAAGCGAATCGTGCGAGCCCGTTTTGACGGTTTTAAGAGCCGTCTTCGGGCCAAGGATGATGAAATAAGCCGCAAGAACTTGGAGGTGGAGTCCCTGGCCCACACCCTCAAGGAGGCGAAAATTGAAGTCAAACGCATTCAGTCCGAACTGGACAAGGGGAAAGAGGCCTGGGCCGAGGTTGATCGCCTCAAGGCCGAACTGGAGAAGGAGAAGGCCCATTCGGCGGTGCTCATCGATTACTACAACCTTACTGAGCCGAAGATGGAGGCTCTTCGCCAGACGGCTAGCAAGGCCGAAGCGGGCGCCGCGGAGGAGTCGCAGCGGTTTTCGCGGGAGATGGCGAAGACCACCGAATCCGCAAGAACGGCTTGCCAAACGCTCCGCCTCGCCCTTACCGACATGGGCGCAAAGGTGCGGGGGGTCCCTGCCGAGGATGCCTCAGCCTTCGACTTCTCCGAGTGGACCCAGCAGGCTGGCGGATCGGTTTCGGACTGTGCCACCGCGTACGGCGATTGCTATGCGCGCATATCGGCGGCCTTTACCTTAGGCCTTTTGCAACAGTTTGGCTGCGAGCACGTTGCCGAGTTCCCTACCTATGCGAAGGGGGACTGGGAGATTAGTGCGTAGAACATTTCGCCCGCTCTTCGCGCGTGGCGAAAACAGTTCTAGCAGAAGGATTTTTATAGTTTTCCTCCCTCTTTTGCGTTTGCCTGGAGAGGCGAATGATGTACGTTCGGCAGGCTGCCGCCGAACCTTAAAAAAGGCTTTTTTGTACATTTGGAATATATGACACAATCTTAATTGCTTTTTGATGGTCGAGGTCTTTGGCATATTATTATTTCGCTCATCTCGCATTATGCCATACCTCCCCCTCCTTCCGCCTATTCTTACTATGTAAGCTGTGTTTTGCTTTTTCTGCGCTGTCTATCAGGGGGTTCGCTGGAAGTTGTGCATTCGCCCCCCTTCCGAGAGCTGGCGAAGTCAAAACGAGAAATTTGTGGCATTGAAGGACCTGCCGAAGGTGCGATGTCCATTTCGCCCTGTTTATCGCGAAATGGAGATAAACGGTCGCAGCTATAAGGTTTTCAAGGTTGCCGACTGGCTGCGGGCGCACCCCGGGCGAACCTTAGAAGATTACGACCTTGTTCATTCAAGACGTTTGGAGGATATGGCTCGCTTTTGGCGAAACCATCAGAAGACGAAACGTCAGGAAATGATCTTTTAGCGTCGCTACAGTTTGGTCTGTGTTTCGCCCCCTACTCCTCTTAAGGTTGTGTATGATATCAGTAGTGATGACGAACCTAGTTCGTCTGACCATTCCTTAGGGAGGGATAATGATTACGGGGGCGAAGATGTAATTTACTTGTAAAGTGAGTTGTATCGTGTTGTGAACCTTCTATTCTTCGATTATTTTTTCGAAGTTAATAAAGAAACATGCTTTATTTCCTTTTCGCTATTTTTCGCATCGTCACATTTTGTGCTTTTGTTAGGTCGGAACATGCCGGCCCCTTTGCGCATATTAGCGAAATAGGTGTACTGACTTTTCAGCTTTTCGTCGTTCGTTTTCGACCTGTAGCATTCTATGTCGAAAGAGACACTTTTGCTTTTATGTTGATCGAATCGTAACGTCGTTCGGCTAGTTATTTTCCGAGACAAGCTGTTGCGGTTTCAACGTTCGGCAAGCGATGCTTCGACCGATTTGTTTCTCCCCCCTAGCCTTTTTCGCTAATCAGGCGTTTGCCTTGGGGTTTTTCCACAAATTATCAATCACACGAAAAATAAAAAGAAGGCGGAGGACACAGAGATTTTATACTGGTTCGGGCCTCCATGGTGGATAATAGCCCTACATCCAGTTTTTTTTTCTTTTTTCTCCTTTTCCCTTTTTTTTTCTTTGCCGAAAGGCTTACATAGTGCCGAAGGGCTTACATGGTGCCGAAGGGCTTACATGACTGTATGTACATTTTTACAAGTTGGCGATTTGGGTGCCACCCATTCTAGGCATAGAAGCGCTTGAGAGAGGCGGCGTTCTAGGAATGGTCGAACTCCTCGCCTTCTAGTGTCGCTAGGCGAAAAGATCCCGTCCTGGACTTGTGTTTGATGAGGTACGGTCCTTCCCACTTTGATTCAAGCTTGCCAACCGCTACTGGATTCGCCTTCATCCTTAAGACAAGATGACCAGGCATCAGCTCTGTGGGTCGAACTTTTTTGTTGTAAATTGCCGAAGTGCTTGTGGCGTACTTGTGCATGTGCTCGAGCGCTTCGACCCTTACCCCTTCCAAGAGTTCGAGCGATACTTGGCGCCCCTCTTCGCCCCCAGAGAACATCACCCTTGGTGAGTTAGCCCCTAGCTCTGCTGGGGTCATTGCCTCATCGCCATAAAGAAGCATAAACGGGCTAAACTTGGTTGGTCTTGTGGGGGTCGTCCGAAGGGCCCAGAGAACCGATAGCAATTCTTCTGGCCATTTGCCTTTCGCTGCCCCCTCGAGTCTTTTCTTTAGTGCTTCTAGGATCTTGCCATTTGTACGTTCGGCCGCCCTATTTGACTGCGGGTGCGCGACCGACGCGAACCTGATTTCCAGGTTAAGCCCTTCGCACATTTCTCTGAACTTATCAGAGTCAAACTACTTGCCGTTGTCAGTAATGAACTCTTTTGGCACTCCAAAACGGCAAACGATGTTTTTCCATACAAACTTCTGTACTGCTGCCGAAGTGATTGCCCCAAAGGGTTCGGCTTCGATCCATCGAGAGAAATATTCCACAGATACAATTGCGAATTTATACCCGTTTTGTGCCACCGGGAACGGCCCGATGATGTCTAGCCCCCATCTGGCGAAGGGCCATATTGGCACAATGGGCTGCAGATCATACTGGGGCGCGGCTTGGCTTCGGCCATGGCGCTGGCAACTTTCGCACTTCTTGATTTGCTCAACACAGACTTTCAACACAGTGGGCCAATAGACTCCTTGTCTAAATACTTTAGAGGCCACTGTTCTTGCAGCCTGGTGCGCGCCACATAGCCCCTGGTGTATTTCCTTTGCCATTTCTTCGCCTTCGGCAAAAGAGATGCAACAAAATAAGGGTTGAAGTACCCCGGAGCGGTAAAGCTGACTCGAGACCATCTTATACTTCGTGGCTCTGAGTTGCAAACGCTTCGCTTCTGCTTCGTCTACCGGAAGCCAGCCAATTTCAAGGTGTTTCACAAATGGGGTTTGCCAGTTATATGGGTCTTCGCCCAATTTCTCCTGGTCAATTGCCATGACTTCCGAGCTGTCCATGGGCACACTTGGAGCATGTAGGACTTCGAAAAAGATGCCAGGCGAATGTGGGCCACCACAAGCAGCGGATTTCGCCAAGGCGTCTGCTTTCTCGTTCTGGTCTCTAGGCAAGTGTTCGACCGTTATGCCGGTGAAGCATTTTTCCATGGACCGAACAGCCTCCAGATACCTCTTCATTCCCTCTTCTTTTGCCTCGAAGGATTTGTCAACATGGCCTGCTACCAGCTTAGAGTCAGTTCGAATTAGCAGGTGCCGGACTCCTAGTGCTTTCGCCTTTCTTAGGCCCAGGAGAACGGCTTTGTATTCTGCTGCATTGTTGGTTGTGTCGAACTGCAGTCTTGCTGCGTACCGAATTGGCACACCATTCGGCGAAAATAGGACTGCCGCAATGCCTGCTCCCTTGTGCGACCACGAGCCGTCAGAGCACATCACCCAGAATTGCTCGGCAGGCTCGGGGTCGGGGGCAAGTACCGGTGTCCATTCAGCTACGAAGTCAGCTAGCACTTGAGACTTGATAGCAGAGTGTGCAACAAAATGTAAGTCGAACGGGGATAGCTCTGCCGCCCATTTGCTAAACCGGCCAGTGACTTCCTTGCCTCGAAGTATTTCGCCCAAGGGGTACTGTGATGGCACTATGACTTTGTGGGCCTGGAAGTAGTGCTTAAGCTTGCGCGAAGCCATCACCAGAGCGTAAGCGAGCTTTTCCATTTCAATGTACCTTGTCTTCGCTCCTTGCAGCGCTTCGGAGACGAAGTAGACCGGTTTTTGTCCGAACTCTGTTTCTTGGACGAGGGCAGCACTGACGGCCACCGGCGAACCTGCTAAGTATAATAGCAGTTCGCTTCCTAGGGGTGGGCTTATCAGAGCTGGCGGGCTTTGCAAGTATTGCTTTAGCTCGTCGAATGCTGCTTGGCACTCTGGTGTCCAATTAAACTTTCCTGCGCCCCGGAGGGTCTTGAAGAAGGGCAAACCACTTTCGGCTGTCTTTGAGAGGAATCGACTGAGTGCCGCAATTCGGCCTGCAAGCTTTTGTACTTCATGTACGCTTGACGGAGGTTTCATTTGCTGGATGGCATCGATTTTCTCAGGATTCGCCTCGATGCCTCTTTCGGAAACAAGGAAACCCAACAACTTGCCCGCGCGGACGCCGAAAACGCACTTCTTCGGATTCAGCCTTATGCCTGCTGTGCGCAAGCTGTCGAATGTCTCCTACAGGTCGATCGCATGGTCGAAAGCCTTGCGGCTTTTTACGACGATGTCATCGACGTAAGCTTCCACATTCCGCCCGAACTGCTTGCCAAGGACCTTGTACACCAGCCTGGTGAAAGTTGCTCCTGCGTTCCTTAAGCTGAAAGGCATCCTGAGGTGACAAAATGTGCCGAATGAAGTGATGAAGGATGTTTTGGGGATGTCGAGCGGGTTCATGTGGATCTGGTGGTAACCGGAATATGCATCCAGGAAACTCATGAGCTCGCATCCAGCTGTTGAATCCACGAGCTGGTCGATTCGCGGCAAGGGGAAGTCGTCTTTCGGACATGCTTTGTTCAGGTCTGTGAAATCGACACACATGCGCCATTTGCCGTTTGACTTCCGCACCAGGACTGGATTCGCCAACCACTCCGGATGGTCAATCTCTTGGATAACCCCCGCCCTGAGCAATTTTTGTACTTCGGCTTTCGCCGCTTCTTGGCGATCGGTAGACATCTTGCGCAACTTTTGTTTTCTTGGCTTAATGTCCGGCTTGACTGCTAGGTGATGCATGATGAGATCCGCCGGGACACCCCCCACCTCGCCAGGGCTCCAGCCGAAGATATCGATGTTCTTTTTGAGCACCTCTAGGATACTCTCAACTTCTTCGCCCATGTCGCCCCCCAGTGATACGAGCTTTGTGGGGTCGGCGTCATCAATCTGCACTTTTGTTATCTTGCCGTGAGGGGTGGGCTTTGGCATGTGCTTCGGCCATTCATGCGGTTTGGTCTCAACACTGTGCACTGCTCTGTTGATTATGGCTAGATCGCCTTTTGAAGCGGCCGAAGGCTGAAGCCCCTTAACTACTATCACCCCTGCTGGGCCGGGCATCTTGAGCTTGAGATAATTGTGGTGGGAAATGGCTTCGAACTTGTTCAGGGTTGCACGGCCGAAAATGGCGTTGTAGTTGTACGGGATGTCGACGACGTCGAACAGTATTTGCTCTTCGCGTCTGTTCTCCCCCAAGCCAAAGGCTATCAGCAAAAGTGCTTGGCCGAGAACTTGAACTGCTTCTCCGCCGAAACCACGGAGCGATGCTGGTGCTGGGGTAAGGGCTTGGGTAGGCAACCCCATCTTGGCATATGCTTCGGCGAAGATAACATCAGCCGAACTCCCTCCGTCGACCAGGATTCGTCAGACTTCGAAACCAGCTATCTCAGCTGAGATTACCAGGGGATCTTGATGCGGGAACATAACTCCTTCTGCGTCTTCCGGCCCAAAAGAAATTAGCTGGTTCCGATACTGCGGCGCCCCTTCACCCGCCAAAGTGATGCTGTGGACCATACGGATCTGCATCTTCTTCTGCCGTTTGGACAACTGGCTTGGCGGATCAGCCCTTGTAATCACTTGGATTACCCTTCGCTGTACATCTTGGCGTTGTTCGGCTGGGGGTGTTTGCTCCTGAATTGCTTCGCGGGATGCTTCGACAGTTGTTCCCTGCTGCGGCCTTAGGTCTTGCGTGTTGCCACGTTGCCTAATGTTTCGGCATTGCTCCGTGGTGTGCGAAGAGCGTCCGTGAAAGGCACAGTAGAGGCCTTTTCGGACCTTCTTGCGGGCTGGCTGCTAATGGTTGCTCGCTTGCTGGGCATCGAACTCCTTGCGGAGGGCTTGTACTTCTTTGACCGCCATCATAGCTTTGCCCGCACGGTCTGTTCTGAACTTTCTCCAAGTTATGGGGGCCTGGCCTTGCCTTGGCGGCTGTACTTGGATCGCCGGCTGAGACTGGCGAACAGAGAGGGGAGGTGGTTCGGCAACTTGAACTTGTGCTTGAGCTTGAGCGGCGGCGACGGAGGCTTTGTCGTACTCAGCTTGTATAGCTTGTCGTCGCTTGGAATCCTCCTCGCCCCTTGCAAACCCGTCAATGATGCAAAGTAGGTGCTCGAGCGTCTGTGGCTCCTTGTTGGCGATTTTTCTTGTGAGTTCGCCCTTGAGCAGACCGGCCGAAGCGGCGTTTATAACCGACGCCTCGGTTATGTCTTGAACTTGGCACCGGGCTTGCGAGAAGCGACGCATGTACTCCCTTATCGACTCCCCCGGCCTTTGGCGAATGTCGAGGAGGTGTTGCTGCGTCTTCGGCTCCTCATAGGTGCCTCAAAAGTTAAGGACAAAAACATTGCACAATTGCTCCCATGAGTAAATGCTATTGGCTGGTAAATTGAAATACCAAGAACGGGCGATGCCGTCTAGAGCGAGATGTATTACCTTCGCTTTGGTATTTTCGTCACCATGAGCCGCTTCGATCGCTGACTCGTAGATGGAGAGGAACTCCTTCGGGTCAGTTTCACCTGAATAGCGCGGGACGGGTGGGAACTTGAACTGCGGTGGGATTGGACGAGTCTTGATTCCCCCACTCAGCGGTAGCCCCTTTTCGCCTCCCGCCCTGTTTACTGCACTTTGCTGCGGGTACGGTGTGGCGAAGGGCAAAATCGCAGCTTGTGCGTGAGGTTGCGCCATGGCATTCGACTGCCTGGCTCCAACTGGAGGTACTTGCTGAGCCGCCATGGATGGGTCAAAAATTGGCTGCGACCACGTCGTGGCAGCTTGGATTGGTGCTTGGTTTGTTCCGAAGCCTGGAGTTGGAGCTTGCTGCCGAACGGTTGGTGCCTGAACAGCGTTGACGAAGTCGAACTGCAGGCCTTGATTCCATGGCGAAACTCCCAGGCCCGGCTGAATCGGTGGCAACCAATTAGGCACACCTTGACTTGTATTCCCCTCCGGGTGGGCCGATGGGGTTGTACTTGAAATGCAGTGGGGTTGGTTGAGTTGCTGAAAGAAAGCTTGGAGTTGCGCCTGCAAAGCTGAAGCCCCTTCCGCCACTGTTTGTAGCGCTTGGCCAGGTGGTTAATGGTGTACTTGGGCAGCGACTGGTTGAGCTTGCAGTTGCACGTGAGGGGCCGAATGCACTGCTGCGGCCGATTGCTGCCCGGCGAAGTACACCGGTGCCTGTACGGCTTGTGGCGAAATGGGCTGGGTCGTCACTTGCGGATGGACTTGAGATGGGACATATCCTGCCTAATACTGAAGGATTGGAGCCGACGTGGCCTTGGTCCGCCTTGCCGCCTTGTATGCTTGTTGTTGTTCTTGCATTTGGCGAAGCATGTCTTGGAGCCGTGTCATGTTCTGCCGCATGGCTTCCATGTCGGCTTCGGCTTGTGCTTCGGGGTCAGGGCTGACTTGGGCCTGCACAACGGCGGGCGCAGTTGGGGCCGCTGCCGGCTGCGATGGAGCGGCTTGGGGCACCATCAGTTGGCTTGTCGAAAGGATCTCCGCCCTGGTCTGGAGTGCCCTTGCCGCCGCAGCCGCCTTCGCCACGTCGGCCGCGTTCGACACTTGCACAGAGGTTGCAGGGGCCGAAGGCAGTTGTGATGTCGCTTGTCCTCCTCCATCTTCGGCCACGGACGCCGAAGGCTCTGCTCCTTCCTCGGCGGCCATGTCCAGTCCGGCGTCGCTTTCCTTCCGCCTGGCAACCTTCTCTTTCACGACCCTCTTCGGTGGCATTCGCACTTAGTGGTTTCGCTCGGAGGTCCCCACGGTCGGCGCCAGCTGTTGTCGAAATGACAACTGCATACGTCGAAGGACGTGGTTACTCAACAGTGGTTGGAAGGAAATGAAGTGTATTGAATTTTGAATTTCTTTTTTGGGATCCCCCTCATTACATGGCCCTAGGGGACTATTTATAGCCCCATTACAGGTTCTTACTACTAGGGTTTAGGTTGTACAGGGGAATTTACATGATTACCCTTACGAAAGGGACATTTACAGGGGTACATAATGTTATAGGGGCTCATAGGCCCCTGATGGGCCGTCTGGCGATCGCCGGCCCTGTAGCCCTTAGGCTTGATGGGCCGGAAAGGCTTCCTAATCCCTCGCGGGGGCGAACTTGCCATGGCGAAGTCGTCTTCCTTCGGCAAATAGTCTTCGCCTTGCACCCTTCGCCTGAGACGCCTCTGGCCTGGCAGGGCACTCGTACGACTCTTCGCCTCACGCTGTTCTTACTCCATAGCCTTCGCCACGGGTTTCGGCAGATTTAGTCGAAGGGCCTCATGCCATCCGCCAACAGACATGTAAATTCCTGACTCAAGTACTAGTACACCTCACGTATTTCATAACCGGCGCTGCTATACATACCACTAATTTGTTACGATAGTTGTACGATGAATCGTTTCTCTTATAGGCTCATAAAGCTTATTAATGTTGCAAGTTCTGGTCCCACACTGGACCTCTTCTAGCGCTGACCCCATATCCAAAAGGGTAAACCCAAGCTCATCACATCATCGTCCCGACATCTTATGATTAAGCCTCCTGGCACAGCTAACCAGAGTAATTTATTTTTCCGAATAAATCTTAAATACTCGTACTGTCGCTTAACACTTATCATGTGACCCAGCTTAAGTTAAGTAAATTATTTTACCGTGAACCTAGTTTAGGTAAATTACCCATACAAATATGTTCCTTGCATCTCGGACCCTGGTAGCATCACCCCTAGTTGTAAGTATTGTAAATTTCCAATGGCACAAATCAGGATAAGATGCAGCAAACGTTTATGTATGAGCCAATGTTTGACATGGTTTATATTTATTTGGATATAGATAGAGCAAAAAAGGCAAAGAAAAATAATGAGTATATGCGTATGGGCTTGGGCTGCAACATGCGCGTGCACCACGTAACGTTAAGATGCCAAGCGCCATCCTCGTTTGATCGTACAAAAACATCATAATAGGGATTCCCATGTGTTTCAAGATAACCCCTTCCATCCTTATTACCAGATCGTTAGCAATAGTTTGAACGAACTTCTTAGGTCTAACCAGATTTCAAACTTTGTCAATGTAAAATATTTCAATTAACGAGAAGAATCATAATCAAATATATAAATCTAGTTGGAGTATGAAAAATGTATTGTCCAAATAAGAAAACATAGTAAGAAACTCTAAAACTATAATAGAAAAAAAAACAGTTAGGGTGTATGCCTACACCCACCAGAATATATGTTATGCTACCCGCATATGCGGGTATGTTCTCAATAGAAATTTAGCATTATTAGAGATTTGTCGTTGTATATGTTGATTGCGTGTATAAGTAATATATGTATGTCTTCCTATATATATTAGTAATAACATTTCTGTATAATGTAATGAACCAGGTTCATATAATTAGAGATAGACAAGAAGGATGATTAAGAATAAAACATTCGGCCTCGTGGCTATGTACGCTGAGTGTACGAACGTGTTGTGGGAGGAGGGGATGGAATGATGATAACTCTGTTTTTAGTAGTAGAGATAAGAAAAATCCAAATGACAAACAAAATAAATGTGGAAGGATCTAAACGCCGTTAGTTGTCCATCAACATTGACAGCCAAAATGCCTTTCAAATTTCATTACAAACCATGATGAAAGACATCTTCTTCTTTCCCTGATTCACTCATAAACCTTCTACAAATAGTTCCTATCGCAACCACAAACACCACAGCTCAAAACACTTACAACTTCCTGAGCATTTCTCCATTTTATCTCTTCCAAGCAACAATGGGCAAAGAGGTTGACGTGTCCACTCTCGAGTCCGGCGGCGTCCGGGACTACGAGGACCCGCCGCCGGTGCCGCTCGTCGACGCCGACGAGCTGTGCAGGTGGTCCCTGTACCGCGCCGTCATCGCCGAGTTCGTCGCCACGCTGCTGTTCCTCTACGTCACGGTGGCCACGGTGATCGGGTACAAGCACCAGACGGACGCCGCCGCGAACGGCGCCGACGCGGCGTGCGGCGGCGTGGGCGTCCTCGGCATCGCGTGGGCGTTCGGCGGCATGATCTTCGTCCTCGTCTACTGCACCGCCGGCGTCTCCGGCGGGCACATCAACCCGGCGGTGACGCTCGGCCTCTTCCTGGCGCGGAAGGTGTCCCTGGTGCGCGCCGTCCTCTACATGGCGGCGCAGTGCCTCGGCGCCATCTGCGGCGTCGCGCTCGTCAAGGGGTTCCAGAGCGGCCTCTACGCGCGGCACGGCGGCGGCGCCAACGAGCTCGCCGCCGGCTACTCCACGGGCACCGGCCTCGCCGCGGAGATCATCGGCACGTTCGTGCTGGTGTACACCGTCTTCTCCGCCACCGACCCAAAACGCAACGCCCGCGACTCCCATGTTCCGGTAACCATCGGAGTACACAACTTTGTGTTACATGGCAAGAAATCGAGCTCATTGCTTCACTTCTGTGGTAAAAATCAAGGTGTTGGCGCCGCTGCCGATCGGGTTCGCGGTGTTCATGGTGCACCTGGCGACGATCCCGATCACCGGCACCGGCATCAACCCGGCGAGGAGCCTCGGCGCCGCCGTCATGTACAACAACAGCAAGGCATGGAGTGATCAGGTAACGTAATCTTGCTGCCAAATTTGTGCGAGAATAATTAATAATGCTGTTGATCACAAGCCAGGATAATGAACTGACATTGCATTGCTGTTTCGTTTTATCTGTGACACACACACGCACGCAGTGGATCTTCTGGGTCGGGCCGTTCATCGGCGCGGCGATCGCGGCGCTGTACCACCAGGTCATCCTCCGCGCCAGCGCAAGGGGCTACGGCTCCTTCCGGAGCAACGCCTAGGCCTAGCTCGATGATGATTTCCATGCCCAACTGGAGGCCATTATTATTCAGCCTGTCTCTTTCTCCATCAGAGGTTAAGATGAAATGGAGGGAGCAGAGCACTGGCTTTTATCCGCAGTGGAGATATGCAGCTTCAGTCTAAGTGTGAAGCTTGCAATGCTGCAGCAATGCAAGCATTCGTGTGTTTGTGCGTTCAAATGTGACCTTTTTCCTATGTATGCCCTTCGGTTTTGAACCTGCAAATCAATCAAATAATTTCAGAAGTCCACTAAACCCGATGTGCATATGTGTACCGTGTGTTTGGTTCAGGAATGAAATAGATCGGGATGGATCATACTCTGAACAAATTTTTCTAGGTGTTTGATTTGGAGATAGATGGAATGGGCCGGTTGACCTTGTCCCTCAAAAACTGACAGAACAATTCAATCCACTTTTCTCTCTTGCTGACATGTCGATATCCCTTAGAATGTATTACATAGGATCATCCTTTATCTCAAACAGATAAATGGGATCATCCCATCCAAAAAACAAGGACGAGTCCAACCCATCCCACTATATTCCCAAACCAAACCATACATAGTGATTAAGTACTTAAGTATCCGCATATATAAAGTATCTGTATGAAAATACTATGAACCCAATGGCGCCATAACCACATGAAACCTGATTACTACATACTCCATTCGTTTCATATTATAAGATTTTTGACTTTTTTTTCTTAGTCAAACTTTATTAAGTTTAACCAATTTCGTAAAAAAGTTAGCAATATCTAAAATATCAAATTAGTTTTATTAAATCTAGGATTGAATAAATTTTGATAATATATTTGTTTTTTATTGAAAATATTATTATATTTTTCTCTAAATTTAGTCAAACTTAAAGAATTTAACTAAAAAAAGTCAAACATCTTGTAATATGAAACGGAGGAGTAGGCCTTAGGAAGCTTGAAGGTATTGACTAAAGTAGCAAATTTTCTATTGGTAAAATATGAGATACTTCCTCCATTTCACAATGTAATACTTTCTAGTATTGCCCATATTCATTTAGTTGTTAATGAATCTAGACATGTGTATGTGTTTAGATTCATTAACATCTATATGTATATAGGCAATGCTAGAAAGTCTTACATTGTGAAACGGAGGGAGTACCCCGATGACATTGGAGACTTAGAATGGAATACATGAATACATGTATGGAATACATGTACTTCTACGGAAAGGATTTTCTCAAATGGTTATTGGACCGCAAATCCCTTCTTACTATAAAGTTATAACCCACTAAATGCAATTAAGATCCTAAAGCTCAAACCTCAATGTGCCACATCATCGTTAATTCTCAGCCGTTGGATCAGTAGATTTGATCATCTTTGAACCGTTGGATGAAGAAACACAGCCCAATCCATCTCACACAGTCACCACGGGAGGCCCATCTAATTTGATCGTGGCCCAATTCAATAGTGAGGGATTTTTATACCACTTCAATTTACCAAATTCAACTAGGGATGGCAATTTCCCTCACAGGGCCAGGTTCAGTTTTTGACCCGCGGGGGAGGCGGGGACGGGGCCCCGCATTTTTGCGGGGAGGGGACGGGGGAGGCATTTCACCCGCGGGTGACCCGCGGGGACCCGAGGGTGTATATTAAACCTTAAAATGTAGCCCATAGACATTCCAAAAGAGCCCAACCCAACAAAATTCTTAGATATAAAAAACAAACCCTAGCCTTATCTCTCCATCTCCCCTCCCGTCACCCTCACGGCTCACCACACAGGTGGATGCGGCGGCGGCGCCATCACGCCAGGGGCGAGGACGCGGTCAAGCAGGCAAGGGCGAGGGCGCGGTCGAGCAGGCAAGGGCGGTGGCGTCGACGGCCAGGGCACGGGCGGCGGCGGCGGCGGCCAGGGCGCGGGCAGCGGCGGCGGCTCACCTCGTCGTCTTCCAGCCCGCCTTCCTCGCTGTCGTCCAGCTCGCCGTCCTCGTCACTGTCGTCCAGCTCGCCGTCCTCGTCGCCGTCGTCTAGCTCACCGTCCTCATCGCCGTCGTCTAGCTCGCCGTCCTCCAGCTCAATCCACCGGCCTAGCCGGGTAGTGCGGGGCCCTGGTCACCCGTCGGGTCCCCTACGGGGACGGGGGCGGGTGACATTTTCCACCCGACCACCTCTGCAGGGCCGGGGTCGAGGGGAGAAGTCGGAGAGCGGGGGCAGGGGCATTCCAGCCCAACCTGCCCCCGACCCGCCCCGTTGCCAACCCTAAATACAACCACCAATCTCAACAAAATATCCCGCTGCAACGCGTGGGTTTTCAACTAGTAGAGATAAGGATAAGACCAACTTCAGTAAGATCTCAAAGACCTACTCGAACTCGACTGACTCTACGGAAGACTTCCAAGAATAAATCTATAAGTCCATCCCAGATACAAAAGAATCTAGGGGTGCAAATTAAGGACCTAAGATAGAGCCAGGACTTCGAATCTCAGATCAAGTATTGAATCAAGCATCAAGCCAACAATCTCACTACTTAGGCTTGCCGCACTTGCTGGAGACAGCTCACTTTTTATCAACATAATACACCCTAAGTACTGTCTTCGCATGATAAACACACAACTGTAAAATAGCAAAACAATTAGGAGCCATGGATTATATTACCACATCTATGTCAAATATAATGCAAGCCAATACAGCATCCACAAGGTCCAAGACAATGGCAATTGGCAAGTAAATTCTCGAATCCATCCAACTAATGGTGGTCAGAAGTGTAAAAACCATGGGCTAATCAAGTTGTATCCAGTGAACTGAGCTCTTCATCTCAGCCTTTTTTGGTCATATGAATTTACTTAATTAATGTAGACTATTTGGTCGGCGCATGCATACATAATACCAAACAGAGAAGGCTCGATCTCATTCTATATCTAATTAGGCAAACAGTAAATCTTGATACTAAATGATAGCTATCAAGCAGGCAGATAGCAGGTAGAATTATATCCATAGTTCATGACAGGAGAACAACCGGCTTAATTGTGGATGGAATTGAATCTCCGGCTCAGCATGACAACATCCAGGCAGAATGTACACTTTACATTTGGTACGTTTGTATTAATTAATTATGTGGTTAAGCCTTTCCATTGTCTTGATTGAGGTCACTGAACTGGCTGGTTAAATAATCTAGCTTTTATTAGTGTTTCCTGGCCACAGGATTTAGATGGAAGAATACATGATGCTGGTGGTGGGCCCATACTGCAGCAAAGATGCGGATGAGGGTCGGCGCTGGACGGCTGCCCAAACCAATAGATCATCATGGATTATTCAATTATTACCTTCTCAACGACAATTACTTGTTGAGGCAGTTGAACCATAGTTTTGATGTTAATTTTCTGTGGTAGTTTAATAATTTGAGTCAGGTTGTTGCATATGATGTCTCCAAGGTTTCTCTTTCAGTTTGGCCGTTTGGGGGGAGGATTATAGCAACCGGCGATATCCAACCACGGTAATTCTAATAAACCGATAGAAACGGAATAAAATTTATCAAAACTTTTAATTTAGGTTTAAAATAAACTTGGTCAGGTTAATGGCATGGGACACGTTACCTACCCACAGACAATAAACCTGCGGTATGTACGGTTATCACAGTAACCACATAATAAAGAAACCCTGATTGCATCATTGATTTATGGCATGGATGTACTAATTAATTACTTCCTCCGTCCCTAAATATAAGGGATTTTAATTAGATATAATGTATTCTAGTACTACTAGGATATGTCACATCCAACCAAAATCTCTTATATCTAGAGATGGAGAGAGTACTACTATAAACTCTCCTTGGGACAGCTTAGGAGATGTCCTAAAAACAGTAATTTATCCCACAATTTTCATAACATAGTACAACAATTGTATGCTAACAATATCACGTTGTAGGTTGACAATATGTTTTACTGTTGGAAACATGGAATTCCATCTCTTGAACGTGCGTTGAAAGGATGCATTTGCAAGTTTACAAGTGTAATGTGTGCGTGTGTATTGTGTGATATGGTGGGTGTGCACAAGTTCATCTTTAGGTAATCTCTACTATTATTATAAAAGTTTAAGTATTATAAAAGTTTAAGGTGTTTTTGCCTGAAAAATTTGTATGTCGTCCGATTTGTTTCCGCTGTCGGTGTCAGTTTAGTTCGGCATGATTCAGCCGCCGTTCGCTCGCTCGGACTGACAATGAAGATTGAATCGAGCTATGTAAAGAAAATGATTATTTTCTTGCTTTATGTGTGCAAATTTAATGAGAGAATCCATTATATGCCATTGACTTTGTCATACGTCTACGATTTGCCACTGACTTTATCACGTCCTCCATATGCCATTGACTTTTGCTTAATTTTTATAACTAGGAAGTTAGCCCGCGCATTCGCTCGGGCATGTATCGTAGGTTGTGCTTGAAAAACGTACGACGGCAAATAATATCATCCGGATGGCACCTATTACGCTTCTAAAGCACTATTTGTTCTAAAAGTTTTCTTCCCAACATATCTAGATTTTTTCCAAACTATTTGTTAGCTAAATTTTGAGATGGAGGTACTATATAATATTTAATTTATTCCTATAAAAAATAGCTTTGTATTTCATGCAACTCATAAGCTCATCCAATCCACACTATCTAACGGAACCTTAATTTGTGCATAAAACATGTCTAACAAAATTAAAATGTAAGGTGTTTTCTCTTTTTAATTGAATGTTTAAATGCTCTCTTTTTTAACGTAAATCTTGAAAAACTATTGCTAATAAATGAGTTCTAAAGCTAGCCCTCCTACTAATTGATTGGCATTGACACAATTTGTTTACATACTTCTCTACTATTATAAAAATTGAATATGTTTTTGCCGGTATTTTGGTACGTCATCCGTGTATGAGTCGGTTTTTAAGTTCATTTGCTTTTGGAAATACATAACCATATTTGAGTCGGTTTTTAATATCGTTCACTTTTGGAAATATAGAAGAAATCATATAAGTAATCGTTCACTTGAGATGATCGGACTCCTAACTATAGCTCATGATTTTCTAAAAATATATATATCCAAGCGAACTCCCACAGTGAATTTCATCTTAACTAAACCATATAACAAAAATAAGATTAAAATAGACTTCACCCGTTGCAATGCATGAGCATTTTTTTCTAGACAGAAATATACATATAAATAAAGACAAAAATATACATATTATATAATCCCTCTGTCCCAAAATATAACAAATTTTAGCCGTTAGGATTTATCCCAAAATATAACTAACTTCTCCACCAATATTTTCTTTCCAACCAATCACAACCCTCCACTACTCACTTCTACCTACTATCTTAATAACCGTGTCTAACTCTAAAACTTCTTGTATTCTAGGAAGAAGGGAGTACCTCACTTCCCTATGGTGGCATGACATATATTATATTTTTATAAAAAAAAGACTTAGTCAACATTAGGCCTAAAATTTAAATTTAATATTAATAAATATAACTTTTAAACCAATTATATATTGCTACTTTGTGTGGCTCTTATATGCAATAAAACATGGAGAAAGAATAGATAAAAGCCATTAATGTCAAGCACACAGGAATGGTTATGACCATGAAAAATATCATGGTTGTTCCGATTGAAGTAAAAAAACAATTCAAGTGAAAACTGATGATAATTGCTTTTTTTGCTTATTTTTCTAAAAATTTGTAAGATTTTTTTTGTAATTTTAAAGATGTAATTGACACATGCCAGCTTAAGATTTTTCTAAACTTAAATCTAATGGCATATATTCGCCGATTTAAATCGAAACTTATGGTCAGAGTTTTTTTTCCTCCTCCGAATTTGTAAGATTTTATTATATTTTTAAGATGTGACACGTGGTGACTTAAGATATAGTACATATTATCATTTTTTTAATATGTTTTATAGTTACTCCCTCTGTTCCAAATTATAAGGTCTATATTTTTTCTACACGGTCTTCAATAACATACTTTAACCAGTATTTTATTCCATTCTATGGTCCCAACAAATATGAAATTAATATCACATGAAAGTAGTTCAAAAATATGAATCTAGTAATATAACATGCATAATACTTAGTATAGATATAGTTAGTATGATTATTAGTACTATTATTTCGTTGCCATGCAAAGCATAGTCTATGTTCAAATGGTGTAGTTTAATTTTTTATATAGTAAAATATGAGTAATATGGATCTTAAGTTATTTATTTAATAATAAATGAAACAGAATGCCCTAAAATTCGGTTATAACAAATCATTTAGCTTTCTAATTGTTGATCATTTTTATATCAACACTACTGGAGAAGTGATCTTTGCTGGGCCGGCTGAAAACCACGGTTCCAAAAGGAACCAGGACTAAAGAGGTTTTTTAGTCCCGGTTTATTACTCCAAAGGGACTAAGTGATCTTTAGTCCCGCGGCCACGTGGCTCAGCCATCTTTAGTCCCGGATTCTCTCTCCCGGTTCGCTACCCGGGACTAAAGGGGGTTGCGAATCGGGAGAGATGTGCAGTGCAAGTTGCTAGTTGAAAATATGTGGGAAGGAATTGAATGAGAGTGAAGAGGAGGGGAGATAATTTGAGTTGGTAAGAACTAATGGTATAAAATAATGTATTAATAGGGACTATCTATATATGTCGCCATATTTTTTATAAAGAAATAGTCAGCATGTATTTATATTTTTTATAAGTTTTCAAAATTACATATGTAATTAGTATGTAATTATAGTGTAAGTAGGATGTAATTATGGTGTAACTAACATGTATGTTAAGTACTGATATACTGTAATTAGTATGTAATGAACAACAATCATAAGAAAAAAAATGAAGCTAATCAAAAAATGGCAAAGGATTAGCGAATAAAAGGAAAGCTGCAACCCCACCAGTAACGGAATCAAGCATGTATCCCGCCGTAGATTAAGCCATCAAGGGCTAGATATCTGTCTACTTTCAGCCAAAAAAACATGCGACACATATGTATAGCTGATCCGATGAACTTTGATAAAAAAAGGGTTAGCTTACAAACATAGTGTGTTTTAATTATTGTTTTTTTACTAACTGAAAAATAGAGACTAAGAACTTTGTTGATTAATAAAGATCTATATTTTCTTTACTTGTCTTTTCCTGTAATATATTAATAGTATATATGAAAGATATGAATACATAAAATGGTTTTCATGATAAATCTAATAATGTTATTTTGACTTATAATAATTTAAGAATGGGGGAGTCATTTCTTAGATCATCACACATAGTAAGATTTATTTTAATTTTATCATTCTTGATCTGATTTAATTATTGTGAAGTTATGTATGATGATAGAATCTACATCATTATTTTATTTTTATTTTATTTTTTATAAGTTTTTTAATATTTAATAAGTGTTTTAGTGCCACTCAAAAGTCAGAAAATATAACCCAACGGTAACATATTATTTTTTGAAAGTCAAAATGTAGTGGATATAGGTCTTTACCCGTAATTTAATCATAAGCAAACTAACAACAAATTAACAGATGATTTTAAAAAATTATCGGTTTCAAAAAAATAGCGCTATGATTTAAATGTTATAGTTGTTTAAATTTGCTTTACGACATGCGTAGCAAATATAGGTCATGGACAATGACGTGCTTTAAGTAGGGTAAGTCATCAAGCTTAAGTAGGACATCCTGAAGACCTGAACAATTCAACAGAGATTTAAATTAAAAAGGAATCTTTTAGATAGCATATATATGCTTCTACATCCGATGGAAGAGTAGTGGGCCCACTGAACTGAAGTTATACGTACTCAATCTTGTACACGACACGTATGTGGAGGGGGAGGGATGTACGCAAGTTAACCGGAGCTAGGGGATGAGATTTGATCTGATGGCTGAAAATAATGGGTCCACCAGATTAAATAAAAATTGACGGTTAGATGTTTTGTTTTTTCTTAGAATTCTTTTAATTTATTAAAGCGCCACATGGCGACTTGGGAGCGTTTTTAGAGTGCCACATGGCGGTTTAGGAGCGTTTATAGGATGTTTCATGGACTTTTAGTATATAATAGATTTACCATCACCGTCTAGTTAGTCTCCGTTAGTACTGTACAATTTATTGAAATGACCAAAATACCACTAGGACAAAATTTTCAAAATTCAGATAAAAATTCTGAAATATCATATTTTAAGTTTTTGGAAAAAAAATTGGATGTTTACAATCTTATGTTTATAATATGATATGTTGATAATTTTATCCAAATTTTGGAAGTTTTTATACTAGGGGTATTTTGGTCATTTAGACAAAATTGTACAATGCTAACGGAGGCTAACCGGACGGCGATGGTAAAATGTAGAAGTTAGGCAAAATTCGATGACATATTGTAGAACGTGACAAAGTCAGTGGCAAATCATAGCCGAGTGACAAAGTCAGTGGGATATAATGGATTCTCTCAAATATAATTGGGCTGTAGAAAGATAGTCGAACTAGCATATATGGGCTGTAAACTTGAGGGAAAGGAATAAGTCTATTTTACCTATCTCCTGTTTTGCCTATGATCAAATGGCATCTCTCATCCCAAAACCGGGTATAATGCTTCCCTCAACATAAAAAACCGGTGCAAATTGCAAATTAGCTCCATTAGTGGTTTAGACAATGGTTTATGCTAAGTCGGCAGAAAATTTTTTAAAAATACTAGCGGGACCAATATGTCATCCCCTCTCTATCTGACACGTGCAAATTAAATTAGCTCTACCGTTGCAACGCACGGACATCTTTTCTAGTTGAAAAGTTTGTGCTGCCTATCCCATTTATATATACATGTATATATTTGAGATAAATTTTGCTACACAACATCGTTAACTTCACGTTTTAACTATAGGAAGCCATTGTGAACCTTTAGAACATCACATACTCAAAGTTGGATATTTGCTGGTGGACACTACACCAATTAAAATATTTACTTTTAGTTGAATTGGAGAGAGAAATCGTGTGAAATGTTGAAAATACCTTTGAGCCCACATGTCATATCTCCCATCCATCTTCTCTTATCTCTATCCCCTCCATCCACATCAGCAATGCCGGAGGACCGCCGCCACTGCCCTCTCGTCCCCAATCTCAATCGCCTTCACTACCTCCCTCTAGCAATCAGCCCATGTGAGTCCATTCTCATCAACCAGCTGTCCAATGACCGCCGCCACAACCCTATCGTCGCCATCCTTGGCCGCCAAGGCCACCTCCCTCCCCCTGTCGGCCCGCGCAAATCCCCTTCTTGTGTAGATCACCACTGTCCGACGACTACCACCACATCTTCTTGTCCATCCCTTGCCAACTCCTCGCCTCCCTCCCGCCCATGTGGACCTCCTCCCCGTCCAGATTAACGCCATTGTGGTCCAGGTAGAGGAAGAAGGAGAGGCAGTGACACAACAATAGCAGTGGCAGCTCGGCCTCGAGGGAGCTGTCGGCCGTCTCAGGAGACGACGAGTCCCTGCCTCACCACACCTTTGTGTTGATGTGGACGGAGGGGATGAGAGAAAGATAGGAGAGATGGGAAAAGCTGAAATGTGGGCCCGTGAGTATTCCTGACATTTCAAACGATTTATTTCTCCTATTAAATTAGAAATAAATATTTTAAAGTTATGGTGTCCATCAATAAATATCCGACCTTTGAAAGTGTCGTTCTCCCAATTTTACGGTATAGCTAAAATCATGATGTTACAATGTGATGTAACAAAATTTGCCTATATTTGAATACCAAGTTCAGTTTAAACTACAGACTATTTCGATGCATTCCTGATTTATTTGCACATATTTCATAACTCAGCTCATCAGCAGGTCATCCCTTCCACAAAACCGAGCTATGTCGCCGTGGATTTATGTTGTAGCTATGGTGCCAGAACAAAACATTTAATGGAGCATTAAGGGAGTTGTACATACTACATGGTTCACAGGCACACACAGCTCATGGGATTTGCTGTACAATAATGTTGACAGCTATAGCCAAGATCACTACAAAGTTTCCAAAATTAAGAAAACCAAATTAAACCATACAATAAGACTATCCTCTTGTTCTTCTCACAAAACCCTTAAACCCCTATAAATACCTCCCCCATGGAACCCAAGATTCCACAACACAAACACTTGCAACCCCCAAGCATTTCCGTTTCTTGCTCTCCTCCGTCCGTCGAGCCAATCAGGCAAGCGAGAGCAAACGCAATGGGCAAAGAGGCCGACGTCGAGGCCGGCGGCGTCCGGGACTACGAGGACCCGCCGCCGGCGCCGCTCGTCGACATCGACGAGCTCGGGAGGTGGTCGCTGTACCGCGCCGTCATCGCCGAGTTCGTGGCCACGCTGCTGTTCCTGTACGTCACGGTGGCCACGGTGATCGGGTACAAGCACCAGACGGACGCGTCGGCGTCCGGCGCCGACGCGGCGTGCGGCGGCGTGGGCGTCCTCGGCATCGCGTGGGCGTTCGGCGGTATGATCTTCATCCTGGTGTACTGCACCGCCGGCATCTCCGGCGGGCACATCAACCCGGCGGTGACGTTCGGCCTCTTCCTGGCGCGCAAGGTGTCCCTGGTCCGCGCCATCCTCTACATCGTGGCGCAGTGCCTCGGCGCCGTCTGCGGCGTCGCGCTCGTCAAGGGGTTCCAGAGCTCGTTCTACGACAGGTACGGCGGCGGCGCCAACGAGCTCGCCGCCGGCTACTCCAAGGGCACCGGCCTCGCCGCCGAGATCATCGGCACCTTCGTGCTCGTGTACACCGTCTTCTCCGCCACCGACCCCAAGCGCAACGCCCGCGACTCCCATGTCCCGGTAAGCACCAGAGACACACACTTCATACTTGTGATTGCACATTGCAAGAACTCGATCTCATTGCCTCTCTTTTTTCAATGAATTAATCAATCAAGGTGTTGGCGCCGCTGCCGATCGGGTTCGCCGTGTTCATGGTGCACCTGGCGACCATCCCCGTCACCGGCACCGGCATCAACCCGGCGAGGAGCCTCGGCGCCGCCGTCGTCTACAACAACAGCAAGGCATGGAGTGATCAGGTACATATGTTCTTCCAAGATTACTACTATCAAACAGAAAAATATGCATGATTTCATCATGCGGTTGAACTCTGAATTCTCAAGCTATGAACTGATATTGCAATTGCATTGCTGTTCATCTGTGTGACGCAGTGGATCTTCTGGGTTGGGCCGTTCATCGGGGCGGCGATCGCAGCGCTGTACCACCAGATCGTCCTTCGTGCCAGCGCCAGGGGGTACGGCTCCTTCCGGAGCAATGCTTAAGCCGCAATCAAATGTGCTCTTTCTCCTTTCAGAGTTTAAGGTGAA
This sequence comes from Oryza glaberrima, assembly GCF_000147395.1. Taxonomy (NCBI): domain Eukaryota; kingdom Viridiplantae; phylum Streptophyta; class Magnoliopsida; order Poales; family Poaceae; genus Oryza; species Oryza glaberrima. The sequence continues at coordinate 13,706,532 of NC_068332.1, forward strand.
TGGGAAGAACAGAGCACAGGGTGATCAGTAGTAGAAGCGGCTTCAATTATGAAGAGTGAAGCCTGCACCCTCAAGTGTTTTGTGTGTGCGCTATCAAAAGCAAGTGTGACATTGTTCGATCGAATAAATTATGATATATATGAATGAATGCAAGATATGAGGAGAAATTGTGTCGCTTCTTCTATTGATTCTCTTAACAAAATATTGTGGGATTCGTACAGCTTATTTGCGAAGAACTAAGCATAAATTCCATGTTTGGTGTAATAAAAGTAAAAGGTTTGTTCTGGTCTAACGTACCTCAAGGTACCAATACCACCAGGTTTTTCAAGAATAAGGACATTCAATCTAGGAGGGTAATCGAGAAGAAAATACTTGATTTACTTTTATCTTACCTTTTTATTATTATTAAACTTATGACTGTGTGTTTTATGACAGAAGCCGGAGATGTAATCCATTTCCATTATCTAAAAATCGAGGAGTCTCACTCCGGTGCTCTCTACCTACCGTAGAAAAAATCTGAACAGTTGATCTCATTTGATCCAATAGTTCAGATCTATTTCTACTACCACCATATTTAGTGGTAGTAGAATCATAGAGGGATACTTTTGTCAAGCACCGCTACCACCACTGCTAATTGAGTCCTCGAGCACCGCCAAATCCATTGCTTGACCACCACTCCTGGAGCATCTTCGCTCCACACGGTGACACAAACCGGCCACCTCGCTGCCGACGACAATTGTGCATCGCCGTCTCAGGGATTTGGGTTAGAAACTGCAGTTTCCAGTTTCCACATGCCTCGCCGAAACATATCGCTCACATTGATTGATCCTAATCTCCAACACGAATTTTTAATTTTATCCATCCACCTCGCTCAACATGGTCAGTTACCACCTGATGATGGAGTAAATGGTACCTCAAGGTACCGATTAACACCAACCATCCGATCAGACCCTGCCAATGACTGAGATTTTGTACCGGATTGCCTGTTGTACTGTAAAATCTCTCTTAAAAAGTACCCCGTTTTCTTTTACAACCAGAAGCCAAGGAAGAACCACTAAAATTAACTGGGCAAATGGTGGAAGTATTATGACTGAGCTGTAAGCAGGGTTCATAATGTGTGTCGGATGTTCCGCTTGTCTATGAATTTATTTTAGTATTGCAAAAAAATATTCCAATTTCAAATCTTCCAACCCCTGCATCTACATGCCTATTGCATGCGGGCATGTAATTTTTAGTCTTTACATGAAAGTTTTGAATATCCTATAGAAATTATTTGTAGATTGAGTGGTTTTTCTCTTTGAATCTATTTTATAATAAACTGAAGTTTTTGTACATAATGTTTTTACATATAAGATTTTTAGTTTCTAGTCAAAGTTTTCTATGGAGTTTTGAAATCTATCTATCTATTATTATATACTAAAAGTCCATTAAACTTTCTACAAACGCTCCTAAACCGCCATGTGGCACCCTACAAATGTTCCTAAGCCACCACGTGACACTTTAATAAATTAGAGAAAAAATATGAAAAAAGAAAAACATCTAACCGTCAATTTTCATTTAAAACGGTGAACCCAATACTATTAACCATTAGATCAAAACTTAATCCCCCTCACCCTTTCCTTGGCCGTCCCCACATGTGTACGTACTTACGTACAAATTCCTCCCCCATCAATCTCTTCTTTTCTTTCCTAATTAAGGCAGTCAAAAATACACACCATAATTTGTTACCGTGGAATCAAAAGATCTTTTTTTCCATGGAGTTTTAGCCGGGAGCGAACACACAATCACTGTTATATAAAAGAGTGGTCTCGATGCTACTGTAAGTAAAAAATGTGTCTTCATGGGTCTCATATTTTACGGGAAAAAAATACATATTTGAAATATGAGGATGGCATGAGCTGTCAATTATATGGGATTCTTTGCAACGAGCATAATTGTGACCCATTACATATAATCTGATGTGTAATTTCAATGCAGTCTAAAGTTTATGGATTTTAATGTAGTCTATGATGAGCATAATTTTAATTTTATATATAATATTTGTAACACAATATATAATCTATGATGATAATATAAGTTATCTTATTAAAAATAACTTTCTAAAATAGATATAATCTAATGGCCTAAAATAATGGACCCACTAATTTAAATGAAAATCGACAGAGAACTTTCTAAATAGATATAATCTAGCAATCTAAAATAACAGGTCCACCAATTTAAATAAAAATCAACAATGGGATTGTAGAATGCCACGTGACGGCCTAAGAGAGTTTTACTACAAACGCTCCTAAGCCACAACGTGGCATCTTAAATTAGAGAAATTTCTAAAAATTCTAAGAAATAAAAACTAAACATCTAGCCATCAATTTTCATTAAATCGGGTGGACCTGTTATTTACCACCGTTAGATTTATCCAAAGAAAAAAATAGATATTTTTGAAATATGGCAGGCGATTATACGGATCATACATAATTGTTTATACCGATGGATTAAATATTATATATTTTAAAAGCTAACAAATAGCATGGAAAAATATCTAAGCAATGTTGATGAAGAAATAATACTTTTGAAAGCAGGTGTTATCCGGTTGATATTTTGCCTATATAAGCTTTTCAAATGCAATCTAAATACATGCCCGCACAATATAAGTCTTTCAAACATGGCAATATAAGTTTTTTTGTAGTAGTACTTTTGAAAAACTGGTGTCATCAGTTGATATTCCACCTATATAAGTTTTCAAACGCAATCTAAAATACATACCCGCGCAATACGCGGGCTATCTTCCTAGTTATTTTAAAAATTAGTGATTTTTTCCTTGTTAATATATTTTATAAAAACATTGAAGTTTTTGTAAATATTTTTAGTTTTTAGTGAAATTTTATATAGAAAGTTTCCTTTTGAGATTTCCTTGTTTCCTTTTGAGATTTCCTTCGGAGTATTTTTTTTGATCAAAGTGCGTAAAAACGGACCTGAGAAAATAAATGTGAGAAAAGAGTCTCACTATACAAACGATTCAGGTGTATAGCAATATGACCCACGTACACCTGAAGCCATATAGCGATAGATGAATAAAAGGGTTTGAGATTCACCTGCATGGTAGCTGTTGATCATACAAATTTCCCTATGAAAAAACGTACCAAATCAAGGAAAACCGGTAGCGCATTAACGTGGCGTTCGTTGACTTGTTTCTTGCACGAACATCCGCGTCGTAGATGCCCCTTAGATGACCATCCGTCGTACATTGTTTTTTTTTCCTTATCAATCAGAATTCTAATATATTGACGTGCAATACTTTTGTGCGTTCACGAAAAAAAATTGTCGATCAATATTGCCAAATAAATCCAACCTTCACTTTTCTTTCTTGGTAACAGCGACATCTTCCGAGGCTAAACAACAAAAGCATGCGTCACTGCAATGCTGCAAGTTAAAGAGCCCTTTCAAGGGCCAACAGCATTACATCACTGAGGTCTTTTTCATGGTTCCTGTTCGTTCTTAGGTCCTTGTCTTGCCCAAATTAGAGTACACATCATATAGACCGGCAGAGAACAGCAATGGCCCCAAAAATATTTCATCTTTTATTAGCAGGGACTTTCACCAGTTCATGACGGTGGTCGGTGTTGCTGCTCTATTGTGCTCAATTATTAGATGTGCACTGAATTTCTCTTCAAATATCGTTTTCAATTAGGGGGCAGTCGGCGCGACGGTGCAGCTCCTGGATTAACTTTTTTTATGGTTTCATCCGCCACATCCCGGAGAAATTTGCCTACTAAACTTTTTTTTTTTTTCAGAATCTCCTTCGCTCTGATGCTTGCTTTGTACGTTAGCATCTCTTGATGTTGAACTGAGTAATTAGGCCAGTCCAAAATCTGGTAAGCGCTGAGTGCCACATCCAGCAAATCTAAGTCTTAGCAGAAACATCAAATTCGTTGGACGAAGGACCTTAGATGCAAAACAAAACCGGCTCGAATGAGCTGATTCATCAGCTTCCCCTTTTTCTTTTCTCGTTCAAAGCTGCAAGTGTTGTTTATCGTCGACAACCACTCAACCAGTACCTATATATTGTTATAGGGTCATCGGTGCCGTGTGAGGGTTGTCGGTTGGAAAAACCGGTACTTACGAGAGATTCCCGAACCAACACCGATTAGCCTTTGACACCTGATCTATCCTACATTACTTGTGCCTTCCTCTCGGTGTTGTCGTGATTGACGAAGACCTCGATCGACGTAGGCAACGTAGTTGCGCTTGTACTGCTCGATGATGTTGCACTACTAGAAAAATAGTTTTTCGAGGCAGCCAAAAATGGTTTTTCAGGCGGGGGAAAGGACCGCCTGCATGCAAAGGCTTGCGAAAATAGATGGGTCCACCATTGAAAATCATTTTTGCAGGCGGCATCTATTTTTATAGGCGGTAGAACCATCTGCCTGCGAAAATATTTTTAGCGAATAAAAAAAATCCGGCGCCACCACCCCGCCGGCGGTGCCACTGGCCTCCCCTCCCCGGATCCAGGCGTTGTCATCGTCGTCACAGTCGCGGTAGTCATCGTCGTCACGGCCGGGCACGGAGGAGTAGAGCTACGGGAGAGGAGAGGGAGGGGAGGTGCCGCTCCAACCGCACCGACGCCGACGCCCCCCTTCAGCCGTGCCGCCGCCTCCCCTCCCCTCCCCGGATCCAGTCGGCGTCATCGTCACAGTCGGCGTCATCGTCGTCGTGGCCAGCCACGGAGGGAGATGAGAGGAAGGGAGCTACACCTCCCCTCCTGCCGCGCCGCCACGGAAGCTCCTCGTCACCGCCGCCTCCCCTCTCCTCCCTAGATCCAGGCGGCATCATCATTAGCGTCGTTGTTGTTGCGGCTAGCCGCGGAGGGAGAGGAAAGAGAGGGGAGCCGTGCCGCCGCCGATGCCCCTCCCCCCCCGGGCCCTCCGTCTATGCCACCGCCTCCCCTCCCATGCCCGGATCTAGGCGGTGGTGTTGTCGCAGTCGGCGTCGGCGTCGGTGCGGCCGACCGCGGAGGGAGAGTAGAGCTGAGGGAGAGGAGAGAGAGGGGAGCTGCACCTCCCCTCCGCCTGCGCCAACACCCCTCCCCTCCGCCTAATCTGGGAGGGGAGGGGAGGGAGCTGGAGGGAAATGAGAGAGAGAGAGGGGGCTGAGGAAAATGAGGGGCGGAGAGGATAAGATGCTAGAGGAAAAGATAAGGATAGAACTTAGATTTTTTTTTCTGTAGGCATGATTTTTGCAGGCGGACTATGTCACTACCAAAAAAAAAAATTTGTGGCAGTCTATCGTATCCTTATAAGCATATATACCTAATACTTATATATGTCCACAAGGATACAAGGCGAGATGTAATGTCTTACCCTGACAACTGGAGCTTGGACACCTGCAGTAATGGTTCCATTTATTTTTCACCAGCTATATTGCTTAATACATCGGTTGGTTCACTGACCAACTTATTATCACCAGGACGATTCCCTGTACCTAGCATGCAGGTATATGTCCTCTTGTATGACTCTAAATACTAAGTAGACCACACTCCCCACTAGGTTTGTATGTCATCATTTCCCTCAGACATATCATTTTGATTAGTTTCTGCGCACATCAAATAGTAATAATATATGAGTATGTTGTACATACTCAGCAAGATTAGTACATATAGCTATATATATATATTTAAAGAAAAATAATATTGCCCGTAGATATTAACAGCCGAGAAATAATAAAAGACATTACACAGAGTAAATGAGTTAAATATACACTACAAAGGTATTAAAATAATCTCGTTCCTTCGATCCATTTTCCTCCCCAACTAGTGATACCCTCATCTAAGAATCACGCCGCCAAATTCCCTACTTGTGTGAGGCATTCCTCATCTCACACTGATATCAGCCGACCCGATATCGTTGTCTCAAATATCGGTCGTCTCAGGCTTAGTATCACAATCACATTATTATTCTCACTGATAAAATCATCGATCTATTATTTGGATGTTAATAATATTTACTGTTAGATTGTTAGTATCACCATCTTAATATAATACAGGTAAACAAATTTAGTTAGAGATGATTAAGTAAAATAGCTAATGGGCGCAGTCTTGCCTGGTCTCCTGCCGTTCTACCCGTGCGTCCCACCTGGAAGGCTTCTACTAGCTCTAATGCTCTCAAATTTCTCACGGACCTCACCACAGCTAGAGCAGAAAAAAGTAGCAAGTACTACTGATGGACAAATGGACAAGTGGTGTAGGGTCAAGTACGGCTTAAATAGAGTTGTTTTCTTCAGTCTGGAGAGGACATCTGTCCAGAGGCATGATGAGGTCTCTCTCTTCCTTACCTTGGAAGGGTTTGATCCTATCCATCAACACTCAATGACATTTATTTATCTGTCCGCCTCTCCCAAAACAATTCATGAGTCACAATAGAATGTATTTAAAGTTACGTATCGAGCGATTCCCTGATGCTGCTGCTGTCACAATAGAATGTATTTAAGTTTACGTATCGAGCGATTCCCTCCTCCTGCTGCTGCTGCTGCTATTATTACAGACCACATAAGGTTTCGCCTGCGAAAATCAATCTTTTTTAAGCGCACCACTTAAGAGGTCTCTCTACGAAAATAAAGGTATTTTCGCATGTGAACCTATTAAGTGGTCCGCCTAGAAAAAATTGATTTTCATAGGCGGACGGCGAGCTTCACTTTGGTTTATATTTTCATAGACGGCCATTTAACTTCAAAAGTCATACCCGTCTGGAAAAAAAATAAACGTCCGTCAAAATACTTTTTTAGTAGCGTTGGCTTGCTCAGCCTGGGCCGTCCTGACAGTCTCGCCAAAACCGGCCATGGTGGCGTGGATGCGCTCACGGAGCTCTGGGAAGAGGATGCGATCCACAATGCTCATGAGGGCGTCGATGTACTCCTGGCGCGCACCTTGAGACAGCTCCGTCTTGCTCCCCTGATCCTCCGCCTTGATCGGGATGCTCATCACCTCCCACTTTCCCTCGCCCACCGCCGTCATGCTGTGGTTCGACGCCGCCACGGCACTCGTTGTCGGTAGGGGCATCCCGGTTAAATTGGGCCCCCGTGCAAAATATTAAAATGAGGTCCTAATGACCTAGTAAAACTTTTTATAGTAAAATTAAATAATAGTAATAATAACATATATGATTTCGTAATAAACCTTTCTGTCAAAACCTCAATCGATTAGGGAAATTGCAGGTGTAAAATAACGATTTTGCTATATATTTATCGATAAATTTTTCTCCAAAAATTTGACAGATGTAATTACAGTACAATCGTAGTGTAATTACACTGTAACTTACATGTAATATCACTGTAACTATAGTGTAACTTGTATGTAACTTTCAAAAATCTCTCCGTAACATGTTATTTCAGTAAAATGGAGGTCGTGGGAACAAACTCTTTCACATATGTGTGTGCTATGATTTGTTTTCTTCCTCACCAAAACAAATCTTGTAATAGATCTAACAATTCAAAATTATGTGAAACTTACATATAAGTTACACTTTAGTTACATGCAAGTTACAGTGTAATTACATATAAGTTACAGTAATTACACTATAATTATACTATAATTACATCTGTTAAATTTTTTTGAGAAAATTTGTCAACAAATATATAGGTAGTCCCGTAAAATAAAGCTTCGGAGGTGAAAACTAGTCCTCAGCTCACGGGCTCTCGGTTGCTTGGGCTGAACGGCCGTGTCAATGATACAGTTATAGAGTAGCCCATATAAACTGGATTGGGCCGTGCCATACTGTCATTGTAGTAACAGCTCTGGTGGGTTCAGATCATCAGATCAGATGCATACAACAGTTAGAAGTGGAGAATTTGTTCTTGCCACTCCTAATTTCACATTTTCATTTTTGTCAGTTGAGTTTGTTTCTGTGCTGGGGGCTAATAGGAAAAGGTAACCTACTACAGTCACAATATCTTGAGGCTGGCTGGGGGCTGATACTAGCATGAGATTTTGTTAATCCTACGGTGACCTTTATTAGTTGGTTAATCAAACAACTTCATTGCCTCATCATTCCATTACCAGCAATGCCTCTGCTAGCTGCTGGCCTGCCAAATACTATTTTCTATTCCCAGCATCACACAGGTTTCTTCAGGCGTCTCACCATCGGCTCCAGTTAGCTCACAAGTCACTGTCTTCTCAAAATTATACTCCTACGGCGACAACGCTAATACTATCCACAAGTTAAAAAAGAAAGAAGAAGATATCCTTTTAGCTCCAGCTGTTTCTAAGCCTAGGTTTTATTTCTTACTCGTGGAGATTCGACCATCTACCTTAATTCGGCAGTGTTATGATGAGCAGCTAAGCATTCTTGCAAAATTATAATTCCCTAACAAATAGTAGAAAAAAACAACAATAGCACTACTACTCGGCACATTTTCTTATTAGCTTAAGCTTTTTAATTAAACTGGTCGGTATGGCTGGACAATACCCATCCCTATCAATATCCCTGCGCGCTTAGTCTGAAACTTCAATTCAAACAACTGCACTTCAACACATCACTTCTCAATCCAGAGATGGCAATAATATAATGCAGCGACAAAACCAAGCAAATTGTGCCTTGAATTATCTGGAGGGGAGATGCATGGAGAGCATTCTGGTGAATGATCGGACGGTGGTCTATTCTACCATGCTTGTCACCTCAATTATTTGGTGCATCCATTGAAAAAATTTTCTAGCTATGTCGCTTTCCAATAGAGAGGGGTCGGCAGCCTGCGAGTACTGTTTGGGTCATTGGGTGCAAGGTACTTGTGTTTTGTCTGGATCATCGTCATATCAGCAACAAAGTCTGCCGACCAAGAGGACTAGGTTAGTTGTGGTTTGCAACTTGAATATTTACGGAGCACTGCTGCTGAATTATGTGTGTTTTGGCGTTTGCTATGTAGGAGTACAAGATTATGGGCTATAAGCAAATCAAAGATATTGGAAAGAAAAGCAAGTGGTATTAGTACAATTTTTCGGAGGAGATTAGGAGTGAAAAACCACTCCACGTACGTGAATAATGCATGGCTTTTGTAATGCTTTATGATCTTACAGAATATATTATATAGTAGTTAATGACTTTTAGATACTTTAGTTTGATTCTGTGCCTCTATCAGAAACAATTTGACTGGTTTTTCTATCTGTAAGTTGTGGCGTAATTATCATTCACCTCATGCTGAAGTATATATCAGTTTCTATGTGTCATTCTGATTCTGATCTATTAAGTAGTCAAAACAAATTATGGCAGTACAAAATAATCGCCGTATAAAACAACCATATAATTTAACCGCCATTGCACCAGCTCAAAATAAGTCCTTGTCACGGCCATGTCAAATTAACGAAATTAAACCATATGCATCTTGCATCCCCAAGTTAAAATTCTACAAGTTGCGCATCCCTATCACAAGAAATTCTGCCGGTCGTCTCCTGATGGATGGATTCAGAGTCAGGGGATCGCACATTCCAGCAGATAGGAACAGACACCCAGAATCTGACGGCACGAATCGGGCGGTGAAGTGAAAAATATTCTCCATTTTTTACCAGAGTCGGTCGTGGAGCATGCACACACGCATGGATCAATCAATAGTGGATCGACTACATGGATGGATGGATGGATGGATGGATGGATGGATGAAATGGAAATCGGAATCCCAACAAATCTGACGATGAACTCAGTAGTGGCCTGCAAAGGCAGAGGAGGCGCTGCTTGCCGAGAGATAAGATGCAATACAATCCAAGAGACAGAGTAGCAGCACTTGCTGACTTTTGGAGTACACAAGATCTGGCTTTAGCTCGATCTAGCCTATGGGAGAGAGGAGGATTAGCCACCCAAGAATGTTTGTCACTTAGCATGCTAAGAACAATCATGTGCGCACTAATTACACCCGTCGTGTGCTTTATCCTTTAGTTGGTGGTACTTATGTTAGTTTCGACGATCCTCTGCGCCTCTACGGTCACATATTTATTACCTGTTTAATGTACGGAACAAATAAATTACACAGCAGTGTGTTTAGGGGTGTTTAGGGGTATTTCTACACCTTGTTTTCACCCTCAATTACCCAATCAACATATGCATCACTTCTAGAGAAATATCAACCAAACCCTAATTAGAAACTGTGAAATAAACGTAACTTAACTCGTTAGGTTATTAGTTTATTTTGAAACTTATTCGGATTTAACTTCAGATAACGTACCTATCTCCGAAGGTGTTCACATGGTTGGCATTTGTATCGTGCTTTTAGAGGGAAAAAAAAGAGAAATAGATGAACTTCACAACATTTCTACATAGAAGAAATCAGTTCTTTTTTTTTCAAAAAAAAAAGGGGTCAGTTTCTAAACGACAAAACTTTACGAAACTTTGGGACGAAATGACCTTAATCCTTGTATATAAAGGAAAAACGTCCCTCCAAACATTTTTAAGAAGAAATTCTAAGCGTATTGAGAATTGAACACAGGACTTTAGAATTGAGACCACACATTTCTTACCACTGCACTATCAAGTGCAATCTCACTGCTTAATAGCCAGTTAACCACCATCTAGTACGGTTCTTCTAGTGACAGTGAATGGTGGACGCGACGTAGACCCTGATTGGATGGTTCCTGTCATATCAGATGTTTGGACACTGATTAGAAGTATTAAACGTAGACTATTAACAAAACTCATTCTATAACTCTAGACTAGTTCGTGAGATGAATTTATTGAGCCTAATTAATCCATGATTAGCCTATGTGATGCTATAGTAAACATATCCTAATTATTTATCAGTTAGGCTTAAAAAATTAAAATTGGGACAATTGCTTATTTGACACTGTTTTGAGCACTAACTACCAATTTAACCATACTTTTTAAAGTTTGCTTATTTACCCTCCTTTTCAAAAATGAAGCTCCGGTCTGACCCCATTCCATGACTCCGATAGGATTGGTTTTTTTTTAAAAAAAAAAGAGAAAATGTTTCTAATATTCCTAATGCCCAAAATACCCCCAAACCCTATCTATGTCTCGTGCAACACTCTCTCTCTCGTGCAAATCATGCGGTGGCGGCAAGCTACGCGAGCGGCGGCGGCGACGTGAAGCAGAGCCCCGCCGGCGCCCACTCGTGGAGGTGGAGGGCGGCGGCGGCAGCGGTGCTATGAGGGGGCACGGAGGAGTTCTGTGGGGTCGGCGCGGCGTGGGGACGGCGGCGGCGGCGCTCTGAGGGGACGGCCAGCGTCGTGAAGCGGGCGCCGGCGGGCCTTCCGCTTGTGGAGGTATAGGGCAGTGGCGGTGCTCTGAGGAGGCACGGAGGAGGTTTGTGGGGGCGGCGGCAGCGTGGGTACGACGGCGAAGAGGGGGCAACGGCGGCGCTCGGAGGGGACGTTGGCGTCATGAAGCGGGCACCGGTGGGCCTTCCGCTCGTGGAGGTATAGGGCGGCGGCGGCGCTCTGAGGAGGCGCGGAGGTCTGTGGGGGCGGCGGCGGCATGGGGACGGTGGTGGAGAGGGGGCAGCGGCAGCGAGAGGGCGGCGGCAGTGCTCTGAGGGGACGGCGGCGTCGTGAAGCGGGTGCCAGCGGGCCTCCCGCTCGTGGAGGTATAGGGCGGCAGCGGCGGCGCTCTGAGGAGGCGCGGGAGAGGTCTGTGGGGGCGGCGGCGGCGTGATGCGGTTAGTTTCCAGTGGCGGCATCAAGATTTCATTTGGATGTGAATGTTTTGAATATTTCACTCAAGAGCTCATCTGCTTTGTTAGTTTCTGGTCGTATATACCACTCATGCCGTGATGTCAAAATCTGTCAAAATGAATCAAATTTGTCAAAATTTATGGCAAATCTGTCGTCACATTTTATTTAATTTATTTGACAAATTTGACAAAATGATTAAAATTTATCAAATTAATGGCAAATCTGTCAAACTTGAGCAAAAATTATTACAAATATTTCAACATTATAGGGTCAAACAAGCAAACAAACAAGATATAATAGGGTCAAATAAGTAAGGGCAAAATGGACTATTTACCCTAAAATTAACACCGTTAACTCACCCAAACAGAATAGGGTTAGACCGGAGCTTCGTTTTTGAAAATGAGGGTTAAATAAGCAAACTTTAAAAAGTATGGTCAAATTGGTAGTTACGGTTCAAAACGGGGTCAAATAAACAATTGCCCCTGAAAAATTGTCACGCGAATTAACTCTCATTCACGTAATTAATTATTTTAAATAATCTATATTTAATACTCTAAATTAATATCTAAACATCCGACATGCCCTGATCCAAACAGCTCCGTAGAGGATCCGGGAGGAGGGAAAGGCAGCGAGGACACAAGATCGATTAGAGCCATAAAAAAACGTCTCCCGGGCAGCCGGCCTTGAGAGCGACAGCCAACGTGGACGCGTCGTGGGTGACGGGTAGAATGGCTGGCTGGCGGTAGCAGTACACCGGCCGCCGTGCCTCTCCTGACCACAAAAGCTACTACGCTACTACCACACACTGTCTCCATCGATAAGGACCCTAAGTGGCATTACTTGTTAATTAATCCCGGTCCCGATGTCTCTAATAATTCCTCTTCCCTTCTAGCAGGGTCTAGAACTATATATATCCACCCACTGGGTTCCAAGGAGAAGTGTGATATGGACAGCAAAGACTGAGGACTTCCGCTTGGAATTTTGGAAATGGAAGAGCTCAATTCCAAGTACTACTGCAAAGTACGAGAAAAGATATCTCCCAATTCAAACATTGCCAGAGATAACTTCCATTTCAAATCTCAGGTTGTTGATAAATTATTTCTCTCATGTTTAAGTACTTATGTTACATATTTATAATAAAAAAAATAAGCCTAGGCAACGTATAGCATGTGTAAATGGTTAGAAATATTGTCAGCCGTTAACAAGACATATATGCAAGTACTATGAATCTGGATAGAGAGTATGTCCAGATTTATAGTATTAGAATATATTCCATCCACCAAAAAATTACTATATTTTAGAACGGATGGAGTAGAGCGTTGCAGTGTCTGACCCCGAGTGACAGCCTAGGCTCGAATGTGCCTTATAGTTTGGACACTACTTTATGATTAAAGTGATATTTCAATTATCAGGGTTACAGATAAGGCATACCTATTATCCTAGGAGTCGTGAGGTATACGGATACGGTATATTATAAAGTATACAGAAATGATCAAGGAAATTGATGCTCTTACGGAAATAATTTATAGGAATAGGAAATATCAGAGTACTACTCGGAGGGGAAAATGAGGTTGTCATATCGTACGGGGTCCGTTGTTTCCGAATTGTACTTGGAGACCAAGGTGGCCTGCAAGACACTCAACACCACAAAAGCAATCCGGAGGACTTAAAGCCAATTCGCTGACAGATCTCGTCGAGCCTCTCTCGGAAGGAATCTCGTCAGTAATCTTAGAGTTTTGTTGTTCTCTCTTGTACTCTGTGGTTTATTCTATAATCCCATATAAACTGGATTAGGGCTATTACAATCCGGAGGACTTGAAGCCAATTCGCTGATAGATCTCGTCGAGCCTCTCTCTCGAAAGGAATCTCGTTGGTAATCTTGGAGTTTTGTTGTTCTCTCTTGTAGTCTGTGGTTTATTCTATAATCCCATATAAACTGGATTAGGGCTATTACCTTATGAGAGGCCTAAACCAGTATAATCCTTATCTTTTTTATGCTTGATGACATATCATATAGATCCTCGTACCAATGTAGCCAAATACCTCAAAATATAGTTGCGGGTATCTCCCATCGACAGTAACAGATACTTAAGGTATAATATATTTATATTTGTTCGAGCTCCGAAAATTTTTTGGCTCCACCACTGATACGTTGCAACCCGCTAACGAGCCCGAGCTGACCCAAGGAAAATTATTTGATCACTTACTATACAGATTTTACCTCGGTTTTGGTTAGCACGTTTTTCAAACTACTTGGTATCAAGTTTGTAATAATTAAAACTTAAATAATTATATGCTAATAGTTTTCTCGTTTTACATACGTCAACTTAATCTTCATCTTCATGAGTAGTATCAAATAGCACCTTATTATATGTATCAACTCGGAGAGTCCCACTTGTCCAGCTGATTGTGGAATAGCAGCAAGGGACAAGTGCTCCATTCAAAGGTCGACACTCCGCTCGACAGACCGGCAAAGCGAGCAAATCAAACCACGCTGCGCACATGTACATGACCTCACTGGCTTGTACTATGATCAGCCTGCTTTCGGCGAGCGAGTAGTGCTCTTCCCCCTTACCTTGGCTGCCTTGCAAGCAAGCCAACCTAGCTGCCCACATCGCCCACATCTGTAGCTACACCTTTTCTCGTCCTAGGCAGGCAGGTGGGTGCTCCATTTTGCTCGTGCCGTGGCCGTGAAATTCGGCGGGAGGGGGCAAGATGAGTAGCTAAAGTAAAGGCACGTCAATTTCTTACCTTAACAGCACGGTTTGTTAGATGCTGATGACTGTGCTGGATCGGTGACAGTGAGTGATTAGGACATCCTGACTGCGTGCTGATCAGTGATTAATCATCGGTTAATCCCCGGTCGATGGGCGTGCGAACGTGTAGGCATTGGAGTGGTGATCAGATTGTATTACCTCGTAGTACAGGCCAACAGAAACCAATCACTAAGTGCTGATGATCAAATGTTGGCACGAGGCTTCATTTGGGATGCATTAATTTTATATTTGCCTGAAATATTGGTGCATCCAGACATTTATATCTTTTCCAAATCTATCTGTTAACTTATAAATGTAATAGAAAAAGGAGCCATCACCTTCGCTCTCACTGCTTAGAAGAGTCCATACATGAATAAATTTAGAGCTAATTGAAATTCGGAATTAAAAATAAAAAATTAAAAATAGAGGTTAGAATCCATATAGAAATATAGTTTTAAATAAATAAAATTCGATTTTTTTAAATGAAATATTAGAAAAAGAGTGTAGAGTTCATATAGAAATATAATTTATAAATAACTAAAATTCCAAATTTAAAAATAAGGAATATTGAAAGATGAGTTTAGAATTCATATAAAAATATAATTAGAAATAATGAAAATCCAAAATAAAAAATAAGGAATATTAAAATAATAGTGTAGAGTCCATGTAGGAATTTAGAAGTGAAAGTCAAAATATTAAAAAAATAAAGTTAAGTTTACATTTCATATAGAAATTCAATTTAGAAATAATTAAAAATTAAAATTAAAAAACAAGGAAGATTGCGAGAAGCGTCTAGAATGCATATAAGAATCAATTTACTTATATTAGCTAAGATTCGTTTTAACGTTTATGCTAGCATCGGCTAAATTGCTTTACCATATTAGACTAGGTAAGCTATCTACCACCCTAAAAATCAGTCAAGAGCTTGATTGTCTAGATATTATGTTTATTTTCATACTTTTTGCTGCATCAGCCCTAGTCGTGCTTAGAACGATATATAATCTCTAACCTGCTTTTTGATTGCCAATAAGGGTTTCATTGGGGTTTCAGCCGATGAGATATCTGGACGTTGCATCGGCTTATAAGGATTACATACAAATTAGATTTAGCCGATCGCAACAAAGGTTTCACTATTTATCTAATCGTTTCGATTTAATCACATCGGATTTCCAGCCGATATATGTTTTAACCTTCGGATCAGTTCTTATTCTATCATATTGTTAGCCAATTGGTTTCTACTGGATTATGTAGGATCGAATAGTATGAACTAAGCCAACCAGAGGGGGGAATGGTTGTAGTACCCCAAAAACCGAAACTTATAGCAGAATTAAAAGTTACCCTCAATCTCGATGTAGATCGGTCTGACCAGAGTTGGTCCGCCGGTATGACCGCGCCTATGCCGCCGGTCTGAACGGTGTTGCTTGCCCGGTCTAACAGCCCTGCAGTCGCCTTTGCCTCCTACCACCGCCGCCGGTCTAACCGCCGTGTTCCCGTCGGTCTGACCGGTGTGATCAAGCTCTCCACACTCGAAGCAATGAGTTCGACCTCCTCTTTTCCTGAACCTGACATTGTTCACAGCTCGAGACAACTTGTTAATAGCCAAAGCCAAGTCCTCCTCATCGAATTATTCAAGTTGATCATCAGACATGACATTAATAGAAGCAAGAGCGGTAGAATTTGACAAAGAAGCACCAACATCCAAAGTAGTCGAGGGAGAAACCAAAGCACTAGACTTAGAATCAATTTTGCGAGAAAGAATATTCATCTCATGAGTTTTAAGTTTTGTGTAAAGTGAATCCAAAGTCAAAGTGGACATATCAACAGACTCTTGAATAGATGTAACTTTCATCTTCCAAATAGACATATCAAGACCATTCAAAAAGTGACGAGAAATTTCAGATTGTGAGTAATGAGTGTCATAAGCAGTATCAACAGATCTAAGATCACTCAAAATCTTATTAAATCTAGCAACATAATCATCCAAAACCTCTCCAGATTTCATGTTAAATTTTATGTACTCCTTTTTCAAAAGATCTCGACGAAGTTCTTTAATGTTTGTAGTTCCTTGATGAAAGTTTCTCAAATCATTCCAAATCTCATTGGGCGGTTTTAAGATGTGAGACACGATCAAAATCCGAATGAGAAATTCCACTCAACTAAATATTGCGAGCTTTGAAATTGTTATTAAATTCAGTTTTCAAAGCAGCAGTATTAATTTGATCAGGAATCACATAAGACTGAGCAACCTTTTGCCAAACATCATAATCTTAAGTCATAATGTAAAATTGCATCTTGTCACACCAATAAGAAAAATCCAATCATCGAAAACATGTGGCTTAGTTGAAAACTTGTTAGCCATGGCTAAAACTCAACATCGGTTAAAATCCAAAAAAGAAAACAAGGCTCTGATACCACTTGTAGGATTGAACAGCAATAACTAAGCCAACCAGAGGGGGGTGAGTGGTTGTAGTACCCAAAAACCGAAACTTATAGCGGAATTAAAAGTTACCCTCAATCTCGATGCAGATCGGTCTGACCGGAGTTGATCCGTCGGTCTGACCGGTGTTGATTGCTCGGTCTAACTGCCTTGCAGTCGCCTCACTCTCCTGCCACCGCCATGTTCTTGTCGATCTGATCGATTGGACCGCCGAACTCATGCAAACACAAATCGAAGATTTCTCAAAGTAGATTGCAACTATATTACTTCTCTCTGTGTTTACAAAGTGCAACAACAGCACTACTCACGAAAATCTTGACTAAACTCGAAACCCTAACTTATCTCTCAACTCTACTCTCTAAAGCAATACTGGGAGGCCACACCCTCCCTCTCTATTTGTACTCGAAGTAGGTAGCCTAAAGCCACGAATTCAACTCATACAAGAAGTACTAATCCCCTAAGAGACATTTCTGTACAAGAAACAAACTTAATAAACTCCAATTGTACTAAATTTGGACTCCTTCCAAATTCAACTCCACATCCCATACGCACACAATATATCCATCGTATACCATATGGAATCTTCACCAACCACATGCATTGATCTTTAGCCTAAGCATCCCGCATGATATCCTGATCGTTCGGGCATTATCTTCTCCCAAGTTGACTCCCGATCCATCACCGGCGACACTCTCTCGAGGCATCAAGACCACCTACACATGCATCAACCAAGAAACCATAACCGAACACAAGTTCTCACCAACTTGAATCATTGTTAGCAAACAAAAGTATTACATACACATAGTATCTATCTAGAAGTCATAAACACGAATTATCCATAGATACCCAACAAATCAACCCAAAACAGAAATAGACACAGAGTCAGCTAGATTGACTGCGGGCTGGCCGGTCTGACCACACGGTACACGCCGGTTTGACTGGACCCATTCAATCAGCGGACCCTGTTCATCACCTGCAAATCAATCATCTTCAAAACCACTTCGCCAATAATCTCCAAATATCAAAACTAATAATATTAGATGCCAATTGTTCATCACGAAATAAGAATCAAAAACATTTTGATTTTACATATTATATTGTTGTTTTGTTATATTATCATAAGCCTGTTGTCTTTATTTATATCAAGTGTTAGATTGTACATCAACCATATAGACGATAGCTCAAAATCCTATTGCTATCGGCTGGTATCAGCATCAGCTGGAATTACTCCATCGACTTGTCAGCCGATCGGCTCATTGATCTGTTTTTTTGTATATCTTGTTAGTTGTAGGATCAAACTGACTGGCACGCCCGCATCTCATCAACCTTTGAACCTGCACTGAAGCTAAGCAGATCTCCCAGGCCGTTGTGTTCGTTGACTTAGTTTGCGCCAACACAGTTCTAGCACCATCAGCCAAGTGTGGATTTTTCGTCAACAACTCCCTATCCTAGTACGAGGTTGTCTTATTTTGGGATGGAGGGAGTATCTAGTATCCACTTGATATCATACCATTTCAAAATATGATTACTTCAATAGCGGCCTTTTACAATTGCAATGCTCAAATCATGAGTGGAGTTTTAAAATAACTTACGGCCTCATCTTTTCGTTTATGTTTATGCTTATGCTTATAATGATTAGCCAAAATTTAAATTTTGAGTGAAGTGCACGAGTGGTCCCTAAACTTGTGCAGGTGTGTCATCTAGGTCCCTAAACTCTCAAAATGCATTTTCAGGTCATTAAACTTGTTTTGGGGTGTCATATAGGTCCAAACGAGCTCCAACCCCTTCCATGCGTTGATGTGGCATGCCACGATAGTTCATACATGTTAGTTGGACCCACGTGTTAGTCACATATAAAAAAATATAAGTAGAAAAACATATTTTCTCCTCTCTGCCTTAGAATTTTTATCTTTTTTTTTGTCTACCTAAGAGGAGAAAATATGGTTTTTAATTTTATTTTTTATATATGCTTGACATGTGGATTCCACTAACACGTAGGCGTCACCGTGGCATTGTCACGTCAGCGCATCGAGTGGGTTAAAATCCGTTTGGACCTATATAACACACATGGCAAGTTCAGGGATCTAAAAATGCATTTTAGGAGTTTAAGGACCTAGATGACACACCGGCACAAGTTTAGGGACCGTCCATGTACTTCACTCTTAAATTTTCAACCTTAAATTTGAAGCTGATTTGGGGTTTTTCGTCGAAGTTTATTTTTTAGCTTTGCTTTTAGATCGCTAAAAACCCGTATATAAAAGTTTTATCCACAAATTATTTTTTGTTTGCAAATATGCCGTTTGTCTTATTTTACAAATAAGCCAAACGATGCGAGCCTTCGGCTATGTTCTTTATCCTAAGTTCCCAACTCACATTCCTTATTTTTCGTGCGCACGCTTATCAAATTATTAGACGGTGCGTTTTTTATAGAGTGTTTTTTTTGCAAAAATTTTTAAATAGAAAAGTCATTTTTAAAGTTATATTAATCATTTTTAAAGTTTTTCATAGCTAATACTTAATTAATCACGCGTTAATTTGCGTTTGTCTGTGGAGGGAAGGCAAATTAACACATCCTTATAGCACTTGTCAAATCGGAACAGGTAATTCCAGTCAAAAAAAAAAAAGTTGGAACAGGTAAACAAATGTTTTTAGGTGTTTTATCATCGTTGATATCTGGTCAGGAAAAATCAAAGATCGATGTCACACCGTGCCATGCCCATATGCTGATCCCACCATAATACTAGGACATTAGAACTATCCCACCATAATAGGACTACTATAGGAGTACTATAGCACTGTAGGAGTAGTAGTGACAAAGCACTTTGCTGGCTCGCATGCCTAGGCCTAGGCAGTGAGTTCGCGTTCTGGGGCTGTGGGACTACAGGGTGTGCGACTACAGGGTCCGGATGTTACGCGTGGCCGCCGTTGCTATCCGGAATTAGCAATGGCCGTACGTGCCACAGCGTGGCCTTGGATATGGATATGTCGCCCGCCGATTACACATTTAATTTCCTTCTGTCAGACCCCTGCCGATTAATGCGCCTCGGACCAAGTAGTTAATGCAAGGACTGGTTAATTAACTAGTACGCCTTACAGTAGAGTACTGTATAGGAGTATAGTATGATCGCTCGTTGGGCTAATTACAGTAGAGTAATCCTTTTCAAACATCACTGATCCTGCTCGGTCGGGAAGCAGATGCAGATGCAGCCCTTCCAAGAAGCATGGACGGGCTCATCATTCCCCACGACGCAACGTGCTCGTAAATTAAAATGAAGCTCGAAGACTGCACATTGACTATGGCTTGATTTGGAATGCATGGAACTAGCTTGCTCCACGTGTAACAGGTAGCCTCAATTATTACCGCAAATAGAACTTATTTTTGTTTAGGGCACACACTCTTACAGTCACAGTAGTCCTATCAAGTATCGACGATTCCAAAGCAGGGGATTATCTGTGTTATCGGGGACGATGTCACGGTGGCCGGAGATATTGGGAATCTGGCATGTCGGGATTCCGATGGACAGGTGGACGCCCGCATCGCCAGAAACAGCAAAGGCGAAAAGAAGCCGTGGACAAGAGAAGTACGACTCCCCTGCTAGCAATCACGCTGAGCATCTAGGCCGCGCGTGACCGGTCGGTGGCGTAATTTGCTAGGCGTCGCGTGCACCCGCACAAGCCAGTCGCGTCCTGGTAGGCTGGTACTGTACGCGCGTAGTCGCGCGACACCGCGAAGCAGCTAGTAGCACTGTACAAGCAGCTGATGACTGCTGTAACATGTAGTAGCACGAGATCAACGTGCGAGCGTCTGCGTCTCGATCGACGGGGGTTTGAAAGGGGGGAAACCGCGCGCGGCACACCACCCAATCGAGCCGAGGCGCGACACGCAGCTAGCCGTTGTGCTTCGCGCGCTGGGGCGAGGCGCGTCCGTGCGTGATGCGCGCGCCGTGCCGTGGCGGCCCACACTGCCGAACCACTCGATCATATCGCGGCCTACACGCTCGCTGGACGCTGGCCGCATCCGAGCGCGATGCCGATCCCGCGCGGCGCGTGTGCCAGGGAAAAGCGTGCGTCGCGACGGAGGTCGCCCGCGCCGCACGCTGAAGGCGACGCGACGCAACGTGCCGGGAGCGGGGCGCGGGCAGCTGATTCGGCCGCACGTATGGACAGGACAGCGAGGACGGGCCAGGGACCAAATCATTGGATTCCCAGCGGCGGCAGCTAGCTAGGACTAGGACTACTCCGATCCATCCAGCAACGGTAGTGTGCACGGGTAGAGATGATATGTAGCTAACCGCCATGATGGCGGTAATCCCCTTTTTTGGCTTGCATTGCATTGCACCAACTGGCTGCAACTGCTTCGATCCTTTTGCTGCTGTCACGCTGCACTCGGGGCGATCTAGCTGCTAGCCGGCCTGCAAGTCCACACCGGAGCACTCCAAGACAAACGGGACAAGTATATGCTCTTATACTTAATTAACGGTTTGTTTAGTTGTTTCTAGTACTATGTTTGTTAGCGGGAGCGTGCACACAGATTGAAACACACCAACTGAACAAGGAAAAAGTTAATCCTCTCAGGAAAGAGAAAAAAAAATGTAGGGGAAGGTGAAGTGGATATAGGAATACATTGCACTTTACACGCCGGCTAAGGAAGGAAAGAGGTAAAGAGAACAAGGAACGCCCCGACAGATCGGCTAATCGGCGAATCCAAAGGAAAAGACAAACCATTAAAGGCCACATCCAGGCATACTTACCTGTAGATTGTGCTATATATCAAACGATGTGGTACGTGGTAGCCGCAGCTGCTACGTTAACCGACTTCGCACCAAAAAGTGCCTATTCTGCATGTGCAACGGCTAAACTATTGTAAAACTATACACATTTCAAAATATAATAAACAGTTTCATAAAAAAATATAATAAACAGATCCTGATGAAAATATCCACATCATTTGTTGGCTCCCTCATGTCTCCTTTAGAGCGCACCAAATTCACATAAAAAAATTACCACAATATTTATACACGCACAAAACAATTCAACCAGTACTAAACGAATCATGCAAAATTCTATCGATCGTTTGCAGATGGGGATTACGGATCTCTCCGCCGTGTGGATGCCAGCGTGTCACCACTCACGTACGCACCAACCAAAACCGTGATCTGATTTACGGCGATCCCCTGGCAGGCAGATGGATGGACCGATCTATCATATGGCGGTCCAGCCCCCTCCGGCCGGCCGGTCGGCCGGACGGCGCCGCGCCCGCCCGCAACTTGCTCCGAAAAACAGCGAGCGAAACGCACCTACTCCTACTACTATGCCGCTGCTGCTGATTTGTCCTCCACCCAGCCCGTACACACACACATCACATGCGACCATCTCTCTCCATCTCATCTCGTCTCATCTCATCTCATCTTACCTGGCCGCGGCCCTGGTGTTGGTGACCTGACCACTCCACCACCACAACGCATTGGCGGACGGAGGGCGCATCATAGGATGGACGCATGCATGCACACGCGTGGACCAGGCTGGCTTCCCACCCGCAGCCAGCCGCAGCCATCTGCGGCGGAAGTGCGCAACCTGCGCTGCTGCGGCCGCGCGCGCGGCGCGGCCCACGCGCGACGCGAGGCTGGCTGGCCATCGTGCTACACGCGAGTAGTACTACTCTCCGCCGCAGGCGCAGCGCAGCGCAGGGGCAGGAACGGCCTGCAGGTGACCTAGTACTACTGATCGACCACGACCGAACGGAACCCCCCCCCCCCCCCCCCCCCCGGCGAAGACGTACGCCATCGCCTTATCGTGAGGCCGGGTCGCGTCGGCGTCGTCGGTTCGGAACATGGTCGCATGCAACCGCCAGCCGGCCGTGCGGTGCCCAAACGGAAGGGATTAGGGATGGACGTCGACCGATCGACCGGACCCATGCCCATGCCCAGCCACGATCGAGTACGTTACGTCTCGTATATCGACTCGGCGCGCCACTGAATCCCGTGTAATTAATTTAATCGTGCGTGGGGAATATTAATGCGATGCGCGCACATCCATGTGGTCAGGAGATTGCCTTCCTTCCCTTCGCTTCCCTTCTGTTCTGTGCGGTGGCGCCGTTTCGGAGGGAGCGACCTGCGGTTATGGTGGTTACGTACGTCCCGTCCGTGATAACCTAATTAAATCCCCGCGAGGAACACCGGGCCTTCAAAACAGCTACAACTGCGAATATATAATTCCTGCCCACATTATCCTAATAACTAATTCAGGTTCTATTTGACCCCTCCCTCGATTATAAGCCACAGTCAATTTTCAGTTTTAGAATTTAATTTTCATATTAATTAGGAAATTTTTCGTTGTTTTCTACAACTACCTCAATTTCAAGATATTAGATGCATTTTATTTTGTTAGGATAAGGCTTTGATTAATAGTTGCTTCACTAATATATTTGCTTGTGTGATGCAAATTATAATCGTCACAAATACTTTCCAAAATAAATCTCATATCAATTTTGTGCCACGAAAAATTATTCCCTTCGTCACAATTTAGTTGTTGCTTGGAGATATATGGTCATTGTCTAAAAAAGAGATCGTTTAGGCGTGGGGCAACCAACAGCTAAGCCACTAGCAAGAGTGCTCCCATTAATTTTCTTCTCCATACTTGTAGCAGATATGTCAGAATGGCTGACGTAGTACTAACTTTGTGACAATTTTTAATAAGCATTAAAATGATCACCATATTTTATCACTTCTCTCCTAGAACAACTACTTCGTCTATCCCAAAATGTAAACACTTTTGAGATTGGCATGGGTATTGAGAAAATATGTAATAATGATTGAAGAAAGTGTGTAATTGGTTGAAAGGAGAAAGTGTGTGATTGGTTAAAAAGAAGAAAGTAGATGAAGAAAAATGGTTGTGATTGGTTGAGAGAAGAAGGTAGACGGAGAAATAGTTTCATTTTGGAATAAGGTACTGTACTAAAAATAGATATTTTAGAACGGAGATAGTACCAGGGTTTACCTTATCGTTAGGGCCGGGGTTATCGCCACCCTGCGGTAGCGTGATAACCGTGATAATCGCGCGATAATCGTCTAAAATCGCACAAAAATCACATCCAAAAATTTGAATTCAAAACTCGACAGTTTTGCGGTTTCACCGCAATAATCGCACGGTTTACCGCGATAACCGCGATATTTGCACGGTTATCGCGGGCTGTATAGCTGAAATAATGTAAATGTAAAATAAATAGGGTAAAAAATAAAAAATACGGTTGAATATGTGTAGAAAACTAGAAACTGAGAATACTTGGAAGAATATGTAGGATACTTAAGGCCCAATATCCTCTTCCTTTTTCAATTTGTAAACCATTTTTGGTTTTGCCCTCAAATTTGAATTTAGCTTACTCTATTTCAAAAAAATTCTTCACCATTGGCAATTACAAATCAACAACTACATCCATGAATATTTTCAGTTTTTTTCGATTTTTTTCTGGAATTTGGAATTTGGTCAAAATTCATCCAAACCATATCGCCGGTTTTCCCTACCGTACCCCCGTGATAAGCACGATTATCGTGCGATGAGTGAAACCCTGGATAGTACTAAACTGGGACAAAAGTAATATATTACAATAAAGTAATAGGTAGTTAAAGCCTTGTCCTGATGAAAAAATACACCTTATATTTAAAAATAGAGGAAGTAATTTATTTTAACATGATCTTTTGGCTGCCAAACAGATGTGTAAAAACATTTTTCATTTATTAGATTATTTGTGGAGGAATTTGTAGTATTAAAATCTGATAGGAGTTTTTTTTTCGTTTTGTGAAATAGAGGATTGAAGCTTTCTAAATCATATAAAATTCCTTAGAAATAGCTCAATACATGTAGATTTGGAAGGAAAGTTAACAAGAGATCTAATATCTAAGAAATTTTCCTTTTAAGTCTGTTTACTGCGTATTTTTTGTTGCTTCTATTCAAACAATCATTTTTATGTCTTGCAATATTTTGTTTGCACTTATATATTCCTATTAAAATTCTATGTTTTCCTAATCTTCTGTTTTCTCAACCATGCATTTCAATAAGTAATATAACAATGCGCTATGCATAACTATTATACGTAGAGGTGGGTTCAATGAAGGAAAGAACTCAGCTTAATTAGTTGCCAAATGCGTATTAAATAAACCTATAGCAAGCAATATACACATCATTGTCTTAAAAAAACACTAAGCACATGATCATTTTGTCACAATGGTCACGGGTACATTGATCCTATCCTTTATCACGGCAACACGCAACAAATCTCCTCTCTATCTCCCCCTAGTTTTTCAGGGTGTGTTTGAATAATGGAAAATTAGAGGTGGGATTGGGATTGGTAAATGAATAAAATGTTAAGATTAAATGGAAAATGAGAAATGAATGGTTAGGATTTAAAGGTGTCTTTTGGTGGGTGGGAAATTATTTCTCTTATCCCATTAGCCAAACACTACCTCACTTACTCTCCTCCGGAATCTTCCACTCACAGCAACAAAAACAAAACCGGGAATTATTCTTTTTGTTTTTAGAACAAAACCGGGAATTCTTGGCTTGGATACATTCTTCTGAGTTTGAAGCACGTAAGCCCCAGGCCCCAACACGCAGTAGCTTATCATCCCAGCTCGTCATAGGCATCATTGGAGCAAGAAAACCAAAAGGCCCATCCATTCTTATCAACACAAGTTAAATAAAAGAAAAACAGCCAATTTTTCTGCTCCATGGACAGCAAAAGAAAATAAAAAAGGAAATAAAAAGTATATTTTTTTAAGACAAAATAAAAAAGTACAGAAATAGAGTCTCATACGCTGAGGAGGGTAGGCCCACACGCCAGAGTCTCAGCTTGCCTCGTTGTCACTCACCAACTCTCTTTCTTCTCCATAAATACCACCTCCTTCTCACTCTCGCACACAAGCTCTCCGCTCAGCTAAGCTCTCCACCATTGCTTGCAAAGCTGGTCGTGTCACTCCTCCCGTTAAGCTTCCCGCGGCGGCGAGAGCAAGCTAAGCTAGGTCGGGCATGGGGAAGGACGAGGTGATGGAGAGCGGCGGCGCCGCCGGCGAGTTCGCGGCCAAGGACTACACGGACCCGCCGCCGGCGCCGCTGATCGACGCGGCGGAGCTGGGGTCGTGGTCGCTGTACCGCGCCGTCATCGCCGAGTTCATCGCCACGCTGCTGTTCCTGTACATCACCGTGGCCACGGTGATCGGGTACAAGCACCAGACGGACGCGTCGGCCTCCGGCGCCGACGCGGCGTGCGGCGGCGTGGGCGTGCTCGGCATCGCGTGGGCGTTCGGCGGCATGATCTTCATCCTGGTCTACTGCACCGCCGGCATCTCCGGCGGGCACATCAACCCAGCGGTGACGTTCGGGCTCTTCCTGGCGCGCAAGGTGTCCCTGGTCCGCGCCATCCTCTACATCGTGGCGCAGTGCCTCGGCGCCATCTGCGGCGTCGGCCTCGTCAAGGCGTTCCAGAGCGCCTACTTCAACAGGTACGGCGGCGGCGCCAACACCCTCGCCGCCGGCTACTCCAAGGGCACCGGCCTCGCCGCCGAGATCATCGGCACCTTCGTGCTCGTCTACACCGTCTTCTCCGCCACCGACCCCAAGCGCAACGCCCGCGACTCACATGTCCCGGTAAGAAGCATCGGAGCTAGCTCTCCCAAATTTTTCTTTTTCTTTTCTTCTCTTTGAAAATTGTGCTTGCTTAATTGGAGCTTAAGTGGCGGTAGATGCTTTAATCTAACAACTAACATGCATGTGTTAGTATGAGAATATTAGTTTGTTTAGATCGGAAGAATGACAGATGTGAACAAAAAGGAATGAAAAGCAGTGGAAGAATATCCTATATATCCTCTTTGATAAAAGCAAGCGCATATTGAACAGAAGAGAAGCAATAATTTCCTTCAAAAACTCTTAATTCTTTTCGGAAGAAAAAATTTCTAAAATT